>NC_141874.1:81751514-82376514 GCF_056163025.1 Triticum urartu
CATAGAGGACGCTAACCCAAGGGGCCGGGGTTCCGCGGTGCCGAGGCGACCTTGCGGTAAGATGTGCTGGCGGTGACGGGCCGGCCAGGATCCGGAGTCATGGTGGCAGTGGCTGTCGAGAGGGAGACCGACGTGGACACTCAGGGCAGGACGATCGTGTTGGGTAGATCGATCAATGGGGGGAGTAGTCGGCGGGTAGGCAGGAACCCTAATCTTCTTGCGGTCGCGGGTCATGTGCGTGTGGGCCGTGCGTGAAGTTCGATCGCTAGGTTGGGTCGTGTGTGCGTTGGTGGGTGTGCAAGTAAGTTTTTATTTTCGGGACGAGAGGACGAGATGGAGAGTGAAGTCTGAAACAAACCCTGTCTTTGTATGACCCGTCGGAATCGAACCCCCAACTCCTAATCCCTGAAATCGACACCCCCACCTCTCAAATCCTGGTCGTCACAGCCCTTAAGCCCATTCCCAAATAGGGATTGCTGAGTTAGCCTGGGGGTGTGGGTCCACTGGTCGCGGCGCGGGCCAAATCTGGTTGAGCCGGCCCAGCTCCGCCTCCCCGTCGCTCTCTGTCCCCCCCCTCGCCTCCCTTCCCTGCAGCCTGACGTGTCAAACTTCTCCGCGGCGGCCATGGTGAAGGACGGATGATCGCGGCCATCTCCGACGAGCACTCTAGCAGAGTAGAATCAGGTATGTGATGTTCTTCCTTCTATTCCGTTTGGCCTTTTTCCCCCTCTCTGTGGGCTAGGTTTAGGGTTCTACAGTGAGATCAAGTTGGGGTTTTTGGGTGTTTGAATCGGCCGACAATCACTGATGCATTAGTTGCTTTGCTTGTAATGTAGGGTTTTCTTGTTGAAATCATGGACCCGGCAGAGATCTTGAATGTTAGATTTCACTTTGGGGGTCAGTTCATACGAATTGGTCCAAGTATAGATTATCTTGGGGGAGAAACTGGAATGTCAGAGATTGAGCGGGACAAGCTCTCTTTGCAAGAGCTGAAAGGGTTTTTAGGAGATCATATGACAGTGAAGGAGAGCATGAAGTACTATTTCCTGTTGCCTGGCAGAGATTTGATAAATGGATTGTTGATACGTCTCCAACGTATCTATAATTTTTGATTGCTCCATGCTATATTATCTACTGTTTTGGACTATATTGGGCTTTATTTTCCACTTTTATATTATTTTTGGGACTAACCTATTAACCGAAGGCCCAGCCCAGAATTGTTTTTTTTGCCTATTTCAGTGTTTCGAAGAAACGGAATATCAAACGGAGTCAAAACGGAATAAAATCTTCAAAAATGTGATTTTCTCACCGAACGTGATCCAGGAGACTTGGACCCTGCTCCAAGGAACAAAAGAGGCGGTCACGAGGGTGGGGGGCGCCCCCCTGCCTCGTGGGCCCCTCGTTGCTCCTCCAGCGTACTTCTTCCTCCTATATATACACATGTACCCCCAAACGATCAGAACAGGAGCCAAAAACCTAATTCCACCGCCGCAACTTTCTGTATCCACGAGATCCCATCTTGGGGCTTGTTCCGGAGCTCCACCGGAAGAGGGCCGTCATAACGGAGGGCTTCTACATCATCATAGCCTCTCCGATGAAGTGTGAGTAGTTTACCTCAGACCTTCGGGTGCATAGTTAGTAGCTAGATGGCTTCTTCTCTCTCTTTGAATCTCAATACAAAGTTCTCCCCCTCTCTTGTGGAGATCTATTCGATGTAATCTTCTTTTTGCGGTGTGTTTGTTCAGACCGATGAATTGTGGGTTTATGATCAAGTCTATCTATGAATAATATTTGAATCTTCTCTGAATTCTTTTATGTATGATTGGTTATCTTTGCAAGTCTCTTCGAATTATCCGTTTGGTTTGGCCAACTAGATTGGTAGTTCTTGCCATGGGAGAAGTGCTTAGCTTTGGGTTCGATCTTGCGGTGTCCTTACCCAGTGACAGAAGGGGCAGCAAGGCACGTATTGTATCGTTGCCATCGAGGATAACAAGATGGGGTTTATTTCATATTGCATGAATTTATCTCTCTACATCATGTCATCTTGCTTAAGGCGTTACACTGTTTTTAACTTAATACTCTAGATGCATGCTGGATAACGGTCGATGAGTGGAGCAATAGTAGTAAATGCAGAATCGTTTCGATCTACTTGTCACGGACGTGATGCCTATATACATGATCATGCCTAGATATTCTCATAACTATGCTCAATTCTGGCAATTGCTCAACAGTAATTTGTTCACCCACCGTAGAATACTTATGCTCTTGAGAGAAGCCACTAGTGAAACCTATGGCCCCCGGGTCTATTCTCATCATATCAATCTCCATTACTTTAATCTTGCTTTGCTTTTTTACTTTGCCTTTACTTTTTACTTTGCATCTTTATACCAAAAATACCAAAAATATTATATCTATCAGATCTCACTCTCGTAAGTGACCGTGAAAGGGCTTGACAACCCCTAATCGCGTTGGTTGCGAGTAGCTATCGCTTTGTGCAGGTACGAGGGACTTGAGCGTGGGCTCCTACTGGATTGATATCTTGGTTCTCAAAAACTGAGGGAAATACTTACGCTACTCTGCTGCATCATCCCTTCCTCTTCAGGGAAAACCAACGCAAGCTCAAGACGTAGCAAGAAGGATTTCTGGCGTCGTTGCCGGGGAGTCTACACAAAAAGTCAACATACCAAGTACCCATCACAATCCCTATCTCTCGCATTACATTATTTTCCATTTGCCTCTCGTTTTCCTCTCCCTCCAATTCACCCTTGCCGTTTTATTCGCCCTCTCTCTCACCCTATCCTCCCTATCTATTTGCCTCTTGTTTGCTCATGTGCTAGTTTGCTTGCTTGTCGTTATGTCTGAAACTGGGGAAGTTATCTCCAATATGAGCGATAACAATATCATGGAAAATTCTGATGCTCCTGCTAAAGAACCTACCATTTTTCATACAAAAAAATTCCGTGTTGGTAGTGGTAATATTATTGGAAAAGGAGTTATTCAAGATTTCTTTACTCGTGCCGGTGCTTTACCTTCTATGGGTAGTTCTATCCTTCACAGAACTAGTAGTCTTGCGGACGCTATTACCATGCTTGTAGTTGAACTTGAAAGACAATTCATGCACATGCATCCTTCCATATAAAGGATTTTTCTGGAATTTTCTAATATTGAGCATTCTTCTGTTAAACGTGCCGCTACTATCTTTTTGGCTCATGAGTTTAGATTCATAATAAGAGAAGCCAAAGAAATCTTTGCACATTATAGGGTGGATGCTTGCCGTCCTTCCATAGAGGCTATCCTCTTTGATCAAGAAGAAATAGTGCGTTTTCAATCTCTAGATTATGTTGCTTTCAATGAAAATCTTAGAAGAAATGTTCCTACCAATGTTTTAGTTGATAGAATTTCTGAACTTAATGATGATTTGGCTATTCGAAATAATGAGCTAGGATATTCTCTTGAATATAGGCTTACAAAGGTCTGTCAAAAGAATGCTTATAATGATGAATTGGTTGTGCATTATGAAGGACCAAAGGAGGAACCTATACCTCCCAAGGTTGATCTTGGGGACTTTTGTCCCGTTAAATTTAGTCATTTTGATTACTTTTGCTTGCCTCAAAGAAAGCTTGCTGCCGAACGTAGAGAATATGAAATGAGTTTTAATAATCTGTCTTACTATTATGGCAATACCTAGATCTATCCTCGCTTTTATGCCTAGCTAGGGGCGTTAAACGATAGCGCTTGTTGGGAGGCAACCCAATTTTATTTTTATTCCTTGCCTTTTGCTCCTGTTTAGTAATAAATAAATTATTTAGCCTCTGTTTTGGTTGTGTATTTTTGTGTTTAATTAGTGTTTGTTCTAAGTAGAACCTCTAGAAAGACTTGGGGAAAGTCTTGTTGAACTTGCTGTAAAAAACAGAAACTTTAGTGCTCACGAGAACTGCTGTCATTTTTATTTGAAGAGTGCTATTTAGTTAATTATTTTTGAAGATGATTAATAGATAAATTCCTCACGTCCAGAAATTTATTTTAGAATTTTTTGTGTTCCAGATCTTGCGCTAGCTACAGATTACTACAGATTGTTCTGTTTTTGACAGATTCTGTTTTTCGTGTGTTGTTTGCTTATTTTGATGAATCTATGGCTAGTAAAATAGTTTATAATCCATAGAGAAGTTGGAATACAGTAGGTTTAACACCAATATAAATAAATAATGAGTTCATTACAGTACCTTGAAGTGGTCTTTTGTTTTCTTTCGCTAACGGAGCTCACGAGTTTTCTATTTTGAGTTTTGTGTTGTGAAGTTTTCAAGTTTTGGGTGGATTCTTTTGATGGATCATGGAACAAGGAGTGGCAAGAGCCTAAGCTTGGGGATGACCATGGCACCCCCAAGATAATCCAAGGACGCCAAGAAGTCAAAGCTTGGGAATGCCCCGGAATGCATCCCCTCTTTCGTCCACTTCCATCGGTAATTTACTTGGAAATATATTTTTATTCACCAACATGATATGTGTTTTGCTTGGTGTAACATCCCAAATTTTCAATTTGGAATGTTATACATTAGCTCATCATTGCATATTATAATTTATTTGCCTTTGGCTTTGATCCTAGAAATTCTACGCAACTCAAGGACCCACGGAAAGAGTTGGGGATTTCCTTATTTTCATATTGCAGTTTTCTCAAATTTTGATAATAGGATCATTTGATTTTAATTATTTTATCATCAATTATTTGTATTACAAAAATATGAGAGAGGGAATAAAATGACTTTCCCAAAATAATGAAATATTGAGGATTTAATAATAAAATCAAATAAGATTTTATTTCGGAGTTTTTCGGTATTTTATTTGAATTTAGGAAAAATGTGCGTTTTTACAAATTGCATTTAGGCCCCAAATAAATGTTCATCTTGCGCGGCTTGATTTTAGAAGTCTGGGAAAATTTATTTCGGGATTTTTGGAGTTCGTTTAGTATTTCTTTTATTTGTTTTTCTGCGTGGAATAATTTAAAAAAAACGCGAACCGACTTTGGGCCGTACCCGAGCGGGACTCCGCCCAAGGGCAGCCTTTATAAGCCGCCCGACCCGAGCCGCCAGCCCACCGCGCCCGAAACCCTAATCAGCCGCCGCCGCCGCCGGACCCGCCGCCCGAGGTCAACCTCGTTTTCGCCGCCCGTTTTTTTTTTAAAAAGTCGTGCTTTTTTTTAGTTTTGGTTTTTTTAAATAGATCGGTTTTTTCAATTTATTTAAATAGCGAGCGTTCGTCCGTTCGTTCGTTCTAGAAAACGTTTGTCGTTTTTCTTTTTCTCGGATTTAATCCGTGATTTTTCTGATCGCGATTCCTGATCCGATTTTCGTTTTAGTATAACTTTTCGCTCGTTTATCGGATTCAGGCGATTCAAGCGCCTGGAGTTTCGTCTCTAAACCCTCTATCCGTTTAACCAACTTAAACAAGTTTTTGCCACTGTAAAAATTGCCCTAGATCCAGAATAGTAAACGAAGCATGTTTCTTTTGTCGTTTGACTTTCGTTGCTTCGTTTGATTTGATTCTTTTTGCAAACCAGAGTTCTTAAGTTGAACCTTCTAGTTAAATCTCTTATTTGAGTTTTACCCGTGCATTAGATGAATACTTATTGTATGCTTGTTTGTTTGTCTGCGATAGAATATCCGGAGTGCGCCGCTTGTTACTTCGAATCTCTAGGTTTCGCAGATCATCAGCAAGGTAAGTAACACTTTGATCATACCTCCTACTACCCAGTTTTATTGCATTAGATAAATCCTCAAACATTTCATGATTAGGATCTAATAAAATTGTGGGATGGGAAGTAGTTGAGGTAGTACCTATTACCTGTTATATTATCAAATCCTTGGGAGTTACTTCTATGTTTGCTTACTATTGTCATGCTATGCTAGTAGACGTGGATTGGGTGAGTGATATTCATGACAGATGTGAGTTTGTTAATTAATGGTTTATCTAACGTGGCAACTTAAACAAACATCTGGGTGGATTGAGGTACCTGGGTATTCCAGGATTGCCTATTTTTCTTTATGGACCACCACCCAGGCCCAAAGGGATCATGAGATTTTTCATACTAGAAACTTCCATGTGCAGCCACAAGCTATTATGGGCTCTAGCATAGTTGATTAAGTCGTGCGAACTCTTACGGGGTAGACTAGCGGATGTAGGGGAAAGTAGGTGTAACGGTCTATCCATCGTAAGGTGCTAGCGCTTCTGAAAGACTATGTCTCGGTCATCCGTCTTCTCAAACACCATGTAGTGCGAGAAACCAAACGGAGGTGATCGATTTTTGTGGGGAAAAGTGCGAAAACCTCTGCAGAGTGTATAAACTAATCATGGTTAGTCGTGTCCCCAGTTATGGACAGCTTGAGTATCTAGTACTTGGATTATCATGTGAATCTCAACATGTTACTCTAAAAATTAATTTTGTTGGGTTTTGTTTAATGATGATGCTTAATTGGGATTGAGGATGCTGTCAACCATTCTCAATGTTTAACAACCACCATGATAGTTAAATAAAATTTATTCCTTTATAGTAGGGAAAAATTGGCTTTACGTAAAACTGTAACCATAGAGCTTTCCACCAGCCAAATATGCATATAGTATAGTTGTTTCATTCCATTACTCTCTATGTGTTACTTTGCCAGCATATTCCATGTGCTGACCCATTTCGGGCTGCAACGTTAATGTTGCAGACTTTTCAGATGACGATTAAGGAGTTTTTAGGTCGTGGTTCTATACTCAGTGATGCTGTTGGAGTTGATGGACTCACTTATCTTCCAAGCCTTCCGCTGTTATCGTTATTAGATGGCCTTAAGCCATATTTATTGTAATAAGTTCTCTATTGAGACACTAGATGTAATAAGTGTGTGATTGCTACTCTGTTATAAATCCTCCGAGTACTGTGTGGTGTCAGCATTACTGATCCAGGGATGACACCTGAGCACAGAGATCAGACTGTTTGAGGTCTGGTCGCTACAGAGATGGTATCAGAGCACACGCTGACTGTAGGACACGACCACTAAGCTAAAGACCTAGATCACTATTCACTCTCTTCTCTTCTGACCTCTCATCTTTTCTACTCTTTAGGATGGCGGATGCAAGGAACAAGTTCACGCAACTGGATGACGATACACCCTTTGGACGTCACTTGAAGGAAGTCACTATACTCCTGAACATAGGAGTATCAAACTTCACCGGAACCTACAACGCCACTTTACCTGAAGAAGAGCGCTGGATGATTCAAGTTCAAGTTCCAGGAAGGACGTTCATGCCAGTCACTGAGCCCATAGAGTTTTCTTTTGATGCACCAACTTGGAGTCTAGGAAAGAGCATGGCAGCTCACATCGCCATGGGACGCATTGGAGAAGTCTACCGCAATGATCTCAAGGATACTATCTACCAGATTTGTGGACGCCGAGATGAGGACTGGGAGATGACCAGCACCAGAAAGGATAGATCAATTGCAGCTTTTATCCAGGAACTAAACCAGCACATTCGACGACAGGAGAACCAGATGTGCGCTGACATGATAGACCTGAAGAAGGCTAAGACAAGAATCAAGGAACTGGAGGAAGAACTCAAGGCTACATGAGAAGATTATGAAGAAGAAATTGAAGTATTGGTGGAGAAGAATGACGATCTGATCAAGAAGATCGGGATATTTATGGGAGGCGCTACACTAGTAGATGAAGACGAAGAACCCAATGAGATTCACCCGGAAGACTACATCATCATCGACGACATCGACTCGGACCCAGATGACAGCGATGATGACTATGTTGATGAAGCCGGAGCAGATATCATGGAGTCTGCAACCGAAGAATATTTCTAGTAGACCACCTCACCAGCAGTAGTAGTCCACCATGTAAATACAGTAGTTCGAACACTTTTGTGATAGTTAGACCGATTGTATGCCCTTGTTTGATTGAATGAAGTGAATTGTTTATTTTTGCCTCTTGTGCCTATGGGTAGTGTTTTCTCTCTAGACCCCTCTCTATTCTTAAATCTCATCTTTTCTAAACCCTCAGATGCCTCCGAGACGTGACCCCGGATTTACCTTTCCACCGGAGCTCACCCAGTTGATCCAGCAGCAGAACACATTGATGCAGTTGCTAGTCCAGAATCAGAATCAGGGGAACAACAACAACAACCCACCACCACCACCACCAGCTGTTGATCACTTAGCCCGTTTTCTTAGGCTGAATCCGCTGGTGTTTTCCAGTAGCACCGAGCCGATAGTAGCAGATGATTGGCTCCGCAAGACAGCTAGAGAGTTGACCACAGCAGGATGCATAGATGCGGAGAAGGTGAAGTTTGCCGCGCATTAGCTTGAAGGACCCGCAGCATCATGGTGGGAGAATTTCACAGCCACTTTCCCTGTTGACACTATCACATGGGACCAGTTTCAGCAGGCTTTTCGTACTGCCCATGTTTCAGCAGGAGCTATGGCCATGAAAAGCGTGAGTTTCGCAACTTGCGCCAAGGAGGACGGACAGTTGGCCAGTATGTGGAGGACTTTAGTAAATTAGCACGTTATGCCCCAGATGACGTTGCTACAGATGCAGCTAAGCAGGAGAAGTTTCTGGAAGGACTGAATGATGAGTTGAGCATGCAGTTGATGGTAGCAACCTTCAACAACTACCAGGAGTTGGTAGACCATGCTCTTATGATTGAAGGGCAGCAGCAGCAGATTGAGAACCGCAAGAGGAAGTATGGACAAGGGAAGTACAATTCAGGAGTTTAGCAGAAGCCACGTTTTACCCCTAGACCGAGAGGACATTTTCAGCATATCCATGGAGGAGGTAGCTCACACAATCACAATGGCACCAAAAATGGTAATGGGAATGGAGGAAGCAATGGCCAGAATCGCACCAACCCATCAACCCCAGCCAAGAAGGACCTGAGCCAAGTCACTTGCTTTAAGTGCCAGAAGACCGGACATTATGCCAATGAATGTCCTGAAGGCCAGAATGGCAATGGAAACTCTGGGAAGAAGGCAAACCCTTTCAACAGGGGACAGGTGAACCACGTTAACGTGGAGGAGGTTGAAGAGCAGTCGGATGCCGTAATCGGTAAGTTTTTGGTTAAGTCATTTACTGCACTCGTTCTTTTTGATACTGGTGCACCGCATTCATACATATCAAGGGGATTTGTGGATAAGTATAACCTGCCCACTAAGGTTCTTAGAACACCTATGCTAGTAAGCTCACCAGGAGCGAAGTATATGGCCAGTCAAGGATGTTTTCAAGTGCCATTGAGTATAGGTAGGCATGTGTTTCCCTCGGATTTAATCATTTTGGAATTACAAGGATTTGATGTAATTCTGGGTATGGATTGGTTGTCGATGTATGGAGGAAACATCGATTGCGCCAGTAAGACAATTTTGCTTACCACCCCAGAAGGGAGAAGGATCAAGTATGTATCCCGACATGTGCCAAAAGGGACTCAAGTAAATTGTTTAACAGGAGTTGTGCAGGAGGAAGTACCAGTGGTAAGGGATTTCCCTGAAGTATTTCCAGAAGAGTTGCCAGGCATGCCACTGGATAGAGATATTGAGTTTTTGACTGAGCTATTGCCAGGCACAGGGCCAATATTAAAGAGACCATGCAGGATGCCTGCAAAGGATTTGGTGGAGATTAAGAAGCGGATTAAGGAGTTATTGGATAAGGGATATATTCGCCCAAGTTCTTCGCCTTGGGGATCGCCGGTACTTCTAGTGGAGAAGAAGGATGGATCGTTAAGGATGATTGTTGATTATCGAGGATTGAATGAAGTAACCATCAAGAACAAGTACCCACTACCAATGATCAATGACCTGTTTGATCGATTGCAAGGAGCTAAGGTATTTTCCAAGATTGATCTGCGATCAGGATACCACCAGCTGAAGATTCGAGAACAGGATATACCTAAGACAGCTTTTACCACCAGGTATGGGCTGTACGAGTATACCGTTATGTCATTTGGTCTGACTAACGCACCTGCCTATTTTATGAACATGATGAACAGAGTGTTTATGGAGTTCTTGGATAAGTTCATTGTGGTGTTCATTGATGATATCCTGGTTTACTCGAAGAATGAAGAGGAGCATAAGGAACATTTGCGATTGGTACTTGAGAAGCTCAGAGAACATCAGTTGTATGCCAAGTTCAGCAAATGTGAGTTTTGGTTGAAGGAAGTAGGATTCCTCGGACACGTTATATCCGGAGAAGGTATAGCAGTAGATCCCAATAAGGTTGACACTGTGACAAATTCGGAAGCGCCAACAATAGTTGGAGAGATCCGGACTTTTCTTGGACTCGCAGGATACTACCGGAGATTTATTGAGAATTTCTCAAAGATTGCGAAGCCTATGACGGAGTTATTAAAGAAGGATACCAAGTTCAAATGGACTGAGGAATGTGAGGCTAGTTTCCAGGAGTTGAAGAAATGCTTGGTTACTTCACCAGTGTTGATTTTGCCAGACCAGACCAAGGACTATGAGGTGTATTGCGACGCTTCACGTCGAGGACTTGGAGCAGTGCTTATGTAGGAAGGGAGAGTTGTTTCATATGCCTCAAGACAGCTTAAGCCTCATGAGTTGAATTATGCTACGCATGATTTGGAGTTAGCAGCCGTAGTTCATGCATTAAAAACATGGAGACATTTCCTCATTGGAAATCATTGTGAGGTGTACACGGATCACAAGAGTTTGAAATACATTTTCACACAGAAGGAGTTAAACCTCAGACAAAGGAGATGGTTGGAGCTCATCAAGGATTATGATATGAGATTGCATTACCATCCCGGAAAGGCTAATGTAGTAGCTGACGCATTGAGCCGTAAGAGCCATGTCAATACTCTGAAGACGGGAGAAATACCAAAGGAGTTAGCCGAGGATCTTCGTGAGCTATGTTTGGAAATAGTTCCGAGAGGCTATGTAGCAGCATTGGAGATTCAGTCAACTTTGATGGACAGAATCAGAGAAGCTTAGAAGACTGATAGGGAGATTGCCTCTATAAAGGAGAAAATGAGCGAAGGAAAGGCTAAAGCATTTCGTGAGGATGAGCACGACACCCTATGGTTTGAAGACCGTGTTTATGTGCCCAATGACCCGGAGATCAGGAGGTTGATTCTGCAAGAGGCACATGATTCACCGTATTCGATTCACCCAGGAAATACCAAGATGTATTTGGATTTGAAGGATATTTTCTGGTGGACCGGAATGAAGAAAGATATTGCAGAGTATGTAGCAGTTTGTGATGTATGTCAGAGAGTAAAGGCAGAGCATCAGAAGCCAGCAGGATTGCTACAGCCATTGTCGATACCCGAATGGAAGTGGGATAAATTAGGCATGGACTTTATCACGGGATTACCCAGGACTCGTTCAGGCTATGACTTGATTTGGGTTGTAGTCGATCGGTTGACGAAAGTAGCTCATTTCATCCCAGTAAAGACCACTTACACCAGTGCTAAGTTGGCAAAAATATACATGACCAGGATTGTATGCTTACATGGAGTTCCGAGGAGTATAGTATCAGATAGAGGAACCCAGTTTACCTCAAAGTTCTGGTATCAGTTGCACGAAACTTTGGGTACCAGGCTAGATTTCAGCACAACTTTTCATCCACAGACAGATGGACAGACCGAGAGAGTCAATCAGATTTTGGAGGACATGCTAAGAGCTTGTGCGCTAGATTATGGATCTAGTTGGGACGAGAATTTGCCGTATGCCGAATTCTCTTACAACAACAGCTATCAATCCAGTTTAAAGATGGCCCCTTTCGAAGCCTTGTACGGAAGAAGGTGCAGGACACCATTGTTGTGGGATGAAGTTGGAGACCACCAGTTGTTTGGACCTGATTTGATTAAGGAGTCTGAACAGAAGGTGAAATTGATTCGTGATAGGCTCAAGGTAGCTCAATCCCGGCAGAAAAGTTATGCAGATTCTAAACGCAAGGAGACAGTTTACGAAGTCGGAGACAGAGTTTATCTTCGAGTATCCCCACTTCAGGGAAAAAAGCGCTTTGGTGTTAAAGGAAAGTTAGCGCCACGATTTGTAGGACCATACAGAGTATTGGAACGTATGGGAGAAGTGGCCTACAAGTTGGAATTGCCTGAAGGATTGTCAGGAGTTCATGATGTGTTCCACGTTTCTCAGTTAAAGAAGTGCCACGCGGAGATGGCTGACATACTGCTGAGAGATACGGTACCACTGGAAGCAATTCAGTTGGACAGTGATTTGACCTATGAGGAGAAACCAGTTAAGATTCTAGAGTATGCCAGTTGAGTCACCTGTAGCAAGGTTATCAAGTTTTGCAAGGTTCAGTGGAGCCACCACACAGAGGATGAAGCCACCTGGGAGCAAGAGGAAGATTTGCTCAACGACCACCCTCACCTATTTTCTAGCCAACCCGGATCTCGAGGGTGAGATTCATCTTAAGGGGGGTAGGTTTGTAACATCCCAAATTTTTATTTTGGAATGTTATACATTAGCTCATCATTGCATATCATAATTTATTTGCCTTTGGCTTTGATCCTAGAAATTCTACGCAACTCAAGGACCCACGGAGAGAGTTGGGGATTTCCTTATTTTCATATTGGAGTTTTCTCGAATTTTGAGAATAGGATCATTTGATTTTAATTATTTTATCATCAATTATTTCTATTACAAAAATATGAGAGAGAGAATAAAATGACTTTCCCAAAATAAAGAAATATTGAGGATTTAATAATAAAATAAAATAAGATTTTATTTCGGAGTTTTTCGGTATTTTATTTGAATTTAGGAAAAATGTGCGTTTTTCAAAATTGCATTTAGGCCCCAAATAAATGTTCACCTTGTGCGGCATGATTTTAGAAGCCCGGAAAAATTTATTTCGGGATTTTTGGAGTTCGTTTAGTATTTCTTTTATTTGTTTTTCTGTGCAGAATAATTTTAAAAAAATGCGAACCGACTTTGGGCCGTACCCGAGCGGGACTCTGCCCGGGGGCAGCCTTTATAAGCCGCCCGACCCGAGCCGCCAGCCCACCATGCCCGAAACTCTAATCAGCCGCCGCCGGAGCCGTCGCCGCCGGAGCCGCCGCCCGAGGTCAACCTCGTTTTCGCCGCCCGTTTTTTTAAAGAAAAAAGTCGCGGGTTTTTTTAGTTTCGGTTTTTTTAATAGATCGGTTTTTTCTGATTTATTTAAATAGTGAGCATTCGTTCGTTCGTTCCTTTAGCGAACGTTCGTTGTTTTTCTTTTTCTCGGATTTAATCCGCGATTTTTCTGATCGCGATTCCTGATCCGATTTTCGTTTTAGTATAACTTTTCGCTCGTTTATCGGATTCTGGCGATTCAAGCGCCTGGAGTTTCGTCTCGAAACCCTCTATCCGTTTAACCAACTTAAACAAGTTTTTGCCATTGTAAAAATTGCCCTAGATCCAGAATAATAAACGAAGCCTGTTTCTTTTGCCGTTTGACTTTCGTTGCTTCGTTTGATTTGATTCTTTTTGCAAACCAGAGTTCTTAAATTGAACCTTCTCGTTAAATCTCTTATTTGAGTTTTACCCGTGCATTAGATGAATACTTATTGTATGCTTATTTGTTTGTCTGCGATAGAATACCCGGAGTGCGCCGCATGTTACTTCGAATCTCTAGGTTTCGCGGATCATCAGCAAGGCAAGTAACACTTTGATCATACCTCCTACTACCCAGTTTTATTGCATTAGATAAATCCTCAAACATTGCATGATTAGGATCTAATGAAATTATGGGATGGGAAGTAGTTGAGGTAGTACCTATTACCTGTTATATTATCAAACCTTTGGGAGTTACTTCTACGTTTGCTTACTATTGTCATGCTATGCTAGTAGACTTGGATTGGGTGAGTGATATCCATGACAGATGTGAGTTTGTTAATTAATGGTTTATCTAAGGTGGCAACTTAAACACACATTGGGTGGATTGAGGTACCTGGGTATTCCAGGATTGCCTGTTTTTCTTTATGGACCGCCACCCAGGCCCAAAGGGATCATGAGATTTTTCATACTAGAAACTTCCGTGTGCAGCCACAAGCTATTATGGGCTCTAGCATAGTTGATTAAATCGTGCGAACTCTTACAGGGTAGACTAGCAGATGTAGGGGAAAGTAGGTGTAACGGTCTATCCATCATAAGGTGCTAGCGCTTCTGAAAGACTATGTCTCGGTCATCTGTCTTCTCAAACACCATGTAGTGCGACAAACCAAACGGAGGCGATCGAGTCTTGTGGGGAAAAGTGCGCAAACCTCTGCAGAGTGTATAAACTAATCATGGTTAGCCGTGTCCCCGGTTATGGACAGCTTGACTATCTAGTATTTGGATTATCATGTGAATCTCAACATGTTACTCTAAAAATTAATTTTGTTGGGTTTTGTTTAATGATGATGCTTAATTGGGATTGAGGATGCTGTCAATCATTCTCAATGTTTAACAACCACCATGATAGTTAAATAAAATTTATTTCTTTGTAGTAGGGAAAATTTGGCTTTATGCAAAACTGTAACCATAGAGATTTCCACCAGCCAAATATGCATATAGTATAGCTGTTTCATTCCATTACTCTCTATGTGTTACTTTCCAGCATATTCCATGTGCTGACCCGTTTCGGGCTGCAACGTTAATGTTGCAGACTTTTCAGACGATGATTAAGGAGTTTTTAGGTCGTGGTTCTATACTCAGTGATGCCGTTGGAGTTGATGGACTCACTTATCTTCCAAGCCTTCCGCTGTTATCGTTATTAGATGGCCTTAAGCCATATTTATTGTAATAAGTTCTCTATTGAGACACTCGATGTAATAAGTGTGTGATTGCTACTCTGTTATAAATCCTCCGAGTACTGTGTGGTGTCAGCATTACTGATCCAGGGATGACACCTGAGCACAGAGATCAGACTGTTTGAGGTCTGGTCGCTACACTTGGAGCGTCTTGTATTATTTGTGTCTTTGTGTCTTAGTATGCCACAATCATCCTTGCTGTACACACCTTTTGAGAGAGCCATACATGAATTAAAATTTGATAAAATACTCTATGTGCTTCAGTTATATCTTTTGAGCGTAGTAGTTTTGCTCTATGTGCTTCACTTATATCTTTTGAGCGTTATAATTTTGCTCTATGTGCTTCACTTAGATCTTTTAGAGCACGGTGGTGGATTCGTTTTAAAGAAACTATTGATCTCTCATGCTTCACTTAAATTATTTTGAGAGTCTCTTAATAGCATGGTAATTTGCTTAATAATAATATGCTTGGTACTCGAGATTTGTGAAACTTTCTTTTGAGTGTGTTGAATACTAAGAAAAGATTGAAGCATGATAATTGTTTGGAGATATGGAGGTGATAATATTAAAGTCATGTGATACGTCTCCGTCGTATCTACTTTTCCAAACACTTTTGCCCTTGTTTTGGACTCTAACTTGTATGATTTGAATGGAACTAACCCGGACTGACGCTGTTTTCAGCAGAATTACCATGATGTTGTTTTATGTGCAGAAAACAAATATTCTCAGAATGACCTGAAACTCCACGGGAGGTCTTAGAAAAAATAAAAAAAATCCTCACCAAATATGAAGCCCAGGGGGCCCACACCCTTCTCACGAGGGTGGGCCCCCCCTAGGGCACGCCCCCTACCTCGTGGGCCCCCTGGAGACCCTCCGACACCAAATCCAACTCTATATATTTGCTTTCGGAGAGAAAAAAATCAGAGAGAAGAAATCATCGCGTTTTATCATACGGAGCCGCCGCCAAGCCCTAAAACCTCTCAGGAGGGCTGGTCTGGAGTCCGTTCGGGGCTCCGGAGAGGGGGATTCGTCGCCGTCGTCATCATCAACCATCCTCCATCACCAATTTCATGATGCTCACCGCCATGCGTGAGTAATTCCATCGTAGGCTTGCTGGACGGTGATGGGTTGGATGAGATTTATCGTGTAATCGAGTTAGTTTTGTTAGGGTTTGATCCCTAGTATCCATTGAAGGAAATATGCCCTAGAGGCAATAATAAAGTTATTATTTATTTCCTTATATCATGATAAATGTTTATTATTCATGCTAGAATTGTATTAACCGGAAACATAATACATGTGTGAATACATAGACAAACAGTATGTCACTAGTATGCCTCTACTTGACTAGCTTGTTGAATCAAAGATGGTTAAGTTTCCTGGCCATAGACATGAGTTGTCATTTGATTAACGGGGTCACATCATTAGAGAGAATGATCTGATTGACTTGACCCATTCCGTTAGCATAGCACTTGATCGTTTAGTTTGTTGCTATTGCTTTCTTCATGACTTATACATGTTCCTATGACTATGAGATTATGCAACTCCCGTTTACCGGAGGAACACTTTGTGTGCTACCAAACGTCACACCGTAATTGGGTGATTATAAAGGTGCTCTACAGGTGTCTCCGAAGGTACTTGTTGGGTTGGCGTATTTCGAGATTAGGATTTGTCACTCCGATTGTCGGAGAGGTATCTCTGGGCCCACTCGGTAATGCACATCACTATAAGCCTTGCAAGCATTGCAACTAATAAGTTAGTTACGGGATGATGTGTTACAGAATGAGTAAAGAGACTTGACGGTAACGAGATTGAACTAGGTATTGAGATACCGACGATCGAATCTCGGGCAAGCAACATACCGATGACAAAGGGAACAACGTATGTTATTATGCGGTCTGACCGATAAAGATCTTCGTAGAATATGTAGGAGCCAATATGAGCATCCAGGTTCCGCTATTGGTTATTGACTGGAGACGTGTCTCGGTCATGTCTACATTGTTCTCGAACCCGTAGGGTCCGCACGCTTAACGTTACGATGACAGTTTCATTATGAGTTTATATATTTTTATGTACCGAAGGTTGTTCAGAGTCCCGGATGTGATCACGGACTTGACAAGGAGTCTCGAAATGGTCGAGACATAAAGATCGATATATTGGACGAATATATTTGGACACCGGAAAGGTTCCGGGTAAGGTTGGGACAATACCGGATCACCGGGAGGTTATCGGAACCCCCCGGGAGGTATATGGGCCTTATTGGGCCTTAGTGGAAAGGAGGGGAAAGGATCAAGGGAGGGGGCACCCCCCAAGCCCAATCCGAATTGGGAAGGGGGCCGGCCCCCCTTTCCTTCCTCCCTCCTTCCTCTTCCTTCCCTCTACTACTCCTAATAGGAAAAAGGGGAGTCCTACTCCCGGTGGGAGTTGGACTCCCCCCCTTGGGCGCGCCACCCTCCTTGGCCGGCCCCCTCCTCCACTCCTTTATATACGGGGGCAGAGGGGCACCCCAGAGACACAACAATTGATCATTGATCTCTTAGCCGTGTGCGGTGCCCCCCTCCACCATAATCCTCAATAATATTGTAGCGGTGCTTAGGCGAAGCCCTGCGACGGTAGAACATCAAGATCGTCACCATGACGTCGTGCTGACGGAACTCATACCTAACACTTTGCTGGATCGGAGTCCGGGGATCGTCATCGAGCTGAACGTGTGCAAAAACTCGGAGGTGTCGTAGTTTCGGTGCTTGATCGGTCGGGCCGTGAAGACGTACGACTACATCAACCGCGTTGTTATAACTCTTTCGCTTCCGGTCTACGAGGGTACGTAGACAACACTCTCCCCTCTCATTTCTGTGCATCAGCATGATCTTGCGTGTGCGTAGGAAATTTTTTGAAATTACTACGTTCCCCAATAGTGGCATCAGAGCCTAGGTTTTATGCGTTGATGTTATATGCACGAGTAGAACACAAGTGAGTTGTGGGCGATATAAGTCATATTGCTTACCAGCATGTCACACTTTGGTTCGGCGGTATTGTTGGATGAAGCGGCCCGGACCGACATTACGCGTACGCTTACGCGAGACTGGTTTTACCGCCGTGCTATGCACACAGGTGACTAGCGGGTGTCAGTTTCTCCAACTTTAGTTGAACCGAGTGTGGCTATGCCCGGTCCTTGAGAAGGTTAAAACAGCACTAACTTGACAAACTATCGTTCTGGTTTTCGATGCGTAGGTAAGAACGGTTCTTGCTCAGCCCGTAGCAGCCACGTAAAACTTGCAATAACAAAGTAGAGGACGTCTAACTTGTTTTTGCAGGGCATGTTGTGATGTGATATGGTCAAGACATGATGATATATAAGTTATTGTATAAGATGATCATGTTTTGTTGAAGTTATCGGCAACTGGCAGAAGCCTTATGGTTGTCTCTTTATTGCATAAGATGCAAGAGCCAAATAATTGCTTTACTTTATCGCTATGCGATAGCAATAGTGCAAGAGCAATAGTTGGCGAGACGACCATGTGACGACACATTGATATAGATCAAGATGATGGAGATCATGGTGTCATGCTGGTGACGATGGTAATCATGATGATGCTTTGGAGATGGAGATCAAAGGCACAAGATGATGATGGCCATATCATGTCACATATTTTGATTGCATGTGATGTTTATCTTTTATACATCTTACTTTGCTTAGTTATGACGGTAGCATTATAAGATGATCTCTCACTAAATTTCAAGATAAAAGTGTTCTCCCTGAGTATGCACCGTTGCCAAAGTTCGTCGTGCCCAGACACCACGTGATGATCGGGTGTGATAAGCTCTACATCCATCTACAACGGGTGCAAGCCAGTTTTGCACATGCAGAATACTCAGGTTAAACTTGACGAGCCTAGCATATGCAGATATGGCCTCGGAACACTGAGACCGAAAGGTCGAGCGTGAATCATATAGTAGATATGATCAACATAGTGATGTTCACCATTGAAAACTACTCCATTTCACATGATGATCGGTTATGGTTTAGTTGATATGGATCACGTGATCACTTAGAAGATTAGAGGGATGTCTGTCTAAGTGGGAGTTCTTAAGTAATATGATTAATTGAACGTTAATTTATCATGAACTTAGTCCTGGTAGTATTAGCATATCTATGTTGTAGATCAATAGCTCGTGTTTAGCTCCCTGTTTTATTTTTGATATGTTCCTAGAGAAAACTAAGTTGAAAGATGTTAGTAGAAATGATGCAGATTGGATCTGTGATCTGAGGTTTACCCTCATTGCTGCACAGAAGAATTATGTCTTTGATGCACTGCTAGGTGCAAACCTATTGCAGGAGCAGATGCAGATGTTATGAACATTTGGCTAGCTCAATATGATGACTACTTGATAGTTTAGTGCACCATGCTTAAACGGCTTAGAATCGGGACTTCAAAGACGTTTTGAACGTCATGGACCATATGAGATGTTCCAGGAGTTGAAGTTAATATTTCAAGCAAATACCCGAGTTGAGAGATATGAAGTCTCCAACAAGTTCTATCGCTAAAAGATGGAGGAGAATAGCTCAAGCAGTGAGCATGTGCTCAGATTGTCTGGGTACTACAATCGCTTGAATCAAGTGGGAGTTAATCTTCCAGATAAAATAGTGATTGACAGAATTCTCTAGTCACCATCAACAAGTTAGTAGAACTTCGTGATGAACTATAATATGCAAGGGATAACGCAAACGATTCCAAGCTCTTCGTGATGCTGAAACAACGAAGGTAGAAATCAAGAAAAGCATCAAGTGTTGATGGTAAACAAAACCACCAGTTTCAAGTAAAGGGACAAAGGGAAGAAAGGGGAACTTCAAGAAGAACGGCAAACAAGTTGTTGCTCAAGTGAAGAAACCCAAGTCTGGACCTAAGCCTGAGACTAAGTGCTTCTACTGCAAAGGGACTGGTCACTAGAAGCGGAACTACCCCAAGTATTTGGCAGATAAGAAGGATGGCAAAGTGAACAAAGGTATATTTGATATACAGATTATTGATGTGTATTTTACTAGTGTTCGTAGCAACCCCTCGGTATTTGATACTGGTTCAGTTGCTAAGAGTAGTAAATCGAAACGTGAGTTGCAGAATGAACAGAGACTAGTTAAGGGTGAAGTGACGATGTGTGTTGGAAGTGGTTCCAAGATTGATATGATCATCATTGCACACTCCCTATACTTTCAGGATTAGTGTTGAACCTAAATAAGTGTTATTTGGTGTTTGCGTTGAGCATAAATATGATTGGATCATGTTTATTGCAATACGGTTATTCATGTAAGTTAGAGAATAATTGTTCTTTTGTTTACATGAATAAAACCTTCTATGGTCATACACCCAATGAAAATGGTTTGTTGGATCTCGATCGTGGTGATACACATATTC
The DNA here is from genome assembly GCF_056163025.1 of Triticum urartu. Lineage (NCBI taxonomy): Eukaryota > Viridiplantae > Streptophyta > Magnoliopsida > Poales > Poaceae > Triticum > Triticum urartu. The sequence goes on from NC_141874.1 coordinate 81,771,710, forward strand.
ATAATATTGAAGCCAAAAGATGCGAAGTTAATAATGATAGTGCAACTTATTTGTGGCACTGCCGTTTAGGTCATATTGGTGTAAAGCGCATGAAGAAAATCCATGCTGATGTGTTTTTGGAATCACCTGATTATGAATCAGTTGATGCTTGCGAACCATGCCTCATGGGCAAGATGACTAAGACTCCATTCTCCGGAACAATGGAGCGAGCAACAGATTTGTTGGAAATCACACATACTGATGTATGCCGTCCGATGAGTGTTAAGGCTCACGGCAAGTATCGTTATTTTCTGACCTTCACAGATGATTTGAGCAGATATGGGTATATCTACTTAATGAAACACAAGTCTGAAACATTTGAAAAGTTCAAAGAATTTCAGAGTGAAGTGAAGAATCATCGTAACAAGAAAATAAAATTTTCTACGATATGATCGCAGAGGTAATATATTTGAGTTAAGAGTTTGGCCTTCAGTTAAAACAATGTGAAATAGTTTCACTACTCACGCCACCTGGAACACCACAGTGTAATGGTGTGTCCGAACGTCATAACCGTACTTTATTAGATATGGTGTGATCTATGATGTCTCTTACCGATCTACCACTATCGTTTTGGGGTTATGCATTAGGGACAGCTACATTCACGTTAAATAGGGCACCATCTAAATCCGTTGAGACGACACCGTATGAACTATGGTTTGGCAAGAAACCTAAGCTGTCGTTTCTTAAAGTTTGAGGTTGCAATGCTTATGTGAAAAAATTTCAACCTGATAAGCTCAAACCCAAATCGAAGTAGTGCGTCTTCATAGGATACCCAAAAGAAAATGTTGGGTACACCTTCTATCACAGATCCGAAGGCAAGTTATCCATTGCTGAGAATGGATCCTTTCTAGAGAAGGAGTTTCTCTCGAAAGAAGTGAGTGGGAGGAAAGTAGAACTTGATGAGGTAACTATACCTGCTCCCTTATTGGAAATTAGTTCATCACAGAAATATGTTCCTGTGACTACTACACCAATTAGTGAGGAAGCTAATGATGATGATCATGTAACTTCAGATCAAGTTGCTACCGAACCTCATAGGTAAACCAAAGTGAGGTCTGCACCCAAGTGGTACGGTAATCCTGTTCTGGAGGTCATGTTACTTGACCATGACGAGCCTACGAACTATGAGGAAGCGATGATGAGCCCAGATTCTGCGAAATGGCTTGAGGCCATGAAATCTGAGATGAGATCCATGTATGAGAACAAAGTATGGACTTTGATTGACTTGCCCAATGATCGGTGAGCCATTGAGATTAAATGGATCTTCAAGAGGAAGACGGACGCTGATAGTAGTGTTACTATCTACAAAGCTAGAATTTTCGCAAAAAAAAATTCGACAAGTTCAAGGTGTTGACTACGATGAGAGTTTCTCACTCCTATCTATGCTTAAGTCTATCCGAATCATGTTACCAATTGCCGCATTTTATGAAATCTGGCAAATGGGTAAACAAAACTGCATTCCCTAATGGATTTATTAAAGAAGAGTTGTATATGATGCAACCAGAAGGTTTTGTCAATCCTTAAGGTACTAACAAAATATGCAAGCTCCAGCGATCCATCTATGGACTGGTGCAAGCATCTCAGAGTTGGAATATATGCTTTGATAAGTTGATCAAAGCATATAGTTTTATACAGACTTGCGGTGAAGCCTGTATTTACAAGAAAGTGAATGGGAGCACTACATCATTTCTGATAAGTATATGTGAATGGCATATTGTTGATCAGAGATAATGTAGAATTATTCTGCAAAGCATAAAGGAATGTTTGAAAGGAGTTTTTCAAAGAAATACCTCAGTGAAGCTGCTTACATATTGAGCATTAAGATCTATAGAGATAGATCAAGACGCTTGATAAGTTTTTCAATGAGTACATACCTTGACAAGATTTTGAAGTAGTTCAAAATGGACAGTCAAAGAAGGAGTTCTTGCCTTTGTTACAAGGTGTGAAGTTGAGTAAGACTCAAAACCCGACCACGGCAAAAGATAGAGAGAGAATGAAAGTCATTCCCTATGCCTCAGCCATAGGTTCTATAAAGTATGCCATGCGGTGTACCAGACCTATTGTATACCATGCCCTGTGTTTGGCAAGGGAGTACAATAGTGATCTAGGAGTAGATCACTGGACATTGGTCAAAATTATTCTTAGTGGAATAAGGATATGTTTCTCGATTATGAGGTGACAAAAGGTTCGTCGTAAAGGGTTACGTCGATGCAAGTTTTGACACTGATCCAGATGACTCAAAGTATCAATCTGGATACATATTGAAAGTGGGAGCAATTAGCTAGAGTAGCTCCATGCAGAGCATTGTTGACATAGAAATTTGCGAAATACATATGGATCTGAATGTGGCAGACCCGTTGACTAAACTTCCCTCACAAGCAAAACATGATCACACCTTAGTACTCTTTGGGTATTAATCACATAGCGATGTGAACTAGATTATTGACTCAAGTAAACCCTTTGGGTGTTGGTCACATGACGATGTGAACTATGGGTGTTAATCACATGGTAATGTGAACTATTGATGTTAAATCACATGGCGATGTGAACTAGATTACTGACTCTAGTGCAAGTGGGAGACTGAAGGAAATATGCCCTAGAGGCAATAATAAAGTTATTATTTATTTCCTTATATCATGATAAATGTTTATTATTCATGCTAGAATTGTATTAACCGGAAACATAATACATGTGTGAATACATAGACAAACAGTATGTCACTAGTATGCCTCTACTTGACTAGCTCGTTGAATCAAAGATGGTTAAGTTTCCTGGCAATAGACATGAGTTGTCATTTGATTAACGGGGTCACATCATTAGAGAGAATGATGTGATTGAATTAACCCATTCCGTTAGCATAGCACTTGATCGTTTAGTTTGTTGCCATTGCTTTCTTCATGACTTATACATGTTCCTATGACTATGAGATTATGCAACTCCCATTTATCGGAGGAACACTTTGTGTGCTACCAAACGTCACAATGTAACTGGGTGATTATAAAGGTGCTCTACAGGTGTCTCCGAAGGTACTTGTTGGGTAGGCGTATTTCGAGATTAGGATTTGTCACTCCAATTGTCGGAGAGGTATCTCTAGGCCCACTCGGTAATGCACATCACTATAAGCCTTGCAAGCATTGCAACTAATGAGTTAGTTACGGGATGATGTGTTATAGAACGAGTAAAGAGACTTGCCGGTAACGAGATTGAACTAGGTATTGAGATACCGACGATCGAATCTCGGGCAAGTAACATACAGATGACAAAGGGAACAACGTATGTTGTTATGCGGTCTGACCGATAAAGATCTTCATAGAATATGTAGGAGCCAATATGAGCATCCAGGTTCCGCTATTGGTTATTAACCGGAGACATGTCTCGATCATGTCTACATTGTTCTTGAACCCGTAGGGTCCGCACGCTTAACGTTACGATGACAGTTTCATTATGAGTTTATATATTTTGATGTACCGAAGGTTGTTCGGAGTCCCGGATGTGATCACGGACTTGATGAGGAGTCTCGAAATGGTCGAGACATAAAGATCGATATATTGGACGACTATATTTGGACACCGGAAAGGTTCCGGGTAAGATTGGGACAATACCGGATCACCGGGAAGTTATCGGAACCCCCTGGGAGGTATATGGGCCTTATTGGGCCTTAGTGGAAAGGAGGGGAAAGGAGCAAGGGAGGGGGCGCCCCCCCCAAGCCCAATCCGAATTGGGAAGGGGGCCGGCTCCCCCTTTCCTTCCTCCCTCCTTCCTCTTCCTTCCCTCTCCTACTCCTAATAGGAAAAAGGGGAGTCCTACTCCCGGTGGGAGTTGGACTCCCCCCCTTGGGCGCGCCACCCTCCTTGGCCAGCCCCTCCTCCACTCCTTTATATACGGGGGCAGAGGGGCATCCTAGAGACACAACAATTGATCATTGATCTCTTAGCCGTGTGCGGTGCCCCCCTCCACCATAATCCTCGATAATATTGTAGCGGTGCTTAGGCGAAGCCCTGCGATGGTAGAACATCAAGATCGTCACCACGCCGTCGTGCTGACGGAACTCATCCCCGACACTTTGCTGGATCGGAGTCCGGGGATCATCATCAAGCTGAACATGTGCAAAAACTTAGAGGTGTCGTAGTTTCGGTGCTTGATCGGTCGGGCCGTGAAGACGTACGACTACATCAACCGCGTTGTTATAACGCTTCCGCTTCCGGTCTACGAGGGTACGTAGACAACACTCCCCATGATCTTGCGTGTGCGTAGGAATTTTTGAAATTACTACATTCCCCAACATCCATTATGTTCTAAGATTGATGTTGCTATGACTTTGCTATGCTTAATGCTTGTCACTAGGGCCCGAGTGCCATGATTTCAGATCTGAACCTATTATGTTTTCATGAATATATGAGAGTTCTAGATCCTATCTTGCAAGTCTATAGTCACCTATTATGTGTTATGATCTGTTAACCCTGAAGTGCCAATAATCGGGATACTTACCGGTGATGACCGTAGTTTGAGGAGTTCATGTATTCACTATGTGCTAATGCTTTGTTCCGGTTCTCTATTAAAAGGAGGCCTTAATATCCCTTAGTTTCCAATAGGACCCCGCTGCCACGGGAGGGTAGGACAAAAGATGTCATGCAAGTTCTTTTCCATAAGCACATATGACTATACACGGAATACATGCCTACATTACATTAACGAATTGGAGCTAGTTCTGTGTCACCCTATGTTATGACTGTTACATGATGAACCGCATCCGGCATAATTATCCATCACTGATCCAGTGCCTACGAGTTTTCCATATACTGGTTTACGCTTATTTACTTTTCCGTTGCTACTGTTACAATCACTACAAAATGCCAAAAATATTACTTTTTGCTGTCTTTACTTTTGTTGCCGCTACCACCACTATCATATTACTTTGCTACTAAACACTTTGCTGCAGATACTAAGTTTCCAGGTGTGGTTGAATTGACAACTCAGCTGCTAATACTTGAGAATATTCTTTGGCTCCCCTTGTGTCGAATCAATAAATTTGGGTTGAATACTCTACCCTCGAAAGCTGTTGCGATCCCCTATACTTGTGGGTTATCAAGACCTTTTTTCTGGCGCCGTTGCCGGGGAGCATAGCTCTATTCTTTGAGTCACTTGGGATTTATATCTGCTGGACACTATGAAGAACTTGAGAGATCCAAAACCAAGATCTATCCCTCAACTACGAGGGGAGGTAAGGAACTGCCATCTAGTTCTGCACTTGCTTCACCTTCTGTTATGAGTAAGTTTGCGATACCTACACCTGCTTCTGCTATTCGTTCTGATATGTCGCATGTTATTGATGATGCCACTTCTGATATGCATGATACTTATGATGAAACTGCTTCTATGTCTGATACTACTGTGCCCCTTGGTGAATTTCTTGATGAACAAATTGCTAGGGCTAGAGAAAAAGAAATTATTGAATCTGAATACGATGATGATAGTGATGATGAAAACATGTCTGTTATTCCTAAAGGTTATCTTTTTGATAAGGAATCTTCTGCCGCTATTTTCGCTTGCAAGGATAGATATGAGCTTATGAGGTTATTAATTAAATGGAACAAAGAATCACTAAGAGATATAATGAGACCCGACCCTGCTTTTGCTACTTCACCTATATGTGTTCCTGATAAAGATTATGAATTCTTTGTTGATCCTGATATAATTACTTTGGTTGAATCTGATCCGTTTTATGGCTATGAATCTGAAACTGTTGTGGCACATCTTACTAAGTCAAATGATATAGCTGCCATGTTCACTAATAATGAGAGATCACCTTACCTCTATTTACTCAAAATATTTCCGTTCTCATTAAAGGGCGATGCTAAGATATGGTTTAATTCTCTTGATCCTGGTTGTGTGCGTAGCCCCCAGGATATGATTTATTACTTCTTTGCTAAATATTTCCCTGCTCATAGGAAACAAGCTGCTTTGAGGGAAATATACAACTTTGTGCAAATTAAAGAAGAGAGTCTCCCACAAGCTTGGGGGAGGCTTCTCAAGTTACTTAATGCTTTGCCTGATCATCCCCTTAAGAAACCTGAAATACTTGATATCTTTTATAATGGACTAACCGATGCTTCCAGAGATTACCTGGATAGTTGTGTTGGTTCTCTTTTCAGGGAAAGAACACCGGATGAAGCTGAAATTCTATTGAATAATATGTTGACAAATGAGAATAGTTGGGCACCTCCTGAGCCAGCTCCTGCTCCAATTACTGAGCCTATCCCTAAACCAACTCCGAAGAAGAGAGGTGTTTTATTTCTCAGTCCCGAAGATATGCAAGAGGCAAAGAAATCTATGAAAGAAAAAGGTATTAAAGCTGAAGACGTTAAGAATTTACCTCCTATTGAAGAAATACATGGTCTTAATTCACCGCCTGTTGAAGAAACTTATGATCTCAATTATTTATTTACTGAAGAACCTCCTGATCCCGATATCCCGACACAGGTAGTAAAGGTAAATTCTCTTTATAGATATGATAAAACTGAAGTCCCTCCTACTAAAATTGCTAGTCCGTGCTTGGATGAGTTTGATAACTTTATGCTTAAGCAAGACAACTTCAATGCTTATTTTGGTAGACAATTAAAAGAAAATGCTTATATGATTAGACGCTTGGGTGATTATATGACTGATATTAAAGGTGAACTTAAACTTATTAGCAAACATGCTTCTATGGTTACCACTCAAGTAGAACAAGTACTTAAAGCTCAAAAAGAAGTGCTTGATGAAATGAATAGTAAGAAAATGATTATGTTGTTAGAGTGGCTACTAGAACTGGTAGAATGACTCAGGAACCTTTGTATCCTGAAGGCCACCCTAAGAGAATCGAGCAAGATTCTCAAAGAATGTTCCTAGTTCTTCTAAAAAGAAGAAAAATGAAAATGATAGAACTGTGCGAACTTCTAGTGAGCCTATTGCTGAACCACCTGATAATCCAAATGATATATCTATGTCTGATGCTGAAACACAATCTGGTAATGAACATGAACCTAGTAAAAATATTAATGATAATGTTCATGATGATGCTCAACCTAGTAATGACAATGATGTAGAAATTGAACCTGCTGTTGATCTTGATAACCCACAATCAAAGAATCAATGTTATGATAAAAGAGACTTTGTTGCTAGGAAACATGGTAAAGAAAGAGAACCTTGGGTTCAGAAACCCATGCCTTTTCCTCCGAAACCATCCAAGAAAAAGGATGATGAGAATTTTGAGCGCTTTGCTGAAATGATTAGGCCTATCTTTTTGCGTATGAGATTAACTGATGTGCTCAAAACAAATCCTTACGCTAAATATATGAAAGATATCATTACTAATAAAAGAAAGATACCAGAAGCTGAGATTTCCACCATGCTTGTTAATTATACTTTTAAGGGTGGAATACCAAAGAAACTTGGAGACTCCAGAGTACCTACTATACCTTGCTCCATTAAAAGAAATTATATTAAAACTGCTTTATGTGATCTTGGAGCCGGTGTTAGTGTTATGCCTCTCTCTTTATATCGTAGACTTGACTTGAATAAGTTGACACCTATTGAAATATCTTCAGACTGATAAATCAACTGTTATACCTGTCGGTATTTGTGAGGATGTGCCTGTTGTGGTTGCAAACATTACTATTTTAACGGACTTTGTTATTATTGATATTCCCGAGGATGATAGTATGTCTATTATTCTTGGAAGACCTTTTCTTAATACTGCAGGGGCTGTTATTGATTGCAACAAAGGCAATGTCACTTTTCATGTTAATGGTAATGAGCATACGGTACACTGATACGTCTCCAACGTATCTATAATTTTTTATTGCTCCATGCTATATTATCTACTGTTTTGGGCAATATTGGGCTTTATTATCCACTTTTATATTACTTTTGGGACTAACCTATTAACCGGAGGCCCAGCCCAGATTTGATGTTTTATGCCTATTTCAGTGTTTTGAAGAAAAGGAATATCACACGGAGTCGAAACGGAACGAAATCAACTGGAGAAGTTATTTTTGGAAGGAAACACACCTGATGGACTTAGACCCCACGTCAGAAGATACGGGAGCTTCCCACGAGGGTGGGGGCGCGCCCACCCCCTAGGGTGCGCCCCCCTGTCTCGTGGGACCCTCGTGGCTCCCCTGACGTACCTCCTGCACCCATATATACCCACGTGACCTAAAACTTCCAGAACGCACAATAGATCAGGAGTTCCGCCGCCAGAAGCCTCTGTAGCTACCAAAAACCAATCGGGACCCTGTTTCGGCACCCTGCCGGAGGGGGGAACCCTCACCGGTGGCCATCTTCATCATCCCGGTGCTCTCCATGATGAGGAGGGAGTAGTTCTCCCTCGGGGCTGAGGGTATGTACCAGTAGCTATGTGTTTGATCTCTCTCTCTCTCTCGTGTTCTTGAGATGGTACAATCTTGATGTATCGTGAGCTTTGCTATTATAGTTGGATCTTATGTTTCTCCTCCCCCTCTTCTCTCTTGTAATGAATTGAGTTTTCCCCTTGAAGTAATCTTATCGGATTGAGTATTTAAAGATTTGAGAACACTTGATGTATGTCTTGTCGTGGATATCTGTGGTGACAATGGGATACCACGTGCCACTTGATGTATGTTAAGGTGACCAACTTGCGGGTTTTGTGACATTGGGAACCTATGCATAGGGGTTGGCACACGTTTTCGTCGTGATTCTCCGGTAGAACTTTGGGGCACTCTTTGAGGTCCTTTGTGTTGGTTGAATAGATGAATCTGAGATTGTGTGATGCATATCGTATAATCATACCCACGGATACTTGAGGTGACATTGGAGTATCTAGGTGACATTAGGGTTTTGGTTGATTTGTGTCTTAAGGTGTTATTCTAGTACGAACTCTAGGGCTGTTTGTGACACTTATAGGAATAGCCCAACGGATTGATTGGAAAGAATAACTTTGAGGTGGTTTCGTACCCTGCCATAATCTCTTCGTTCGTTCTCTGCTATTAGTGACTTTAGAGTGACTCTTTGTTGCATGTTGAGGGATAGTTATGTGATCCAATTATGTTAGTATTGTTGTCGGGTGGTAGGTGCGACATATGCCAACGGGTGGCTTATCATTGTGGGAGCCAGTAAGACATCGCCGGTGCCTGGAAACGGGATAAGGCGAAGACATGCACGCCGGCGGATCTTACCCAGCTTCGGGGCTCTCCGTGGAGATAACACCCCTACTGCTGCTCTGCGGGGTCCCCGCATGATCACTAGATGGACAAGTAGCTACATAATGCTCCTTGAGCTGTTTGGTGGGATGAGGAAGAAGGGCACGACTAGCCTGCTTCCTCTCCTTGTGTGGTGTCTAAGACTAGCAGGGGGTCGAACCCTTTGCATGGGTGCCCCGGGGGGTTTATATAGGCCTACCCCCCGGGGGTACAATGGTAATCCGACTGGGCGCGGGGCCCAGCCGTTTGTGACTGCGCTCGCCGGCTCCTGTGCCGGCTGCTGGGGCCCGCCGACTGGTGGGTCCCGTCGGCTGCCGGCCCCTTGGTCGACAGGCAGGCCCCACTATCCAGGGCCTAGTCGGCGGCTGGTTACTGTGGCTCCATCTTGGTGACGTGGGCTTCGTCGTGGTAGGCGCGGCTACAGTGCCGCCGCCCGTCGGGCGATCGCTGTAGCCTCACCGCGTCTTGTCTCCTTAATGGGGCGTCTCCTTCGAGGGAGGCGGCAAGCCGGCTGCGGGGAGAGGCTCTGTCTTAGGCCGACTGATTGGAGGCGTGGCCGCCTTCGGGCGTCTCTCTGCCCGAAGGGGCCCACCATTTGTGGGCCATGCTGGCGGCCCGTCGTGGGTGACACCAAGGTCAACATGGCAACAGTGCCACGCCGGACGGGTCATGTCTACTCCGTACGGCGCACTGTGCCAGGCTTGCTCCGGGATTCGGGGGTGGCAGGCTTCAGTGTAGCCACGCCCCGTCGCACTACCGTTAGGTGGGTGCAAACTTTGAGGGTACGGTCTCAACCGCTTTATGGGAGCCGGCTTCTTGGAGTCGGCCTTCTCATGGCCGGCTTCCCGAAGTCGGCCCTCCCGTGGCTTCCTTCATGAGGGCTAAAGTCGGGCCGCCTTCCGAAAGCCGGCCTGGATGGCAGCCAGCAAGGGGAAGGCGGCTCCATGTCTTGGATTCTTGAGAGCCGGACGGGCTCGTAATTTTTTCACAAGGGCCAGGGGAAGCCGGCTAGGCTACCCGTGGCTATTTACTCCGACAGTAGTCCCCGAAGCTGATCGAGCTCCGAGGCGGACAATGGGACGAGAAGCTTGGTCAGCTTCCCATCCTGAAGAGCCGGCTTTGCGGGTGTATGCCGACTTCAGAGAGCTCCGCGTCTTGCAGGCGGGAAAGGGGCCGACCTGCGTGCTGACCGAGGGCCCTCCCGCGGCCACGTGGCAGCGAGATCCTGCCAGCGCACGCGCGCGACGGGACGCCGCCGCAGGCCCAGGCCCGCCACTCGCAGGCCTTGGTCCGAGCGCGGATCTTCTGTGGCCCACATGGGCCGCTCGCCTTCCCGCGGCGGTTTTATTTCGTCGTTAAGGCACAATAAGCGCGGGACGTGGGGGAGTGGGCACGATCGATCCCCACGTTTCCCCATGCCGCGCCTCCTCGGCTCCACCACGCGAGCCTATAAGTAGGGGGAGGAGGGGGAGCGACAGAGGTTCGCACGCTCTCTCTTGCTCCGCCCCTTCTCATCCTCGCTTCTTCCTCTCGTTGCCGCCGCAGCCTCCCGTCTCAGCGCCGCCGCGCCTCCACATCGTCTCGCTCCCATGGCGCTGTCAAGCTCGTGGGACGGCTCCAGCGTCCATGAGGACCACGTTGAATTCCTCCGCCAGACTCGGCGCCTGCCCAACGCCAACCTCGTGCGGGTCCGCCTAGCGCCGGAGACGGAGATTTCGCCGGCGCCGGAGGAGGGCGAGCGGGTCGTCTTCCGCTCGCACTTCCTGCGCGGCTTCGGTCTTCCGGCGAGCGGATTTCTGCGCTCCTTCCTCGAGTTCTACAACCTTCAGCCGCATCACCTCACGCCCAATGTGGTAATGCTACTGTCGGCCTTCGTCTCCCTCTGCGAAGGTTTCTTGGGGCTGCTCCCCATGCTGGAGCTCTGGGGGGAGTTCTTCCAGAGCAAGCTCGGCACCGTCGTCGCAGGCGTGCCCGCCCCCTGCGGGGCCTTCATCGCCATGAGGAGGGCGGGCGAGAACAACCCGTTCCCGCCTATCCCCCTGATCCAGTCGGTGAAGATCTGGCAGAAGTCATACTTCTACGTGAAGAACGTCGCCGAGTAAGAACACCACGTCAACCTGCCGGCTTATGTAGCCGGCGCGCCGGCTGGGAGGCAGCCTTCATGGAGTTTTCGGTCCCGGTCACTGTCTCAGGCCGGGAACGCCGCCGTCTCCCGGCTTCGGGTGATGATCCAGTCGGAAGGCCTGAGCGGGGCCGACTTGGTGGCTGCCTTCATGGAGCGCCGGATATCTCCTCTCCAAAGCCGGCCCCACATGATGTGCTAGATGAGCGGCCGCTTCGACCCAAGCCGGCTAAGCACCAGGGAGATGCCTCATGTGGAGGTGTCTTATATGGTAAACTATATCTCCAACTGCAAGCTCGCCGAGGACTGGCGATACGGCAAGGTGTCGTATTCTCGCGCCAACCCTCCGCTCGTGGTAAGCTTTCCTTTCTTTCTTCTTTTCGTTGGTTGTCGGCTTTATGATGGCCGGCTTCTGATCAGTCGGTTCTTCTTAGCAGAACCCCCTTCTCCCGCCGACGATCGGTCAGCAGGGATAGAACGCCAGTATGCCCCCGACCGCACGGCGGACGACGTCGACGATCCGGACTTGGGGGCGGCCGCCATGGAAGACGCCGTCGTGGGGGACGACGCCGAGCCCGGGGGCTCAAGGCTCACCGCGAGCTTCGAGGACTGGCCGGATGATGCTGAAGCCGAAGTTGCCCCGCGTCACCAGCCGGCGGCCGACCATCAGGGCGCGGGCTCGTCCATCGCGCCGGCTGCCGGCGGTGGCGCACAGAAGCGCCGGGCCGCTTCAGGCCTCTTCGGCAGTCGGCCGAAGAAGTCCAAAGCCTCCACCGCGGCGACCAAGCGAGACGAGGCGGCTGTGAAAGCGGCCCGCTTCCGCAAGGCGGTGAAGCAGCCTCAGGCGGTCTCAGCGTAAGTCGTCAATTGCCTTGTCGCATGCTCTTCATCATTCTCTTCTTGTTCGAGCATTCTTCTTAATTTCTTCCGCTTGCTGGACAGGGCGCTGCTTTCCCTTGAGCGTGGTCCGGGCGGCTCCGTAGTTGGGCCGGCTGGAGGTTCTTCAAGCTCCCGCCGCGTGGACCCCCGCGCCGACCTCGGGGAGGCCACAGAGCGGAACGCCCGTGAAGCGCGGGAGGAGCGCGAGGCGGCGGAGAAAGCGGCCGCCCAGGCGGCGAGGGAGCAGGCCGACGCGGCAGCCAAGGCCCAGACGGAGGCGGCGACCGCGGAGACGGAGGCGGAGGGTTCGCGCAACCAGCCTCCGCTGCTCGCCATTCCCCTCCGAGCCGTGGCCCCCGACACCCCATTGCCCTTGGCGGAGGAGATCGTCCAAGACCCGCCGCTGATGGAGAGGGGGGAGGACCCCGTGGCCTTTGCGAGGAGAGCGCCGCCAGCAGCGCCAACCGGAGCGGGCCAAGGCGGCCAATCGTCAGCGGCGCCAGAGGGGCCGACCGGGGGTGAGCCGGAGAACAGAGCCGGCCTCAAGGTGCAGCCGGTGACGGTCCGGCGCGCAGGGGGAGGCGACGCTCCGCCGGAGTTGCACCGAGTCACGGGCGCAGGCCAGTCGGCGGAAGATCTGGAGGCGGCCAGCACTGCCACGTCCGAGTGGACTCCCAGCGGGGGGACTGGCGAGCTGAAGGTGGCGGCTCAAGGGGTCCGGAGCCGGCTGCAAGCTCAGGCTGCCCTGCTGCAACAGTTCACCCAGGAGTTCCTGTCGACGCGAGCCACCATCCGGGTGAGTCCTTCATTCTTAGCCGCTTTGCTCTCTTAATTTCTTCCGTGGGGGCGCGTCAGCGCACCCACTGGGTGTAGTCCCCGAGATTCGGGTCGACTGCTGCGCAGTCGGGTCGGATCTTTCTTGACGGCTACCTTATTTTTGCCTCTTGTCTGAACTTCCAGGAATATCACAACCTCCGTGCTGTCGCCTTCAACTCCCAGGCTCGGGAGTTGAGCCGGAGGACCGACGAGCTGGCCGACAGCCGAAGTAAGTACTCGATCTTGTCTGTCTCCTGTGGGGGCGCGTCAGCACACCCACTGGGTGTAGTCCCCGAGATTCGGGCTGACTGCTGAGCAGTCGGGTCAGATCTTTCTTGACGACTCTTTCCTTATTGGTTTTTCTTTTTCTTTGTCTTCAGGGGCCAACGCCGACTTGAGGAAGGAGCTCGGCGAAGCGAAGGCCGCCCTTCATACCAAGGATGCCGAGTACGCTGCCTTGGTCCAGGAGCGTGATCGCCTGGCCAAGAAGCTGGCCGACCAGGAGAAGAGCCACAAGGCGGCCCTGCAGGCAGCGCAGGATAGCGAACCCGCCCTGAAAGCAGAGTATGAGACCGAGGCAGCGAGCTGGGCTGAGACCCGGCGAGCCCTGGATGAAGGCTTCGGCCGGATCGAGGATTTGATCGACGGTAAGCCGCCTTCCTCGCCCCTCTCCTGCCCCTTGCCGCCTGGGTATTTGGCTTAACTTGAGCTGCTGCTTGTTTTTTGGTGCAGACTACTTCCCCGGCTACTCTGCCTTTGCCGCCCAAAGCATCGAGGCCCATCGCGAGGCGCGCCGTCAGGCGGGGGCCAACATCGCGCCGGATGCGAACCGGACGCTTGAGGAGCAGCTCTTGGCTGTCCAGGCGCGGTTGCAGCCGGCTCATCGGATGCTTCGCCGGCTCCAACGTGCCGGGGCGCAAGTGTTGGCCGCCCTCTGGCCCGGCGAGACGATCCCCCACACCCCAAGCTGGACTGCCGACTGGCTGGAGGTCGCAGTCGGTCGCTTTGAGGCTTGGAAGGCGTCGGCGGCCCGCCTCGGAGCCGGGCGGGCGTTGGAGTTCGTTCGGGCTTGGTACCCAAGGATGAGCCTGGACCAGCTGCGCACTTGGCGGATGGAGGCCGACGCGGAGCTGGAAGAGGTGAGGCCGGCTATCGCCCAGCGGGCTTCGACGATCGTCGAGTGCACCGACATCAGCGTTTTTGCACCTGAGATCGATGATGACGGTGTTGCCCAGCCGGAGGAGTGGTTCGGGCTGAACCCGGCGGTGGGCGAGGACTCGGCGGAGGAGATTGCCTCCAGTGACGAGGGCGAGGATGACGAAGAGGAGGACGGTGAAGACGTCGAGCCGGCTGGTGGAACAACCAGCCGACCTCAGGCCGACCGTGCCTCCAGCAACGAGGCGCTGGAAGCTCGCCCTCTGCGGGAGGCAGTGACCAAGCCGAAGTTCGCCAGCCGGCCGCTCCTTCAGCCGGCACAACCGTCTCCGCCAACCAGCCCGGCTCATCAGTCGCTCCGCTAGCTTGACCTGCCGTCTTTATTTTTCCTGCTTGTTGTCTTTTGAACAATCTTCATTAAGTTTTCGCAGTTCCACCCACTGGGGGTGTATCCAAACTATGTTGAATGCTGGCCTCTCGGAGGTCTTTTATGTAAATATTGTTATGTGCATGTTTGGTTTCCATTCGCGTATGCTTTTTATCCTTAGGCCTTTTCCTTTGCCGCCTTCCCTCTTTGGGGAGGCAAGTACTTGAGCTTTCTTGGATTGAAGTGAAGTGAATGGAAACCGGCCGGCCGGCTACTCTGGTAGCCAGTTGGCGGTGGGAGAAAAACCGGCTTTTGTTATATTAGTCCGTTAGTCCCTAGCCGTTTTTCGTGTGGGCGCCCGTTCCTGCCTTTAACTCTTGCCAGCCGGACGGCCGGTTCTTTGAACTGCGACTTTTGGTGAGAGAAGGCTTGGGAGCCGGCACACTACTTGTCTGACTGCGGGTAGGACTTCTAATATAACTCCAGTCGGCGAGTCCCCGAGCCGACTAGTCGAACCCGGTGCCGGACGGAACAAGTAAATGAAATGACAAGGTCATAAGCATTATACTTTTCATTCATAGATAAGAGATGGCAGTCCCCGAGCCCTCCTCGGGGGCCTATTGTCTCGAACTTAGTACAAAAGTTAGCGTGATACATACTGCATTTCAGCTGTAAAATCTTCGAAGGAGGTTGGCGTTCCATGGTCGTTCCGACTCCTTGCCGGAGTCGTCTCTCTTGCGTGCCTTCGGCTTCTGTGCGTCAATCAGGTAGTAGGAGTCGTTGCCTAGAGCTCTGCTGATGACGAAGGGGCCTTCCCAAGGGGCCGAGAGCTTGTGCTGGCCGGTTGTTCGTTGGATCAGCCGGAGCACAAGATCGCCCTCTTGGAAAGATCTTGGCCTGACCTTTCGGCTGTGGTAGCGGCATAAACCCTGCTGGTAGATGGCAGACCGGCTGAGGGCTAACAGCCGGCTTTCTTCCAGCAGGTCGACGCCGTCTTCTCGTGCTTCCTTGGCCTCCGCTTCCGTGTACATGGTTACTCGAGGCGAGTCGAACTTGATGTCAGTTGGGATGACCGCCTCGGCACCATACACAAGGAAGAAAGGGGTGAAGCCGGTTGGCTTGTTTGGTGTAGTGCGCAGACTCCAGAGGACAGCCGGCAGCTCATCGAGCCAACAGCCGGCTGAACGCTCCAGAGGTACGATCAGTCGGGGCTTGATGCCGGAGAGGATGAGGCCGTTGGCTCGCTCGACCTGGCCGTTTGACTGCGGGTGGGCGACGGATGCTAAGTCCAGCCGGATACCTTGGGCTGCGCAGAAACGTGCCAAGGCTCCTTTGGCAAAATTCGTGCCATTGTCGGTGATGATGCTGTGTGGCACGCCGTACCGAGTTGTTATGTCTGCGATGAACGTCACAGCAGTCGGCCCATTCAGCTTCTTGATCGGCTTTGCTTCAATCCACTTGGTGAATTTGTCCACGGCGACGAGCAGATGCGTCATGCCGCCGCGTTCCGTCTTGAATGAGCCCACCATGTCCAGTCCCCAAACGGCGAAGGGCCAAGTGAGGGGAATGGTCTTGAGTGCCGAAGCCGGCATGTGTTGTTTGGAGCTAAAGAGTTGGCACCCCTTGCAATGTTTAACTAATTCTTTGGCGCCATCCAAAGCAGTCGGCCAGAAGAAACCATGGCGGAAGGCTTTGGCGACAAGTGATCTTGAGGCCGCATGGTGGCCGCATTCTCCTTGGTGAATGTCTCTGAGGATTGCAATGCCCTTATCTTGCTCGACGCACCGTTGGAGGATTCCAATGACACTGCGCTTGACTAGTTCTCTGTTGACGATTGTGTATGCTCCGGCTCGACGTTGGACTTTTCTTGCTTCTGTTTCTTCAGCCGGCAGATCTTGGTTTACTAGGAAGTTGAGGATGGACTGAGCCCATGACGGAGCCGCAACTTCTTCTACTACCAATGTGGCTACTGCCACCAGGGTGGGCGGGCTGGGTGGTGAGATGCTGGAGTCGGCCGCCGGCTGTTGTGCTGGTGCAGTCCCCGGGCCGGCTACCGCAGTCCCCGAGCCGGGTGTGGCAGTCCCCGAGCCGGTTGCCGAAGTCCCCGGGCCGGCTGCGGGAGTCTCGGGGTTGCCTGCTTGGTTCCTCGAGCCAGACCCGGCCGCATCGGGGTCAGGCGGCACGAAGATGGAGTCGGACTCTGGAGACGGCTTGATAGATGGCTTGAGGAGGCGTTGTAGAGCGACGCCGGTTGGTATTGCTTGCCGAGTAGAGCTTATTCGAGCCAGGGCATCGGCCGGCTCGTTGTCGGCTCACGGTACATGGAGGAACTCGCATCCTTCAAAGTATCCGCTGAGTTGTTGGACCAGGAAGCGGTAGCTCGCCATATTTGCGTCCTTGGCGTCCCAGTCACCGGATGATTGCTCGACCACCAGGTCCGAGTCGCAATAACATAGGATCCGGCGAATGCCGAGTTCTTTGGCAAGCCGGAGCCCGTGTATGAGCGCCTCGTACTCGGCCACGTTGTTGGAGGCGGCAAAGTGGATCTGTAGGGTGTATCTGAGCTTGTCGCCTTTGGGAGAGGTAAGGACGACGCCGGCTCCCAAGCCGGTGCGCATCTTGGACCCGTCGAAGTGCATGCGCCAATGGGTGGAGTCGGGAGCCGGCGGCAGGTACTGGGTCTCGGCCCAGTCGACGAGGAAGTCGGCCAGTGCTTGGGACTTGATGGCGGTGCGGGGCTGGTAGAAGATCGTGTAAGGGGCCAGCTCGATGGCCCATTTCGCCACCCGGCCGGATGCGTCCCGGCTGCCTATGATCTCGGCCAGCGGGGCGGTGCATACGACCGTGATGGGATGCTCTTGAAAGTAGGGCTTCAGCTTCTTGGCGGTGAAGTACATGCCATAACACATCTTCTGCTAGTGCGGGTAGTTCTGCTTTGAGGCGGACAGCACCTCGCTCAAATAAGCCTCTGGACCGGCTGGGCTCGGCCTTCTTCTGGGCGTTGGACTACGATGACGGTGCTGACCACCCGGCTGGTTGCGGCGATGTAGAGGAGCATGGGCTCTTTCTTAGTCGGCACCGCCAGAACGGGCGGCGTGGCCAGCATCTTCTTCAGCTCGTGAAAAGCTTGGTCGGCCTGGTCGTTCCACTCGAAGTGAGTGCTCTTCTTCATGAGGCGGTAGAGGGGGAGAGCTTTCTCTCCGAGCCGGCTGATGAAGCGGTTCAAGGAGGCCAAGCACCCGGTGAACTTTTGAATGTCTAGAAGCTTGGTGGGGATCGCCATTCTCTCGATGGCCTTGATCTTCACCGGGTTGCATTCGATGCCGCGTTCGGAGACCAGGAAGCCTAGGAGCTGGCCGGCTGGCACTCCGAACACGCATTTCTCGGGGTTGAGCTTGATTTGGAACCGGCGTAGGCTCTCAAACGTTTCCTTGAGGTCTCCCAGCAAGGTGCCGTGCTTCTCCGTCTTCACCACGATGTCGTCCACGTAAACGTGAGCGTTTCTGCCGAGTTGCTTGAGGAGGCACTTCTGCATGCAATGCTGAAAAGTGGCACCGGCATTTCTCAAGCCGAATGTCATAGTCAGGTAACAGAAGGCTCCAAATGGCGTGATGAAGGCGGTCTTTAGGCGGTCGTCCGGATCCAGCTTTATCTGGTGATATCTTGAGTAAGCATCCAAGAAGCTCAACAGCTCGCATCCGGCTGTGGAGTCTATCACTTGGTCAATCCTTGGCAGGGCAAAGGGATCTTTGGGGCAGGCCTTGTTGAGGCTTGTGTAGTCTATGCACATGCGCCACTTGTTGTTCTTCTTCAGCACGAGGACCGGGTTGGCGAGCCAGTCTGGAAAGAAAACTTCCATAATGAAGCCGGCTGCCAAAAGCCGGGCTATCTCCTCCCCTACAATCCTGCGTTTCTCCTCCGACAGTCGGCGAAGGGGTTGTTTGACTGGCTTTGCGTCTTCTCGAACGTGTAGTTTGTGCTCGGCGAATTTCCTCGGAACACCCGGCATGTCCTTGGGGGACCATGCAAAGATGTCCCGATTCTCACGGAGGAAATCGGCGAGCTCGCCTTCCTATTTGCTGTTCAGGTTTGCCCCGATGACGGCAAACCTCTCTGGATGCTCGGGGTCAAGAGGTATCTTCTTCGTCTCCTTGGCCGGCTGGAAAGATCCTTGAGCATCATGCTCCTTGGGGTCGGGGGACACGGCCGACTGCTTGCAGGCTATGGCCACGACTCGGTCCAGCATCTTCTTTTCTTTGGCAATCACAAGGGACTCGGCCAGCCGGCTGCTGGCTGCTGCGCACTCAAAGGATTTCTTGTAATCGCCGGCTATGGTGATGACGCCTTTGGTGCTTGGTATCTTCATCTTGAGGTATGCATAGTGGGGAACTGCCATGAATTTGGCCAAGGCAGGTCGGCCAAGCAATGCATGGTAAGGGCTCTCCAGGTCCACCACTTCAAACCAGATCGCTTCCCGGCGGAAATGCTCCTTGTCCCCGAAAAGTACATCAATCTTGATCTTGCCAATGGGGGCGCAGGACAGGCCGGGTACGATGCCATGAAACATTGTCCGAGTAGGCATGAGCTGCTTCGTCTTGACGTTTAGCTTCTCCAGGGTGTCACGGTACAGGATGTTGATGCTGCTCCCGCCGTCTATCAACACACGGGAGAAGCGAGTAGCGCGTCTGTCCGTCGCGAGGGTGGCTTCCAGGACCAACGCATAAGAGCCGGGAGACGGCATCACCTCTGGATGGTCGTCCCGACTCCAGCTGATGGGCTTTTCTGACCAATGCATGTGTCCAGCGGGGTTGGCAGCGACCATGCTGACTTCCTGGTGCTCTCGGCGCCTACTGCGCCGGTCTTCGGGCTGGCTCGTAAAGACGATGTAGGTTGCTTGCTCGTTGGGGAATTCGTCGTGCATGGCTCCGACCGTGGGCCGAGCTGCCGGAGGCGGCGGGGCCGGAGGCGGCGGGCCGGCAGGCGGAGGCGGCACGAGCCCCTCGCCTTTAGAGATTCGGGTGAGCCAATGGCACTTCCGGGTTGTGTGGTTGGACGGCTTCGCGCCGCTGTGGAACTTGCAGGGGGCGACGAGAATTTGCTCGTAGGAGAAGGCAGGCTGCCAAGCCGGCCTGCCGCCCTTGGGCTTCTTGGGCGCGGGTCGCCCTTCAGGCGGCGCGTCTTCAATTGTGGCCACCTGCCGACTGGCGGGAGGCGGCGTGGGGCCCTTGCGCTTGTGGTCGTTCGAGTGTGGGCGTCGGCCGGAATCCCCAGCCGGCGTCTTGGGCGCCGGGTTAAGTACTTTCCCGGACGCGTCTACCCGAAGCTCGGTCTTCATCGAGGAGTCGGCGGTGGCGTACTTGTCCGCTATGTCCAGAAGCTCGTCGAGGGTAGTCGGCTCGTCGCAGAGGAGATTGTGCTTGAGGAGGGTGCCTTCTTAGCATCCGGCTGTGAAGTATTCTATGGCTTGCACCTCGTGCACCCCTTCACAAGAGTTGCGGAGCTCGGCCCAACGCGTGAGATAGTCGCGAGTGGACTCGGCGGGGCCTTGTACGCACAAGGAGAGCTGTCTGGGCTTGGGAGCCCGCTTGTAGGTGCTGGTGAAGTTGCGGATGAAGGATTCTGTGAAGTCCAGCCAGCTGTTGATGCTGCGCGGCTTGAGGCTGTTGAGCCAGGTCCGCGCCGTGCCTTGCAGCATGAGGGGCACGTACTTCGCGGCAACGCGCCGGTTGCCGTTGGCTATGCTAACCGCCGTGGAGTAGTCGATCAACCAATCTTCCGGCTTCACGGAGCCGTTGTACTTGGGTGTGTCTCTTGGGAGCGAGAACCCTTTGGGGAAGGGCTCGTCGCGGATGCGGGGGCCGAAACAAGGCGGGCCGACATCTTCTTCTTCTTCCAACGCCAGGGATCGCGCCAGGCGGTCGATCCGATGGCGGGCGTCGTTCTCGCCGACTCCTTCGCGACGGCCTAGCCGGCTGCTGAGAGTCGGGTGCGCCACTGGCGGCGGGGCGGGATATCTCTCTCCACGGGGTGGAGGCAGAGGCGGGTTGCCCCGCCATTCCATGGCTCGGGGATGGCCGTCCGCGTCTCGCTCGATGGAGATTCGGGTCTGGCTGCGGCTGGCAGCCGGCTCTTTCCCGCGCCGCGCGCGGGTGTTGCTCGTAGTTGGTGTCCGGGACGTCGCGCCATGATCTTGGCACGGGGGAGGTCTTTCCACGCGGGCGTCGGCTTCATGTCGCTGCGCGGCTGCGTCAATCAGTTGCTGGATGCGCCGGGTCATGTGGGGGAGGTCTTCGGCCTCCAAGCCGTCCAACTCGTCTACGGCCGCCTGGGCGGCACGCAAGTTCTCGAGCGGAGTGGCATAGACCGGGCGGTCGACTCCCAGCGTGTCGGCGATGACGGCGCCGCGTTGCTTGACAAGGCCGGCCCGGCTTGGCCCGCCCGGGGCCGGCGTGCCGAAGGCGGCGCGGTCAGCTTCGCGCTGGTAGGCCTCAGTGAGGCGTCTTACGGAAGCCAGCCTCTGGCCCTCAGCGAGGAGGGCGAGGCGACGTGCCTCCAGTGCTTCGTCGTCAGCATTAGCCGGGAGGGGGTGAACAAGTCATGGGCCGCCACGTGCGGGGCGTCGTGGGCGCTCTCGTCGGCCGGGCCACCGTGGCCGACAACCATCACTTCGGTGGTGATAGCGTCGCAGCCACCGGCTCGGGGAAGCGGGTCGTTGTAGATCGTGACGTTGGTGGGGAAGGTGTCGAACGAGGCCGTATCGGAGTCGACAGGCATCGGGTCGGTGGAGCCAACCGACTCCAGGTCCACAGCGGGCTCGCTGGAGACATGGAGCTGGCCGAGAAGGTTGGCGAGGTGGTCGGTGCCCGCATCAGAGGCGAGCTCGTTGGAGATGAGGGTTTCGTCGAGGAGATCGGCGAGGCTGCTCGCCGCACAGACGCTGGTGATGCCTTGCAGCGCATCGTGGCAAGCGCCATCGGGTGTGCCGGGCTAGCTACGCTCGCGGGGGAGGAAGAAGGTTCCCGTCCAGAACAGGTCTCCGGACGACGGTACACCTGGCCCCATGGTGGGCGCCAAATGTCGGGTGGTAGGTGTGACATATGCCAACGGGTGGCTTATCATTGTGGGAGCCAGTAAGACATCGCCGGTGCCTGGAAACGGGATAAGGCGAAGACATGCACGCCGGCGGATCTTACCCAGCTTCGGGGCTCTCCATGGGGATAACACCCCTACTGCTGCTCTGCGGGGTCCCCGCATGATCACTAGATGGACAAGTAGCTACACAATGCTCCTTGAGCTGTTTGGTGGGATGAGGAAGAAGGGCACGTCTAGCCTGCTTCCTCTCCTTGTGTGGTGTCTAAGACTAGCAGGGGGTCGAACCCTTTGCATGGGTGCCCCGGGGGGTTTATATAGGCCTACCCCCCGGGGGTACAATGGTAATCCGACTGGGCGCGGGGCCCAGCCGTCTGTGACTGCGCTCGCCGGCTCCTGCGCCGGCTACTGGGGCCCGCCGACTGGTGGGTCCCGCCGGCTACCGGCCCCTTGGTCGACAGGCAGGCCCCACTGTCCAGGGCCTGGTCGGCGGCTGGTTACTGTGGCTCCATCTTGGTGACGTGGGCTTCGTCGTGGTAGGCGCGGCTACAGTGCCGCCGCCCGTCGGGTGATCGTTGTAGCCTCACCGCGTCTTGTCTCCTTAATGGGGCGTCTCCTTCGAGGGAGGCGGCAAGCCGGCTGCGGGGATCTGGCTCTGTCTTAGGCCGACTGGTTGGAGGCGTGGCCGCCTTCGGGCGTCTCTCTGCCCGAAGGGGCCCACCATCTGTGGGCCACGCTGGCGGCCCGTCGTGGGTGACACCAAGGTCAACATGGCAACAGTGCCGCGCCGGACGGGTCATGCCTACTCCGTACGGCGCACTGTGCCAGGCGTGCTCCGGGATTCGGGGGTGGCAGGCTTCACTGTAGCCACGCCCCGTCGCACTGCCGTTAGGTTGGTGCAAACTTTGAGGGTACGGTCTCGACCACTTTATGGGAGCCGGCTTCTTGGAGTCGGCCTTCTCATGGCCGGCTTCCCGAAGTCGGCCCTCCCGTGGCTTCCTTCATGAGAGCTAAAGTCGGGCCGCCTTCCGAAAGCCGGCCTGGATGGCAGCCAGCAAGGGGAAGACGGCTCCATGTCTTGGATTCTTGAGAGCCGGACGGGCTCGTAATTTTTTCAGAAGGGCCAGGGGAAGCCGGCTAGGCTACCCGTGGCTATTTACTCCGACAATTGTTGAGGGAACTTACACTAGCGAAAGTATGAACCCTAGGCCTTATTTCCTATCATTGCAATACCATTTACGCTCACTTTTATCACTTGCTACCTTGCTGTTTTTCTATTTTCAGATTACAAAAACTATTATCTACTATCCATATTACACTTGTATCACCATCTCTTCGCCGAACTAGTGCACCTATACAATTTACCATTGTATTGGGTGTGTTGGGGACACAAGAGACTCTTTGTTATTTGGTTGCAGGGTTGCTTGAGAGAGACCATCTTCATCCTATGCCTCCTACGGATTGATAAACCTTAGGTCATCCACTTGAGGGAAATTTGCTACTGTCCTACAAACCTCTGCACTTGGAGGCCCAACAACGTCTACAAGAAGAAGGTTGTGTAGTAGACATCATACACTTTCTGAGGAAACAACCTCAAGTTCATAGTATCAACTCTATTGGAAAAATTCCATCAATTATATTTGGAGATTTTGAATTTCCTCTTCCTACTGTCAAGAAGAAATATGATATTCTTATTATTGGGGATGTGCATATCCCCGTTGAGGTAACTTAGTGCTATTCGAAATTTCTCTGGTTTCATGATTATCGGAATGAGTTTGTTAACAAGACATGATCAACCTTGTTTGTGGATTCTTTTTGATGAGCATGAGATGGATGAAACTAGAAGCACAAACTTCTGTACCCCACTTTTACTTTCTGTTATTTATATTAAATAAAGTAAAAAATAGTATTTTCTGTCTGTTTCCTGACTTGTCCGTGCAATATAAAAATATCCCGAAAATAAAAGTCCTCAGAATGCTATGCCAACTTAATATGATTTTTTCGGGAGTGTTTGAGAATTTACTGTGCAAAAAATACCGCGGGAGGAGCTGCCACCTGGCCATGAGGGTGGTGGGTGCGCCCCCCTATAGGGCGCGTCCCCCTGCCTCGTGGGCCCATGGTGGCCCTCCTCCACTTATCCCAGCACCCATCTTCTTCCTCTATCTCACACAAACCCGAAAAACCAACTCAAGCACGAGTTCCAGCCACTTTTGCTGTGATTTTCGATCTCCTTGCTCAAGGCACCTCTCTCAAAACTGCTTGGGAAGATTATTCCTTGGTATGTGACTCCTCCATTGGTCCAATTAGTTTTTGTTCTAGTGATTTATTCATTACAAATTTGTGCTGCATAGGTGACCATGTTCTTGAGCTTGCATGTCAAATTTATATGGTTCCAAGTAGTTCTAATGCTTGATATAGGCTCTAGGCACTTGTAGGAGTAGTTACTATCAATTTTATTGAGTTTGGTTTACTTTTATTTTGAAGTTACTAAAAAATTCAGAATTTTTCAGAGAAAAACAATATGTTTAGGAAGATGTTCCAAGGTGGTTCCTCTAAGAAGCAAGGACCCATAATTGCTATGAGCGATGCTGACGAGGATCCACCAAGAGACGCTCAAGTACGGCCTTGCGAATGGCCGTCGGAAAATTTTATGGACCGTGCGGGAATTAAAGAAGAATTCAAATCATATTTTCGCAATGCCGGTCTTGAGGATTTTGAGGCTAACAAATGCCCCCAGTATCATGATCTCACAAGTTCATTTGTGAGGAGGTTTGAGTATTCATCTTCGCGTAATTCTCCTTCAGTCATGTTTGATCTCTATGACAAATCTTATACCATGGACTTAGAGGATTTTACTTCTGCTTGCGAACTTCCATCATGGGGCAGTATTAGGGATCCCCCTAAATCTGAATTTAGAAACCTTCTTGCTAGTATAACTGTGGGGGAATCTAGAGATATAACGCAGGCTACCATAGGGAGCATTCACTTTCCTGCTATACATTATTTTGCTCTTTTCATTGGTAGATGCATAAATGCTAAGGATGAAGCATGTCACATGTGTGTCCCTGATCTTAGCATTCTTAGGAGTGCTGTGTTAGGAGACCAATCTTATCATATGTGAGCCATTGTAGCTCGTAGGTTGCATCATAATAGACATAATGGAGATTTCTTTGGAGGAATATATGCAACCCGCTTAGCTCATTTTCTGGAGATAGACATTTGTGAGGGTGATATGGAGTTGCCCCCTGCATATTTAGATTATGACTCTATGGCTTCACATCAGTTTGTCGAGAGGCCTGAATCACCTCTCTTATATCGCTTAATTTTTGATAAACGACGTGTTTTCTGTATTACTCTCCCTGCTCCTGCCTTCTTTGATTCACAGACAAAAGGAAGATATGTTATTACCAGAGAGGAGGCAGAAGAGTACGAGAGGAGAGCGGAGGCAGCTCGACTCCATGCTGCAGCTCAGCAGGCGATAACCGCTGCACAACAGTATGATCCCAACTATTCCTCTTCATCACAGTACGACCCCAACAACTATTATTATGGATATCCGCCAGGCCAGCCGTGGCCATAGACCAACTTAGGCCAAAAGCCTAAGCTTGTGGGAGTACGTATTTCTCACCGACATTACATTTATGTTCACACACACTCATTGCTAGATGTCGGTGCTCATACTTTTTCACTGTAATATTCATGCTAGTTTATTTTGTTTTTCTTGCTTTCTTCTTGTGTGTTTAGTAAACCTTAAGAAAAACCAAAAAATTAGTAGTAGTTTATTTTTTTGCTGTAGTAGTAATAACTAAAAAGAAAACCCAAAAATATTTCCCATTCTTCTTTTACTTGTTGGGAGCTTTCCCGTGTAAATAGTTTTATTTCTTTTATTTGGGGGTCAGTAGGAGAAGACCATAATTAAATTGTTGAAGTGGCTCTTATATGCATTATTGTTGAATTAACCAAAGAGCCCATATTGCCTTGTCTTCTCCTGTTTATTGAATGCTCGCAGATTCCAGCTTAGTCCAATGCACGTGCACTCTTATTATTATTCACACCTTTCGGTCGTGCAAGTGAAAGGCAATTATGATGATATATGATGGACTGACTAAAGCTGGTATGAACTCGACCTCTTTTGTTTTTGTAAATACGATGAGCCCGTCATTCTTGATTCAGCTTATTATGAATAAACATGTTTGCAATGACAATTAGAGATCATAGTTGCTTGTGCCATGCTTGATTAGCTATGAGTTATAATGATTTACCTTGTATGCCAACATGCTATTGAGATGATTATGATGTGGTATGATGGGGTGGTATCCTCTTTTGAATTATTTAAGTGACTTGACTTGGCACATGTTCATGCATGTAGTTGAAACAAAATCAACATAGCCTTCACGATATTTATGTTCATGGTGGATTATATCCTACTCATGCTTGCATCCAATGTTTATTAATTTTAATGCATGTACATGGCTGTTGTCGCTCTCTAGTTGGTCGCTTCCCATTCTTTTGCTAGCCTTCACCTGTACTAAGCGGGAATACTGCTTGTGCATCCAATCCCTTAAACCCCAAAGTTATTCCAGATGAGTCCACCATACCTTCCTATATGCGGTATCTACCTGCCGTTCCAAGTAAATTTGTATGTGCCAAACTCTAAACCTTCAAGTAAATGTTCTGTTTTGTATGCTCGAATAGCTCATGTATCAACAAAGGTTGTCCTTATCTTCCGTGTTAGGCGGGTTATTCTTAAGAGGAGTGGACTCCGCTCCTCACTCACGAGAAAATGGCTGGTCACCGGGATGCCCAGTCCCATGCTTTATGCAAACTAAATCAAAATTAATTGCAAACAAAACTCCCCCTGGGACCTAATGTATGTTGGAGGCACTCGTTGTTTCGAGCAAGCCATGGATTGATGCTTGTTGGTGGAGGGGGAGTATAACTTTACCATTCTGTTTGGGAACCGCCTATAATGTGTTTAGCATGGAAGATATCGCCATCTCTTAGTTGTTACGTTGACAATGAAAGTATACCGCTCAAAATACAATTTATCTCTATTTCAAAACCGAGCTCTGGCACCTCTACAAATCCCTGCTTCCCTCTACGAAGGGCATATCCATTTACTTTTATGCTCAGTCATCACCCTCTTATTAAAAAGCACTAGCTGGAGAGCACAGCCGTCATTTGCATTCATCACTGTTAATTTATATTGGTTGTGACTATGATTGGATCTCTTTTACCATGAATTACAATGTCTAGTCAGTCCTTGATCTTTAAAGGTGCTCTGCATTTATGTTTTGCGGTCTCAGAAAGGGCTAGCGAGATACCATCTTGTTATATCATATTATGATTGTTTTGAGAAAGTGTTGTCATCCGAGATTTATTATTATGACTTGCTAGTTGATTATGCTATTGATACGAGTAATTGTGAGACCTGAGAATTATTGCAAATGTGGTTAGTTATGATCTATGCTGAAAACTTGAATGTTGGCTTGACATAGTTACAACAACAAGAGCAAACAGAGTTTGTAAAAGTTTTTCTTTCTTTCTTTCAGTTTGTCAACTGAATTGCTTGGGGACAAGCAAGGGTTTAAGCTTGGGGGAGTTGATACATCTCCGTCGTATCTACTTTTCCAAACACTTTTGCCCTTGTTTTGGATAACTTGTATGATTTGAATGGAACTAACCCGGACTGACGCTGTTTTCAGCAGAATTACCATGATGTTGTTTTATGTGCAGAAAACAAATATTCTTGGAATGACCTGAAACTCCACGGGAGGTCTTAGAAAAAATAATAAAAAATCCTCGCCAAATATGAAGACCAGGGGGGCCACACCATTCTCACGAGGGTGGGCCCCCCCTAGGGTGTGCCCGCTACCTCGTGGGCCCCCTGGAGACCCTCCAACGCCAACTCCAACTCTATATATTTGCTTTCGAAGAGAAAAAAATCAGAGAGAAGAAATCATCGTGTTTTATGATACGGAGCCGCCGCCAAGCCCTAAAACCTCTCGGGAGGGCTGATCTGGAGTCCGTTCGGGGCTCCGGAGAGGGGGATTCATCGCCATCGTCATCATCAACCATCCTCCATCACCAATTTCATGATGCTCACCGTCGTGCGTGAGTAATTCCATCGTAGGCTTGCTGGACGGTGATGGGTTGGATGAGATTTATCATGTAATCGAGTTAGTTTTGTTAGGGTTTGATCCCTAGTATCCATTATGTTCTGAGATTGATGTTGCTATGACTTTGCTATGCTTAATGCTTGTCACTAGGGCCCAAGTGCCATGATTTCAGATCTGAACCTATTATGTTTTCATGAATATATGAGAGTTCTAGATCCTATCTTGTAAGTCTATAGTCACCTATTATGTGTTATGATTCGTTAACCCCGAAGTGACAATAATCGGGATACTTACGGGTGATGACCGTAGTTTGAGGAGTTCATGTATTCACTATGTGCTAATTGAAAGTGCGTTATATCGACTAGAGGGGGTGAATAGGCGATTTTTATGAAAGTCTTCAAAACGTGGAAGTTTCGAAGACAAACGATAGAAATAAACCTATTACCATGCAGCGGAAGGTAGACTACACTAGGCAAGCCATAGTCAAGTATTCAATGGAGTGAGAGCACAATGACTAATAGCAGCACTGTAGTAAGGATCGGGTAGGAAGATATTATGAAGCCAAATGGAACACGCAGTCACTCAGTGAAGACAAAAGATAGTGCAATCATATAATGACTTCACAAGGAGGAACAGTAAGTAGAGGGAAGGGAAGGATGAAACCAGTGACTCGTTGAAGACAATGATTTGTTGGACCAGTTCTAGTTGCTGTGACAACTGTACGTCTGGTTAGGGCGGCTAGGTATTTAAACCTGAGGACACACAGTCCCGGACACCCAGTCCTGAACACGCAGCTCAGGACACCCGGTCCTCACCGTATTCCCCTTGAGCTAAGGTCACACAGACCTCGCCCAATCACTCTGGTAAGTCTTCAAGGTAGACTCCCAAACCTTCACAGACTTCGTTCACCGGCGATCCACAATGTCTCTTGGATGCTCAGAACGCGACGCCTAACCGGCTGGAGGATTCACAGTCCTCAAGTGTAATAAGTCTTCA
Organism: Triticum urartu; assembly: GCF_056163025.1. Lineage (NCBI taxonomy): Eukaryota > Viridiplantae > Streptophyta > Magnoliopsida > Poales > Poaceae > Triticum > Triticum urartu. The sequence goes on from NC_141874.1 coordinate 81,800,510, forward strand.
GATCACACAGACAAGAAGACTTAAGTGATGCCTAATTCTCTTTGGCTCTGGGTGGTTAGGGCTTTATCCTCGCAAAGAATTCTCTCTCAAAGGCTTCGAGGTGGGTTGCTCTCAAACGACAAAAGCCGTACACTAACTCTGAGCAGCCAACCGTTTATGGTTGTAGGGGGTGGGATATTTATAGCCACTAGGCAACCCGACCTAATTTGTCCGAAATGACCCTGGGTCACTAAGGAACTGACACGTGTTCCAACGGTCAGATTTCAAACTCACACGGCAACTTTACTTGGGCTACAAGCAAAGCTGACTTGTCCGACTCTGGACAAGATTCGCTCTCATAGTCTTCACTCGAAGACATAGGTTTTGGTTAGGCATCACTTCAGTCATTCTGACTGGTTCTCTTGGACCCCACTTAACAGTACGGTGGTTCCTATGACTCAATAAAGAAGAAATAGAACTACGAAAGATCTAAGTCTTCGAGCTCCATATGCTTCATGTCACGTCTTCTCTTGTCATAGTCTTCAATGTGAATATCTTCATATACCACCTTTGACATCAATGTCTTCATACATTTTTAGGGGTCATCTCTGGTAGGAAAACCGAATCAATGAGGGACTTCTACCTGTGTTATCCTGCAATTCTCACAAACACATTAGTCCCTCAACTAGGTTTGTCATCAATACTCCAAAACCAACTAGGGGTGGCACTAGATGCACTTACAATCTCCCCCTTTTTGGTGATTGATGACAAACTAGTTGAAGTTTTCAACGGGGAATATAATATGTGAAATTGTAAAGGGTAAGGAATTGTCTTCATAAGTTGCAAGGGCTCCCCCTGAAGATGTGCATATAAGTAATTTGCTTTTGGAATGCAAATGCACATGGCAGGTTGTGCTTGTGGAGATCCTCTTCAACTTATGATGACAATCCACTATGCATGTGAAGGTATGTGAAGATAATGACATGCATAATGGAAAATGGACGTCTGCAAAATAATCTAAGTGCGGAATTTATCATCGCACATGCGGAATTTATCATCGCATCACAAGGTGGCAAATAAGTAGCAGACGACCATCGAGTTTAAGTGTTACAACTCAAAGACCCAAATGTATCAAAACGAGAGTTGTATACCGAAGCAAAATATAAAGCACCCGCCCATATGGACCCGCTTGAAGACTATCAAACTCATATGCTTCTCCCCCTTTTGTCAGTAAGGACCAAAAAGGTTCGAAGACATAGAGCATCTACTCGTTCCCATGAAGAGTAGGTGAAGCAGCAGGGTCGTTAGTGGTGTTCGGCGGTACAGAAGAACTTGGAGCAGTGTCGAAGCGTGCTGAAGGAGGAGGCGGTGAAGTAGCATCGTCTTCATCCTCGATCACTCTGGCATTCACAGTTGCAACAGAGGAAGAGAACTCAGAGTCTTCAAGAGATGGAGTTCGTCGCAGCACTGCCCTTCGAGGAGGTGTGGAGTCAAACTTGAAGCGGTCAGAGAAGCCATCCTCTTGAAGATCATCTTCAAAGCACATCAGCGTCAGCCATTTCCATGTGCGTCAAGAGGTTTCATGGGCAACAAAGGCATTCTTGGTGGCAAGATTTCGAATGCGATTAACATCCACCAAGAGGCTTTGCATCTGACGCTTCAGCCAGTCATGATGCCTATCATGTTTCTGATGAAGAGCCACAAGAATCTCTCGGTCATTGAGAACACGAGTGCACTTCTTGGGTCGTTGGGCAATGGTGCTATCAGTGGCTTCAGTGAGAGCAGGATGCGGTGCACGTGTAGTGCCAACCAAAGGATACACACGAGTTACTGCTTCAACTCCTTCAATGTTCTGAGAAAAACTTTGATGCTCTGCATTCTGAAGACTTAGAGGTTCCTTGGCAGGCTCAGGATAGATGGCTTCAATAGACATATCCACATCAGGCAGAAAGATCCGATGATTGCGAGCAGATGGCTGATATGAGATAGCGGAGTGAAGTTTGATCAGTCGCATTACCCATGGGGCGTAGAACTTCAAGCCAAAAAGATCAGAGCCTAAGGCAGCAAGTTGGCGAATGAAGAAGTCCTGTGCATTGAAGCATTTGCCATGAAGAATATAGAAGACCAAAGTCTTCATTGCACCTTCCAGCTTGGCATGTGGAGAGTGTCCTTTGATGGGCCAGAGAGTTCGCCTTATGATGTGATAAATAGTCCTAGGCAGATACTCTAGGTCTTCAACAAAGAACTCTTTGGGATATGCAGCATCTTGGGGCAATGGCTTCATCATACTGAGCATCTGACTCATGTTAGGTTCAGGCTTCTGAAAGATGCTCTCCACAGCTTCACTGTGAAGTTGATAGCCAGATTCGTAGAGATCGCCAGGAGTGGGTAGACCAGTGAGCTCAATGATGTCAAAGGCTTTGGCTTCGTGATGAACATTTCCTGTCATCCACTCTAGGACCCAAGTCTTCGGATCTCTGTTATACCCGCGGATGTGAAGTGTGGCATAGAATTGGAGCAGCAACTCTTCATTCCAATGCTCTTGGTCAGTGACAAACGGCAGCAATCCAACCTCTTTGAAGCAATCCAGAGCCTCTTCCAGACAGGGCAGACCAGCTATTGCTTCAATGTCAAGACGCTTGTGTGGGAAGATGCGACCTTGATTGTAAAGAATGCAGGAGTAATAGCTTCACTGTGGATAGCTCCAGAACCGATCAGATGATATTCTTTCCCTTGAGTAGGGGTTCCTGGAGCTATTGAAGAATGTGTTGTCTGCTCTAAAGCCATTGATATTGAAGGATCCAGGTGCTGATGCAGGACCTGGGAACCTGGGCAATCTTGGGATTGGCTTCTGTACCTGAGGCCTGTGCTCAACATGATAGTCGAACTGGGGACCGGCAGCAGGCGCAGGAACAGAAGCAATGGGATCAGTGGCTTCGCTGACTTCTGGTGCTTTTGTGGGTGAGGGTTCCACATTAGCTTCAGCCATGACAGCGTCAGTGGCTTCAGTGGTGTTGGTGGTGGCAGCCTCAAGATTTTCAACCTCCACTTGACGAGCTGGAGGGTTGGTCACAATCACGTTCTCCTCGAGAACAGCTTCTTGGTGGGACGGGGGAGTAGCAGCTTCTGGGGTTTCTTCTTCATCGGCTGATGCAGCCGGAATGTCTTCAGCAGCTTTAGCTTCAGACTCAGAGACTGGAGGCCTTGGTCCTTTGCGAAGCCTGCGTAACGCTGACGACGCCTGTGGAGTTGGTGTTGGCTGGGCCTCAAAGTCTTCTTCCTCTTGTGGGCGATCAGCCCACGAAGCATTCTGAGCAATTGGCGTCAGAGGACGACCAATGCTGATGGGTTCGTTGTGCGTTAGCACAGGCGATGATACATGTTGGTGCTTGAGCTGAGGAAGGACTGCATCATCTTCAACATGGTCATGGTGACCAATGTCTTCAGCAGCGATGGGATCAGCTGCTGGAAAGTCTTCAGCTTCATGAGCCTCTGTGAAAGCAGGATCATGGACAGTCAGTTGACGCTCTTATGGTTCAGCGTCAGGGTGAACCATGGAAATGGGTTCAACAATCAAGGGCTCTGTGTGAGCAGCCCGTTCTTTCTTGGTCTTCCTCTTCTTCTTGGAGGGGGCAGTAGGAGAGGCTTCAGGATGTTTCCTCTTCCTGGCTTCAGCCTCAGCAGTCCTTGTCTTCTTCAGCTTTGAAGCGGTTGACCGGGCTTTTGGCTTCGAGCCAGTCATGCTGGTTGGGAAGACAATGGGATCTGCTTCCTGCCTTGGTGCGCCGGGTTCAGCCGTAGCGGGCTTCTTCTTCTTCTTTGCAGCCATCCTGGGGTCGATGCCAGGACGCCCAAGGGTCTTGCGCTTCTCAGCCTCATTGTAGGCTTGCACACACCTGTCAGCCAGAACCTTCATGCGCTCACGAGAACCCTGAGCTTCTGCACGTTTCATGAGAAAGGCTTCCTTGAGCTCGTGCAGCATAATCTTGAAGTTCTTCACCTCTTGCACGCTGAGCTTGGCCATATGCTTCTTGAACTGAGATTTCTCAAAGTCAATCTTCTGCTTCAGTTCAAGAATGCGCTGGGCGATAGCTAACTCTGAAGCAATGGCGCCATGGAAGGCGACACTGAGGCCAATGGGAAGTTGCAGATTGTCGAAGCTGATGTTGGGCGTGTCAAACCATTCATCAATGAAGTTATGGATGATTGCCACGTCAAAGAGAGGCAGATTATTGAAGATTTCTGCTTCTTCTTTGCTCTTGATCAGTTGCTCAAGAGCGTCATCTGCAAGATCTTCATCGCTGGCCAGATCAATGGCATTATTACGCAGAACAGCAGCAGCTGTCAGTTCTTGGCCGGTGTGTGGCAGAGGCATCTTGACCTTCTGTGGCTTGGAGATGCGTGACAAATCTTCAGACTACACACTATCTTCAGGAGGTGCAGTTGCCAGTGGCTTCGCCCGTGAGATTTTTGGGGCAGAGGCAGGTTTTGAAGCTTTAGGCTGCTTCTTTAGCTTCGGCGCTGCAGGCGCTTCATCTGATTCAGCGTCATCTGCAGGCTCATTCACGGCTGTCCCTTGAACCAAGATATGGGTGATGAGACCTTCAAGGTTGTAGAAAGGACCGACGACATTGGGTTTTGCATCACGTGTGCCGTCAGCCCTTGGAGCAGAAGGACCAGGGTTGAAGTCTAGTCCCAATGTCTTCTTGTTTTGCTTTGCTGAGTCCTGGGCAAACTAGAAGTTGCGCTTGAACAGAATGTTGTCACGACACCATAGTAGTGACGATGAGTGTGCATCTGCAGGCTGTGGCCCACGGACCATGCAGGGATAGAAGCCTTGTTCAATGGCTTCATCTCTGGTCCTGGGTTGAAGATTTTTGTAGAGGATGTCTCCCCATGGTCGCTTGATGGTATTCTTTTCAGCATATTCCTTTGTCACAAATCTGTACTTGAACCACTGTTCTGCCCAATAGCGTCGAATCCATTGGATTCGTGTCTTGCGCTGATTGTAATCCTCTTCAGGATCTGTCTTGTACAGCTCTGAGAGGTCATCGGGCAGATCTCTTGATGTTTCTCCTCGACGCTTTCTGCCACCCTTCTTTGCTGATTTCTCTGAAGCCATGTACTTTAAACTGAAAGGCTTCAATACGTTCAAAGGCTTCAAAGGTTTTCGCTTGCTGAACAAACAGGAACTGGCTTCGGGAGAATTTATGTGATGCTGTAAGAATTCTGCAAATTAATGCAGACTATGAGAACCAAGGGATTCTCCCACGGACATGTACCTGTGACAGCATTAAGGTGCGAGGGAAGGGGAAGAGGTCATATGCATTCTCGGAAGATTTTGAAGATAAATCAGTTTAGAAGACATTGACCTCATCGTGCAAAGACATTCACTCGTAGATAAGGATTTGGTTCCAGATTTGTACAAATCCACGGATCAGTACAAGTGAGGAATCTAACTACTTGTGAAGCATAAGTGAATATACTAGGCATGTTATGAGATGCAGTATGAATGAGATCCAACTTGTGTGAATAGAAACTGTTTGTGGTAGAAAGTGATAACGCTATAGGATCAAAGGGGCCATAAAAAGGAAGTTTTATTTACCACACGAAGAACTGCTAGACGGAGTGGAAGAGGAGGCCGAGCAGTTCGATCTTCCGTGCTCTAACTTGGCGACGGAGGACACCTACGACGACGGTGGAGAGGACGATGTCCGCGGTCGGCGTGAAGACGGCGTCGAAGAGGTTGCGGCAGCGAAGCGCTTCGTCACCGGCGTCGTCGAGGGCTAGCGGTGGCGCTAGGGTTCGTGCGAGAGTGGAAGAAGAGATAATGACTGCTGCGAGGTGTGTATTTATAGGTACAGGGGCGGCACTGCGTTATTACATAGGTGCCCCTGGCGATTCACATCTGAGGGACACGTGGATGTCATGCAGCATATCGGGGGTTATTCCACGTCCCACGCACGCCTGGATTGTCGGGTGGTCATTCCCACTTCTCTGGGTTTCAGGTGAAGGAATGAGCATTGAAAACGGACTTAATGGTTGTCTCTGTATCTTCTGCTGACAAGGACGCAGAGAAGACATTCGATAGTTTCAATAGAATGCATATGATTTGGAGAGATAGAGTTTGAGATAGAAAGCATAGAGAGGTTAGGGTCCGATCACATTCACTTAGTTCAAAAGATTCAACAAGAAGACATAGCTATAAGTGAATGCTGTAGAGGACAGAACACTAGTATATATATATATAATCAACATAGTGAAGATAATCATGAAGACATGTTGAAATTGAAGCCAAACCAAATGTGAATACATAGCAAATGTAACGCCATGAGTGAAACACTTCAAACAGAACATTTGATGGTGGCGTTACCCACCGTATAGGAAGTATTAGACCCAGACACGACGCACAATTATCATGGCGCTCCGAAGTCAAATTCCACATTAATGTATTCACACTTAGAATGTATGTCTTCATTGATTGAAGATATACTTTACTTCGTGTGTTGCACATCTAAGTCATCAATATGCATAAGTGTTAGGATGTGTGCCTGATCACAGGACATTTGAGGATTCCAAGATATTTAGCTCACACCGTAACTTGCAAAATCTCTTCTCATCCAAGGGCTTGGTGAAGATATCTGCCAATTGCTCTTCAGTGTTGACGTGTATGATATCAATATCTTCCTTCACAACATGATCTCTGAGAAAGTGATGACGAATTTCAATGTGCTTTGTCTTCGAGTGATGAACTGGGTTGTTGGCAATCTTGATGGCGCTTTCGTTGTCGTAGTAGAGTGGCACTTACTTCAGATGAATGCCATAGTCCTTGAGTGTTTGCTTCATCCATAGAAGCTGAGCGCAGCAAGATACAGCAGCAATGTATTCAGATTCAGCAGTGGAGAGAGATACACAGTTCTGCTTCTTTGAAGACCAACATACAAGTGATCGTCCCAGAAAATGACATGTGCCTGATGTAGACTTGCGATCCACTTTGTCATTAGCATAATCAGCATCCGAGAATCCAACCAGATCAAACTCTGAGCCCTTTGGATACCATAATCCTAGAGTTGGGGTGTGAGCCAAATATCGAAGGATTCGCTTCACAGCTAAGTGATGCGACTCCTTTGGTGCCGCTTGAAATCAAGCACACATGCAAACACTAAGCATAATATCTGGCCTAGATGCACATAGATAAAGCAAAGAACCAATCATGGAGCGGTATACCTTTTGATCAAACTCTTTACCATTGTTATCAGGACCCAGATGATGCTTGGCTGGCATTGGAGTCGTGAAGCCTTTGCAGTCTTGCATACCAAACTTCTTCAGGCAATCTTTGAGATACTTCTCTTGAGATATGAAGATGTCGTTGCGTTGCTATCGTATTTGAAGACCGAGGAAGAACTTCAGCTCTCCCATCATGGACATCTGATATTGCTCTTGCATCATATATCCAAACTCTTCACTGTACTTCTGATTGGTGGCCGAAGATTATGTCATCCACATATATTTGGCACACAAATAGTTCACCATCATATGTCTTCGTGAAGAGAGTGGGGTCGAGGGAACCAGGTATGAAGCCTTTGCTCTTCAGGAAGTATTTGAGTGTGTCATACCAGGCCCGAGGGGCTTGTTTGAGGCCATACAGTGCCTTGTTGAGCTTGTATACCATGTCAGGATGTTTTGGATCTTCAAAGCCAGGCGGTTGTGCAACATACACTTCTTCTTCAATTTTTCCATTGAGAAAGGCACTCTTCACATCCATTTGATATAGAAGTATGTTATGATGATTTGCATAGGCCAGCAGTATGCGTATGGCTTCAAGTCTAGCCATAGGAGCAAATGTTTCATCAAAGTCAATGCCTTCCACTTGAGTATATCCTTGAGCAACGAGACGAGCTTTGTTTTTGACAACTTGACCATGCTCATCTTGCTTGTTGCAGTATATCCATTTGGTGCCTATTATGTTGTACTTCCGAGGATCAGGACGCTTAACCAGTTCCCATACATTATTCAGCTCAAACTGTTGAAGCTCTTCTTGCATAGCTTGAATCCATTCAGGTTCCATGAAGGCTTCTTCAACTTTCTTGGGTTCTGTTATTGAGACGAATGCGAAGTTCCCACAGAAATTTGCTAGTTGAGTTGCCCTTGAACGAGTGAGCGGACCGGGTGCATTGATGCTATCAATTATTCTCTCAATCTGCACTTCATTGGCAACACGAGGATGTACAGGGCGAAGATTTTGCTCTTGCTGATCATTGTCGTTGTTAGAGGGATTGTCTTCAGGCTGAGCATTGTCTTCAGGTTGATCAGGTGCGGAGATGATAAGTTCCTCTTCAGGTTGAGCTTCAGAGGGCATGATTTCTCCAGTTCCCATCTGCTTGATTGATTCGCTGGATGGAACTTCATCTAGCACATTTGGCAGGTGTTCTCTTTGTGAACCGTTAGTATCATCAAATCGCACATCCATTGTTTCAACCACTTTATAATGAAAGAGATTGAAGACTCTGTAGGAGTGCGAATCCTTTCCATATCCAAGCATAAAACCCTCATGTGCTTTTGGTGCAAATTTTGAAGTGTGATGTGGATCCTTGATCCAGCACCTGGCGCCAAATACTCTGAAGTAACTGACATTTGGCTTCTTGCCAGTAAGGAGCTCATAAGATGTCTTGTTCAGAAGCTTGTGAAGATAAACACGATTGATTGTATGGCATGCAGTATCAATGGCTTCAGGCCAGAATTTTCTTGGAGTCTTGTATTCATCTAGCATCGTTCTGGCCATCTCAATGAGTGTTCTGTTCTTGCGTTAGACGACGCCATTCTGCTGTGGCATGTACGGGGCTGAGAATTCATGTGTGATGCCTAAGGTATCAAGATATGTATCAAGGCCAGTGTTCTTGAATTCAGTGCCATTGTCACTTCTGATGTGCTTTATCTTGGCGCCATAGTTGTTCATTGCTCGATTGGCGAAGCGTCTGAAGACATCCCGCACTTCAGTCTTGTAGAGGATTATGTGCACCCAAGTATATCTAGAATAATCATCAACAATGACAAAGCCATAGAGACAAGCAGTAGTAGTAAGAGTTGAGTAATGAGTGGGACCGAAAAGATCCATGTGGAGCAGTTCGAAGGGTCGAGTAGTAGTCATGATTGTCTTTGAGGGATGTTTGGCCCTCGTCATCTTTCCTGCTTCACACGCACCGCATAAGTGATCTTTCTTGAACTTGACGCCCTCGATGCCTATGACATGCTTCTTCTTTGCAAGGGTGTGGAGGTTCCTCATGCCAGCATGCCCAAGCCTCCGATGCTAGAGCCAGCATTCTGAAGCTTTTGCTAGTAGACATACGGCAAGCTGTGGTCCTGCTAAGAAATCTACCACGTACAAATCATCTTTCCGATACCCTTCAAACACTAGAGACTTGTCAGATTCCATTAGAACAAGACAACGATATTTTCCAAATATTACGATCATGTTCAAATCGCAAAGCATTGAGACAGACATTAAGTTGAAGCCAAGGGATTCAACAAGCATGACCTTATCCATGTGTTGATCCTTTGAGATTGCAACTCTACCTAGACCCAATACCTTACTTTTACCAGTGTCAGCAAATGTGATGTGACTCTTGTCGGATGGACGTAAGGTTGAGTCCATAAGAAGGTTTCTTTTGCCAGTCATGTGGTTGGTACACCCACTATCAATAATCCATTCTGAAGACGCTGGTGTCATACCCTACAGTGCAGTTAGGGGGATAGGCTTCACGAAGAGAATTGTGAAGCAAAAACATTTGATGAACCAGTGGGTTATGAAAGCTTAGATCCAGATTAGGACTGATAGGGAGAGTAGCAAGCGATTCAGGAACGAAGTACATAGTAAGACCATTCGGCCATTTGATCTTGCGCCCTACAAGATGTTTAAGGTCCCCAGTAATAGCGTCAAACGATTTTGGTTTTCTGCTGGAGACCTTTCCCTGCAAAAGAGAGTTAAGCTTTCTTAGCCACCCACATCTTCAAGGGTGGATTAGAAGCGATAAGTCTAAGTGCAGCGTCTGAGAACTTTGGCTTTGGAGCCCTAGCAAAAAGTCTTGCAGGCGGACAATAGTACTCATAAGAATAAGCAGAATAGTTCTTGGTCTTATGAATATGGCGGTTCGATGAACCGTGCTCATATTCATAGGCCTGAGTATGGTTTCCCTGCAAAACATTTGCGTTAGTGCGACTCAGATGAGTCCTCTGTCTGTATGAAGCCTTTGGGCTGTATGAAGCCTGTGGTCTGGGGTTAGTCTTCTTCATCTGCGGTGTCATGACGACATTCACAGGAAGATTTTCCAAACACCTTTTGGGCACCCAGATCTTCTTCATAGGCGGTCCATTCCTGCAGTTAGTACCAATGTACCTGGCAAACACTTCACCATTCTGATTCTTAAACAGTTTATAGTTTGCATCAAAGGATTCATCAATGACAATGGGGTTAGCACAAGTGAAGCCAGATAGATTGGATGGATCTGCTGAAGGTTCCTTTGCAGCAACCCATGTGGTTTTGGGGTACTGCTCAGGTTTCTAGTAAGAGCCATCAGCATTCATTTTCCTTACGAACCCAACACCCTCTTTCCTCGGGTTTTGGTTCAGAATCTGCCTTTTGAGGACATCACATAGTGTCTGATGCCCTTTAAGACTTTTGTACATCCCTGTTTCAAGCAATGTCTTCAACCTAGCATTCTCATCAGCAATAGCAGTGGTATCCTCAGCAGAGGGGTTAGTTACCACATCAATAGTTGAAGATATTGCAACAGTAGCAGCAGTAGAACATTCAGCAACAGAAGTAGCATTATCGCGCTCAATGCATTTAAGACATGGTGGTTCAAATCCTTCCTGAGCGGAACTGATCTGTTCGGCGCGAAGTGACTCGTTTTCCTTTTGAAGATCTTCATGAGCCGCTCTCAATTTCTCAAGATCTTGCTTCCTTTGAAGATAATCATAGGAAAGCTTTTCATGAGTTGTTGAGAGCGTTTCATGACGACTTTCAAGTTCCTCATACTTAACGTGAAGATTTTTTATGTCTTCAATTAAGGACTCAGATCGAGTCATTTCAGGACCTAATAGATCATCGCTTTTGTCTAACAGTTTTTGAATATGTTCCATAGCTTTCTGTTGTTCAGTTGCAATTTTAGCAAGTGTTTTGTAGCTGGGTCTTGAATCACAATCAGAGTCATCTTCACTAGATGTTTGATAGTGAGTAGTGCGTGTGTTTACCTTGGCACCCGTGCCATGAAGCAGTAGGTAGGAGCGGAGTAGTCCTTGTCATTTGCATTGGTGTCGGTGATGAAGTCATTGTCTTCAGTGTTGAAGATGGACTTGGCAACGTATGCTGTAGCCAGACTTGCAACGCCAGAATCGGACTCCTCCTCAGACTCCACCTCCGCCTCCTCAGAAGCGGACTCCTCCTCTGAATCCATTTCCTTGCCAACAAACGCACGTGCCTTGCCAGATGAACTCTTCTTGTGTGATGAAGACTTTGAGGAAGACTTGGAAGAAGGCTTTGAGTATTTCTTCTTCTTCTTGTCGTCAGAGTCATATTCCTTGCTCTTCTTCTTCTTTTTGTTCTCATTGTCCCACTGCGGACACTCAGAGATGAAGTGGCCAGTTTTCTTGCACTTGTGGCATGTTTTCTTCCTGTAATCATGAGCAGAAGCTTCATCATTCCTTGAGCTTGATCGTGAAGACTTCCTGAAGCCTTTCTTCTTGGTGAATTTTTGGAACTTCTTCACAAGCATAGCAAGTTCCTTTCCAATGTCTTCAGGGTCATCAGAACTGCTGTCAGATTCTTCTTCAGATGAGGAGACAGCTTTTGCCTTCAAGGCACGAGTTCGCCCATAGTTTGGACCGTAGATATCTCTTTTCTCAGAAAGCTGAAACTCATGTGTGTTGAGCCTCTCAAGTATGTCAGACGGATCGAGTGTCTTGAAATCAGGACATTCTTGAATCATCAGGGCTAGGGTGTCAAACGAGCTGTCAAGTGATCTCAGTAGTGTCTTGACGACTTCATGCTTGGTGACATCAGTAGCGCCGAGGGCTTGAAGCTCATTTGTGATGTCAGTGAGTCGATCAAACGTGAGCTAGACATTCTCATTGTCATTTCGCTTGAAGCGGTTGAAGAGGTTGTGAAGGACACTGATTCTCTGATCTCTCTAGGTTGAGATGCCTTCGTTGACCTTGGAGAGCCAGTCCCAGACTAGTTTAGATGTTTCCAAAGCACTTACATGGCCATACTGTCCTTTGGTCAGATGACCACAGATGATATTCTTGGCAGTAGAGTCCAATTGAACGAACTTCTTGACATCAGCAGCAGTGACACCTTCTCCAGCCTTGGGAACGCCGTTCTTGACGACATAGCATAGGTCGACGTCAATGGCTTCAAGATGCATGCGCATCTTATTCTTCCAGTAGGGATATTCAGTTCCATCGAAGACGGGGCACGCAGCAGAGACTTTAATTATCCCTGTAGTCGACATAGCTAAAACTCCAGGTGGTTAAACCGAATCACACAGAACAAGGGAGTACCTCGCTCTGATACCAACTGAAAGTGCGTTATATCGACTAGAGGGGGGTGAATAGGCGATTTTTATGAAAGTCTTCAAAACGTGGAAGTTTCGAAGACAAACGATAGAAATAAACCTATTACCATGCAGCGGAAGGTAGACTACACTAGGCAAGCCATAGTCAAGTATTCAATGGAGTGAGAGCACAATGACTAATAGCAGCAATGTAGTAAGGATCGGGTAGGAAGATATTATGAAGCCAAACGGAACACGCAGTCACTCAGTGAAGACAAAAGATAGTGCAATCATACAATGACTTCACAAGGAGGAACAGTAAGTAGAGGGAAGGGAAGGATCAAACCAGTGACTCGTTGAAGACAATGATTTGTTGGACCAGTTCCAGTTGCTGTGACAACTGTACGTCTGGTTAGGGTGGCTAGGTATTTAAACCTGAGGACACACAGTCCCGGACACCCAGTCCTGAACACGCAGCTCAGGACACCCAGTCCTCACCGTATTCCCCTTGAGCTAAGGTCACACAGACCTCGCCCAATCACTCTGGTAAGTCTTCAAGGTAGACTCTCAAACCTTCACAGACTTCGTTCACCGGCGATCCACAATGTCTCTTGGATGCTCAGAACGCGACGCCTAACCGGCTGGAGGATTCACAGTCCTCAAGTGTAATAAGTCTTCAGATCACACAGACAAGAAGACTTAAGTGATGCCTAATTCTCTTTGGCTCTGGGTGGTTAGGGCTTTATCCTCGCAAGGAATTTCTCTCTCAAAGGCTTCGAGGTGGGTTGCTCTCAAACGACAAAAGCCGTACACTAACTCTGAGCAGCCAACCGTTTATGGTTGTAGGGGGTGGGCTATTTATAGCCACTAGGCAACCCGACCTGATTTGTCCGAAATAACCCTGGGTCACTAAGGAACTGACACGTGTTCCAACGGTCAGATTTCAAACTCACACGGCAACTTTACTTGGGCTACAAGCAAAGCTGACTTGTCCGACTCTGGACAAGATTTGCTCTCATAGTCTTCACTCGAAGACATAGGTTTTGGTTAGGCATCACTTCAGTCATTCTGACTGGTTCTCTTGGATCCCACTTAACAGTACGGTGGTTCCTATGACTCAATAAAGAAGAAACAGAACTACGAAAGATCTAAGTCTTCGAGCTCCATATGCTTCATGTCACGTCTTCTCTTGTCATAGTCTTCAATGTGAATATCTTCATATACCACCTTTGACATCAATGTCTTCATACATTTTTAGGGGTCATCTCTGGTAGGAAAACCGAATCAATGAGGGACTTCTACCTATGTTATCCTGCAATTCTCACAAACACATTAGTCCCTCAACTAGGTTTGTCGTCAATACTCCAAAACCAACTAGGGGTGGCACTAGATGCACTTACACTAATGCTTTGTTCCGGTTCTCTATTAAAAGGGGGCCTTAATATTCCTTAGTTTCCAATAGGACCCGCTGCCACGGGAGGGTAGGACAAAAGATGTCATGCAAGTTCTTTTCCATAAGCACGTATGACTATATACGGAATACATGCCTACATTACATTGACGAAAGCTAGTTCTGTGGCACCCTATGTTATGACTGTTACATGATGAACCGCATCCGGCATAATTATCCATCACTGATCCGGTGCCTACGAGTTTTCCATATACTGGTTTACGCTTATTTACTTTTCCGTTGCTACTGTTACAATCACTACAAAATACCAAAAATATTACTTTTTGCTGTCTTTACTTTTGTTGCCGCTACGACCACTATCATATTACTTTGCTACTAAACACTTTGCTGCAGATACTAAGTTTCCAGGTGTGGTTGAATTGCAACTCAGCTGCTAATACTTGAGAATATTCTTTGGCTCCCCTTGTGTCGAATCAATAAATTTGGGTTGAATACTCTACCCTCGAAAGCTGTTGCGATCCCCTATACTTGTGGGTTATCATCATGCTAGTTGAGTAGTTGCGAATTTAAAGAATACTTGTGTTAAAGTTTGTGATTCCCGTAGCATGCACGTATGGTGAACCGTTATGTGATGAAGTCGGAGCATGATTTATTTATTGATTGTCTTCCTTATGAGTGGCGGTCGGGGACGAGCGATGGTCTTTTCCTACCAATCTATCCCCCTAGGAGCATGCACGTAATACTTTGCTTTGATAACTTCTAGATTTTTGTAATAAGTATATGAGTTCTTTATGACTAATGTTGAGTCCATGGATTATACGCACTCTCAGCCTTCCACCTTTGCTAGCCTCTGTAATACCGCGCACCTTTCGCCGGTATCATACACCTACCATATACCTTCCTCAAAACAGCCACCATACCTACCTATTATGGCATTTCCATAGCCATTCCGAGATATATTGCCATGCAACTTTCCACCGTTCCGTTTATCATGACACACTCCATCATTGTCATATTGCATATCCTGGTACACCGCCGGATGCATTCACATAGAGTCATATTTTGTTCTAAGTATCGGGTTGTAGTTGTTGAGTTATAAGAAAAATAAAAGTGTGATGATCATCATTATTAGAGCATTGTCCCGGTGAGGAAAGAATGATGGAGACTATGATTCCCCCATAAGTCGGGATGAGACTCCGGACGAAAAATAAATTAAAAAAGAGGCCAAAGAAGCCCAAATAAAAAGAGGCCAAAAGAGAGAAAAGGCCCAAATAAAAAAATGAGAGAAAAAGAGAGAAGGGACAATGTTACTATCCTTTTACCACACTTGTGCTTCAAAGTAGCACCATGATCTTCATAGTAGAGAGTCTCTCATGTTATCACTTTCATATACTAGTGGGAATTTTTCATTATAGAACTTGGCTTGTATATTCCAATGATGGGCTTCCTCAAAAATTGCCCTAGGTCTTCATGAGCAAGCAAGTTGGATGCACACCCACTTAGTTTCTTTTTGAGCTTTCATATACTTATAGCTCTGGTGCATCCGTTGCATGGCAATCCCTACTCACTCACATTGACATCTATTGATGGGCATCTCCATAGCCCGTTGATATGCCTAGTTGATGTGAGACCATCTTCTCCTTTTTTGTCTTCTCCACAACCACCATTCTATTCCACCTATAGTGCTATATCCATGGCTCACGCTCATGTATTGCGTGAAGATTGAAAAAGTTTTGAAAAAGTTAGAGTATGAAACAATTGCTTGGCTTGTCATCGGGGTTGTGCATGATTTAAATACTTTGTGTGGTGAAGATGGAGCATAGCCAGACTATATGATTTTGTAGGGATAACTTTCTTTGGCCATGTTATTTTGAGAAGACATAATTGCTTTATTAGTATGCTTGAAGTATTATTATTTTTTATGTCAATATAAACTTTTGTCTTGAATCTTTCTAATCTGAATATTCATACCACAATTAAGAAGATTTGCATTGAAATTATGCCAAGTAGCACTCCGCATCAAAAATTCTCTTTTTGTCATTTACCTACTCGAGGATGAGCAGGAATTAAGCTCGGGGATGCCTGATACGTCTCCAACGTATCTATAATTTTTGATTGCTCCATGCTATATTATCTACTATTTTGGACTATATTGGGCTTTATTTTCCACTTTTATATTATTTTTGGGACTAACCTATTAACCGAAGGCCCAGCCTATAATTGTTGTTTTTTGCCTATTTCAATGTTTCGAAGAAACGGAATATCAAACGGAGTCCAAACGGAATAAAATCTTCGGGAACGTGAGTTTCTCACCGAACGTGATCCAGGAGACTTGGACCCTGCTCCAAGGAACAGAAGAGGCGGTCACGAGGGTGGGGGCGCACCCCCCTAGGGCGCACCCCCTGCCTCGTGGGCCCCTCGTTGCTCCTTCGGCGTACTTCTTCCTCCTGTATATACACATGTACCCCCAAACGATCAGAATAGGAGCCAAAAACCTAATTCCACCGCCGCAACTTTCTGTATCCACGAGATCCCATCTGGGGGACTGTTCCGGAGCTCCGCCGGAAGAGGGCCGTCATCAGGAGGGCTTCTACATCATCATAGCCTCTCCGATGAAGTGTGAGTAGTTTACCTCAGACCTTCAGGTCCATAGTTAGTAGTTAGATGGCTTCTTCTCTCTCTTTGAATCTCAATACAAAGTTCTCCCCCTCTCTTGTGGAGATCTATTCGATGTAATCTTCTTTTCGCGGTGTGTTTGTTGAGATCGATGAATTGTGGGTTTATGATCAAGTCTATCTATGAATAATATTTGAATCTTCTCTGAATTCTTTTATGTATGATTGGTTATCTTTGCAAGTCTCTTCAAATTATCCGTTTGGTTTGGCCAACTAGATTGGTAGTTCTTGCCATGGGAGAAGTGCTTAGCTTTGCGTTCGATCTTGCGGTGTCCTTACCCAGTGATAGAAGGGGCAGCAAGGCACGTATTGTATCGTTGCCATCGAGGATAACAAGATGGGGTTTATTTCATATTGCATGAATTTACCTCTCTACATCATGTCATCTTGCTTAAGGCGTTACTCTGTTTTTAACTTAATACTCTAGATGCATGTTGGATAGCGGTCGATGAGTGGAGTAATAGTAGTAGATGCAGAATCGTTTTGATCTACTTGTCACGGACGTGATGCCTGTATACATGATCATGCCTAGATATTCTCATAACTATGCTCAATTCTGTCAATTGCTCAACAGTAATTTGTTCACCCACCGTAGAATACGTATGCTCTTGAGAGAAGCCACTAGTGAAACATATGGCCCCCGGGTCTATTCTCATCATATCAATCTCCATTACTTTAATCTTGCTTTGCTTTTTACTTTGCCTTTACCTTTTACTTTGAATCTTTATACCAAAAATATTATATCTATCAGATCTCACTCTCGTAAGTGACCGTGAAGGGCTTGACAACCCCTAATCGCGTTGGCTGCGAGTAGCTATCGCTTTGTGCAGGTACGAGGGACTTGAGCGTGGGCTCCTACTGGATTGATACCTTGGTTCTCAAAAACAGAGGGAAATACTTACGCTACTCTGCTGCATCATCCCTTCCTCTTCGGGGAAAACAACGCAAGCTCAAGACGTAGCAATTTCTTTTTTTACATGATGATGGTGGCTGCATGAAGATGTCTGACTACATTACATAGGGGGGAGTTGGTGAAATATATGTGGAGTACAATGGTGAAGAAGAAGAACAAGGAGAAATAGACAGTGGGTGAGATTTTGAGGATGAGCTTGATGAACTCATGAACATTGGCAGTGAAGAAGAACCTGATGCAGTTATCACAGCTGAAGATTGTAGTGCTGAAGTCAATGATAATGTCAATGCCACTGAACAGACTGGTATTGCAGGAGAAATTATTGAGCATATATTTGTTCCTGATGTAGGTGGTGTGAT
Source organism: Triticum urartu (assembly GCF_056163025.1). Taxonomy (NCBI): domain Eukaryota; kingdom Viridiplantae; phylum Streptophyta; class Magnoliopsida; order Poales; family Poaceae; genus Triticum; species Triticum urartu. Next base: position 81,818,398 of record NC_141874.1, read on the forward strand.
TTCTCAGGTGATAAACAGTCCATTGAAGCAAAATGTGAGAGTTGATTATCCTACTAAGAGTTCTCAAGTTCTTAATGTAAGTCAACCATGTCAAGCAGCCCAAGACATATCTGGTTCAGTTGCTAAAGTGGCAGAAATGGTTCAGATTCAGAGGACTCAGAGGACTATGAGTATGTGCCACATACTGATGATAGTAGGGAAGAATCAGAGGTTGTTGAGATGAGAAAACATGCAAGAACATTTAGGAAAAAGATGGGAGATTCCAAGATGTGGGCTGATGAAGATGCAACAGGGGTCGTGCCCATTGATCTGGTAGCAAATGTGGAGGAAGTTGTGGAGGACATGGAGTTTGAGTCATCAGATGAAGACTACTCCTATGATGAGGATGAGGAACATGGTTAGGAGGAAGAGCCGGTTTGTGAGGTTTAACCCAGACTCTGATATTCCTCATTTTAGTCTTGGAATGGTTTTTAAAAGCACGAAACAATTGACTAGAGCTATGAATGGGCTTGCTACCAAAAGAAGCATTTCATTTTTAAAGTCAGAGGAGGCCAGAGTTAGAGAAAAATGTGATTGGCCTGGGTATCCCTGGATGTTGTATGCAGCTAAGACCAGCAGGTGTTCTAGGTTTCAAATCATCACATTTGAAGATGAACACCAATGTGCACAAAACAGAGACAACAAACTGGTTACTGCTAAGGTCATTGCCAAAAGGTATGAGCACTTCATCCTAGCAAATCCTTTGTGGAAGATTGATAGTATGAAAGCCACAGTGATGAAAGACATGTTTGCTAATGTGTCCATTTCAAAGTGCAAGGCAGCAAAAAAACTTGTACTTGACCAGCTGATGAGTGGTATGAAAAGTGAGTACAATAAGGTGTTTGATTATTAGTTGGAACTTCTTAGGAGCAACCCTGGGAGTACTGTGGCTGTTTTCTTGGATCCAAAAGAGAAGGAAGAAAATATTTTTCAACAATTCTATGTATGTTTCAATGCTATGAAGCAAGGGTTTAAATCTGGGTGTAGGAAAGTGATTGGGCTAGATGGTTGTTTCTTCAAGGGAGCCTGCCAAGGTGAGCTACTGGCTGCAATAGCTAGGGATGCAAACAACCAAATGTATCCAGTAGGTTGGGCTGTTGTGGAGAAGGAGACAAATGAGAGTTGGGCCTGGTTCATTGGTATTTTAATCAAAGACTTGGACATTAACGATCAAGGAGCTGGATGGGTCTTTATTTCTGATAAGCAAAAGGTTAAATTTATTTACTGCCCTATTCAATTGTTGAAAAGGTTTAGTCATGTCGACGGAGCGTCAAGTAGTCATGGCTAGGTACATGTCGAAAAGGTTTAGTCGTGTCGACGGAGCGTTGTCGACAGAGCGTCAAGTAGTCATGGCTAGGTACATGTCGAAAAGGTTTAGTCGTGTCGATGGAGCGTTGTCGACGAAGCGTCAAGTAGTCATGTGGCTAGGTACATGTCAACGAAGAGAAAAGTAGTTACTTTTCTCTTCGTCGACATGTACCTAGCCACATGACTACTTGATGCTCTGTCGACACGACTAGACCTTTTTCGATATGTACTGTGTCACTCACTGTAGTAGTCCTAGTCCTTGTGTCACTGTACTGGTCCTAGTCTTGTCTCATTGTACTAGTCCTAGCCCTACTACTTTATTTTACTAATAAATACTTATGTCTACTACAGGGCTTAATTAACAGCATGAGAGACTATCTGCCTAAGGCGGAGCATAGGATGTGTGCTAGGCACATCTATGCTAACTGGAGAAAGAAGCATAAAGATCATCAATTGCAGAAAAGGTTTTGGGCAATTTCTAAGTCTGCGAACAGAGAAGACCTCAACTACAACAAGGCCAAGCTTGCTCAACTAACTCCAGAAGGTGCAAAAGATATCATGAAGACAGACCCAAAGCATTGGGCTAGGGCTTTCTTTCCAATAGGAGCAAATTGTGAGTCAGTTGACAACAACCTTTGTGAATCATTTAACAATGCCATCATAGAATCTAGGTTCTACCCCATTATTTCACAGCAAGAAAAGATTAGGAAAAAATGATGGTTGGAGTTCAAGAGCAGAAAACCAAGAGTGAGAAGTGGAATGGCACAATTTGCCCAAACATCTTCAAGAAGATTAAGGCCAATATCAAGAGAACTCAGTTCTTGGAGGTGCTCTGGAATGGAAAGGATGGTTTTGAGGTGAATCATTTGAATAGCAGAGGCAGGAGGTACACTGTTAACCTTGAGAAATGGACTTGCTCATGTGGTTATTTTCAGCTTGCAGGCCTTCCTTGTTGTCATGCAATTTGTGCTATCTATAAGAGTGGAAGAAAAGTAGAGGATTTCATTGACAAGTGCTACTACATTGATACTTTCAAAAAAAATTATGAGCATTGCCTGCAACCAGTTGAAGGAGAAGAAAGTTGGCCTGTGTCTCAAAAACCTAGGCCAGTAGCACCTGGCTACATTGCCATGCCAGGAGCCAGGAAAAAGAACAATGATAGGAAGAGAGAAGAGGGGGAAGCACCCAACGGGAAGAAACTGAGCAAGCATGGCATACAGATCACATGTTGAAGTTGTGGTGGTCAGGGGCACAACAAAACTTCCTGTAAAAAGAATGGAGATAACACCAAAAAAACAAAGTCATATCTTGGGAAGAGAGGGAGAAAAGTGAGGGAAATGGAGGTAATTTTATTTTCATGTTGTGTTGGTCTTTTACAAAAAAAGTGCAATTGTTGTTTGAGTGATCTGTTTTCCTTGCAGCAAGCACAGATAGATGCATCTACAAGCAAGGTTGTAGCAGCTAGAGCTTCAGGCCCAAGAAGATCTCAAGCTACAGCAAGGTCTCAATCTGCAACAAGATCTCAAGCTGCACCCTCTCAAGCTGCAACAAGCTCTCAAGCTATAACATCCAGGTTTAGACTTCCTAGAAGTTCATCAACAACTAACAATGATGTCCCTAGAGGTAGCACAACTGCAGTTAGAGGGAGAGGCAATGGCAGAGGAAGTGTGGGAGGAACTGGGAGAGGGAGAGGCTAAGAAACTGGGTTTACGGCCTTCTTTACAGCTAGTGGGAATTACTAAAGCTTATGGTGGATGGAGTTGTCTACATGAGAGCACTCTCTGCATGACCTACTACTCGTGGAGTTGCCTTTTGGATGCTACTGTCAGTGTGTACTAGTTACTATTAATAGTTCGAATCACTAGTTATGTGTGGACTTGTGGTTTTGTAGTGGATATGTGTTTCTGCTACTATCATAATATCCATTCCCTCTGCTCTTATTTGTGGTTTATGTTTAATATCTGAATTTTAGAACTGTTCTTGCTATAAAAAAGTGCAAATGTTCTTGCTGTTACATAAAGCATAATAGAAGAATTATTGAGCTCTACTTGCTGTTAAATGAAGCATAATAGTAGAATTTTTTAGCTCTACTTGCTGTTAAATGAAGCACAATAGCATAATAGAATTTTAGAACTTTTCTTGCTATAAAAAAAGTGCAAATGTTCTTGCTGTTACATAAAGCATAACAGAAGAATTTTTGAGCTCTACTTGCTGTTAAATGAAGCATAATAGCAGAATTTTTTTTAGCTCTACTTGCTGTTAAATGAAGCACAATAGCAGAATTTTTTTAGCTCCACTTGCTGTCAACTGAAGCACAATAACAGAATTCTTTAGCTCAACTTGCTGTTAAATAAAGCAAAGTAGCAGAATTTTATAGCTCCACTTGCTATCAAATGAAGCACAATAGCAGCTTTTTGAGCTCTAGTTGCTGACAAATAAAGAGGGAGAGCAATTATACATCAGCATCGTGAGTTGATTTAGTAAAGAGACATCAACTCAATCTTACTTAGAATCAAAGTTCACTACTAATAGAGTACCACCTAAGTTTATTTTAAATTTTAATGTATCAAACTTCTCCTTTGACAAGTTCTCTTTTTTGCCAACTCTAATGTAAGAGATACTGTATATCAAAGGAACAGAACAATATTTTGCTATTACTCGAGTGAATATTGTGTGATGTTTGCAAAACGTTTTGATCTCTTCAGGTGATTTTCAGGTTTCACTAAAACTAGGACTCTGAATATCTTGTGATTTTCTTACTAAAAAGCGCTTTCACCAATTTGTGATTTCCCTAGTGTGTGCGATTGAAAAGCAGAGTGCATAACTCGCATACTTCAAAGTTCAGTAGATAGCTACTAGTACAGAGGTAGATCAAGCAATGAATCATCACTTACCTTTGCATGTTTAGTTTGCATTGTGTTCGCATCTTCTAGTGTGACTGCGCGACCTCCGGCGGAATCTCGGCCACCGGCTGCACGCGCTGCAGCTCCACCATCCACCTTTTCCCAGGGAGCGGGTCAGCCAGAACCTTGGCCTGCCGTTGGGTGCGCCAGAGGTGGGCAGCACTAGCTGCGACGGCCACCGTCTTGCCGCCAGCAGCCAAGGCCACGGTCGGGCATGGCGCATGATACCTCTCCAACATATCTATAATTTTTGATTGCTCCATGCTATATTATCTACTGTTTTGGACTATATTGGGCTTTATTTTCCATTTTTATATTATTTTTGGGACTAACCTATTAACCGGAGGCCCAGCCCAGAATTGATGTTTTTTGCCTATTTCAGTGTTTCGAAGAAACGGAATATCAAACGGAGTCCAAACGGAATAAACCTTTCTGGAACGTGATTTTCTTCCCGAATATGACCCAGGAGACTTGGACCCTACGCCAAGGAAGCTTCAAGGTGGGCACGAGGTAGGGGGGCGCGCCCTACACCCCCAGGCGCGCCCCCCACCCTCGTGGGCCCACCGAAGCTCCACCGACGTATTTCTTCCTCCTATATATACCTACGTACCCCCAAACGAACAGGGACGGAGCCAAAAACCTAATTCCACCGCCGCAACTTTCTGTATCCACGAGATCCCATCTTGGGGCCTGTTCCGGAGCTCCGCCGGAGAGGGTCGTCATCACGGAGGGCTTCTACATCATCATAGCCTCTCCGATGAAGTGTGAGTAGTTTATCTCAGACCTTCGGGTCCATAGTTATTAGCTAGATGGCTTCTTCTTTCTTTTTGGATCTCAATACAAAGTCCCCCCCCCTCTCTCGTGGAGATCTATTCGATGTAATCTTCTTCTTTTTGCGGTGTGTTTGTTGAGACCGATGAATTGTGGTTTATGATCAAGTCTATCTATGAATAGTATTTGAATCTTTTCTGAATTCTTTTATGTATGATTGGTTATCTTTGCAAGTCTCTTCGAATTATCTGTTTGGTTTGGCCAACTAGATTGGTAGTTCTTGCCATGGGAGGAGTGCTTAGCTTTGGGTTCGATATTGCGGTGTCCTTTCCCAGTGACAGAAGGGGCAGCAAGGCACGTATTGCATCGTTGCCATCGAGGATAACAAGATGGGGTTTATTTCATATTGCATGAATTTATCTCTCTACATCATGTCATCTTGCTTAAAGCGTTACTCTGTTTTTAACTTAATACTCTAGATGCATGCTGGATAGCGACCGATGAGTGGAGTAATAGTAGTAGATGCAGAATCGTTTCGGTCTACTTGTCACGGACGTGATGCCTATATACATGATCATGCCTAGATATTCTCATAACTATGCTCAATTCTGTTAATTGCTCAACAGTAATTTGTTCACCCACCGTAGAATACTTATGCTCTTGAGAGAAACCACTAGTGAAACCTATGGCCCCCGGGTCTATTCTCATCATATCAAACTCCATCACTTTAATCTTGCTTTGCTTTTTACTTTGCCTTTTACTTTTCACTTTGCATCTCCATACCAAAAATACCAAAAATATTATATCTATCAGATCTCACTCTCGTAAGTGACCGTGAAGGGATTGACAACCCCTAATCGCATTGGTTGCGAGTAGCTATCGTTTTGTGCAGGTACGAGGGACTTGAGTGTGGCCTCCTCCTGGATTGATACCTTGGTTCTCAAAAACTAAGGGAAATACTTACGCTACTCTGCTGCATCATCCTTTCCTCTTCGGGGAAATCCAACGCAAGCTCAAGAGGTAGCAGCATAGCGCGCCTGACGCGAGCGAGCAGAGCGCGCCTGAGGCGAGCGAGCGGAGCAAGCCTGAGACAACGGCCCTAGCGCGTCTGAGACGGGTGTGGCTACCGTGGCAGCTCTAGGCGGATAAGAGCGTCGGAGACGGACGGCGCTATACAGCTCCGGTCTTGCCGCCAGCCACGGCCGGGCGTGGCGCAGCGCGCCTGACGCGAGCGAGCAGAGCGCGCCTAAGGCGAGCGAGCGGAGCACGCGTGAGACAGCGGCCCCAGCACACCGGAGACGGGTGTGGCTACCGTGGCAGCTCCGGGCGGAGAAGAGCGTCGGAGACGAACGGCGCTATACAGCTCTGGTCTTGCCGCCGGCCACGGCCCTGAACGGCAGATTTTTACCTGGTCAGAATCCTCCCTCTCAGTGGAATGAGTGGCTGTGAGCAGCAGCAGCAGACCAGTGGTACACTGGGATAAGGCAAAGAACAATTATTTTCAGCAACCCGGCCCCATTAGTCACCAAACCCTGCCGCCAGCGGTGCCACGTCATGGATCCCACTCTTAAAACGGGCTTAAGGGCTGTGACGACCGGGATTTGAGAGGTGGGGGTGTGGATTTCAGGGATTAGGAGTTGGGGGTTCGATTCCGACGGGTCGTACAAAGACAGGGTTTGTTTCAGACTTCACTCTGAGATGGACGACGGGTGGGGCAAGATGTGGTCGCTTGGCAGGAAAATGAACACATTAGGAGTATAGACAAAAGACATAGATGGCATTAGGAAAGTTAGGATTTAGAATTAATTGTCATGAAATTGAATTTTATTGATTGATAACGTGCTATCTTTTCTTGCCCGTTTGTAACATGTCTAGTTTGGAAATTCTAAAAAGATTAGGAAAGTTTTTATTGTGATGGTAAAAAAACAACACGGGGAGATATGATGGTGGGATGTAAGACAAAAAAAACCAACGAAAATAAACCGTGGATACTATTCATCAACTGCTCCATTAGGAATAGAGATGGCATTGCTAAGACAGAACCATTGTACATGCCCTTAGAAGAGGTAGAAAGCCTGAGAAGGAAGAAAGAAGGACGAAGGATGACCCGTTGGATCTCTTAATCTAGTGGCCAGAAAATCGACTTAGGGCATGTACAATGGTTGATAAGATAGTCTTATCTTAAGTTTTGCATGTAAATTAGAGATGATAAAAAAACATGTCTATAATGGGTCATCTCTTAGCCTTATCTTCAATAATTAGTTGTTTCTAAAAACATATTGAGACAAATAAGATAAGACAAGCCTTCTCTTATGATTTCTCTCTCCTCTACTTCATCATTTATCTTACATGGCACTGTTAAGATAGAACCATTGTACATGCCCTTATACAAAATAAATTTTGAGAAGACTTACATAAATGTCACTTCCCATAAAATATTTTTCGAACCACTTCCGATAAATTTACATGGCTACCAAGCAAAACCGTTGGTTCATGGTTCTTCTCCTTCACCACACAAGCTCCCCACCAAACCAGGCACCTCCGCCTTGTGCCCTAATATAGCCATCTCTTCTTCCAGGCAGGAGACCGGGTCTCCCTCGCAACCACCACCGCACGCGCGCGCACAGGCCGCCTCTTCCCACCATATCCCTCCCCTTACCGCGCCCATACATTTTTTGCAAACCATCGCCATGGACGAGCACACAGGTGTGGCGCCGTCCAGTTGAAGGATCCCAGCCATGCGCGCAACGGGTGCAGCGTGAAAGAAAAGAGAGGAGCTAGGAGAACATGTCGAAGGCGCCCAGGAACCCCGGCGGCGGGTCGGCGGGCGCGCCCAAGTCGTCGTCCGGGCAGCCGGTGAAGTTCGCGCGCCGGACGCCCAGCGGGCGGTATCTCAGCCTGTCGCGCGAGGACATAGACATGGAGGGCGAGATGGGGCCGGACTACGCCAACTACACGGTGCACATCCCGCCCACCCCGGACAACCAGCCCATGAAGGACGGCGCGGAGCCGACAGCCGTGGCGATGAAGGCCGAGGAGCAGTACGTGTCCAACTCGCTCTTCACCGGCGGGTTCAACAGCGTGACCCGCGCCCACCTCATGGACAGGGTCATCGACTCCGACGTGAAGCACCCGCAGATGGCCGGGGCCAAGGCCACCCGCTGCGCCATGCCGGCCTGCGACGGCAAGGTCATGCGCAACGAGCGCGGCGAGGAGATCGACCCCTGCGAGTGTAGGTTCAAGATCTGCCGTGACTGCTACCTGGACGCGCAGAAGGACGGCTGTCTCTGCCCGGGGTGCAAGGAGCACTACAAGATCGGCGACTACGCCGACGACGACCCGCATGACGTGTCGTCGGGGAAGTCCCTGCTCGCCCGGAACCAGAACGGGGAGTTCGACCACAACCGGTGGCTCTTCGAGAGCTCCGGCACCTACGGCTATGGCAACGCGTTCATGCCCAAGGGCGGCATGTACGAGGATGACCTAGACGAGGACGGCGTAGGCGGCGACGGTGGCATGCAAGACATGAACCAGAAGCCGTTCAAGCCGCTGACGCGCAAGATACCGATGCCGACGTCCATCATCAGCCCGTACCGGATCTTCATCGTCATCCGGTTCTTCGTGCTCATCTTCTACCTCACGTGGCGTATCCGCAACCCCAACATGGAGGCTCTCTGGCTGTGGGGCATGTCCATCGTCTGCGAGCTCTGGTTCGCCTTCTCCTGGCTCCTCGACATGCTCCCCAAGGTGAACCCCATCAACCGCAGCACCGACCTCGCCGTGCTCAAGGAGAAGTTCGAGACGCCCTCGCCGTCCAACCCGCACGGCAGGTCCGACCTGCCGGGCCTCGACGTCTTCGTCTCCACCGCCGACCCGGAGAAGGAGCCCGTGCTCACCACCGCTAACACCATCCTCTCCATCCTCGCCGTGGACTACCCCGTGGAGAAGCTGGCATGCTACGTGTCCGACGACGGCGGCGCGCTGCTCACCTTCGAGGCCATGGCGGAGGCCGCCAGCTTCGCCAACATATGGGTGCCGTTCTGCAAGAAGCACGACATCGAGCCCCGCAACCCGGACAGCTACTTCGCCCTCAAGGGAGACCCCACCAAGGGCAAGCGGCGCTCCGACTTCGTCAAGGACCGCCGCAAGGTGAAGCGGGAATACGATGAGTTCAAGGTGCGGATCAACGGCCTCCCGGACTCCATCCGCCGCCGCTCCGACGCCTTCAACGCCCGCGAGGACATGAAGATGCTCAAGCACCTCCGCGAGACCGGCGCCGACCCGTCGGAGCAGCCCAAGGTCAAAAAGGCCACCTGGATGGCCGACGGCACGCATTGGCCGGGCACATGGGCCGTCTCCTCGCCTGACCATGCCAAGGGCAACCACGCCGGCATCCTACAGGTACTCACTCAATCATCACGCCGGAACTTTGCCTAGCTAGTTGTTCTCACGCATGCATCAAACAAACATCGACATGCATGACATGGCAGGTGATGCTGAGGCCGCCGTCGCCGGACCCGCTGTACGGCATGCACGACGAGGACCAGCTGATCGACTACAGCGACGTGGACACCCGGCTGCCGATGCTGGTGTACATGTCGCGGGAGAAGCGGCCGGGCTACGACCACAACAAGAAGGCAGGCGCCATGAACGCCCTGGTGCGATGCTCCGCCGTCATGTCCAACGCGCCCTTCATCCTCAACTTCGACTGCGACCACTACATCAACAACAATCAGGCCGTCCGCGAGGCCATGTGCTTCATGATGGACCGCGGCGGCGAGCGCATCTGCTTCATCCAGTTCCCGCAGAGGTTCGAGGGCATCGACCCCTCCGACCGCTACGCCAACCACAACACCGTCTTCTTCGACGGCAACATGCGCGCGCTCGACGGCCTCCAGGGCCCCATGTACGTCGGCACCGGCTGCATGTTCCGCCGCTTCGCTCTCTACGGCTTCGACCCGCCGCGGACCGCCGAGTACACGGGCTGGCTCTTCAAGAAGAAGAAGGTGACCAACTTCAAGGACCCCGACTCGGACACCCAGCAGCTCAAGGCGGAGGACTTCGACGCCGAGCTCACCGCGCAGCTCGTGCCCAGGCGGTTCGGCAACTCGTCGGCGATGCTGGCGTCCATCCCCATCGCCGAGTTCCAGGCACGTCCAATCGCCGACCACCCCGCCGTGCTGCATGGAAGGCCGCCGGGCACGCTCACCGTGCCGCGCCCGCCGCTGGACCCGCCTACCGTTGCCGAGGCCGTCTCCGTCATCTCCTGCTGGTACGAGGACAAGACCGAGTGGGGAGACCGCGTGGGATGGATCTACGGCTCCGTCACAGAGGACGTGGTCACCGGCTACCGCATGCACAACCGCGGCTGGCGCTCCGTCTACTGGATCAGCAAACGGGATGCCTTCCTCGGCACAGCCCCCATCAACATGACCGACCGACTGCACCAGGTTCGCTCCTTTTTGTTCGAATCATTAATAAGAAAGTTGACGTATATATCATAGAAACAAAAAGGGTTGATCATTTACACATGTGTTACCGGTGAATGACCATCGAACCATCCATCAGGTGTTGCGTTGGGCGACCGGGTCCGTGGAGATCTTCTTCTCCCGGAACAACGCGTTCCTGGCGTCGCGGAAGCTCATGTTCCTGCAGCGGGTCGCGTACCTCAACGTCGGAATCTACCCGTTCACCTCCATCTTCCTGCTCACCTACTGCTTCATCCCGGCGCTTTCCCTCTTCTCCGGGTTCTTCATCGTGCAGACGCTCAACGTCGCCTTCCTCTTCTACCTCCTCACCATCACGATCACCCTCATCGCGCTCGGCATCCTCGAGGTCAAGTGGTCAGGCATCGAACTCGAGGACTGGTGGCGCAATGAGCAATTCTGGCTCATCTCAGGCACGCGCATCATGAATCTTGATACGGACAACCTAGCTAGGGTCCCGATACTAACCTGACCACCACATGTCTCTTTGCACAATTAATGTGATGACAGGCATAAGCGCGCACCTATATGCGGTGGTGCAGGGGTTGCTCAAGGTGATGGCCGGGATTGAGATCTCCTTCACACTGACCGCCAAGGCGGCGGCCGACGACAACGAGGATATCTACGCGGATCTCTACGTCGTCAAGTGGTCATCGCTGCTCATCCCGCCCATCACCATCGGCATGCTCAACATCATCGCCATCGCCTTCGCCTTCGCCCGCACCATCTACAGCGAAAACCCACGGTGGGGCAAGTTCATCGGCGGCGGTTTCTTCAGTTTTTGGGTGCTCGCTCATCTCAACCCATTCGCCAAGGGTCTCATGGGCCGCCGCGGCAAGACACCCACCATCATCTTTGTCTGGTCAGGCCTCATATCCATCACCATCTCCCTCCTGTGGGTGGCCCTCAGTCCACCAGAGGCGAACTCCACCGGTGGTGCACGAAGCGGCGGATTCCAGTTCCCTTGATAAAATAGGGTGATGGAAATGTCACTTCCCTGGTGTATGTGTTGATCCTCGAGCATGGATGCACGCCAGCACCCATCCAGGTGGTGCGTTATACAATACATGATACATGAGTTAGCAAAGTCGTTGTGTTGTGTTCTTCAAAATATACTTGTTCTCTCGTAGACTTAAGTTTTGTGTATATGTATACTTGAAACTTGAAAGGAGTGGGCCAATGTTTCTGTAGAAGAATGACCTTTCTAAAGCTGAAATTGGTCGAAGAAAACTGATAGAGCCATAGACCGTAATATTTATTTTTTTGAATCGGGCGTTACGCCTTTCCATTGCAAACAACGGAAATACAACCAGTTCCGAATACAGAGTCAGAGAGAGGGAAAGAGATAAGGCGGGTTCAAGTATTACCAGGAAACCCACTGTCATTCGGTCGCCGTCGACCCGAACGCTGTGGGGCGAAAACCTGATAACACCTACATCTATCTGAGTACTATGTTCCACGACACCCAGAGAGAGATACATGCCAACACACCAAAATATATCATCAATCAAAAGAGGAAAGCTACTATGAGGAAGATGGCCCTCCCAGCAGAACACTCCACTTCGTCCGCCCTCAAAACAGTGTACATCCATCACGATCTTCACGCTCCTCCAATCGACTGGGCAGTAGTCCTGCAAAGTCTCATCAGCTGCATTGTGCTGGCCCTGATCATGTCGGCACCTGAGCGAAGCTTGTCAGCGTCATCACCCTTCTGCAGTCCTGTCCAATACAAAAGAAAAGAGCATATAGAGAACACAATTTTAAAAGGAGACTTAATTTGCTTTTTCTCAAAGGTAGCCTTATTGCGAGCAAGCCAGATTGCCCAGCAAGTGGCTGCAAGACCAACAGTATAAAATTTATCCCCTCTTGGACCATAATATGTGGTGAACGTTAGAATTTTAGGGAACTATTACAAGTAAAGTTTCATGGTATGAAAAGTGATTTCATGATACATCTAATGATATTGATTTTTTATTGTGAACGTTGATATTTTTTTCTAGAAAGTTGATCAAATTTCACGAAGTTTAACTTCAGACAATTTTATAAGCAGACTAGAAAAACAGAGGGAGTACTATGTAGCGTAACAGGTTGTGCAAGTCCAACTGCAATGTTGAAGAACGAACATGTCCGGTTGGTCCAAGGCAAAACACTTCATCGCATCAAGACCTGTCAACGTCACGGCGCCGGCATTTTCGGCGTCTTGCCGACGGTGAACCCGCCGTCAACGACGAGGTTATGCCCGTTCACGTACCCGGCCTCGTCGGACGCCAGGTACACCGCCGCACGGGCCACGTCCTCCACCGCGAGCGCCGGCCCGCCCATCTCGTTCATGTCCCGCTCCACGATCCGCCTGCGCTCCTCGGCGCTCGCCCCGGGGTAGGACTCGGCCATGTACCCCATGACCATCGGCGTCGGGATGTAGTTAGGCGAGATGGCGTTCACGCGCACCCCGGCGCGCGCCATCTCCCCGGCCACGGCGCGCACGAGCCCCACCACGGCCGCCTTCGACACGCTGTACGCCGGGAACGCCACGCCTCCCAGCACCGCCGCCGTGCTGGCCGTGCAGATGATGCTCCCGCGGCGGTTCGGGACCATGACGCGCGCGGCGTGCTTGACGCCCGCGAGCACGGCCCGCGCATTGACTGCCATGACGCGGTCGAAGTCGGCGAGGTCCAGGGAGCCGAGGGGCACGGGCGTGAGGGCGCCGCTGATGCCGGCGTTGTTGAACATGACGTCGAGGCGGCCGTGCCGCGCCACGGCTAGGTCCACGGCCGCGGCGACCTGCGCCTCGTCCGTCACGTCGCAGCGCGTGTAGCATGCGGAGTCATGGCCGAACTCGGCGGCGGCGGCGTGGCCGAGGTCGTCCTGGACGTCGGCGAGGATGACCTTGGCGCCGTTCCGGACGAACTCCGCGGCAGTCGCCTTGCCGAGGCCGCTGGCGCCGCCGGTGATCACGGCCACCTTCCCGGCCAACCTACAAATCAAATCAAACGCACAAACTCCAGTGAGACCTTCCATGATCCGAACATAAGCTAAGATGACCAGTTGACTAGTACCTCTGCGAGGTGGAAGCCGCGGAGAAGTGGCTGGCGAAGGCAGACAAGGCCGCGGGCTCAGCTCGGCTCTTCTTCGCCAAGACGACGGCATGCTTCACTGCTCGGAACATCCTCTCGTGCCGCGCGACCGAGCTAGAAGATGCTTATGACCATGGATAATCCAAGAGCTTGCGCACTAGTGATCGATGAGATATGTAGCAGTAGCAGAGCTCGGCGCTGTCTAGAAAAAGACGTTGCTTTCCTGGCATTGGCTCCTTGGGCGGGGAACTTGATGATGCCATTTGTTTATCTTCTCGCGTGGTGCACGCGGACAGCATAGGTATGACCGTGGGAGGGAGGCGTAAGGTCAGACCTGTTTGTGATGATTCTTCCATCCTTCCATGGAGTGCTGTTTTGGACCTTATGCAATATCGTATGACCCGGCTCGGATCAGCTAGCTGATTGCCGTCTCATTAAAATGGTGGTATTATCTTGAACAGAATGACTAATTCACATCTAGCTGATATTTAAGGATGTCACATCTAAGTGTTTGTACCGTCCGATCTGTCTCTGCTTTATTATTCGCGCACGAGGTGATGCGCTCGCATCGTCGCATTGTCTTGTCTGTCGGGCCGAGTGGGATACAGCGTAGCGGCCTCCGTTTTTTGTTTGGGCCGGCCTACGATTTTTGTTTGTTTATTGGGCTTGCTTTAGAATCTGAACAGTCTAACCTGATCTGGAGTCCCGTCCTCACTCTCCTCGCCTCTTTTCCCCTCCTCATCCCTTGTTCTGCCACCACTGTATTCCTTCTGACTCGAATCCAAGGGAGAGACGACCTGATCTGGTGGGCTTGTGGCGACAGAGATGGCAGGGGAATCCAGCGGAGTGAGTGTTCATCCCCTCTTTCTTTTCCTCGCCTTTTTTTCCTGTTTTCCCATGCCATTTAGGGATGTTTGTTTGTTTTGAGGGATGAACATCAAGAACCTGAATATATGCATAGATGAATGGCTTGCTGTTTTTACGTGATATATTAGATTCGTTTGCATCACACATATTTTTAGAGAGAAAATGAAATGTTTTTAAGTGTGGAATGCCTGAATATATGCCTATATATGCAGCTGATGAATAGTAACTAGCAATCCAACCCGGTTATGTTCATGCCCATTGCTGTAGATTTGTTTTTCTGTGTGAATCTGATTGTAGCAGCGAGCACCCCCAGTTTTGTAACTTGAGTCTGTACATCTAGGGACTTCCAGTTTTTTTGTGTGTGTGAATCTGAATGTAGCAGCGAACACCCCAGTTTTGTAATCTGAATGTAGCAGCTAGCACCCCATTTTATAATCTTGAGTTTGTAGCACATACTACATATAGACAGCAGACAGAGTTGCCTGCCATTTTTGTCTGAAATTTAAGAGGCATAATGCGAGTGGATAAACATTTTCAGTGGCATACATTGCAATCCTTCTTTTTTCAGACAGGAATGTCTGAATTTTTATGTGTGTCTGTTTGTAGGGAGCATGTGTAGTCTTCTTCTGAATACTTCAAACTTCTCAGACTAAGCGAGGTCTTTTTGATTTCTTAAAAGTTGTGGCATATGGCACAACTCCAGAAATTGAAAGTATAGTAGTAGCAGGCCCGAATGTATAGCTTTTGCTTTTTGTTAAAATCTTTTCTTGTTTGAAGATATGTGATTTCAAAATCTAACAAGAGTATTTTCTGATCTATGAGCACTAGAGAAAATGTATGTGATAAGGTAAGTGAAACAGATGGTAACTAGGTGGATAAACTCATCTGGTGTTGAACCTTTTTTGAAATGAACTCTGTTTCAGTTATATCATAGCAACCTGAACTTTCAGTATAGTCTACTCCAGATTCAACTTATTTTATAAGTTTTTTAGTCTATAAGAGTTTTAGATGTCCACTCCTTCCGAGCAGGATGAGAAGTGTACAATGGAGGCGGTCTTAAGTACCTCTGAACACACCTCCTAGTTTGTTTTTGTACGCCCCCTAGTTCGTTTGTGTCTGTTTGTCGGGGTCCCCAGTCCAAACTGACCATCGACTCGCAATTAGGGGTGTGTGTGTTTTCTCAGGGCCCCCAGTTGTAAGCTGACCATCGACTCACAACTAGGAGGTGTGTGTGTTTGTCGGTGCCCCTAGTTGCATGTTGACCATCGACTCGCAACTAGTGTCGGTGCCCTCAATTGCATGTCAACCAACGACTCGTAACTAAGGTTTGCGCGTGTTTTGTCGAGGGTCTGATCCCCAGTTGCATGCCGATCATCGACTCGCAACTAGGGATGTGTGTGTTTGTCGGGGCACCCAGTTGCAAGCCGGCCATCAAGTCACAACTAGGGGTGTGTGTGTTTGTCAAGGGTTCCCAGTTGCAAGCCGACCATCGACTCGCAACTAGGAGTGTGTGTGTTTGTCGAGAGTCCCCAGTTGCATGTCGATCATCGACTCACAACTAAGGTGCGTGCGTGTGTGCATGTGTGTGTGTGTATGTGTGTGGAGAGAGTCCCCAGTTGCAAGCCGAGCATCGACTCGTGACTAGGGGGAGTGTGTTTTTATTTGTTGAGGCTCCCCGTTTGTAAGCCGACCAGCGACTCGCAACTAGGGGCATGTTTGTTTTTCCAGGGACCCGGTTGCAAGTCGACCATCGACTCGCAACTAAGGGTGTGTCTGTGTTTGTCAAGAGTCCCCAGTTGCATGTCGATCATCGACTCACAACTAGGAGTGTGTGTGTTTGTCGAGGGTCCCCAGTTGCATCTAGACAATCGACTCGCAACTAGGGGTGTGTGTGTGTGTGTGTTTATCGTGATCCCCAGTTGCATACCGACCATCGACTCACAACTAGGGGTGTGTATGTTTTCTCGGGGGCCCCACTTGTAAGCCGACCATCGACTCGCAACTAACGGTGTGAGTTTGTGTGTTGAGGCTCCCCAGTTGCATGTCAACCATCAACTCACAATTAATTAGGGGTGTGTGTTTTGTTGAGGGTCCCCAGTTGCATGTCGACCAGTGACTCGCAACTAGGGGTGTGTGTGTTTTTTCGGGGGCCCCGATTGCAAGCCGGCCATCGACTCGCAACTAGGGTGTGTTTGTTTTTGTTTGTCGAGGGTCCCCAATTGCAAGCCGGCCATCGACACGCAACTAGGGAGTGTGTGTGTTTTGTCGAGGGCCCCACTTGTAGACCACTGACTCGCAACTAAGAGTGTGTGTGTGTTTGTCGAGAGTCCCCAGTTGCATGTCAACCATCGACTCGCAACTGGGGGTGTGTGTGTGTTTTTGTTTGTCGAGTGTCCCCAATTGGAAGCCGACCATCGACACGCAACTAGGGTGTGTGTGTGTTTTGTCAGGGACCCCACTTGTAAGCCGACCACCGACTCGCAACTAAGGGTGTGTGTGTGTGTGTGTTTGTCGAGAGTCCCTGGTTGCATGTCAACCATCGACTCGCAACTAGGGGTGTGTGTTTTGTTGAGGGTCCCCAGTTGCACGTCGACCAGTAACTCGCAACCAGGGGGCGAGTGTTTTTTCGGGGCCTTTGGTTGCAAGCCGACCATCGATTCACAACTAAGGGTGTGTGTGTGTGTGTGTTTGTCGAGAGTCCCCAGTTGCAAGCCGAGCATTGAATCACGACTAGAGGTTGTTTGTTTTTGTTTGTCAAGGGTCCCCAATTGCATGTCAACCATCGACTCACAACTAGGGGTGTGTATTTTGTCATGGGCCCCAGTTGCAAGCCCACCATCGACTCGCAACTAAGGGTGTGTGTGTGTTTGTTGAGAGTCCCCAGTTGCAAGCCGAGCATCGACTCGCAACTATGGGTGTGTGTTCTTATCGAGGGCCCCGAGTTGCAAGCCGAGCACCGACTCGCAACTAAGTGTGTGTGTGTGTGTCGAGGATTCCCAGTTGCATGTCGACCATCGACTCGCAACTAGGGTGTGTGTGTTTTGTCCTAGCCTCCAGTTGCAAGTCGACCATCGACTCAGAACTAAGGGTGTGTGTCTGTTTGTCGAGAGACCCCAGTTGCAAGCCGAGTATCGAATCACGACTAGAGGGGGTTTGTTTTTGTTTGTCGAAGGTCCCAGTTGCATGTCAACCATCAACTCGCAACTAGGCGGTGTGTGTTTTGTCATGGCCCCCGATTGCAAGCCCACCATTGACTCGCAATTAAGGGGGTGTGTGTGTTTGTCGAGAGTCCCCAGTTGCAAGCCGAGCATCGACTTGCAACTATGGGTGTGTGTGTGTGTTTGTCGAGACTCCCTAGTTGCAAGCCGAGCATCGACTCGCAACTAGGTGTGTGTGTGTGTGTGTGTGTGTTGTGGGTTCCCAATTGCATGCCGAACTTCGACTCGCAACTAGGGTGTGTGTGTTTTGTTGTGGCCCCCAGTTGCAAGTCGATCATCGACATCGACTCGCAACTAAGGGTGTGTGTGTGTGTGTGTGTTTGTCGAGAGTCCCAAGTTGTAAGCCGACCATCGACTCGCAACTAAGGGTGTGTGTGTTTGTCGAGAGTCCCAAGTTGCAAGCCGACCATCGACTCACGACTAGGGGTGTGTGTTTTGTTGAGGGTCCCTAGTTGCATGTCGACCAGTGACTCGCAACTCGGGGGTGTTTTTTTGGGACCCCCTGATTGCAAGCCGACTATCGACTCGCAACTAAGGGTGTGTGTGTGTGTCGAGAATCACCAGTTGCAAGCCGAGCATCGAATCACGATTAGGGGGGTGTGTTTTTGTTTGTCGAGGGACCCTAGTTGCATGTCAACCATTAACTCGCAACTAGGGGGTGTGTGTTTTGTCATGGCCCCTAGTTGCAAGCCCACCATCGACTCGCAACTAAGCGTGCGTGTGTTTCTCGAGAGTCCCCAGTTGCAAGTCGACCATCGACTCGCAACTAAGGGTGTGTGCGTGTTTGTCGAGACTCCCCTCGACTTGCAACTAGGGTGTGTGTGTGTTTTGTCGTGGCCCCCAGTTGCAAGTTAACCATCGACTCGCAACTAAGGGTGTGTGTGTGTGTTTATCGAGGGTCCCTAGTTGCAAGCCGACCACCAGCTCGCAACTAGGGGTGTGTGTTTTGTCAAGGGTCCCCAGTTGCATGTCAACCATCGACTCGTAACTAGGTGGGGTGTGTGTTTGTTTAGCCCCTCCCCCCCCCCCCCAGTTGCAAGCTGACCGTCGACTCACAACTAGGGTGTGTGTGTTTTGTCGTCGCCCCCAGTTTCAAGCTGACCATCGACTCGCAACTAAGGGTGTGTGTGTTTTTCGAGGGTCCCCAGTTGCATGTCCACCATCGACTCGCAAGTACGAGTGTGTGTGTTTGTTGATGGTCCCCACTTGCATGTCGACCATCGACTCGCAACTAGGGTGTGTGTGTGTGTGTTGTCATGGCCCCAAGTTGCAAGTCCATCATCGACTCGCAACTAAGGGTGTGTGTGTGTGTGTGCGTGCGTGTGTTTGTCAAGACTCCCCAGTTGCAAGCCGAGTATCGACTCGCAACTAGGTGTGTGTGTGTGTGTGTGTGTGTGTTTTGTCGTGGCCCCAATTGCAAGGCAACCATTGACTCACAAAGGGTGTGTGTGTGTTTGTTGAGGGTCCCCATTTACAATTATTCCATTTTTGATAGTTTTTTTTCCTTTTTTGATGTAATAAAAATTTACAAGGTACTTTTTCATGAAACCCCTAAAGAAAAAAAAGATTTCTAGTTTGTTTTAATATAACTGCAATTTTGATAGAGACCGAATCTGTTACATACTCAGAATTTGTTCAGTAAGACTGAATTTGTTAGATTCAGAGTATCATAGAATTTCTGAAAATTTAAGAGCGTGGTTATGTGGCAGGGGGTGATTTAGGTGTAATTAGTAGCATCCTTCTAGGCTTATGTGAAACTTTTGAGTAGGGGAGACCCGGACTTCATGCAGACTGAAATTAATAGTGTGTTGGTTATACAGACTGTTTTTTTGTTCATTCATACTGAATTTGTGTCCATCTAAGGCTGATTTTTTTTTGCTTGATTGAGGTTGTAATTCTCTCCCTGGTCAGTTTGAAATTCTCAGTGGTCAGTCACATACTTTTGTTTTTCCAGAAATGAATTTTGTTGTGATTCAGACATGCAACCCTAGGAGTCATACAACTCCGATTCTAGGGGATTATATATACTTTTTCCTCTTGTTTTCATTTCTGATTTTAGACATTCAATTTTTTTCCCATTGGCTGGTTCCTCCTAATATGTCTAATTATGTACGTGCTTGTCACAATACGATTACAACAATTTTTCCGTGCTCAGTTCATACTTGACTATTCTTCAAAATTCTTTGTTTATCTATTCTTGTTTCTTTTTACAGGGGGATGTAAGCAGAGATACCAACCATCAAAATTCAGAGAGCAATATCATCATTGAAGACCTGGACCAAACTTTTCATGGCAATGTTTCTGAAGTTGAGGCCTCTAATATTGATTTAACAGAAACGGATGCATCAGATGGCATGTTGCTTGATGGTATCAGAAAATGGTAAATCATTTTTCACCGCACCAAACTTTTTTGTGTTTTCGTGCTTCTTTTTTGCCTTCATAAGTTCAGTCTTGTTCGAATATAATCTGTTCTATAAGAGCCTAATTTTCTTTTTTGTTATTTTGGTTTTTTTGTATGCAGCTGCAAAAGAGCGATGAGAGTAAACATGGGAGGAATGTTTTGAAGGAGCAAAGCAGGAAGGTAAATTGTTTTTTATTTCAATTAACATCTTTTACCTACCACGCCATCGGGTTTTTTATTATAAGTAGTGTGTTATCATGCCAAATACTTTTTTGTTTGATAGAGCTGAATTACTAATTTTAACTTGTCTTTTTTGCTTGATTATCAGAGGTCAAGGGCTCACATGGGAACAACCCAAGAATGTTTGAATAAAGGAAGAGCAAGTGCGTATAGCAGATTTAGCATAGAGTGTTCTTCCAAGATAGTCGACAGTGTTTGCAAAAGCAATTACAGAATGGAGCTTGTGAAGAACTCTGGATTCAAGCAATTTTGCCAAGTCCTACATCTGGTCCCAAGCTTTTTTTTACAACAAACAAACAAATTAAGCCCACAAACACAAGGCCTAGGCCCAGGAAACTTGCCGAGAGTGTGGGGGTGGTGGAGGGGGAGAGGACGGCCCAGCCCTGGAAGCGTCCAACAAAAAAGGACGAGCAACGACAAACAATTGAACGACTGGGTGACAAACAATCGAACGACAGAACAAGAACATGGGCGATCGGGAGCCTACAAACAGGGTGATGTCATGTTAGATGTGACATAATTATGTCACATCTAAACGTGTCCTAAACGGTATCAAACTACCGTTAGGTGCCAACCTTTTTTGTGTGTGTCGAGGACTACCTATAGCGTCATCTTGGTTTAAGTTTTTTTTAACACATACGCTTACATACATGCACATACACTCAACGCACTCATGCACACACATCTTACCCTTATGAGCATTTTCGAGTTACCGAGTCGGCACATCATTTTAAAATTAAAGTCACCACATGCGCATTACAGTCGACAGGAACGGCTCCTCTCACTGACCGAACATCGCCGGAAGATCCGAAATAAATTCAGAAGAACGTGAACACTTGTGTCAAGTCTAAGACATGAACTCTGCTGGGCTGGTTGCACCATATAGATCTTGGTTTATGCTTCCTGTGTTTTAAATTTGTGACAAGTCTTTGACCAATAATTGCAATAGTACTAAGTTGTGATTTTTACTCCCTCCTTCCCATTATCTAAGGTGTCTTAGTTTTTCTAAAAAAAATCCCCAAATCAAGGCGCTTTAGCTCTCTTGTACGGTTGCCACGATTTTTTCCTCACCTATTTTCTCTTGTACGGTTAGCTATCCAACCAACCATTTTGAGCGCATGAGAGGTGTTGAGGCTGGAAAACTGTATCGGTCAAATGGGTCGTGGAGTCTTTTCCTCGTGCAACTGTACGACTCAAAAAAAAAAACCACTATGCGTTAAATCTTGTGTGAAACACTTAGGCGCCTAATACAATGGGAAGGAGGGAGTATGACACAACGTCCTGAGCATAAATAAGTTGTTTCTAATATGAATCCAATGATATCAATTTTGTATCACATAAAATATACACCAGTAATTGCTGGTCCAGAACCTATTATGTGAAGTATTTTAAAAAAAATTGGGAGTACTGAAACCAAAACAAAACCACATGGGTTACCATGCATCAACCATAGGACAAAGTCAAGGCCCAGCAGGCGAAATCAAAGATCTTGTGCCAAACTCTGAAATGGGGCCTATCTCATGACGGCAGGTTGCAGGGGCTTTGAGGGGTGGGTTGAAGGGGTGGCATGAGCGCATGGATCATGACAGTGAATAGGGAAAACTCCTTATCGTCCATAGGCACTAGATTAAGTAGGACCAGGGGGAATAACAAGTTATTACCAAATACAAATATAAGAATCTTATATCTGTTTCTTTATGTCAGACGCTTGGAGTCCTATACAAGTGATTCACAAGTCAACGGCTAAGCTATTTTCTTATTTTTATGTTGGAGTGGAATGTTTTTTTATAAGTTTTTGTTTATTTATTTATTGAGTTTTTTTATGAGTGGAACAGTCAAACTACTATATTAACATCCGAAGATCCCAACTATCAGCACAACCCAAAGAGGCAGGGTGGAGAGGAATGCAAGCAAGGCGGACATACCAAATCCTATGTGGCGCCTATAGCGTTAATTACAGGTCAATTGGTACAACATTCACACTCAACACGTCTTCTGGTTGAGATGGTTAGGTGGACAGTGGTATCCCCAACCCACTAGGGTTCAAATCCTGGTGCTCGCATACAGTTTGTATGCGCGTTTATATGAGCACTTGCGTCTGTACTGTGTTAAAAAAATGTTAAATGGCCTATAGGCACATTATCTCTCTTCCCCCATCGATTTTGGAAACAATCTACAAGCTCGTGAATGCTATCTCTCTTATAGCGAGATTAGCATCTGTCTCGCCTGAACGGCTCTCACGTATAGGACGGCCCATTAGCGATGTCGCTCGCTTGCTAGTTCAGTCCTTCGCTCACTCGTTTTACATACGGCTTCATCCATTTATTTCCTTTTTCTTTTCTTTTTCTGGTTTTACTCATTGGTTTTCTTCGGTTTACTACTTTTTCATCCTTTTTGTTCGTCTCTTTCAAAGTTTGACCAGTTATTTATTTATATTTTATCCATGTTTTTTTATTAATTTTTACTAGTTTTTTTCTTTTCTTTTCTTGTTTCATTTGTTTTTTTGTGTGTTCCTTTAGATTTTTATAGGTTTGTATTATTTTCTTTGTATATTTTTCGTATAGGCCAGAATTTTTTTTTATATATGCTTAGCATTTTAAAAATAGATGATCAACATTTTCAAAACATATATTTTTATTGCCTATTCTTCAATAAATATTTTAAATTTTTTGTATACACCAGGAAGATTTTATGTACAAATGTTTGATATTTTCTAATGATTAAAATTTTTTACAACATAGATTTTATTTCTAATTTTTCCTTATACATTCTACATTTTTTTAGACATCAGCAGCATTTTTATATACACGTTAAACATTGTCAAAATACATGATTAACAATTTTGAAAACTTATATATTGTGATGACTATGTTTTTCCTTACATATTGTACATTTATGTATACAGCGGAACCATTTTTTCTATACACATTTAACATTTTAAATGCATGATTAAAAAATCAAACAAATTGGAACCTATAGTATTTTTTGATTTCTACATTTTTTCATACACATTTTAAATTTTTGTATACATTTAATGTATACATCTGAAAAACCTTTTCTTACACGTTTAATATCTTTTAGGCCCTGATTAACATTTTTAGAAAACATTTGTAAACTTATAGTATTTTTTGTTTCCTCGTCCCATACGCATTGTACATTTTCTGTATACATTATTTTCTATACACAATTACAATTTTTTAATGCATGGTTAATATTTTCGTAACTTATGTATAAAAAAGTGATTTTTATAATGAACATACTCAGAAGATTTCGAAATATAATCAAAAGTAAAATAATGAAACTTAAAAAGAATAGATAAAGAGAGAGAAAAAGGGCTTGAGGGCTGTGTCCGCGGTGGCCCGGCCCAATCGGACGGCTGCCTTCAGCGAGATGTCCTAAAGTCTCGCGCTTGAAGTGTTTTTTGCTGTTTTCTAGGCCGATTTTCTCTGTTTTTTTGCTTTGTTTGATTTTACCAATTTTTTTCCTTTTGTTTTTTCCTATTTCTTGTTTTTATTTTTTATTATTATTTATCGTTTGTAGAAATCTAAATATTTCATGATTTGTTTCATTTCGCAGTTTTTGGAAAATTACAAACAATTTCAAATCCGTGAACTTTTTGTCAAATTCATGATTTGGTTTTCAATTTCGCGTAGTTTATACAAAGTTAAAAACTTCCCAAATTTTGTAAAAAAATATTTATGCATTTTTTCAAATTTGGAAAAAAATTGGTTTCGTGATTTTTTTTCCAATTTCATGAACTTTTTCCCATATGCCGTGCAGTTTTTTTTTCATATTCCTTAACTTTTCAAATTGATGAACTTATTCAAATTTGTGATTTTTTTTACTTTATATGAATTGTTAAGAAATTTGTGATTTTTTTTGTCAACGGTGAATGGTGAAACTGGTGATTAAAGTTCTGCAATCGATTGTCGAGACGATTGGTCAACAACGAATGCTGGCGGATCTCGACCCGCCCATGAACTCCACCGCGCCGTTGCATCGGGTGACCTCGTCGCCTCCAATCGAGCGTTCTTGGGCTCGACACCGACAAACCAACTGCATCGGGGGACACTGGCCGCAGGAGGCGCGGGGTGGATGTGAGCGAGACCGGCGCTGCGAGGCCTAGGGCATGGCGGCGGCGTTAGAAAGGAGATTGGATTTGTTTGTGCCGGCCCCTGGGTTTTGTGGGCTTTGGTTGGCTGGCTGCGTTTTTATTTACTTTTTTTTAGAATTGCAATGTGTTTAAGTGGACGTCCACGTACGCTATTTAGGTTAGTGTGCGACATAGTGAGATAAAGTTTAAAGCAGTTCAGGTTCAATGTAATTTTGTTTTTAAGAGTCGTGCTGTTAACTTTGAGGCACACACTCTAGACAAGTTCTCGCTTTCTCTAGAACAGGGACGTCACGTCTGATTTGGCCTACCTCACGACGTAAACTGTATCCTAGACCTTCTGAGTTTGATGAATAAACTTGGCTTTTATCCCCCACGCCACAAAACAATGTGCTTATTTTGATTTAGTTTTCCAAGCACATCTCTAAACCTGTGGTGGAGTGTGTTGATTGTGGAGCCCTAGGGATGTGTTTCATAAGTCAACGTCCAATTCCCTTGCAAAATTTAAAAAAGTCTACGAGATATATTTTTGAAGTGATACAGTTCATTCATCACGAAGGTTTTCTTTGGCAATGCTGAAGAAATAAACAGATTTCACCCGCAAGAAAAGAAAAGAAATAAACAGATTTGTTCCGGTAGAGCAATATGTCCCTTCATTGTGCCGGTGCCGGCATGTTGGGTGCCTTCCCCACCGTGAACCCGCCGTCGACGACGAGGTTGTGGCCGTTGACGTACTTGGAGTCGTCGGACGCCAGGTACAGCGCCGCCTTGGTGATGTCCTCCACCTCCAGCACCACCCCTTCCATCTCGTTGTGGCCGGTGCTCCTCGCCGCTCGCCTCCGGGCACCAATATGGCGTCAGTGTTAAAAGGTGTATAAGATCATTGGCATAAGACTAGCAACTAGAAAAAAAATACAAGGAAGGCTGGCGACACGCAAGGTTGTGGCCGTTGACGTACTTGGAGTCGTCGGACGCCAGGTACAACGCCGCCTTGGCGATGTCCTCCACCTCCAGCACCACCCCTTCCATCTCGTTGTGGCCGGTGCTCCTCGCCACTCGCCTCCGGGCACCAATATGGCGTCAGTGTTAAAAGGTGTATAAGATCATTGGCATAAGACTAGCAACTAGAAAAAAAATACAAGGAAGGCTGGCGGCGTGCGAGGTTGTGGCCGTTGACGTACTTGGAGTCGTCGGACGCCAGGTACAGCGCCGCCTTGGCGATGTCCCCCACCTCCAGCACCACCCCTTCCATCTCGTTGTGGCCGGTGCTCCTCGCCACTCGCCTCCGGGCACCAATATGGCGTCAGTGTTAAAAGGTGTATATGGCGATGTCCTCCACCTCCAGCACCACCCCTTCCATCTCGTTGTGGCCGGTGCTCCTCGCCGCTCGCCTCCGGGCACCAATATGGCGTCGGTGTTAAAAGGTGTATAAGATCATTGGCATAAGACTGGCAACTAGAAAGAAAAAATACAAGGAAGGCTGGCCACGTACGTGGAGTCGTCGGACGCCAGGTACAACGCCGCCTTGGCGATGTCCTCCACCTCCAGCACCACCCCTTCCATCTCGTTGTGGCCGGTGCTCCTCGCCACTCGCCTCCGGGCACCAATATGGCGTCAGTGTTAAAAGGTGTATAAGATCATTGGCATAAGACTAGCAACTAGAAAAAAAATACAAGGAAGGCTGGCGGCGTGCGAGGTTGTGGCCGTTGACGTACTTGGAGTCGTCGGACGCCAGGTACAGCGCCGCCTTGGCGATGTCCTCCACCTCCAGCACCACCCCTTCCATCTCGTTGTGGCCGGTGCTCCTCGCCACTCGCCTCCGGGCACCAATATGGCGTCAGTGTTAAAAGGTGTATAAGATCATTGGCATAAGACTAGCAACTAGAAAAAGAAATACAAGGAAGGCTGGCCACGTACTTGGAGTCGTCGGACGCCAGGTACAACGCCGCCTTGGCGATGTCCTCCACCTCCAGCACCACCCCTTCCATCTCGTTGTGGCCGGTGCTCCTCGCTACTCGCCTCCGGGCACCAATATGGCGTCAGTGTTAAAAGGTGTATAAGATCATTGGCATAAGACTAGCAACTAGAAAAAAAAATACAAGGAAGGCTGGCGGCGTGCGAGGTTGTGGCCGTTGACGTACTTGGAGTCGTCGGACGCCAGGTACAGCGCCGCCTTGGCGATGTCCTCCACCTCCAGCACCACCCCTTCCATCTCGTTGTGGCCGGTGCTCCTCGCCACTCGCCTCCGGGCACCAATATGGCGTCAGTGTTAAAAGGTGTATAAGATCATTGGCATAAGACTAGCAACTAGAAAAAGAAATACAAGGAAGGCTGGCCACGTACTTGGAGTCGTCGGACGCCAGGTACAGCGCCGCCTTGGCGATGTCCTCCACCTCCAGCACCACCCCTTCCATCTCGTTGTGGCCGATGCTCCTCGCTACTCGCCTCCGGGCACCAATATGGCGTCAGTGTTAAAAGGTGTATAAGATCATTGGCATAAGACTAGCAACTAGAAAAAAAATACAAGGAAGGCTGGCGGCGTGCGAGGTTGTGGCCGTTGACGTACTTGGAGTCGTCGGACGCCAGGTACAGCGCCGCCTTGGCGATGTCCTCCACCTCCAGCACCACCCCTTCCATCTCGTTGTGGCCGGTGCTCCTCGCCACTCGCCTCCGGGCACCAATATGGCGTCAGTGTTAAAAGGTGTATAAGATCATTGGCATAAGACTAGCAACTAGAAAAAGAAATACAAGGAAGGTTGGCCACGTACTTGGAGTCGTCGGACGCCAGGTACAGCGCCGCCTTGGCGATGTCCTCCACCTCCAGCACCACCCCTTCCATCTCGTTGTGGCCGATGCTCCTCGCTACTCGCCTCCGGGCACCAATATGGCGTCAGTGTTAAAAGGTGTATAAGATCATTGGCATAAGACTAGCAACTAGAAAAAAAATACAAGGAAGGCTGGCGGCGTGCGAGGTTGTGGCCGTTGACGTACTTGGAGTCGTCGGACGCCAGGTACAGCGCCGCCTTGGCGATGTCCTCCACCTCCAGCACCCGCGTGCGAGGTTGTGGCCGTTGACGTACTTGGAGTCGTCGGACGCCAGGTACAGCGCCGCCTTGGCGATGTCCTCCACCTCCAGCACCAGCCCTTCCATTCGTTGTGGCCGGTGCTCCTCGCCACTCGCCTCCGGGCACCAATATGGCGTCAGTGTTAAAAGGTGTATAAGATCATTGGCATAAGACTAGCAACTAGAAAAAAAAATACAAGGAAGGCGCGCCAAGCGTCGTCAAGGCGCATATGTTCCGCGAATAGTCACGCAAGCGCACACGCTATATGCATGTATGTGTATTTAGCATATCTCTCTCCTACGTAGCACCTCAACTAAGTGGAACACGAGGACTCCCCTTATAAACGGGTTCGATTTTTGTCCACAGTCGAGGTGGTACTAAACTACACCTACCCTTCCACACCACTGCCCTCCCACGGCTGATGAAACAAGCCATCCTTGATGGTCCACGTTGGTTGTGTCAAGGCCCAACTTGCAGCTGCCATGGGCCACGGTCCACTCCACATGCAATGCAAGGTTGGCACTGGGCATCAAACGTGTGACACCTGTGCTCCCATCATACCAGTTCCCTACCTCTGGATGAGACAGTGCTCGGGTCATTAGATTAGGTGGTCCATTACGCTTCTTTTTGCGGTTATTAATTATTCCCATAAATGGCTTCATCTATTATGGTTAACCGCTCCCGTAAATCTCTCAGATTCGTTGAAGCAACGTACTCCCTCCGTCCGTAAATAAGTGTACTTCTAATTTTTGTCTTAAGTCAAAAATTTTAAATTTTGACCATCTATATACAAAAGATTTGTAACATATATTACATCAAATTGGTATATTATGAAAGTACATTTCAAAACAAATCTAGTGATACTAATTGAGTGTTATAAATGCGGTTACTTTTCCCTATAAAGTTGATTAAAGTTTTAAAACTTTGACTTAGGACAAAACCTAAAAGTACACTTATTCGCGGACAAAGGGAGTAGCTGGTATGGGTGACATGTTATTTTGTGCTTGAAGCAAAATACTCTAAAGATAGATGCATAATTCACTAATACTAGATGCTTAGTTTATGTATGTAGCAGAAGCATTATTCAGCTGCACAAACCATGCTTCGTAGCTTTTTTTCTCCAACCACTGTGATGTGGTGTGCTTCCTTGATTTTTCATATATGCTTCCATGTGGCATGCTTGCACTTCTTTTTTGGGTTTAGTATCTATTTATTTACTTCGTACATACTTTCATAAAGCTTCATAGCTTGTCATTCCATACTTAGGCAGAAAAAATAAAATGACAAAAAAATAAAATAAGCATGCTTCTTTTTGCATTGTTCCGTGCTTCAACACTAGGCCACATGTGTAGTTTAGATTCGTATGAGTTGCTTCCTGATTGTATCAATATTGCTTCAACACTTATGACGGTTTGTATCTAGGCGACATCGATCAAATGCTATGGACGGAGCAGCAGACGTGGAGAGATTCGATGTGGGATTGAGAAGGGAAAGGTGGAACTGGAGGGGTGATCAAGAGTGAGAAGGGGATGCAGCAGTTGAGAAGTAGATATGGGTGACTGGGTATGCATGTAGAGCTGCCGGTAGTACTGGGAGGGTGATGGGGACAAGCATGGCACCAGATTGGATATTGAGATCTGGCATGAGTAGAAATAGAGGGTACATCAACGAGGCAGTGATAGTGTGTTGATCGTAGTAGCCCTCGTACAGGACGGTGGATGCAAGGACCAAGGAGAACGAAGCACTTCCCATTGTAGTCAGGGATCGCGGGAGTGGGAGATGATCCAGAATTGTGAAAGTGTTGCTCATGATATGCCTCGTTGGGCCAGTGTCAAGGGCGACGATGTGCTTCTTGCCTTGGCTCTAGTCGGATTGACGGTGGGGGGCATGGGCGACGAGCCGCCGACGCGCTGCTCCCCGTGGCTCCGATCGGCAGCGATGGCGTGGGCACTGGTTAGGGTTGTGAACAGGGAATTAGAGAGATGAACCGAAGGTTTATATACGGCGGTTTTGCTATTTTACAGCTGAGTGTTTTGCAATTCGTTGACGTTCAAATTGTTGTCCATCCGTTTTTGCACGGAGATTCACGCTGGTTTCTGCGATTGTTCGAGCTTGTTCCCGGGTCCGGTTTTTTGTCTGGTGCGGTTTTCTCTCTGTCCGTTACCGCCGCCCGGGCCGACTCTTTTCATTTCGTTTTCTCTGTTTCGATAAGGCTGAGGGGGAGCTCGAGCGGGGAGCAGAGGATGCGATTCTCCCCGTCCATGGCGATTTCGAGATCTCCCACCGCCTGAGCTTGATCTCTCTTCCCTTTCTCTTCGCCCCCTGTGTCATGGTTAGTTGTTCCCCTCTCTCTCTCTCTCTCTCTCTCGCGTGTTTGTTGTTCTGCTTGTGTTGTTCCAGATCTAGGTCAGTTCATGTCGCCCTCTCGCCATCTGATGCAGCCGCTGGTATGTGTGATTTGCTGGGCCTTGTGATACACGCGTGCGTGCTCCTGTTGTAGTTTGTAGATGTAACGGTTGTTTTCCTTTTCTACGTAGATATAACATGCGGGATTCTGTAGGTGTAGATGTAGCATGCGGGATTCCGTGGCAGATTTCTGTAGATGCAGCTACAGGTGCTGGATTTTCTGTAGATGTAGTGTGCGGGATTTCTATAGATGTTCTGCTCATGTTCCTGTAGGTGAGGTTTGTATAGATGCCTAGCTCTTTCCTGCTCATGTTCTGATGCTCCTGTGTGTATTCCTGTTCATGTACTAAGTACATTTCGCCTCCTGATTTGTTCTTGCGGGATGTAGGTGTTTAGTTCCCCTTGTACCATGTTTGTTTACTTCTTGCAGGGATGGTTTGAGTTTAATTTCAGTGTAATTTTATCTCAGCCTTTGATGGTCATTTACTCAGTTGTTGTGATTGGATTTGCAGTGTTATTTTACACTGTAATTCATCTCAGACTTACAATGTAATTTTGTCCCAGACTTGCAGTGTAATCTCAGTACTGTATCAGTGTAATTTCTTTCAGATTTTGCAGTGTAATTAACCTGATTTTTGAACTGTAATTTGTGCCAGTCTTTCAGTGTAATTTGTCCCAGATTTACATTGTAATTTGTCCCAGATTTACAGTGTATATTGAGTGGATATTACAGTGTTATTTGGTTGTAATTCCAGTGTAGACTTACAGTGTAATTTTATCTCAGTATTGCAGTGTAATTTGTCCCAAATTTATGGTGTAATTTCTACCAGATTTATAATTTAATTAACCTTTTTCAGTGTGGTAATGAGTGAATTTTCTATGTTATTTGATTGTGATTGCAGTGTAGTTCATCCCAGCATTACAGACTTCTAATTGTAATTCATCCATTAATTCCAGTGGATTTATAGTGTAATTTGAATGTAGTTTCAGTGTAATTTACCCCAACATTAGAGTGTAGTTTACCCAATAATTCCAGTGTGGGTTGTTATTGGATTTTGAGTGGTTTTGTCAGTGTATTTTAGCCCGTCTTGCACACTGTTTGCACATTAATTTTGTCTATTTTCCAATGTAATTAAGTCTAGTTTGCTCAGTAATACCATTGGTTCCTATATATTATTTAGCTAGTATTCAATGTTCCTTGCTTGGTTCAGTACTGTAGGGCAGTTTTCATTTAGCTCACTTTAATGCCTTCTTCATTGAGGAATTCATCGTCTCCTTGTTCAAGTGAGTCTTCTGGTTCTTTTCTTTCTCCTTCTCCATTCCTTTGACCCGTGCTTGAATTCGTGTTAGCTGCTGCTCTACTGCAATCAACATCTTCAGGCACCTGCAACTTTTAGGGATTTCTTTTAGTTATTTTCTTCTGAAATGTTATGAGTTTCTCTTAGGTTCATCATTGTATTTCTGAATTTTGTGGTGTGTACATGTTGCAGATTCATGTTATAGAACAGGTTTGTGTCCCAGGGATTACATTCTCCTCCCCCATCTTCGCTTGCTGCCACTTCATTATGCAAGTTTGCCTCCAATGTCTGCAAATGTAAGTTTCAATGATTGTTAGTGTGTTTTTCTTTGGCATTTTCTTGTAATAGTTATTCAGCTCTTGTTTTGCTTACATTGTCATCTTGTTGTGATGAAACTGTCATCTGGTTTGCTCACTTGAATGTTCGTAGATCCATCTCCTGAATGTACCTGCAAGATTCATCACAAGTTTAATTTTAGACATCTCATGAATGTCCGTGGTATTTTTTGTTTTTGTCACTTTACCTTGTATATATTGTCGGAATGAAGGAGCGCAGTGAAATAAAACGTTTCTTGCATCATAATTTTGTTAGCCTTTTACCCTTTTTATGTATTTTTAAACATCTTCCCAATGTTTTAGCAACTATATCTCACATTTAGTATGAGTTATTCCTGTGATAACTCAGTAGATCCTCTTCAGTCACTACCCTCATCATGCTCCTGTCCTGTCACAATTGGAAAGTAGAATGTTAGTGTTAACATAATCATGAGTAGCAAAGCATTTTAGTAATAGATGCTTGAACGTATTCTGTATGCTTGAATGTTAATGCTAGTATTTTGTAATGTCTGCATGCTTGAATGTATTCTGTAGATTGTGTTTGTGCTTATGCTCTCTGCTTTCTATGTTCTTTCTATGCCTGAATGTTTTCTAAGGCTTTTACACTGCAAATTACTAGGTAAAAGTGTAATTACCTGAGTTTTCTTCTAGTTTATTTTCACTGTGGATTTTACTGGTTTCTTAGTGTAAAACCCCTAGATTTTTGCACTAGAATTTCTAGAGATTTATAGTGGAAATTTCTAGGTAGCTACAGTGTAATTTTCCCTGGCATTTACACTGTAATTTAATTTGTAGATACCTACAATTTAATTTACACTGTAAGTAGTACCTACAGTGTAAATTACACTGGAATTTTTACAAGGTACTTACAGTGTAACCTACATCATTCCGGTGTAACTTACACTGGAATTTAATTTGTAGATTCTAGGTATGTACAGTGTAATTAAACTGGAATTTACCATGTACTTACAATGTAAAGCTAGGAAATTGTGTGTAAAGTTTGGCTGCTGCCAGTGGCAAGTAACCATGGATAGATAGTCCATTTTGTATTACAAACCAGGTTACTAGGTAATTGCATCATTTGTCTCATGTTTACACTGGAATTTATATCAGATTTATCCCACACTGAAATTCCAGATTTTACAATTTTTTGTATGTAAATTACTAGGTATGTACAGTGTAGTTAAACTGGAATTTACTGTGTACTTACAATGTAATTGCACAATTTGTCTCATGTTTACACTGGAATTTACACCAGATTTCACAAGTTTTTGGGATTTACACTGTATTTTTTTTATGATTTACAGTGTAAATTACTAGGTATGTACAGTGTAATTACATCATTTGTCCCATGTTTACACTGGTATTTATGGGGGATTTACATGGGAAATTATGGAGAATTTACACTACAATTTAATTACATGGGGATTTGCACTGTAATTTTCTGGGAATTACACTAGAATTTTATAGGATTTACACTGGAAAATGACTACCACTTGCACTATAAGCTTCTGAATGTTTTCTGAATTTTTCCTGTATTTTTTATGTTAATCCCCATGTATCTTTCCTAGAATTATAGCTGATCTTGATCTCTCTATTTTGAAGATGAATAAAATTCCTTCAGATTTTGTTAATGAAAGAGGTGAAGAGAGATGATGGTGAGGAGTTTGTGTACGATTGTTGCTGACCTGTTGATTCCCCGATCTCCCATGGCCACCTCTCCCTTTCCCATGGGCGCCTCCCAGATTTGTTCTAGGCTGTTAGGTGAGATCTTTGTAGTGGTTGATGGCAATTGGCGTGTTTTGTTGTGCCTGGGATCGGACAAATCGGGTCAGATGTTTACCCGACCCGTTTAGACGACCAGGAGGTTTTTTTAGCTATCTGCTGATTTTCCTGCTCGCTCACGTGTAATGTGTTGATTGGTCAGGAAATTTGACTGTTTTCGAATTGAAAAACAGTCAAATGTCAAATAGACAGTCCTTACTTTATATATAGCTCACTTCTACATCGTTGGATGAATCCCTCCAAACGAATGACAAGGGGCTGGTCTGACGAAACACATGGATTCAGACGTCTGAACTAAAGTGTTTCCCATTGTTGATTGTTGCCTTGTCTATCATTGTCTACCCCAAGAGACAGTTATTTAACATATACATGCACGAGAAGAATTGATCCATGCATACCGCCATATTAATTTGTGAGAATCCTTGTTGGAATTTTGCTAGTAGGCCTTTGGCTCGAAGCCCAACTAAAATTCTGAAATTCTATTGGCCCATTCATGCACACATGTGAGTGGAGTGATTGAGGCTAAAGTTTAGTCCCACCCCGGAAGTTGAGGGAGAGTTGCACCTCTTTATAAGGTGAGCTCTTCTACCACTTGTATGAGCATAAGAAGAGGAGACCTACACGCGCACTCCTCCTCGCTCGCCGCGGCGCGGCGCGGCCGAGCCGAGCCGAGGACAGAGCTATGCACGTTGTCTATATTTAGTAATTTGCTCATATTTACAATAATCCAAAAACCTGTTTATAGGCAATTTACTTCGAGTGGTTTTGCTGCGCATCTGAAGCCGCCTGCCTTTAAGGGGGCGCAATATAAGAGGTGGCGCACGAGAGCAGTCTACTGGTTTCAGACCATGGGCTGCTATGATGCCACCAAGGGCAAGCCTGAGGGCGATCTTAATCTAGCACAGCTGGAAGCTTTTGAGAAGATTGATACCCTCTTTAAAGGCGCTCTTCTGAGTGTTCTTGATGACTCCATTGTGGATTTGTATATGTCATTTGACAACGGCAAGGACATGTGGGCTGCGCTCGAGGCCAAGTTTGGTGCCTCGGACGCCGGCAGCGAGTTGTATGTCATGGAGCAATTCTATGACTACAAGATGACTGATGAGCGCCCTGTTGTACAGCAGGCTCATGAGATACAGTCGCTCGCAAAAGAACTTGAGTACTTCAAGTGTGTGTTGCCGGACAAATTTGTTGCCGGAGGCATCATTGCCAAGCTTCCACCTTCGTGGAACAATTTTGCTACTTCCCTGAAACACAAGAGACAGGAGTTTTCCGTTGCGGATCTCATTGGTACTCTTGATGTTGAAGAGAAGGCGAGAGCAAAGGACACACGTGCTCGAGTTGCTGAGGGAGGTTCTAGTGCCCACATGGTACAGAAGAACTCTCAGCCCAACAAGTTCAAAAACAATAAGAACAAAACTCAGAGCAAAGGCAAGTTTGATACAAAGAACAAGCCATCACATTCTACCAATTTCAAGAAGAATTCTCATAAGAAGGGGAAGGGACTTTGCCATGTCTGCGGTGATCCTAATCACTGGGCTCTGAAGTGTCCTAACCGCTTTGAGGAGCGCGAACATGAGAAGAGCGGGAAATCCGCTAATGTTGTCATCGGTGATACTGATATGAAGGAATCATGGTACGGTATTTTTCCTACCATCCTTTCAGTATTTCAATCCCCTGATTGGTTAATTGACACCGGTGCCAATGTACATGTTTGTGCTGACGCCTCCATGTTTTCTTCTTACCAGGCAACAGGGACTTCACCCATGCTGATGGGGAACGGGTCACATGCCATCGTTCGAGGTGTTGGTACGGTCGATCTGAAGTTTACTTCGGGGAAGACTGTGCGTCTGAAGAACGTTCATCATGTGCCGTCCATCAATAAAAATCTCGTTAGCGGTTCCTGTTTATGTCGAGATGGTTTTAAGTTGGTTTTCGAATCCAATAAAGTTGTAATTTCTAAGTGTGGACAATTTGTTGGAAAAGGCTATGAGTGCGGAGGCTTGTTCTGCCTATCTTTGTCAGATATTTGCACTAAAGTTATTAATAATGTTTGCCACAATAATGAGTCTGATATTTGGCATTCACGACTCTGTCATATTAACTTTGGTTGCATGACGCGGTTAGCCAATATGAATTTAATTCCGAAAATCTCTAATGTCAAAGGCTCCAAGTGCCAAGTATGTGTGCAAGCTAAGCAACCTCGCAAGTCCCATAAGACTGCTGAGGTAAGAGACTTGGCGCTACTAGAGCTTATACATTCTGATCTTTGTGAGATGAATGGCGTGTTGACAAAAGGTGGAAAGAGATACTTCATGACGTTGATTGATGACTCCACTAGATATTGTTATGAGTATCTTCTGAAATCAAAAGATGAGGCTTTGACTTTCTTTAAAAACTATAAAGCTGAGGCAGAGAACCAACTTGATCGAAAAATTAAACGGCTTAGGTCCGATCATGGTGGAGATTATTTTTCCAATGAATTTGATCTGTTTTGTGCGGAATATGGTATAATCCATGAGAGGACGCCTCCCTACTCACCCCAGTCAAATGGGGTAGCCGAAAGAAAGAACCAAACTCTAACTGATATGGTTAACACCATGTTAGACACTTCGGGTCTATCCACGGAATGGTGGGGGGAGGCGCTAATGACTGCATGTCATGTCCTAAACTGAGTTCCCACAAAGCATAAGACCATGACTCCATTTGAGGAATGAGAAAGGAAAAGGTTGAAACTCTCTTACCTACGTGCTTGGGGTTGTTTGGCGAAAGTCAATATACCAATTCCCGAGAAGCGCAAGCTTGGACCAAAAACCGTGGATTGTGTTCTTCTGGGCTCTGCTTTTCATAGCATCGGCTATAGATTTTTGATAATAAAATTTGAGGTTCCCGACATGCATGTTGGTATGATTATGGAATCAAATGATGCAACTTTCTTTGAGGACATATTTCCTATGAAGGATATGTCGAGTTCATCAAATCAGGAGATACCTACTCCATCTAGTGAGGAATTCACTTTAATTCCTGAACCCACCATTGCGATGGAACACGTTGAGAATCCTGTTGAGGGTAACAATGGAACTCCTGTGAGGAGTAAGAGACAGAGGACTACAAAGTCCTTTGGTGATGATTTCATTGTGTACCTCGTGGATGACACACCCAGGACTATTTCAGAAGCCTATGCATCTCCTGATGCTGACTACTGGAAGGAACCTGTACGTAGCGAGATGGATTCCATCTTAGCTAATGGTACATGGGAGATCACTGACCGTCCTTATGGGTGCAAACCTGTAGGATGTAAGTGGGTGTTCAAGAAGAAGCTTAGACCTGATGGTACGATTGAAAAGTACAAGGCACGGCTTGTGGCCAAGGGTTATACCCAGAAAGAAGGTGAAGACTTCTTTGATACTTACTCACCCGTGGCTAGACTGACCACAATTCGGGTGCTACTATCACTGGCTGGCTCACATGGTCTTCTTGTTCATCAAATGGACGTTAAGACGGCTTTCCTCAATGGAGAGTTGAAGGAGGAAATTTACATGGATCAGCCAGATGGTTTTGTAGTACCTGGTCAAGAAGGAAAGGTGTGCAAGTTATTGAAGTCTTTATATGGCCTTAAACAAGCTCCTAAGGAGTGGCATGAGAAGTTCGAAAGAACATTAACTACTGCCGGCTTTGTAGTAAACGATGGTGACAAGTGCGTGTACTATCGCTATGGTGGGGGTGAAGGAGTTATTCTTTGTCTGTATGTCGACGACATATTGATCTTTGGAACCAAACTTGATTTAATCAAGGAGGTTAAGGATTTCTTATCTCGCTGTTTTGAGATGAAGGATCTAGGAGTAGCTGATGTTATCTTAAACATCAAGCTGTTGAGAGATGAGAATGGTGGGATCACACTGCTTCAGTCTCATTATGTGGAAAAGGTCTTGAGTCGTTTTGGGTATAGCGACTGCACGCCTTCTCCAACTCCATATGATGCTAGTGTGTTGCTTCGAAAGAATCGACGGATTGCTAGAGATCAACTGAGGTATTCTCAGATTATTGGCTCGCTTATGTATTTGGCGAGTGCCACGAGGCCTGACATCTCTTTTGCAGTGAGCAAGCTGAGTCGGTTTGTGTCAAAATCGGGAGATGATCATTGGCATGCGCTTGAGAGAGTTATGCGCTATTTGAAAGGCACCGCGAGCTATGGGATTCACTACACCGGGTATCCAAGGGTACTTGAGGGTTATAGTGACTCAAACTGGATATCTGATGCTGATGAGATTAAGGCCACAAGTGGTTATGTTTTTACACTTGGTGGTGGCGCTGTTTCCTGGAAGTCTTGCAAGAAGACCATCTTAACGAGGTCAACTATGGAAGCAGAACTCACAACATTAGACACTGCCACTGTTGAAGAAAAGTGGCTTCGTGAACTCATGATGGACTTACCTATGGTTGAAAAACCAATACCCCCTATCCTGATGAACTGTGATAATCAAACTTTGATCGTCAAGATAAACAATTCTAAGGACAATATGAAGTCCTCAAGGCATGTGAAGAGGAGATTAAAATCTGTCAGAAAATTGAGGAACTCCGGAGTTATTATGTTGGATTATATCCAAACATCGAAAAACTTGGCAGATCCCTTCACAAAGGGTCTATCACGTAATGTGATAGATAATGTATCGATGGAGATGGGTTTGAGACCCACCGCATGAGTTGTCCATAGTGGTAACCCACTCTATGTGATCAGAGATCTCGTGAAGTAGAAGTGGGAGACAAGCTGTTGGTCAGCTGGGAGGAGAGTATCCCTATATTAATTATCCCACTCCGTGAAGATACAATACTCTCCTGATCTGCATGGCAGGTTGATACTTATCTTAATGTGTTCCAAGTGGCTTATTCGAGTAAGCAGAGATGTTGTCCTGCAGAACATCTTCTGTGGAACACACCTATATGAATTTGACTGTTAACGTCGCAGTCTGTGAGAATTGGGTGTTCTCTAATAAATTCATGAAAGGCCCTGGAGTATGACGTATACGCTCCACCCGCGGGGAAGCCTTGCGGTAGCCCGGTATCGGTCAAGAATTTGTGTGAAACTAGTTTCACAGAAAACTTGTAGTTCAAGGCATAGTCCACTATTCAAGTTGTGATCTAGTGTAGCATAAATTTCTAAATGGAAGTTCAACTTCACAGTCTCCACTAAGCAGCGATATATAAAATAATGTTTTGGAACTAAATGATGAGATGTGCCAATGAGACTTTGTGGGGGATTGTTGGAATTTTGCTAGTAGGCCTTTGGCCCAAAGCCCAACTAAAATTCTGAAATTCTCTTGGCCCATTCATGCACACATGTGAGTGGAGAGAGTGAGGCTAAAGTTTAGTCCCACCCCGGAAGTTGAGAGAGAGTTGCACCTCTTTATAAGGTGAGCTCTTCTACCACTTGTATGAGCATGAGAAGAGGAGACCTACACGCGCGCTCCTCCTCCTCGCTCGCCTCGCCACGCCACGCCTCGTCACGACGCGCCGCGGGTTGCGGGATTGAGCCGAGCCGAGGACAGAGCTATGCACGTTGTCTATATTTTTGCTGCATGGGAAAATTAATGAGTCATTAATTAATAATTAACGGATGCGTTAATTACTGAACCGTTTCCGATTCTTTTGGATCGTGACGACTCGGACATGGGGTTTACTCCCACGACCTACCCGGCCCGCACTATATAGTCAGGCAGACGTCTACCCTAGCCGCGGCCGCTTCGTATGGTTTCTCACCACCGTTCCAGATCATTGCGCCGCCAAGCAAGTCTTCTCCATCCCTCCTTCGGGCGTGCACCGCGAGAAGGGACAGCAGGCCTCCGGAACCCCGCCTCTCGTGATACTGTACGGGAGAGGGGCGATCAGGTTTTTGGGGAGCGCACTCGCGCGACTGCTGGCAGCGACGACCTCGCGAACGACGACTTCTTCCCTGACCTCGGCAACCTCGTCCTCGATGACATGGGCGACAACGTCAACGCCGGCGGTGCTGCACCCGCTGCACCGTATGTGATTCTATCCTTCCTATTCGAGATCGTGGTAGAATTCATGCTTCTAGTATATGCCCTAGATGTGATATGTTCATCTGCTATGCCAGTTCGCATGATTAGTTTAATCTCTGCTGCTGTGGTCATGATTTATCTTCTGTTTATTCGGATTAAATCTCGTAGTAATTTGCTCATATTTATAACAATCCAAAAACCTGATTATAGGCAATTTACTCCGAGTGGTTTTGCTCCGCATCTGAAGCCGCCTGCCTTTAAGGGGGCGCAATATAAGAGGTGGCGCACGAGAGCAGTCTACTGGTTTCAGACCATGGGCTGCTATGATGCCACCAAGGGCAAGCCTGAGGGCGATCTTAATCCAGCACAGCTGGAAGCTTTTGAGAAGATTGATACCCTCTTTAAAGGCGCTCTTCTGAGTGTTCTTGATGACTCCATTGTGGATTCGTATATGTCGTTTGACAACGGCAAGGACATGTGGGCTGCGCTCGAGGCCAAGTTTGGTGCCTCGGACGCCGGCAGCGAGTTGTACGTCATGGAGCAATTCTATGACTACAAGATGACTGATGAGCGCCCTGTTGTACAGCAGGCTCATGAGATACAGTCGCTCGCAAAAGAACTTGAGTACTTCAAGTGTGTGTTGCCGGACAAATTTGTTGCTGGAGGCATCATTGCCAAGCTTCCACCTTCGTGGAACAATTTTGCAACTTCCCTGAAACACAAGAGACAGGAGTTTTCCGTTGCGGATCTCATTGGTACTCTTGATGTTGAAGAGAAGGCGAGAGCAAAGGACACACGTGCTCGAGTTGTTGAGGGAGGTTCTAGTGCCCACATGGTACAGAAGAAGAACTCCCAGCCCAACAAGTTCAAAAACAATAAGAACAAAACTTAGAGCAAAGGCAAGTTTGATACAAAGAACAAGCCATCACATTCTACCAACTTCAAGAAGAATTCTCATAAGAAGGGGAAGGGACTTTGCCATGTCTGCGGTGATCCTAATCACTGGGCTCCGAAGTGTCCTAACCGCTTTGAGGAACGCGAACATGAGAAGAGCGGCAAGTCCGCTAATGTTGTCATCGGTGATACTGATATGAAGGAATCAGGGTACGGTATTTTTCCTACCATCCTTTCAGTATTTCAATCCCCTGATTGGTTAATTGACACCGGTACCAATGTACATGTTTGTGGTGACGCCTCCATGTTTTCTTCTTACCAGGCAACAGGGACTTCACCCATGCTGATGGGGAACGGGTCACATGCCATCGTTCGAGGTGTTGGTACGGTCGGTCTAAAGTTTACTTCGGGGAAGACTGTGCGTCTGAAGAACGTTCATCATGTGCCGTCCATCAATAAAAATCTCGTTAGCGGTTCCCGTTTATGTCGAGATGGTTTTAAGTTGGTTTTCGAATCCAATAAAGTTGTAATTTCTAAGTGTGGACAATTTGTTGGAAAAGGCTATGAGTGCGGAGGCTTGTTCCGCCTATCTTTGTCAGATATTTGCACTAAAGTTATTAATAATGTTTGCCACAATAATGAGTCTGATATTTGGCATTCACGACTCTGTCATATTAACTTTGGTTGCATGACGCGGTTAGCCAATATGAATTTAATTCTGAAAATCACTACTGTCAAAGGCTCCAAGTGCCAAGTATGTGTGCAAGCTAAGCAACCTTGCAAGTCCCATAAGACTGCAGAGGCAAGAGACTTGGCGCCACTAGAGCTTATACATTCCGATCTTTGTGAGATGAATGGCGTGTTGACAAAATGTGGAAAGAGATACTTCATGACGTTGATTGATGACTCCACTAGATATTGTTATGTGTGTCTTCTGAAATCAAAAGATGAGGCTTTGACTTTCTTTAAAAACTCTAAAGCTGAGGCAGAGAACCAACTTGATCGAAAAATTAAACGGCTTAGGTCCGATCGTGGTGGAGAGTATTTTTCCAATGAATTCGATCTGTTTTGTGCGGAACATGGTATAATCCATGAGAGGACGCCTCCCTACTCACCCCAGTCAAATGGGGTAGCCGAAAGAAAGAACCGAACTCTAACTGATATGGTTAACACCATGTTAGACACTTCGGGTCTATCCAAGGAATGGTGGGGGGAGGCGCTAATGACCGCATGTCATGTCCTAAACCGAGTTCCCACAAAGCATAAGACCATGACTCCATTTGAGGAATGGGAAAGGAAAAGGTTGAAACTCTCTTACCTACGTACTTGGGGTTGTTTGGCGAAAGTCAATATACCAATTCCCAAGAAGCGCAAGCTTGGACCAAAAACCGTGGATTGTGTTCTTCTGGGCTATGCTTTTCATAGCATCGGCTATAGATTTTTGATAATAAAATCTGAGGTATCCGACATGCATGTTGGTACGATTATGGAATCAAATGATGCAACTTTCTTTGAGGACATATTTCCTATGAAGGATATGTCGAGTTCATCAAATCAGGAGATACCTACTCCATCTAGTGAGGAATTCACTTTAATTCCTGAACCCACCATTGCGATGGAACACGTTGAGAATCCTGTTGAGGGTAACAATGGAACTCCTGTGAGGAGTAAGAGACAGAGGACTACAAAGTCCTTTGGTGATGATTTCATTGTGTACCTCGTGGATGACACACCCAGGACTATTTCAGAAGCCTATGCATCTCCTGATGCTGACTACTGGAAGGAAGCTGTACGAAGCGAGATGGATTCCATCTTAGCTAACGGTACCTGGGAGATCACTGACCGTCCTTATGGGTGCAAACCTATAGGATGTAAGTGGGTGTTCAAGAAGAAGCTTAGACCTGATGGTACGATTGAAAAGTACAAGGCACGGCTTGTGGCCAAGGGTTATACCCAGAAAGAAGGTGAAGACTGTTGGGGAACGTAGTAATTTCAAAAAATTTCCTACGCACACGCAAGATCATGGTGATGCATAGCAATGAGAGGGGAGAGTGTGATCTACGTACCCTTGTAGATCGACAACGGAAGCGTTTGGTTGATGTAGTCGTACGTCTCCACGACCCGACCAATCAAGCACCGAAACTACGATCCCCGGACTCCTATCCAGCAAAGTGTCGGGGATGAGTTCCGTCAGCACGACGGCGTGGTGACGATCTTGATGCACTACAGTCGTAGGGCTTCGCCTAAGCACCGCTACAATATTATCGAGGACTATGGTGGAAGGGGGCACCGCACACGGCTAAGAATATGATCACGTGGATCAACTTGTGTTCATGGGGTGCCCCTTGCCTCAGTATATAAAGGATGGAGGAAGAGGAGGCTGGCCAAGGCAATTGGTGCGGCCAGGATGTGGTGTCCTACTAGGACTCCAAGTCCTAGTAGGAGTCCACCAAGAGGGGAGGAAGGGAGAAGGAAGTAGAGGAGAAGGAAAGGTGGCCGGCCCCCTTTTCCCTAGTCCAATTCGGACCAGAGGGGAGGGGGGCGCAGCAGCCTCTTGGCCCTTTCTTCTCTTCCCACTAAAGCCCATCAAGGCCCATTGCTTCTCCCGTAACTACCCGGTACTCCGAAAAATACCGAATCACTCGGAACCTTTCCGATATCCGAATATAGTCGTCCAATATATCGATCTTTACGTCTCGACCATTTCGAGACTCCTCGTCATGTCCCCGATCTCATCCGGGACTCCGAACTCCTTCGGTACATCAAAACTCATAAACTCATAATATAACTGTCAGTGAAACCTTAAGCGTGCGGACCCTACGGGTTCGAGAACAATGTAGACATGACCGAGACACGTCTCCAGTCAATAACCAATAGCGGAACCTGGATGCTCATATTGGCTCCCACATATTCTATGAAGATCTTTATCGGTCAGACCGCATAACAACATACGTTGTTCCCTTTGTCATCGGTATGTTACTTGCCCGAGATTCGATCGTCGGTATCTCAATACCTAGTTCAATCTCGTTACCGGCAAGTCTCTTTACTCGTTCCGTAATACATCATCTCACAACTAACTCATTAGTTGCAATGCTTGCAAGGCTTTATGTGATGTGCATTACCGAGAGGGCCCAGAGATACCTCTCCGACAATCGGAGTGACAAATCCTAATCTCAAAATACGCCAACCCAACATGTACCTTTGGAGACACCTGTAGAGCACCTTTATAATCACCCAGTTACGTTTTGACGTTTGGTAGCACACAAAGTGTTCCTCCGGCAAACGGGAGTTGCATAATCTCATAGTCATAGGAACATGTATAAGTCATGAAGAAAGCAATAGCAACATACTAAACGATCGGGTGCTAAGCTAATGGAATGGGTCATGTCAATCAGATCATTCACCTAATGATGTGATCCCGTTAATCAAATAACAACTCTTTGTCCATGGTTAGGAAACATAACCATCTTTGATTAACGAGCTAGTCAAGTAGAGGCATACTAGT
Organism: Triticum urartu; assembly: GCF_056163025.1. Lineage (NCBI taxonomy): Eukaryota > Viridiplantae > Streptophyta > Magnoliopsida > Poales > Poaceae > Triticum > Triticum urartu. The sequence goes on from NC_141874.1 coordinate 81,862,124, forward strand.
GACACTTTGTTTGTCTATGTATTCACACAAGTATTATGTTTCCGGTTAATACAATTCTAGCATGAATAATAAACATTTATCATGATATAAGGAAATAAATAATAACTTTATTATTGCCTCTAGGGCATATTTCCTTCAGTCTCCCACTTGCACTAGAGTCAATAATCTAGTTCACATCGTCATGTGATTTAACAACAATAGTTCACATCACCATGTGATTAACACCCATAGTTCACATCGATATGTGATCAACACCCAAAGGGTTTACTAGAGTCAGTAATCTAGTTCACATCGCTATGTGATTAACACCCAAAGAGTACTAAGGTGTGATCGTGTTTTGCTTGTGAGATAATTTTAGTCAACGGGTCTGTCACATTCAGATCCGTAAGTATTTTGCAAATTTCTATGTCAACAATGCTCTGCACAAAGCTACTCTAGCTAATTGCTCCCACTTTCAATATGTATCCAGATTGAGACTTAGAGTCATCTGGATTAGTGTCAAAACTTGCATCGACGTAACCCTTTACGACGAACCTTTTTGTCACCTCCATAATCGAGAAACATATCCTTATTCCACTAAGGATAATTTTGACCGCTGTCCAGTGATCTACTCCTAGATCACTATTGTACTACCTTGCCAAAATCAGTGTAGGGTATACAATAGATCTGGTACATAGCATGGCATACTTTATAGAACCTATGGCTGAGGCATAGGGAATGACTTTCATTCTCTTTCTATCTTCTGTCGTGGTCGGGTTTTGAGTCTTACTCAATTTCACACCTTGTAACACAGACAAGAACTCTTTCTTTGACTGTTCTATTTTGAACTACTTCAAAATCTTGTCAAGGTATGTACTCATTGAAAAAAACTTATCAAGCGTCTTGATCTATCTCTATAGATCTTGATGTTCAATATGTCAGCAGCTTCACCGAGGTCTTTCTTTGGAAAATTCTTTTCAAACACTCCTTTATGCTTTGCAGAATAATTCTACATTATTTCCGATCAACAATATGTCATTCACATATACTTATCAGAAATGTTGTAGGGCTCCCACTCACTTTTTTGTAAATTCAGACTTCATCGCAAGTCTGTATAAAACTATATGCTTTGATCAACTTATCAAAGCGTATATTCCAACTCCGAGATGCTTGCACCAGTCCATAGATGGATCGCTGGAGCTTGCATATTTTGTTAGCACCTTTAGGATTGACAAAACCTTCTGGTTGTATCATATACAACTCTTCTTTAATAAATCTATTAAGGAATGCAGTTTTGTTTATCCATTTGCCAAATTTCATAAAATGCGGCAATTTCTAACATGATTCGGACAGACTTAAGCATAGATACGAGTGAGAAACTCTCATCGTAGTCAACACCTTGAACTTGTCGAAAATCTTTTGCGACAATTCTAGCTTTGTAGATAGTAACACTACTATCAGCGTCCGTCTTCCTCTTGAAGATCCATTTATTCTCAATTTCTTGCCGATCATCGGGCAAGTCAACCAAAGTCCATACTTTGTTCTCATACATGGATCCCATCTCAGATTTCATGGCCTCAAGCCATTTTGCGGAATATGGGCTCACCATCGCTTCTTCATAGTCCGTAGGTTCGTCATGGTCAAGTAGCATGACCTCCAGAACAGGATTACCGTACCACTCTAGTGCGGATCTTACTCTGGTTTACCTACGAGATTCGGTAGTAACTTGATCTGAAGTTACATGATCATCATCATTAGCTTTCTCACTAATTGGTGTAGTAGTCACAGGAACAGATTTTTGTGATGAACTACTTTCCAATAAGGGAGAAGGTACAATTACCTTATCAAGTTCTACTTTCCTCCCACTCACTTCTTTCGAGAGAACCTCCTTCTCTATAAAGGATCCATTCTTAGCAATGAATGTCTTGCCTTTGGATCTGTGATAGAAGGTGTACCCAACAGTAACTTTTTGGGTATCCTATGAAGACACACTTTTCCGATTTGGGTTTGCGCTTATCAGGATGAAACTTTTTCACATAAGCATTGCAACCCCAAACTTTAAGAAACGACAACTTTGGTTTCTTGCCAAACCACAGTTCATACGGTGTCGTCTCAACAGATTTAGATGGTGCCCTTTTAACGTGAATGCAGTTGTCTCTAATGCATAACCCCAAAACGATAGTGGTAGATTGGTAAGAGACATCATAGATTGCACTATATCCAATAAAGTACGGTTATGATGTTTGGACACACCATTATGCTGTGGTGTCCAATGTGGCATGAGTTTGTGAAACTATTCCACATTGTTTTAATTGAAGATCAAACTCGTAACTCAAATATTTGTCTCCATGATCAGATCGTAGAAACTTTATTTTCTTGTCACGATGATTTTCCACTTCACTCTGAATTTTCTTCAAATGTTTCAGACTTATGTTTCATCAAGTAGATATACCCATATCTGCTCAAATCATCTGTGAAGTTCAGAAAATAACGATACTTGCCGTGAGCTTTAACACTCATCGGACAGCATACATCAGTATGTATTATTTCCAATAAGTCAGTTGCTCGCTCCGGAGAACGGAGTCTTAGTCATCTTGCCCATGAGGCATGGTTCGCAAGCATCAAGTGATTCATAATCAAGTGATTCCAAAATCCCATCAGCATGGAGTTTCTTCATGCGCTTTACACCAATATGACCTAAACGGCAGTGCTGCAAATAAGTTGCACTATCATTATTAACTTTGCATCTTTTGGTTTCAATATTATGATTATGTGTATCACTACGATCGAGATCCAACGAACTATTTTCATTGGGTATGTAACCATATAAGGTTTTATTCATGTAAACAGAACAACAATTTATTCTCTTACTTAAATGAATAATCGTCTTACAATAAACATGATCAAATCATATTCATGCTTAACGCAAACACCAAATAACACTTATTCAGGTTCAACACTAATCCCGAAAGTATAGGGAGTGTGCGATGATGATCATATCAATCTTGGAACCACTTCCAACACACATCGTCACTTCACCCTTAACTAGTCTCTGTTTATTCTGCAACTCCCGTTTCGAGTTACTAATCTTAGCAACTGAACTAGTATCAAATACTGAGGGGTTGCTATAAACACTAGTAAAGTACACATCAATAACATGTATATCAAATATACTTATGTTCACTATGCCATCCTTCTTATCTACCAATCACTTGGGGTAGTTCCGCTTCCAGTGACCAGTCCCTTTGCAGTAGAAACACTTAGTCTCAGGCTTAGGACCAGACTTGGGCTTCTTCACTTGAGCAGCAACTTGCTTGTTGTTCTTCTTGAAGTTCCCCTTCTTCCCTCTGCCCTTTTCTTGAAACTAGTGGTCTTGTCTACCATCAACACTTGATGTTTTTCTCGATTTCTACCTTCGTCAATTTCCGCATTACGAAGAGCTTGGGAATCGTTTCCGTTATTCCTTGCATATCATAGTTCATCACGAAGTTCTACTAACTTGGTGATGGTGACTAGAGAATTCTGTCAAGCACTATCTTATCTGGAAGATTAACTCCCACTTGATTCAAGCGATTGTAGAACTCAGACAATCTGAGCACATGCTCACTAGTTGAGCGATTCTCCTCCATCTTTTAGCTATAGAACTTGTTGGAGACTTCATATCTCTCAACTCGGGTATTTGCTTGAAATATTAACTTCAACTCCTGGAACATCTCATATGCTCCATGATGTTCAAAACGTCTTTGAAGTCCCGATTATAAGCCATTAAGCATGGTGCACTAAACTTTCAAGTAGTCATCATATTGAGCTAGCCAAACGTTCATAACGTTTGCATCTGCTCCTGCAATAGGTCCGTCACCTAGCGGTGCATCAAGGACATAATTCTTCTGTGCAGCAATGAGGATAAACCTCAGATCACGGATCCAATCCGCATCATTGCTACTAACATCTTTCAACACAATTTTCTCTAGGAACATATCAAAATAAACACAGGGAAGCAACAACGCGAACTATTGATCTACAACATAATTTGCAAAATACTACCAGGACTAAGTTCATGATAAATTTAAGTTCAATTAATCATATTACTTAAGAACTCCCACTTAGATAGACATCCCTCTAATCCTCTAAGTGATTACATGATCCAAATCAACTAAACCATGTCCGATCATCACGTGAGATGGAGTAGTTTCATTGGTGAACATCGCTATGTTGATCATATCTGCTATATGATTCACGCTCGACCTTTCGGTCTCCGTGTTCCGAGGCCATATCTGTATATGCTTGGCTCGTCAAGTATAACCTGAGTATTCTGCGTGTGCAACTGTTTTGCACCCGTTGTATTTGAACGTAGAGCCTATCACACCCGATCATCACGTGGTGTCTCAGCACGAAGAACTTTCACAACGGTGCATACTCAGGGAGAACACTTCTTGATAATTTAGTGAGAGATCATCTTATAATGCTACCGTCAATCAAAGCAAGATAAGATGCATAAAAGATAAACATCACATGCAATCAATATAAGTGATATGATATGGCCATCATCATCTTGTGCTTGTGATCTCCATCTCCGAAGCACCGTCGTGATCACCATCGTCACCGGCGCGACACCTTGATCTCCATCGTAGCATCGTTGTCGTCTCGCCAATCTTATGCTTCCACGACTATCGCTACCGCTTAGTGATAAAGTAAAGCATTACAGCGCGATTGCATTGCATACAATAAAGCGACAACCATATGGCTCCTGCCAGTTGCTGATAACTCGGTTACAAAACATGATCATCTCATACAATAAAATTTAGCATCATGCCTTGACCATATCACATCACAACATGCCATGCAAAAACAAGTTAGACGTCCTCTACTTTGTTATTGCAAGTTTTACGTGGCTGCTACGGGCTTAAGCAAGAACCAATCTTACCTACGCATCAAAACCACAACGATAGTTTGTCAAGTTGGTGCTGTTTTAATCTTCGCAAGGACCGGGCGTAGCCACACTCGATTCAACTAAAGTTGGAGAAACTGTCAACCACAAGCCACCTATGTGCAAAGCACGTCGGGAGAACCGGTCTCGCGTAAGCGTACACGTAATGTCGGTCCGGGCCGCTTCGTCCAACAATACCGCCGAACCAAAGTATGACATGCTGGTAAGCAGTATGACTTATATCGCCCACAACTCACTTGTGTTCTACTCGTGCATGTAACATCAACATATAAAACCTAGGCTCGGATGCCACTGTTGGGGAACGTAGTAATTTCAAAAAAATTCCTACGCACACGCAAGATCATGGTGATGCATAGCAATGAGAGGGGAGAGTGTGATCTACGTACCCTTGTAGATCGACAACGGAAGCGTTTGGTTGATGTAGTCATACGTCTCCACGACCCGACCGATCAAGCACCGAAACTACGGCACCTCCGAGTTCTAGCACACGTTCAGCTCGATGACGATCCCCGGACTCCGATCCAGCAAAGTGTCGGGGATGAGTTCCGTCAGCACGAAGGCGTGGTGACGATCTTAATGCACTACCGTCGCAGGGCTTCCCCTAAGCACCGCTACAATATTATCGAGGACTATGGTGGAAGGGGGCACCGCACACGGCTAAAAATATGATCACGTGGATCAACTTGTGTTCATGGGGTGCCCCTTGCCTCAGTATATAAAGGATGGAGGAGGAGGAGGCCGGCCAAGGCAATTGGTGCGGCCAGGATGTGGAGTCCAACTAGGACTCCAAGTCCTAGTAGGAGTCCACCAAGAGGGGAGGAAGGGAGAAGGAAGTAGAGGAGAAGGAAAGGTGGCCGGCCCCCTTTTTCCTAGTCCAATTCGGACCAGAGGGGAGGGGGGGGGGCGCAGCAGCCCCTTGGCCCTTTCTTCTCTTCCCACTAAAGCCCATCAAGGCCCATTGCTTCTCCCATAACTACCCGGTACTCCGAAAAATACCCGAATCACTCGGAACCTTTCCGATGTCCGAATATAGTCGTCCAATATATCGATCTTTACGTCTCGACCATTTCTAGACTCCTCGTCATGTCCCCGATCTCATCCGGGACTCCGAACTCCTTCGGTACATCAAAACTCATAAACTCATAATATAACTGTCATTGAAACCTTAAGCGTGCGGACCCTACGGGTTTGAGAACAATGTAGACATGACCGAGACACGTCTCCAGTCAATAACCAATAGCGGAACCTGGATGCTCATATTGGCTCCCACATATCCTACGAAGATCTTTATCGGTCAGACCGCATAACAACATATCCTACGAAGACATTGTTCCCTTTGTCATCGGTATGTTACTTGCCCGAGATTCGATCGTCGGTATCTCAATACCTAGTTCAATCTCGTTACCAACAAGTCTCTTTACTCGTTCCGTAATACATCATCTCACAACTAACTCATTAGTTGCAATGCTTGCAAGGCTTTATGTGATGTGCATTACCGAGAGGGCCCAGAGATACCTCTCCGACAATCGGAGTGACAAATCCTAATCTCGAAATACGCCAACCCAACATGTACCTTTGGAGACACCCGTAGAGCACCTTTATAATCACCCAGTTACGTTGTGACGTTTGGTAGCACACAAAGTGTTCCTCCGGCAAACGGGAGTTGCATAATCTCATAGTCATAGGAACATGTATAAGTCATGAAGAAAGCAATAGCAACATACTAAACGATCGGGTGCTAAGCTAATGGAATGGGTCATGTCAATCAGATCATTCACCTAATGATGTGATCCCGTTAATCAAATAACAACTCTTTGTCCATGGTTAGGAAACATAACCATCTTTGATTAACGAGCTAGTCAAGTAGAGGCATACTAGTGACACTTTGTTTGTCTATGTATTCACACAAGTATTATGTTTCCGGTTAATACAATTCTAGCATGAATAATAAACATTTATCATGATATAAGGAAATAAATAATAACTTTATTATTGCCTCTAGGGCATATTTCCTTCAAAGACTTCTTTGATACTTACTCACCCGTGGCTAGACTGACCACAATTCGGGTGCTACTATCACTGGCTGCCTCACATGGTCTTCTCGTTCATCAAATGGACGTTAAAACGGCTTTCCTCAATGGAGAGTTGAAGGAGGAAATTTACATGGATCAGCCAGATGGTTTTGTAGTACCTGGTCAAGAAGGAAAGGTGTGCAAGTTATTAAAGTCTTGATATGGCCTTAAACAAGCTCCTAAGGAGTGGCATGAGAAGTTCGAAAGAACATTAACTACTACCGGCTTTGTAGTAAACGATGGTGGCAAGTGCGTGTACTATCGCTATGGTGGGGGCGAAGGAGTTATTCTTTGTCTGTATGTCGACGACATATTGATCTTTGGAACCAAACTTGATTTAATCAAGGAGGTTAAGTATTTCTTATCTCGCTGTTTTGAGATGAAGGATCTAGGAGTAGCTGATGTTATCTTAAACATCAAGCTGTTGAGAGATGAGAATGGTGGGATCACACTGCTTTAGTCTCATTATGTGGAAAAGGTCTTGAGTCATTTTGGATATAGCGACTGCACGCCTTCTCCAACTCCATATGATGCTAGTGTGTTGCTTCGAAAGAATCGACGGATTGCTAGAGATCAACTGAGGTATTCTCAGATTATTGGCTTGCTTATGTATTTGGCGAGTGCCACGAGGCCTGACATCTCTTTTGCTGTGAGCAAGCTGAGTCGGTTTGTGTCAAAACCGGGAGATGATCATTGGCATGCGCTTGAGAGAGTTATGCGCTATTTGAAAGGCACCGCGAGCTATGGGATTCACTACACCGGGTATCCAAGGGTACTGGAGGGTTATAGTGACTCAAACTGGATATCTGATGCTGATGAGATTAAGGCCACAAGTGGTTATGTTTTTACACTTGGTGGTGGCACTGTTTCCTGGAAGTCTTGCAAGCAGACCATCTTAACGAGGTCAACTATGGAAGCAGAACTCACAGCATTAGACACTGCCACTGTTGAAGCAGAGTGGCTTCGTGAACTCTTGATGGACTTACCTATGGTTGAAAAACCAATACCCCCTATCCTGATGAACTGTGATAATCAAACTGTGATCGTCAAGATAAACAATTCTAAGGACAATATGAAGTCCTCAAGGCATGTGAAGAGGGGACTAAAATCTATCAGAAAATTGAGGAACTCCGGAGTTATTACGTTGGATTATATCCAAACGTCGAAAAACTTGGCAGATCCCTTCACAAAGGGTCTATCACGTAATGTGATAAATAATGGATCGATGGAGATGGGTTTGAGACCCACCGCATGAGTTGTCCATAGTGGTAACCCACTCTATGTGATCGGAGATCCCGTGAAGTAGAAGTGGGAGACAAGCTGTTGGTCAGCTGGGAGGAGAGTATCCCTATATTAATTATCCCACTCCGTGAAGATGCAATACTCTCCTGATCTGCATGGCAGGTTGATACTTATCTTAATGTGTTCCAAGTGGCTTATTCGGGTAAGCAGAGATGTTGTCCTGCAGAACATCTTCTGAGGAACACACCTATATGAATTTGACTGTTAACGTCGCAGTCTGTGAGAATTGGGTGTTCTCTAATAAATTCATGAAAGGCCCTGGAGTATGACGTATATGCTCCACCTGCGGGGAAGCCTTGCGGCAGCCCAGTATCGGTCAAGAATTTGTGTGAAACTAGTTTCACAGAAAACTTGTAGTTCAAGGCATAGTCCACTATTCAAGTTGTGATCTAGTGTAGCATAAATTTCTAAATGGATGACAACCCCAAGAGACAGTTATTTAACATATACATGCACGAGAAGAATTGATCCATGCATACCGCCATATTAATTTGTGAGAATCCTTGTTGGAATTTTGCTAGTAGGCCTTTGGCCCAAAGCCCAACTAAAATTCTAAAATTCTATTGGCCCATTCATGCACACATGTGAGTGGAGTGAGTGAGGCTAAAGTTTAGTCCCACCCCGGAAGTTGAGAGAGAGTTGCACCTCTTTATAAGGTGAGCTCTTCTACCACTTGTATGAGCATAAGAAGAGGAGACCTACACGCGCGCTCCTCCTCCTCGCTCGCCGCGGCGCGGCGCGGCGTGGCCGAGACGAGCCGAGGACAGAGCTATGCACGTTGTCTATATTTAGTAATTTGCTCATATTTACAACAATCCAAAAACCTGATTATAGGCAATTTACTCCAAGTGGTTTTGCCGCGCATCTGAAGCCGCCTGCCTTTAAGGGGGCGCAATATAAGAGGTGGCGCACGAGAGCAGTCTACTGGTTTCAGACCATGGGCTGCTATGATGCCACCAAGGGCAAGCCTGAGGGCGATCTTAATCTAGCACAGCTGGAAGCTTTTGAGAAGATTGATACCCTCTTTAAAGGCGCTCTTCTGAGTGTTCTTGATGACTCCATTGTGGCTTCATATATGTCATTTGACAACGGCAAGGACATGTGGGCTGCGCTCGAGGCCAAGTTTGGTGCCTCGGACGCCGGCAGCGAGTTGTATGTCATGGAGCAATTCTATGACTACAAGATGACTGATGAGCGCCCTGTTGTACAGCAGGCTCATGAGATACAGTCGCTCGCAAAAGAACTTGAGTACTTCAAGTGTGTGTTGCCGGACAAATTTGTTGCCGGAGGCATCATTGCCAAGCTTCCACCTTCGTGGAACAATTTTGCTACTTCCCTGAAACACAAGAGACATGAGTTTTCCGTTGCGGATCTCATTGGTACTCTTGATGTTGAAGAGAAGGCGAGAGCAAAGGACACACGTGCTCGAGTTGCTGAGGGAGGTTCTAGTGCCCACATGGTACAGAAGAAGAACTCCCAGCCCAACAAGTTCAAAAACAATAATAACAAAACTCAGAGCAAAGGCAAGTTTGATACAAAGAACAAGCCATCACATTCTACCAACTTCAAGAAGAATTCTCATAAGAAGGGGAAGGGACTTTGCCATGTCTGCGGTGATCCTAATCACTGGGCTCCGAAGTGTCCTAACCGCTTTGAGGAGCGCGAACATGAGAAGAGCCGCAAGTCCGCTAATGTTGTCATTGGTGATACTGATATGAAGGAATCAGGGTACGGTATTTTTCCTACCATCCTTTCAGTATTTCAATCCCCTGATTGGTTAATTGACACCGGTACCAATGTACATGTTTGTGCTGACGCCTCCATGTTTTCTTCTTACCAGGCAACAGGGACTTCACCCATGCTGATGGGGAACGGGTCACATGCCATCGTTCGAGGTGTTGGTACGGTCGATCTGAAGTTTACTTCGGGGAAGACTGTGCGTCTGAAGAACGTTCATCATGTGTCGTCCATCAATAAAAATCTCGTTAGCGGTTCCCGTTTATGTCGAGATGGTTTTAAGTTGGTTTTCGAATACAATAAAGTTGTAATTTCTAAGTGTGGACAATTTGTTGGAAAAGGCTATGAGTGCGGAGGCTTGTTCCGCCTATCTTTGTCAGATATTTGCACTAAAGTTATTAATAATGTTTGCCACAATAATGAGTCTGATATTTGGCATTCACGACTCTGTCATATTAACTTTGGTTGCATGACGCGGTTAGCCAATATGAATTTAATTCCGAAAATCTCTACTGTCAAAGGCTCCAAGTGCCAAGTATGTGTGCAAGCTAAGCAACCTTGCAAGTCCCATAAGACTGCAGAGGCAAGAGACTTGGCGCCACTAGAGCTTATACATTCTGATATTTGTGAGATGAATGGCGTGTTGACAAAAGGTGTAAAGAGATACTTCATGACGTTGATTGATGACTCCACTAGATATTGTTATGTGTATCTTCTGAAATCAAAAGATGAGGCTTTGACTTTCTTTAAAAACTATAAAGCTGAGGCAGAGAACCAACTTGATCGAAAAATTAAACGGCTTAGGTCCGATTGTGGTGGAGAGTATTTTTCCAATGAATTTGATCTGTTTTGTGCGGAACATGGTATAATCCATGAGAGGACGCCTCCCTACTCACCCCAGTCAAATGGGGTAGCTGAAAGAAAGAACCGAACTCTAACTGATATGGTTAACACCATGTTAGACACTTCGGGTCTATCCAAGGAATGGTGGGGGGAGGCGCTAATGACTGCATGTCATGTCCTAAACCGAGTTCCCACAAAGCATAAGACCATGACTCCATTTGAGGAATGGGAAAGGAAAAGGTTGAAACTCTCTTACCTACGTACTTGGGGTTGTTTGGCAAAAGTCAATATACCAATTCCCAAGAAGCGCAAGCTTGGACCAAAAACCGTGGATTGTGTTCTTCTGGGCTATGCTTTTCATAGCATCGGCTATAGATTTTTGATAATAAAATCTGAGGTATCCGACATGCATGTTGGTACGATTATGGAATCAAATGATGCAACTTTCTTTGAGGACATATTTCCTATGAAGGATATGTCGAGTTCATCAAATCAGGAGATACCTACTCCATCTAGTGAGGAATTCACTGTAATTCCTGAACCCACCATTGTGATGGAACACGTTGAGAATCCTGTTGAGGGTAACAATGGAACTCCTGTGAGGAGTAAGAGACAGAGGACTGCAAAGTCCTTTGGTGATGATTTCATTGTGTACCTCGTGGATGACACACCCAGGACTATTTCAGAAGCCTATGCATCTCCTGATGCTGACTACTGGAAGGAAGCTGTACGTAGAGAGATGGATTCCATCTTAGCTAACGGTACCTGGGAGATCACTGACCCTCCTTATGGGTGCAAACCTGTAGGATGTAAGTGGGTGTTCAAGAAGAAGCTTAGACCTGATGGTACGATTGAAAAGTACACGGCACGGCTTGTGGCCAAGGGTTATACCCAGAAAGAAGGTGAAGACTTCTTTGATACTTACTCACCCGTGGCTAGACTGACCACAATTCGGGTGCTACTATCACTGGCTGCCTCACATGGTCTTCTCGTTCATCAAATGGACGTTAAGACGGCTTTCCTCAATGGAGAGTTGAAGGAGGAAATTTACATGGATCAGCCAGATGGTTTTGTAGTACCTGGTCAAGAAGGAAAGGTGTGCAAGTTATTAAAGTCTTTATATGGCCTTAAACAAGCTCCTAAGGAGTGGCATGAGAAGTTTGAAAGAACATTAACTACTGCCGGCTTTGTAGTAAACGATGGTGACAAGTGCGTGTACTATCTCTATGGTGGGGGCGAAGGAGTTATTCTTTGTCTGTATGTCGACGACATATTGATCTTTGGAACCAAACTTGATTTAATCAAGTAGGTTAAGGATTTCTTATCTCGCTGTTTTGAGATGAAGTATCTAGGAGTAGATGATGTTATCTTAAACATCAAGCTGTTGAGAGATGAGAATGGTGGGATCACACTGCTTCAGTCTCATTATGTGGAAAAGGTCTTGAGTCGTTTTGGGTATAGCGACTGCACGCCTTCTCCAACTCCATATGATGCTAGTGTGTTGCTTCGAAAGAATCGACGGATTGCTAGAGATCAACTGAGGTATTCTCAGATTATTGGCTCGCTTATGTATTTGGTGAGTGCCACGAGGCCTGACATCTCTTTTTGTAAGTGCATCTAGTGCCACCCCTAGTTGGTTTTGGAGTATTGACGACAAACATAGTTGAGGGACTAATGTTTTATGAGAATTGCAGGATAACACAGGTAGAAGTCCCTCATTGATTCGGTTTTCCTACCAGAGATGACCCCTAAAAATGTATGAAGACATTGAAGTCAAAGGTGGTATATGAAGATATTCACATTGAAGACTATGACAAGAGAAGACACCACATGAAGCCTATGGAGCTCGAAGACTTAGATCTTTCGTAGTTCTTTTTCTTTTGTGTTGAGTCATAGGAACCACCGTACTGTTAAGTGGGGTCCAAGAGAACCAGTCAGAATGACTGAAGTGATGCCTAAACAAAACCTATGTCTTCGAGTGAAGACTATGAGAGCGAATCTTGTCCAGAGTCGGACAAGTCAGCTTTGCTTGTAGCCCAAGTAAAGTTGCCGTGTGAGTTTGAAATCTGACCGTTGGAACACGTGTCAGTTCCTTAGTGACCCAGGGTCATTTCGGACAAATCAGGTCGGGTTGCCAAGTGGCTATAAATAGCCCACCCCCACAACCATAAACGGTTGGCTGCTCAGATTGAGAGTACGGCTTTTGTCGTTTGAGAGCAACCCACCTCGAAGCCTTTGAGAGAGAATTCCTTACGAGGATAAAGCCCTAACCACCCAGAGCCAGAGAGAATTGGGCATCACTTAAGTCTTCTTGTCTGTGTGATCTGAAGACTTATTACACTTGAGGACTGTGCATCCTCCAGCCGATTAGGCGTCGCATTCTGAGCATCCAAGAGACATTGTGGATTGCCGGTGAACGAAGTCTGTGAAGGTTTGGGAGTCTACCTTGAAGACTTACCAGAGTTATTGGGCGAGGTTTGTGTGACCTTAGCTCAAGGGGATTATGGTGAGGACTGGGTGTCCTGAGCTGCGTGTTCAGGACTGGGTGTCCGGGACTGTGTGTCCTAAGGTTTAAATACCTAGCCGCCCCAACCAGACATACAGTTGTCATAGCAACTGGAACTGGTCCAACAAATCATTGTCTTCAACGAGTCACTGGTTTCATCTTCCCTTCCCTTTACTTACTGTTGCTCCTTGTGAAGTCATTGTATGTTTGCACTATCTTTTGTCTTCACTGAGTGACTGCATGTTCTGTATGGCTTCATAGTATCTTCCTACCTGATCCTTACTACATTGCTGCTATTAAGTCATTGTGCTTTCACTTCATTGAATACTTGACTATGGCTTGCCTAGTGTAGTCTACCTTCCGCTGCATGGTAATAGGTTTATTTCTATCGTTTGTCTTCATAACTTCCACGTTTTGAAGACTTTCATAAAAATCGCCTATTCACCCCCCCTCTAGTCGATATAACGCAATTTCAATTGGTATCAGAGCAAGGTGCTCCCTTGTTCTGTGTGATTCGGTTTAACCACCTGGAGTTTTAGCTATGTCGACTGCAGGGATAATTAAAGTCTCCGCTGCGTGCCCCGTCTTCGATGGAACTGAATATCCCTACTGGAAGAATAAGATGCGCATGCATCTTGAAGCCATTGATGTCGACCTATGGTATGTCGTCGAAAACGGTGTTCCCAAGGCTGGAGAAGGTGTCACTGCTGCTGATGTCAAGAAATTTGTTCAAATGGACTCTACTGCCAAGAATATCATCTGTGGTCACCTGACCAAAGGACAGTATGGCCGAGTGAGTGCTTTGAAGACATCTAAGCTGGTCTGGGACTGGCTCTCCAAGGTCAATGAAGGCATCTCAACCCAGAGAGATCAGAGAATCAGTGTCCTTCGCAACCTCTTCAACTGCTTCAAGCGAAATGACAATGAGAATGTCCAGCACACTTTTGACCGACTCACTGACATCACAAATGAGCTTCAAGCCCTCGGCGCTACTGAGATCACCAAACATGAAGTCGTCAAGACACTACTGAGATCACTTGATAGTTCGTTTGACATCCTAGCCCTGATGATTCAAGAACGTCCTGGTTTCAAGACACTCGATCCATCTGACATACTTGAGAGGCTCAACACACATGAGTTTTAGCTTTCTGAGAAAAGAGATATCTACGGTCCAAACTATGGGCGAACTCGTGCCTTGAAGGCAAAAGCTGTCTCCTCATCTGAAGAAGAATCTGACAGCAGTTCTGATGATCCTGAAGACATTGGAAGAGAACTTGCTATGCTTGTGAAGAAGTTCCAAAAATTCACCAAGAAGAAAGTCTTCCCGATCAAGCTCAAGGAATGATGAAGTTTCTGCTCACGACTACAAGAAGAAAACATGTCACAAGTGCAAGAAACCTGGCCACTTCATCTCTGAGTGTCCACAGTGGGACAATGAGAACAAAAAGAAGAAGAAGAGCAAGGAATATGACTCTGACGACAAGAAGAAGAAGAAATACTCAAAGTCTTCGTCCAAGTCTTCTTCAAAGTCTTCATCACACAAGAAGAGCTCATCTGGCAAGGCACGTGCGTTTGTTCGCAAGGAAATGGACTCAGAGGAGGAGTCCGCTTCTGAGGAGGCGGAGGTGGAGTCTGAGGAGGAGTCCGATTCAGGCGTCGCAAGTCTGGCTACAGCATACGTTGCCAAGTCCATCTTCAATACTGAAGACAATGACCTCGTCACCGACACCGATGCAATTGACAAGGACTACTCCGCTTCTACCTATTGCTTCATGGCACGCGGTGCCAAGATAAACACACGCACTACTCACTATCAAACATCTAGTGACGATGACTCTGATTGTGATTCAAAACCCAGCTACAAAACACTTGCTAAAATTGCAACTGAACAGCAGAAAGCTATGGAACATATTCAAAAACTGTTAGACAGAAGCGATGATCTGTTAGGTGCTGAAATGACTCGATCTGGATCCTTAATTGAAGACATAAAAAATCTTCACGTTAAGTATCAGGAACTTGAAAGTCGTCATGAAACTCTCTCAACAACTCATGAAAAGCTTTCCTATGATTATCTTCAAAGCAAGATCTTGAGAAATTGAGAGCGGTTCATGAAGATCTTGAAAAGGAAAACGAGTCACTTCACTCCAAACAGATCAGTCCCGCTCAGGAAGGATTTGAACCACCATGTCTTAAATGCATTGAGCGTGATAATGCTACTTCTGTTGCTGAATGTTCTACTGCTACTACTGTTGCAATATCTTCAACTGTTGATGTGGTAACTAGCCCCTCTGCTGAGGATACCACTGCTATTGCTGATGAGAATGCTAGGTTCAAGACATTGCTTGAAACAGGGATGTACAAAAGTCTTAAAGGGCATCAGACACTATGTGATGTCCTCAAAAAGCAGATACTGAACTGAAACCCAAGGAAAGAGGGTGTTGGGTTCGTAAGGAAAATGAATGCTGATGGCTCTTACTTGAAACCTGAGCAATACCCTAAAACCATGTGGGTTGCTGCAAAGGAACCTTCAGCAGACCCATCCAATCTATCTGGCTTCACTTGTGCTAACCCCATTATCATTGATGAATCCTTTCATGCAAACTATATACTGTTTAAGGATCAGAATGGTGAAGTGTTTGCCAGGTACATTGGTACTAACTGCAGGAATGGACTGCCTATGAAGAAGATCTGGGTTCCGAAAAGGTGTCTGGAGAATCTTCCTGTGAATGTCATCATGACACCTGTAATGCCCCGGATATAACTTTCCCAATTTGTACTCCAACTCTTGTCATTTCCGGTGTTAAGTTATATTTATTTCTCGGGTTCGGGTCTTTGTCTCCGTGTCTTGTTTTTGTTTTCATGCATCTCATATCATGTCATTATGTGCATTGCATTTGCATATGTGTTCATCTCATGCATTCGAGCATTTTCCCCGTTGTCCGTTTTGCATTCCGGCGCTTCGTTCTCCTCCGGTGGTCATTTCTAGCTTTCTTTCGTGTGTGGGGATTAAACATTTCCGGATTGGACCGAGACTTGCCAAGCGGCCTTGGTTTACTACCGGTAGACCGCCTGTCAAGTTCCGTACCATTTGGACTTCGTTTGGTACTCCAACGGTTAACCGAGGGACCGAAAAGGCCTCTTGTGTGTGGCAGCCCAACACCCCTCCAATTTGGCCCAAAACCCACCAAACTCTGCTCCATGTCCTAGAGCGTTCGATCACGATCGCGTGGCCGAAAACCGCACCTCATTTGGACTCTCCTAGCTCCACTTATGCCTATAAATAGCCCCCCTCCATTTTCGGATCTCTCTCTCCCCGAAACCCTAGTCTAAAAAAAAGGATCCCGCTACCGCCGGACGTGTCCGCCCCCGGCCGGACAGAGTCCGCCGCCGCCCGCGCCCAACCGGGCGTTGCCACGTGTCACAGCCGGCGCCCGCCGCCGCCGAAGCCCGCCTGGCCCATCTCGGACCCCCGACGCCGCCTCGCCGGGCCTGAGGAGACGCCCGCCTCCGCCGCCCTCTTCCCCGACGCAGGTGGCCGCCGCCGCCACCACTCCGGCGCGCCGCCCCGACCGGCCGCCGCGCCCCTCCTCGCCCGGCCGCCCGCGACGCCGCCTCGCCGCCGGCGACCGTGCCCCGACCACCGAGCCCCTGCCTCTTCTTCCCCACCGGCCGGCGAGCCTCTCCCCGCGAGCTTCAACTCCGGCGAGCTTCAAGTACAACTCCGGCGAACTCCTCGAACCGCGTGCAGATCGGGCCAGATCTGGATCTGGGTCATCTCGGGGTTGACTTTTTCGTCCCTAACCCTAATTTTTGTGCATACTTTGACCTGCCATATCTCCCCATCCGTAGCTCTGTTTTGGACATATAGTATATCAAAATGTTCGTCTCAACGAGTAAATCATTTCATTCCATTGCATCATTTTTATTTGAGCTCATCTTGATGCCCAAAATGCTGTTAGAAGGAGGCTTCGTGAGTTAATTGTCAGATCTGCTAGTTCATCTTAGACTTTTATCATTTTTGCCATGATTATTGTGTGCATGCTATGCCTGTGAGTCCTTCATATGTTTTGTTAAGGATTTTGTCATCTATCCAGAGGTGCAAGCCATGCATTTTTAGGATGTGTGTGGTGACTTGTGCAAGCTTGCAAAGTGAGGCACCCGGTAACTCTGTTTTCAGGGACTTAGTAGTTTTCACTAAGTCTGGGATTATTTAGTTCATGATGCCATATGTTCAGCTTGTTTCCTAGTGATCCGTGCCTCTTTTGAGGATGATCAGTAAAGGAGTTTTGTTAATCATGTTATGCTATATCCATCCATGTCTTTGTTTGCAATTATGGAGCATCCTAGCTTGAGTCAATCGAGCTCTACTTTTGCTTCGTTGTTAATCTGGGCAGATCGTCAACTCGTTTGCGATTTTGCCGATGTTATTGTAGTTGATCCGTGCATGCTATGCCATTGTTCTTGACATGTATAGCTTGTATTTTGTGCCTTATTAATGGATGTATGCTTGCCTTGCCATGACTTGCACCGTAGTGAGTGCATCGAGCTCGTTTACATGCCTTCGTGAGTTATATTTCAGCATGTCTCAGTTTTCACTAAGTCTGGAAACTGATTGTGTTTTAGCTATGTTCGTGTGCCCGTTAGTATATTTTGTGAACCCTTTTGACCCCAGGTCACTTTGGGTCTTTTGTTAAGCATGTTGAGTAGCTCCATGCCATGTTCTTATTTATCATAATCAGGTCATGTATCATGTTGTTTTGCTGCTCCAAAGAGGGCTTCGTGATCTGAAATTTCAGACAAGTGTTAATTTCACTAAGTCTGAAATCTGTTTTGCATTTGCGTTTTTGCCATGCTTGTTTGAACCTCATAATGGATGAATTGGCCGTGGCTCAGTGCTAGTCTTTTGTTAAGCATCTTGTGTGCATCCCTGCCATGTATTTTTTTGTCGTGTTTGGTGGCTGTAGCATGTTCATTTCATTGCATTTAGATGCCTACTTGCTGTAAATCGCAGACAGGTGTCATTTTTGAATCGCTTGCCATTTCCAAACCGTAACTCCGATTCCGGCGTTCTTTATATCGTTTTCAAGCGATTTCATCTCATCTTTCCAGTGGCACCCTTGGAATTCCAAGTTGAGGCCAGGTTCATGCTTTTCCTGTCATATCTTGCATTTTGCATCCCGCATCACATCCCGCATAGCATGTCATCTTTGCATTGTGTTGTTTGAGTTTGCACGTGGTTGATTGTAACTTTGTTGTTTGTTTGTCTTGTTTGGGTAGAGCCGGGAGACGAGTTCGCTAACGAGGAGCCCGTTGAGTTTGCTCTTGAGGATCCAGTCAACTCTGACAACTGTGCAGGCAAGATGATCATACCCTCGAAATCACTACTATCTTTGCTATGCTAGTTTGCTCGCTCTTTGCTATGCCAATGCTACGATGCCTACCATTTGCTTGTCAGCCTCCCAATTGCCATGTCAAACCTCTAACCCACCTTGTCCTAGCAAACCGTTGATTGGCTATGTTATCGCTTTGCTCAGCCCCTCTTATAGCGTTGCTAGTTGCAGGTGAAGATTGGAGGCCGTTCCTTGTTGGAACATCTTTTATTTACTTGTTGGGATATCATTATATTGCTATGTTATCTTAATGCACCTATATACTTGGTAAAGGGTGGAAGGCTCGGCCTCTCGCCTAGTGTTTTGTTCCACTCTTGCCGCCCTAGTTTCCGTCATATCGGTGTTATGTTCCCGGATTTTGCGTTCCTTACGCGGTTGGGTTATAATGGGAACCCCTTGATATTTCGCCTTCATTAAAGTTTGTCCAGCAATGCCCAACATTGGTCTTACCATTTGCCACCTAGCCCTTTTCTTTTCCTTGGGTTCTGCAGACTCATGGGTCATCTTATTTTACCCCCCCCGGGCCAGTGCTCCTCTGAGTGTTGGTCCAAACTAGAGCCCCTTGCAGCGCCACCTCGGGAAAACTCGAGGGCTGGTTTTAGTTGTACGGATTGCTTATCTGAGTGTGCCCTGAGAAAGAGATATGTGCAGCTCCTATCGGGATTTGTCGGCACATTCGGGCGGTGTTGCTGGTCTTGTTTTAACCTGTCGAAGTGTCTTGAGTTACCGAGATACCGAGTCTGATCGGAACGTCTTGGGAGGAGGTCTATTCCTTCGTTGACCGTGAGAGCTTGTCATGGGCTAAGTTGGGACTCCCCTGCAGGGATTGAACTTTCGAAAGCCGTGCCCGCGGATATGGGTAGATGGGAATTTGTTAATGTCCGGTTGTAGATAACTTAAACATAGACTTAATTAAAATGAATCAACCGTGTGTGTTACCATGATGGCCCCTTTCCGGCGGAGTCCGGGAAGTGGACACGGTGTTGGAGTTATGTTTGCGCAGGTTGTTCCTCTAGATTCTCGCTCGCGCTTTGCCTCCTCTTCTTGCTCTCTCTTTTGCGTATAAGTTAGCCACCATACTTGCTAGTCGCTTGCTGCAGCTCCACATATATATTTGCCTATCCTTCCTATAAGCTTAAATAGTCTTGATCGCGAGGGTGCGAGATTGCTGAGTCCCTGTGGCTCACAGATACTATAACTCCAGATGCAGGTCCAGGTGATTCCGCTCCAGGTGACGAGTACGAGCTCAAGTGGGAGTTTGACGAGGACTCTCAGCGATACTACGTGTCTTTTCCTGATGATCAGTAGTGGTGCCTAGTTGGGGTTTGATTGGGACCGTTGTCGCATGTTGGATTTTTCTTCTAATTTGGCGCCGTAGTCGGGCCATGAGTGTTTGGATGATGTATGTTATTTATGTACTCTGATGTGACGTGGCGAGTGTAAGCCAACTATGTTCTCCCCCTTATTATTCATATTACATGGGATGTTGTGAAGATTGCCTAACTTGCGACATATGCCTTCAATGCGATTATGTCTCTAAGTCGTGCCTCGACACGTGGGAGCTATAGTCGCATCGAGGGTGTTAGAAGTTGGTAATCAGAGCCTTCCCGACCTTAGGAGCCCCATTGCTTGATCGTTTTAGCAGTCGAGTTGTGTCTAGAAAAATGTTTTGAGTCTTTAGGAATTATATATCGGAGAGCTTAGGAATTCTTTTACTTCCCAGTCTCCTCATCGCTCTGGTAAGGCATCCTGACATAGAGTTTTGACTCTTCTCTTCTCAAATTTCACTAAAAAAAATTTAGGATCACGCGAGTATCTTGGAATCGTTCCGATGGCTTATGATGAGAACATTGACTTGGTGCCTCCTGTCAGGGGTTTAGTGGAAGTGTCCCGGGGAGTTGAGCTTTGAGGTGTTGTCATCATAATTTTATCGTTGCAATTCTGGAATACTTGAGATATTTCGCCGACATCGAAAATCTCTTTTATGCAGTTCGTTGGTGAGATAACCTCGACGCCATCCAGTACTGGGGCGGGAGTTCGGGAGTATCGCCATAACTTGTATAACGGATGCTTTTCGAAGGTTGAGGTAGATGGTTTCCGAAGGTTTCTTGGTTATGTGTTGAAGGATGGATACAACTGGATGTAGAATTTGCTAGTTTGGGTGAGATATTATGCTTCCCCTGTATCCCCAACACCTGATTGCATAACCGGAAAGGTTCGGGAGTTTCATAGGTGGGAATTCTAGTAGCTCTAGTTCTTCTTCCACGGATATTGGTTTGAGATTGGGATTTCTTACCGATTATTCGTTCTTGATCCGTACCTTGTTGATTTATTTCTCTACCTTAATTCTACGTGGCTTCGCAATTTATGGATATGTGACCATTTGAAGAGGAATGCATTCGTTCATTTTTGTTCGGATGTGAAGACTATATGTTGCAATTTTCATTCTGTTGGTTTCAGCTTCATTTATCTATCTATGTGCTAACGGTGGTCAACCTCTTCAGGATGGCTCCCGCTAAGAGCACCAGTCAGAACCAGAATCAAGATCCGCCACCACCTCCACCTCCTCCAGAGGCATGGCAAGCTGTGATGGCCGCAACCAATGCAAATACACAGTTGATCATGCAAATTCTTCAAGAGCGCAATCAAGGCAGTCAAGGGAATCAAGGCAGCAACCAGAGTCACTTTACTACACTCAACCAGTTCCTTGCTAACGGGCCAAAGACTTTCAGCAATTGTGTTGAGGCAACCGATGCTGACGATTGGCTTGTGGATCTGTGTAAGCATTTCGAGTGCAGTAACGTCAGGCCTGAGGACTTTGTCAAGTTCGCTTCCTTCCAACTCAAAGATCAAGCTGCAGAATGGTTCCAGCAGTACAAGGATTCCAGAGGTGGACGTGTTATCACTTGGGATGATTTCCGTCGAGATTTCCGAGCTCATCATATTCCGCAGAGCGTGGTTGAAAGCAAGCGTGAGGAATTCCGCAATCTGAAGCAAGGCTCTTTGTCTGTCTATGACTACAACAAGTTATTCCAGAAGCTCGCCCGCTTTGCCAAGCAGGACGTGCCTGATGAGAAGAGCATGATATATAAGTTCAGGGGTGGTCCCAGAGAAGAAATTCAGCTCGCTCTTGTTCTCTTTGAGCCCTTGAGATACGATGAGTTCTACAACATGGCACTGAAGCAAGAGGCTGCTCAGTTGAGGTGTGATGCTTCCAGGAAGCGAGTCAGAGATGTTACTCCTTCTTCCTCTACTCAAGTGGCCAAGCAGCAGAAGTTTTGGCTTCCTCCTCCTCCGTTCCGTCAGCCGTATCAGCAGAAGAGCAAAGGTGGCAGTGGTTCTTCCCACCCACCCAACCCTGGCTTTCAGAACAAGACTTCGTCTCAAGCTCCAAGATCGAGTGCTCCGTATCACCGTCCGCTTTCAGAGGTCACGTGCAACAAGTGCCAACAGAAGGGTCACTATGCCAACAAGTGTTTCAACCAGAGGCGTCTTCCTCCTCCTCCTATCAGATCGACAAGTACAGCTGTGGTCAAGCATAATCCCAAGCATGCCAAGGTCAATTTGATGAATGCAGCCCAGGCAGAGGACTCGGCAGATGTGATCATGGGTAACCTTCCTGTTAATGATATTCCTGCAAAAGTTCTTTTTGACACTGGTGCATCGCATTGTTTCATGTCGAGACCTTTTGCATCTAAGCATGATTTTGTTACTCAAGTGTTGCCGAAGCCGTTGGCTATCGTCTCTCCGGCCCGTCAAATGACATCTCGAGTATGCGTTCCGGATGTTACTATCACTTTGGGTGACTATAAGTTCTTGTCCTCTCCAAATGTTCTTGGTGACTCGGATATTGATCTTATTCTCGGAATGGATTGTCTTTCTAAGCACAAGGCTTAGCTTGATTGTGCAGCCAGGCAGATTCAATTGACTCATTCGTTTGAGGATGTAATTGTCTTTGCCGCTCGGGATGATTCTATCCGTCTATTTTCTCTCAATGAGAAGGGTGAATTGGATGCCATCTCTCAAATTCCTGTCGTTTGCGAATATCAAGACGTCTTTCTAGAAGAGCTTCCAGGAATGCCTCCGCACCGGCCAGTTGAATTCGTTATTGATCTTGAGCCTGGTACGGAACCTGTGTGCAAGCGTCCTTACAAGCTCGGACCTGAAGAGTTGAAGGAGCTAAAGAAGCAACTCGATGAGCAAGAGAGAATGGGTCTCATCCGGCCTAGTTCTTCTCCGTGGGGCTGTGGTGTTCTTTTTGTGAAGAAGAAGGATGGAACGGACCGACTTTGTGTTGATTACCGTCCAGTGAACAAGAAGACCATCAAGAACAAATACCCACTTCCCAACATCAATGAGCTGTTCGAACAACTCAAAGGTGCCCAAGTATTCTCCAAGCTTGATCTCCGTATGGGTTATCACCAGATTCACATTCATGAAGAAGATATTCCCAAGACAGCATTCAGAACAAGCTTTGGTTCATATGAATACACTGTCATGTCTTTTGGCCTCGCCAACGCTCCTCCGACGTTCTCTCTCATGATGAACTTCATCTTCAACGCCTACACCAATGACTTCGTTTTGGTCTATCTCGACAACATTCTGGTTTTCTCCAAGAACAAGGAAGATCTTGCCAAGCACTTGCGTTTGGTTCTTGATAAGCTCAGGAAACATCAGTTCTACGCCAAGTTCTCCAAGTGTGAATTTTGGCTCGATGAGGTTCTTTATCTTGGTCATATCATCTCTACCAAGGGCATTTCCGTGAATCCTGAGAAGGTGTCTGCAATTGTGAATTGGGAACCTCCTCAGAACGTGAAGCAACTCCGCAGTTTTCTCGGTCTCGCAAGCTATTGCCGAAGATTCGTTGAAAACTTTTCTAAGATCGCGAAGCCTCTCTCAAATCTTCTTCAGAAGCACGTCAAGTACGTTTGGTCTCCGGAATGTGATATTGCTTTCAACACTTTGAAAGAGAAATTGATCACTGCTCCAGTTCTGACTCCGCCTGATGAATCCAAGCCGTATGAGGTCTTTTGTGATGCCTCTCTCCAAGGTCTTGGCGCAGTTTTGATGCAAGAGAAGAAAGTTGTTGCTTATACATCTCGCCAGTTGAAGCCTAATGAGAAGAACTACCCCACTCATGATCTCGAGTTGGCGGCAGTTGTGCATGCTCTGTTGACTTGGAGACATCTTCTATTGGGAAGAAAAGTGGACATTTTCACTGATCACAAGAGTCTCAAGTACATCTTCACTCAGCCTAATCTCAACCTCAGGCAAACTCGATGGGTCGAAATGATTCAAGAGTATAATCCGAGTATCGAGTATACTCCAGGCAAGGCCAATGTGATTGCTGACGCTTTGAGCAGAAAGGCCTACTGCAACAGTCTGATTCTTAAGCCTTATCAACCCAAGCTTTGTGAAGCTTTCCGCAAACTTAATCTGCAAGTTGTTTCTCAAGGTTTCCTTGCCAACCTTCAAGTCTCTCCTATCTTAGAAGACCAGATTCGCCAAGCCCAGCTTCTTGATGCTATGGTGAAAAAGGTGAAGATTGGGATTGCCAAGAGTCAGTCCAAGTACAAGTGCTACCGCCTTGATGACAAGGACACTCTCTTCTTCGAGGATCGTATTGTTGTGCCCAAAGGTGACCTCCGTAAAGTGATCATTAACGAGGCTCACAATTCTCTCCTCTCCATCCACCCTGGGAGTACGAAGATGTATCAGGACCTCAAGCAAGCTTATTGGTGGACTCGAATGAAGCGCGAGATCGCTCAATTCGTGAATGAATGTGATGTCTGCAGAAGAGTGAAGGCAGAACACCAAAGGCCAGCAGGTCTCCTCCAACCTCTTGCCATTCCAGAATGGAAGTTTAACCACATTGAAATGGACTTCGTGACTGGGTTTCCAAAGTCCAAGCGTGGCAATGATGTTATATTCATTGTCATCGATAAACTCACCAAAGTGGCTCACTTTCTGCCTATCAAAGAGTCGATCACCGCAGCTCAATTGGCGGAACTCTATACCTCTCGTATTGTCTCTCTGCACAGTATTCCTCAAGTGATTTCTTCAGACCGTGGCAGCATCTTTACCTCGAAGTTTTGGGATTCTTTTCAGAAGGCCATGGGCACTAACATCCGCTTCAGCACTACTTTCCATCCTCAAACAAGCGGTCAAGTCGAGCGTGTCAACCAGATTCTTGAAGATATGCTCAGGGCTTGTGTGATCTCCTTCGGCATGAAATGGGAGGATTGTCTTCCTTATGCTGAATTCTCCTACAAAAATAGTTTTCAAGCAAGTTCGGGCAAGGCCCCATTTGAAATTCTGTATGGCAGGAAGTGCCGTACCCCTCTCAACTGGTCTGAAACCGGTGAACGTCAGCTTTTGGGTAATGACTTAATCACAGAGGCAGAAGAAATGTGCAAAGTCATTCGTGATAACCTCAAAGCAGCCCAATCCTGCCAAAAGAGCTACTATGATAGTAAGCACCGTGATTTGGCTTTCGAGATCGGAGATCATGTTTACCTCCGCGTCTCTCCTATGAAAGGTACTCGTCGCTTCGGTATCAAAGGGAAGCTTGCCCCTAGATACATGGGACCTTTCAAGATTGTCAGCAAGAGAGGCGACCTCGCCTATCAACTCGAGCTTCCTTCAAACTTTGCAAATGTTCATGACGTGTTCCATGTCTCTCAGCTTCGAAAGTGCTTCAAGACTCCGGACCGCACCGTCAACTTCGAGGACATTGAGCTCCAAGAAGATCTCTCATATCATGAGCACCCAGTTGCTATTCTTGAAGAGACTGAACGCAAGACTCGCAACAAGTCAATCAAATTTCTCAAAGTCAAGTGGTCACACCATTCCGACCGTGAAGCTACCTGGGAACGCGAGGATCACCTCCGTTCTGAGTACCCAGAGTTCTTTCAGTCCTAGATCTCGGGACGAGATCTTCTCGTAGTGGTGGAGTGTTGTAACGCCCCGGATGTAACTTTCCCAATTTGTACTCCAACTCTTGCCGTTTCCGGCGTTAAGTTATATTTATTTCTCAGGTTCGGGTCTTTGTCTCTGTGTGTTGTTTTCGTTTTCATGCATCTCATATCATGTCATTATGTGCATTGCATTTGCATACGTGTTCATCTCATGCATTCGAGCATTTTCCCCGTTGTCTGTTTTGCATTCCGGCGCTTCGTTCTCCTCCGGTGGTCATTTCTAGCTTTCTTTCGTGTGTGGGGATTAAACATTTCCGGATTGGACCGAGACTTGCCAAGCGGCCTTGGTTTACTACCGGTAGACCGCCTGTCAAGTTTCGTACCATTTGGACTTCGTTTGGTACTCCAACGGTTAACCGAGGGACCGAAAAGGCCTCTTGTGTGTTGCAGCCCAACACCCCTCCAATTTGGCCCAAAACCCACCAAACTCTGCTCCATGTCCTAGAGCGTTCGATCACGATCGCGTAGTCGAAAACCGCACCTTATTTGGACTCTCCTAGCTCCACTTATGCCTATAAATAGCCCCCCTCCATTTTCGGATCTCTCTCTCCCCGAAACCCTAGTCTAAAAAAAAGGATCCCGCCACCGCCGGACGTGTCCGCCCCCGGCCGGACAGCGTCCGTCGCCGCCCGCGCCCAACCGGGTGTTGCCACGTGTCACAGCCGGCGCCCGCCGCCGCCGAAGCCGGCCTGGCCCATCTCGGGCCCCCGACGCCGCCTCGCCGGGCCCGAGGAGACGCCCGCCTCCACCGCCCTCTTCCCCGACGCAGGTGGCCGCCGCCGCCACCACTCCGGCGCGCCGCCCCGACCGGCCGCCGCGCCCCTCCTCGCCCGGCCGCCCGCGAGGCCGCCTCGCCGCCGGCGACCGTGCCCCGGCCACCGAGCCCCTGCCTCTTCTTCCCCACCGGCCGGCGAGCCTCTCCCCGCGAGCTTCAACTCCGGCGAGCTTCAAGTCCAACTCCGGCGAACTCCTTGAACCACGTGCAGATCGGGCCAGATCTGGATCCGGGTCATCTCGGGGTTGACTTTTTCGTCCCTAACCCTAATTTTTGTGCATACTTTGACCTGCCATATCTCCCCATCCGTAGCTCCGTTTTGGACATATAGTATATCAAAATGTTCGTCTCGACGAGTAAATAATTTCATTCCATTGCATCATTTTCATTTGAGCTCATCTTGATGCCCAAAATGCTGTTAGAAGGAGGCTTCGTGAGTTAATTGTCAGATCTGCTAGTTCATCTTAGACTTTTGTCATTTTTGCCATGATTATTGTGTGCATGCTATGCCTGTGAGTCCTTCATATGTTTTGTTAAGGATTTTGTCATCTATCCAGAGGTGCAAGCCATGCATTTTTAGGATGTGTGTGGTGACTTGTGCAAGCTTGCAAAGTGAGGCACCCGGTAACTC
Organism: Triticum urartu; assembly: GCF_056163025.1. Lineage (NCBI taxonomy): Eukaryota > Viridiplantae > Streptophyta > Magnoliopsida > Poales > Poaceae > Triticum > Triticum urartu. Next base: position 81,889,284 of record NC_141874.1, read on the forward strand.
TGTTTTCAGGGACTTAGTAGTTTTCACTAAGTCTGGGATTATTTAGTTCATGATGCCATATGTTCAGCTTGTTTCCTAGTGATCCGTGCCTCTTTTGAGGATGATCAGCAAAGGAGTTTTGTTAATCATGTTATGCTATATCCATCCATGTCTTGTTTTGCAATTATGGAGCACCCTAGCTTGAGTCAATCGAGCTCTACTTTTGCTTCGTTGTTAATCTGGGCAGATCGTCAACTCGTTTGCGATTTTGCCGATGTTATTGTAGTTGATCCGTGCATGCTATGCCATTGTTCTTACCATGTCTAGCTTGTATTTTGTGCCTTCTTAATGGATGTATGCTTTCCTTGCCATGACTTGCACCGTAGTGAGTGCATCGAGCTCGTTTACATGCCTTCGTGAGTTATATTTCAGCATGTCTCAGTTTTCACTAAGTCTGGAAACTGATTGTGTTTTAGCTATGTTCGTGTGCCCGTTAGTATATTTTGTGAACCCTTTTGACCCCAGGTCACTATGGGTCTTTTGTTAAGCCTGTTGAGTAGCTTCATGCCATGTTCTTATTTATCATAATCAGGTCATGTATCATGTTGTTTTGCTGCTCCGAAGAGGGCTTCGTGATCTGAAATTTCAGACAAGTGTTAATTTCACTAAGTCTGAAATCTGTTTTGCATTTGCGTTTTTGCCATGCTTGTTTGAACCTCATAATGGATGAATTGGCCGTGGCTCAGTGCTAGTCTTTTGTTAAGCATCTTGTGTGCATCCCTGCCATGTATTTTTTTGTCGTGTTTGGTGGCTGTAGCATGTTCATTTCATTGCATTTAGATGCCTACTTGCTGTAAATCGCAGACAGGTGTCATTTTTGAATCGCTTGCCATTTCCAAACCGTAACTCCGATTCCGGCGTTCTTTATATCGTTTTCAAGCGATTTCATCTCATCTTTCCAGTGGAACCCTTGGAATTCCAAGTTGAGGCCAGGTTCATGCTTTTCCTGTCATATCTTGCATTTTGCATCCCGCATCACATCCCGCATAGCATGTCATCTTTGCATTGTGTTGTTTGAGTTTGCACGTGGTTGATTGTATCTTTGTTGCTTGTTTGTCTTGTTTGGGTAGAGCCGGGAGACGAGTTCGCTAACGAGGAGCCCGTTGAGTTTGCTCTTGAGGATCCAGTCAACTCTGACAACTGTGCAGGCAAGATGATCATACCCTCGAAATCACTACTATCTTTGCTATGCTAGTTTGCTCGCTCTTTGCTATGCCAATGCTACGATGCCTACCATTTGCTTGTCAGCCTCCCAATTGCCATGTCAAACCTCTAACCCACCTTGTCCTAGCAAACCGTTGATTGGCTATGTTATCGCTTTGCTCAGCCCCTCTTATAGCGTTGCTAGTTGCAGGTGAAGATTGGAGGCCGTTCCTTGTTGGAACATCTTTTATTTACTTGTTGGGATATCATTATATTGCTATGTTATCTTAATGCACCTATATACTTGGTAAAGGGTGGAAGTCTCGGCCTCTCGCCTAGTGTTTTGTTCCACTCTTGCCGCCCTAGTTTCCGTCATATCGGTGTTATGTTCCCGGATTTTGCGTTCCTTACGCGGTTGGGTTATAATGGGAACCCCTTGATATTTCGCCTTGATTAAAGCTTGTCCAGCAATGCCCAACATTGGTCTTACCATTTGCCACCTAGCCCTTTTCTTTCCCTTGGGTTCTGCAGACTCATGGGTCATCTTATTTTACCCCCCCCCCCCGGGCCAGTGCTCCTCTGAGTGTTGGTCCAAACTAGAGCCCCTTGCAGCGCCACCTCGGGGAAACTCGAGGGCTGGTTTTAGTTGTACAGATTGCTTATCTGAGTGTGCCCTGAGAAAGAGATATGTGCAGCTCCTATCGGGATTTGTCGGCACATTCGGGCGGTGTTGCTGGTCTTGTTTTAACCTGTCGAAGTGTCTTGAGTTACCGAGATACCGAGTCTGATCGGAACGTCTTGGGAGGAGGTCTATTCCTTCGTTGACCGTGAGAGCTTGTCATGGGCTAAGTTGGGACTCCCCTGCAGGGATTGAACTTTCGAAAGCCGTGCCCGCGGATATGGGTAGATGGGAATTTGTTAATGTCCGGTTGTAGATAACTTAAACATAGACTTAATTAAAATGAATCAACCGTGTGTGTTACCATGATGGCCCCTTTCCGGCGGAGTCCGGGAAGTGGACACGGTGTTGGAGTTATGTTTGCGCAGGTTGTTCCTCTAGATTCTCGCTCGCGCTTTGCCTCCTCTTCTTGCTCTCTCTTTTGCGTATAAGTTAGCCACCATACTTGCTAGTCGCTTGCTGCAGCTCCACATATATATTTGCCTATCCTTCCTATAAGCTTAAATAGTCTTGATCGCGAGGGTGCGAGATTGCTGAGTCCCTGTGGCTCACAGATACTATAACTCCAGATGCAGGTCCAGGTGATTCCGCTCCAGGTGACGAGTACGAGCTCAAGTGGGAGTTCGACGAGGACTCTCAGCGATACTACGTGTCTTTTCCTGATGATCAGTAGTGGTGCCTAGTTGGGGTTTGATTGGGACCGTTGTCGCATGTTGGGTTTTTCTTCTAATTTGGCGCCGTAGTCGGGCCATGAGTGTTTGGATGATGTATGTTATTTATGTACTCTGATGTGACGTGGCGAGTGTAAGCCAACTATGTTCTCCCCTTTATTATTTATATTACATGGGATGTTGTGAAGATTGCTTAACTTGCGACATATGCCTTCAATGCGATTATGTCTCTAAGTCGTGCCTCGACACGTGGGAGCTATAGTCGCATCGAGGGTGTTAGAACACCTCACGTGAAGAAGACAATCCTCAGACCAAAGGCTTCATACGGTCCAAAGGCTTCATACAGACAGAGGACTCACCTGAGTCGCACTAACGCAAATGTTTTGCAAGGAAACCATACTCAGGCATATGAATATTAGAGCGGTTCATCAAACCGCCATGTTCATAAGACCAAGAACTATTCTGCTTATTCTTATGAGTACTGTTGTCTGCCTGCAAGACTGTTTGCTAGGGCTCCAAAGCCAAAATTCTCAGATGCTGCACTTAGACTTATTGCTTCTCAGCCACCGTTGAAGATGTGGGTGGCTAAGAAAGCTTAACTCTCTTTTGCAGGGAAAGGTCTCCAGCAGAAAACCAAAATTGTCTGACGCCATTGCTGGGGACCTTAAACATCTTGTAGGGCGCAAGATCAAATGCCCAAATGGTCTTACTATGTACTTCGTTCCTGAATCGCTTGCTACTCTCCCTATTAGTCCTAATCTGGATCTAAGCTTTCATAACCCATTGGTTCGTCAAATGTTTTTGCTTCACGATGCTCTTGGTGAAGCCTATCCCCCTAACTGCACTGTAGGGTACAACACCAGCGTCTTCAGAATGGATTATTGATAGTGGGTGTACAAATCACATGACTGGCAAAAGAAGTCTTCTTATGGACTCAACCTTACGTCCATCCGACAAGAGCCACATCACATTTGCTGACACTGGTAAAAGTAAGGTATTGGGTCTAGGTAGAGTTGCAATCTCAAGGGATCAACACATGGATAAAGTCATACTTGTTGAATCCCTTGGCTTCAACTTAATGTCTGTCTCAATGCTTTGCGATTTGAACATGATCGTAATATTTGGAAAATATCGTTGCCTTGTACTAATGGAATCTGACAAGTCTCTAGTGTTTGAAGGATATCGAAAACATGATCTGTACGTAGTAGATTTCTCAGAAGGACCACAGCTTGCCGTATGTCTTCTAGCAAAAGCTTCAGAATGCTGGCTCTGGCATCGGAGGCTTGGGCATGCTGGCATGAGGAACCTCCACACCCTTGCGAAGAAGAAGCATGTCATAGGCATCGAGGGCGTCAAGTTCAAGAACGATCACTTATGCGGTGCCTGTGAGGCAGGGAAGATGACAAGGGCCAAACATCCCTCGAAGACAATCATGACCACTACTCGACCCTTCGAACTGCTTCACATGGATCTTTTCGGTCCCACTCATTACTCAACTCTTAATACTACTGCATGCCTCTATGGCTTCGTTATTGTTGATGATTATTCTAGATATACTTGGGTGCACATAATCCTTTACAAGACTGAAGTGCAGGATGTCTTCAGACGCTTCGCCAATCGAGCTATGAACAATTATGGCGCCAAGATAAAGCACATCAGAAGTGACAATGGCACTGAATTCAAGAACACTGGCCTTGATACATATCTTGATACCTTGGGCATTACACATGAATTCTCAACCCCGTACACGCCACAGCAGAATGGCGTCATCGAACGCAAGAATAGAACACTCATTGAGATGGCCAGAACGATGCTAGATGAATACAAGACCCCAAGAAAATTCTGGCCTAAAGCCATTGATACTGCATATGCCATACAATCAATCGTGTTTATCTTCACAAGCTTCTGAATAAGACATCCTATGAGCTCCTTACTGGCAAGAAGCCAAATGTCAGTTACTTCAGAGTATTTGGCGCAAGGTGCTGGATCAAGGACCCACATCACACCTCAAAGTTTGCACCAAAAGAACATGAGGGTTTTATTCTTGGATATGGAAAGGATTCACACTCCTACAGAGTCTTCAATCTCTTTCATTACAAAGTGGTTGAAACACTGGATGTGCGGTTCGATGAGACCAATGGTTCACAAAGAGAGCAACTGCCAAATATGCTAGATGAAGTTCCATCCAGTGAATCAATCAAGCTAATGGGAACTGGAGAAATTATACCTTCTGAAGCTCATCCTGAAGAAGAACTTATCATCTCAGCACCTGATCAACATGAAGACAATGCTCAGCCTGAAGACATTCCTTCTAACAACGACAATGATCAGCAAGAGCAAAGTCTTCGCCCTGTACATCCTCGCGTTGCCAATGAAGTGCAGATTGAAAGAATAATTGATAGCATCAATGCAACCGGTCCACTCACTCGTTCAAGGGCAACTCAGCTAGCAAATTTCTGTGGGCACTTTGCATTCGTCTCAATAACAGAACCCAAGAAAGTTGAAGAAGCCTTCATGGAACCTGAATGGATTCAAGCTATGCAAGAAGAGCTTCAACAGTTCGAGCTGAATAATGTATGGGAACTAGTTAAGCGTCCTGATCCACAGAAGCACAATATAATAGGCACCAAATGGATATACCGCAACAAGCAAGATGAGCATGGTCAAGTTGTCAGAAACAAAGCTCGTCTCGTTGCTCAAGGATATACTCAAGTGGAAGGCATTGACTTCGATGAAACATTTGCTCCTGTGGCTAGACTTGAAGCCATACGCATACTGCTGGCCTATGCAAATCATCACAACATACTTCTATATCAAATGGATGTGAAGAGTGCTTTTCTCAATGGCAAGATTGAAGAAGAAGTGTATGTTGCACAACCGCCTGGCTTTGAAGATCCAAAACATCCTGACATGGTATACAAGCTCAACAAGGCACTGTATGGCCTCAAACAAGCCCCTCGGGCCTGGTATGACACACTCAAATACTTCCTGAAGAGCAAAGGCTTCATACCTGGTTCCCTAGACCCCACTCTCTTCACGAAGACATATGATGGTGAACTGTTTGTGTGCCAAATATATGTGGATGACATTATCTTCGGCTACACCAATCAGAAGTACAGTGAAGAGTTTGGATATATGATGCAAGAGCAATATCAGATGTCCATGATGGGAGATCTGAAGTTCTTCCTCGGTCTTCAAATACGACAACAACGCAACGGCATCTTCATATCTCAAGAGAAGTATCTCAAAGATTTCCTGAAGAAGTTCGGTATGCAAGACTGCAAAGGCTTCACAACACCAATGCCAGCCAAACATCATCTGGGTCCCGACGACAATGGTAAAGAGTTCGATCAAAAGGTATACCGCTCCATGATTGGTTCTTTACTTTATCTATGTCCATCTAGGCCAAATATTATGCTTAGTGTTTGCATGTGTGCTCGATTTCAAGCGGCACCAAAGGAGTCGCATCACTTAGCTGTGAAGCGAATTCTTCGATATTTGGCTCACACCCCAACTCTAGGATTATGGTATCCAAAGGGCTCAGAGTTTGATCTGGTTGGATTCTCGGATGCTAATTATGCTGGTGACAAAGTTGATCGCAAGTCTACATCAGGCACATGTCACTTTCTGGGACAATCAATTGTATGTTGGTCTTCAAAGAAGCAGAACTGCGTATCTCTCTCCACTGCTGAATCTGAATACATTGCTGCTGGATCTTGCTGCGCTCAGCTTCTGTGGATGAAGCAAACACTCAAGGACTATGGCATTCATCTGAAGCAAGTGCCACTTTACTGCGACAACGAAAGCGCCATCAAGATCGCCAACAACCCAGTTCAGCACTCGAAGACAAAGCACATTGAAATTTGTCATCACTTTCTCAGAGATCATGTTGTGAAGGAAGATATTGATATCATACACGTCAACACTGAAGAGCATTTGGCAGATATCTTCACCAAGCCCTTGGATGAGAAGAGATTTTGCAAGTTACGGTGTGAGCTAAATATCCTGGAATCCTCAAATGTCCTGTGATCAGGCACACATCCTAACCCTTATGCATATTGATGACTTAGATGTGCAACACACGAAGTAAAGTATATCTTCAATCAATGAAGACATACATTCTAAGTGTGAATACATTAATGTGGAATTTGACTTCGGAGCGCCACGATAATTGTGCGCCGTGTCTGGGTCTAATACTTCCTATACGGTGGCTAACGCCACCACCAAATGTTCTATTTTGAAGTGTTTCACTCATGGCATTACCTTGCAATGTCTTCACATTTGGTTTGGCTTCGATCTCAACATATCTTCATGATTATCTTCACAATGTTGATTATATATATATTAGTGTTCTGTCCTCTACAGCATTCACTTATAGCTATGTCTTCATTGTTGAATCTTTTGAACTAAGTGAATGTGATCGGACCCTAACCTCTCTATGCTTTCTATCTCAAATTCTATCTCTTCAAATCATATGCATTCTATTGAAATTGTCGAATGTCTTCTCTGCGTCCTTGTCAGCAGAAGATACAGAGACAACCATTAAGTCCGTTTTCAATGCTCATTCCTCCACATGAAACCCGGAGAAGTAGGAACGACCACCCGACAATCAAGGCGTGCGTGGGACGTGGAACAAACCCCAAAATTCCCCATAATGGCCACGTGTTCCTCAGATGCGAATCGCCAGGGGCACCTGTATAATAGCGCAGTGCCGCCCATGTACCTATAAATACACACTTCACAGCGGTCATTATCTCTTCTTCCACTCTCGCACGAACCCTAGCGCCACCGCTAGCCCTCGACGACGCCGGCGATGAAGCGCTTCGCTGCCGCAACCTCTCCGACGTCGTCTTCACACCGACCGCGGACATCGTCCTCTCCGCCGTCGCCGTAGGTGTCCTCCGTCGCCAAGTTAGGGCACGGAAGATCGAACTGCTCGGCCTCATCTTCCACTTCGTCTAGCAGTTCTTAGTGTGGTAAATAAAACTTCCTTTTTACAGCACCATTGATCCTATGGATTTGTCACTTTCTACCACAAGCAGTTTCTATTCACACAAGTTAGATCTCTCTCATACTGCATCTCATAACATGCCTAGTATATTCACTTATGCTTCACAAAGTAGTTAGATTCCTCACTTGTACTAATTTGTGGATTCGTACAAATCTGGAACCAACTCCTTATCTATGAGTGAATGTCTTTGCAAAATGAGGTCAATGTCTTCTAAACTGATTTATCTTCAAAATCTTCTGAGAATGCATATGACCTCTTCCCCTTCCCTCGCAGCTTAATGCTGTCACAGGTACATGTCCGTGGGAGAATCCTTTGGTTCTCAGAGTCTGCATTCATTTGCAGAATTCTTACAGCATCACATTAATTCTCCCGAAGCCAGTTCCTGTTGGTCCAGCAAGCGAAAACCTTTGAAGCCCTTGAACGTGTTGAAGCCTTTCAAGTTAAAGTTTATGGCTTCAGAGAAAGCAGCAAGGAAGGGTGGCAGAAAGCGTCGTGGAGAAACATCCAGAGATCTGCCAGATGAACTCTCAGAATTGTACAAGACAGATCCTGAAGAGGATTACAATCAGCGCAAGACCCGAATCCAATGGATTCGAAGATATTGGGCAGAACAATGGTTCAAATACCGATTTGTAACCCAAGAATATGCTGAGAAAAATGCCATCAAGAGACCGTGGGGAGACATCCAATACAAGAATCTTCTACCCAGGTCCAGAGATGAAGCCATTGCTCAAGGCTTCTATCCCTGCATGGTCCGTGGGCCACAGCCTTCTGATGCACACCCATCGTCACTACTATGGTGTCGTGACGACAATCTGTTTAAGCACAACTTCTAGTTTGCCCAGAACTCAGCGAAGCAGAACAAGAAGACTTTGGGGTTAGACTTCAACCCTGGTCCCTCGGCACCAAGGGCAGATGGCACACGAGATGCAGAACCCAATGTCATCGGTCCTTTCTACAATCTTGAAGGCCTCATCACCCGCATCTTAGTTCAAGGGACTGCAGTGAATGAGCCTGTAGCTGCAGCTGAATCAGATGAAGCGCCTGCAGCGCTAAAGACAAAGAAGCTGAAGAAGGCTAAAGCTTTTAAGCCTGCCCCTTCACCAAAAATAGCACGGGCGAAGCCACTGGCAACTGCACCTCCTGAAGACAGTGTGCAGTCCGAAGACTTATCTCGCATCTCCAAGCCCCAGAAAGTCAAGATGCCTCTGCCTCACACCGGACAAGAGTTGACTGCTGCTGCCATTCTGCGCAATGACGACATTGATCTGTCAAGTGATGAAGATCTAGCAGATGATGCTCTTGAGCAACTCATCAAGAGCAAAGAAGAAGCAGAAATCTTCAATGATCTGCCTCTCTTTGATGTGACCATCATCCACAACTTCATTGACGAGTGGTTTGACATGCCAAACATCAGCTTTGAAGATCTGCAGCTACTAATAGGCCTCAGTGTCGCCTTCCAAGGCGCCATTGCTTCAGAACTCGCTATTGCCCAGCGCATTGTTGAACTGAAGCAAAAGATTAACTATGAAAAGGCTCAGTTCAAGAAGCATATGGCCAAGCTCAGCGTGCAGGAAGTGAAGAACTTCAAGAGTATGATGCACGAGCTCAAGGAAGCCTTTGTAAAGAAACGTGCAGAAGCTCAGGGTTCGCGTGAGCGCATGAAGACTCTGGCTGACAGATGTGTGCAAGCCTATAATGAGGCTGAGAAGCGCAAGGCCCTTGGGCGTCCTGGCATCGACCCCAGGATGGCCGCAAAGAAGAAGAAGAAGCCTGCTACGGCTGAACCTGACGCACCAAGGCAGGAAGCAGTTCCTATTGTCTTCCCAACTAAAATGACTGGCTCGAAGCCAAAAAGCCGGTCAACAGCTTCAGAGCTCAAGAAGACAAGGACTGCTGAGGCTCAAGCTAGGAAGAGGAAACATTCTGAAGCCTCTCCAACTGCCCCCTCCAAGAAGAAGAGGAAGACTAAGAAAGATCGGGCAGCTCCCACAGAGCCCTTGATAGTTGAACCCATTTCTATGGTCTATCCTGAAGCTGAACGCCATGAATGCCAACTGACTATCCATGAGCCTGCTTCCACAAAGGCTCATGAAGCTGAAGACTTTCCAGCAGCTGATCCCATCGCTGCTGAAGACATTGGTCAACATTACAATGTAGAAGATGGTGCAGTCCTTCCTCAGAACAGCGAACTCATCAGCATTGGTCGTCCACTGACGCCAATTGCACAGGATGCTTCATGGGCAGACCGCCCACAAGAGGAAGAAGACTATGAGGCCCAACCCACTCCAACTCCACAGGCGTCGCCCGCGTTGCGCAGGCTTCGCAAAGGTCCAAGGCCTCAAGTCTCTGCTGAAGACAATCCGGCTGCATCAGCCGCAGAAGATGAAGTCCCACAAGTTGCCACTCCACTGTCCCACCAAGAAGCAGTTCTCAAGGAGAACGTGCTTGAAAATCTTGCGGCTGCCACAACCACCAATGAAGCTAATGTGGAGCCCTCCCCAACGGAAAAAGAAGACAGGGAAGCCACTGATCCCGTCACTTCTGTTCCTGAGTCCGCTGTCGGTCCACAGTTCGACTATCATGTTGAGCACAGGCCTCAGGTACAGAAGCCAATCCCAAGATTGCCAAGGTTCCCAGGTCCTGCATCAGCACCTGGCTCCTTCAATATCAATGGCTTCAGGGCAGACAACACATTCTTCGATAGCTCCAGGAACCCCTACTCAAGGGAAAGGATATCATCTGATCAGTTCTGGAGCTATCCTCAGCGAAGCTATTACTCATGCATTCTTTACAACCAAGGTCGCACCTTCCCACACAAGCGCCTTGACATTGAAGCCATAGCTGATCTGCCTTGTCTGGAAGAAGCTTTGGATTGCTTCAAGGAAGTTGGACTGCTGCCGTTCGTTACTGACCAAGAGCATTGGAATGAAGAGCTGCTGCTCCAATTCTATGCCACACTTCATATCCGCGGGTACAGCAGAGATCCAAAGACTTGGGTCCTGGAGTGGATGACCGGGAACGTTCATCACGAAGCCAATGCATTTGACATCATTGAGCTCATTGGTTTGCCCACTCCTGGCGATCTCTACGAGCATGGCTGTCAGCTGCATAGTGAAGCCATTGAGAGCATTTTTAAGAGGCTGGAACCTGATATGAGTCAGATGCTCAGCATGATGAAGCCATTGCCCCAAGATGCTGCTTATCCAACAGAGTTCTTCATTGAAGACCTTGAGTATCTGCCAAGGACCATCTATCACATCATCAGGCGAACTCTCTGGCCCATCAAAGGGCACTCTCCAAATGCCAAGCTTGAGGGTGCAATGAAGACTTTGGTCTTCTATATTCTTCATGGAAAATGCTTCAATGCACAGGACTTATTCATCCGCTAACTTGCTGCATCAGGCTCTGATCTGTTTGGCTTGAAGTTCTACGCCCCATGGGTAATGCGGCTAATTAAACTTCACTCCGATATCTCATATCAGCCATCTGCTCGCAATCATAGGATTTTTCTGCCTGATGTGGATATCTCTACTGAAGCCATCTATCCTGAGCCTGCAAAGGAACCTCTAAGTCTTCAGAATGCAGAGCATCAGAGTTTCTCACAGAACATTGAAGGAGTTGAAGCAGTCACTCGGGTGTATCCTTTGGCTGGCACTACACGTGCACCACACCCTGCGTCTACTGAGGCCACTGATAGTACAACTGCTCCAAGACCCAAGAAGCGCACTCGTGTTCTCAACGACCGAGAGCTTCTTGTGGCTCTTCATCAGAAACAGGATAGGCATCATGACTGGCTAAAGCGTCAGATGAAAAGCCTCTTGGTGGAAGTTAATTGCATTCGCAATCTTGCCACCAAGAATGCTTTCGTTGCCCATGAAACCTGTCGCCGTACATGGAAAGGGCTAACGATGATGTGTTCTGAAGATGATCTCCAAGAGGATGGCTTCACTGAGCGATTCAAGTTTGACTCCACACCTCCTCGAAGAGCTGTGCTGCTAGGAACTCCACCCCTTGAAGACTCTGAGTTCTCTTCATCTGCTGCTACAGTGACTGCCAGAGTTATCGAGGATGAAGATGATGCTACTTCACCACCACCTCCTTCAGCACGCGTCAACTCTGCTCCAAGCTCTTCAGCACCGCCAAACACCACCAATGACCCTGCTACTTCACCTACTCCGCATGGGAACAAGTAGATGCTCTATGTCTTCAAACCTTTTTGGTCCTTACTGACAAAAGGAGGAGAAGCATATGAGGTTGATAGTCTTCAAGCGGGTCCATATGGGCGGGTGCTTTATATTTTGCTTCGTGCTTACAACTCTCGTTTTGCTACATTTGGTTCTTTGAGTTGTAACACTTAAACTCGATGGTCGTCTGCTACTTATCTGCCACTTTGTTTTCCGATGATAAATTCCGCATGTGCGACGATAAATTCCGCACTTAGATCATTCTGCAGACGTCCATTTTCCATTATGCATGTCATTATCTTCATATACTTTCACATGCATAGTGGATTGTCATCATAAGTTGAAGTGGATCTTCACAAGTACAACCTTCCATGTGCATTTGCATTCCAAAAGCAAATTACTTATATGCACATCTTCAGGGGGAGCCCTTGCAACTTATGAAGACAATTCCTTATCCTTTACAATTTCACAGATTATATTCCCCGTTGAAAACTTCAACTAGTTTGTCATCAATCACCAAAAAGGGGGAGATTGTAAGTGCATCTAGTGCCACCCCTAGTTAGTTTTGGAGTATTGACGACAAACATAGTTGAGGGACTAATGTGTTTATGAGAATTGCAGGATAACACAGGTAGAAGTCCCTCATTGATTCGGTTTTCCTACCAGAGATGACCCCTAAAAATGTATGAAGACATTGAAGTCAAAGGTGGTATATGAAGATATTCACATTGAAGACTATGACAAGAGAAGACACCACATGAAGCCTATGGAGCTCGAAGACTTAGATCTTTCGTAGTTCTTTTTCTTTTGTGTTGAGTCATAGGAACCACCGTACTGTTAAGTGGGGTCCAAGAGAACCAGTCAGAATGACTGAAGTGATGCCTAAACAAAACCTATGTCTTCGAGTGAAGACTATGAGAGCGAATCTTGTCCAGATTTGGACAAGTCGGCTTTGCTTGTAGCCCAAGTAAAGTTGCCGTGTGAGTTTGAAATCTGACCGTTGGAACACGTGTCAGTTCCTTAGTGACCCAGGGTCATTTCGGACAAATCAGGTCGGGTTGCCAAGTGGCTATAAATAGCCCACCCCCCACAACCATAAATGGTTGGCCGCTCAGATTGAGAGTACGGCTTTTGTCGTTTGAGAGCAACCCACCTCGAAGCCTTTGAGAGAGAATTCCTTGCAAGGATAAAGCCCTAACCACCCAGAGCCAGAGAGAATTGGGCATCACTTAGGTCTTCTTGTCTGTGTGATCTGAAGACTTATTACACTTGAGGACTGTGCATCCTCCAGCCGGTTAGGCGTCGCTTTCTGAGCATCCAAGAGACATTGTGGATTGCCGGTGAACGAAGTCTGTGAAGGTTTGGGAGTCTACCTTGAAGACTTACCAGAGTGATTGGGCGAGGTCTGTGTGACCTTAGCTCAAGGGGATTACGGTGAGGACTGGGTGTCCTAAGCTGCGTGTTCAGGATTGGGTGTCCGGGACTGTGTGTCCTAAGGTTTAAATACCTAGCTGCGCCAACCAGACGTACAGTTGTCACAGCAACTGGAACTGGTCCAACAAATCATTGTCTTCAATGAGTCACTGGTTTCATCTTCCCTTCCCTTTACTTACTGTTGCTCCTTGTGAAGTCATTGTATGTTTGCACTATCTTTTGTCTTCACTGAGTGACTGCATGTTCTGTATGGCTTCATAGTATCTTCCTACCTGATCCTTACTACATTGCTGCTATTAAGTCATTGTGCTTTCACTTCATTGAATACTTGACTATGGCTTGCCTAGTGTAGTCTACCGTCTACCTTCCGCTGCATGGTAATAGGTCTATTTCTATCGTTTGTCTTCATAACTTCCACGTTTTGAAGACTTTCATAAAAATCGCCTATTCACACCCCCCCCCTCTAGTCGATATAACGCACTTTCAATTGGTATCAGAGCAAGGTGCTCCCTTGTTCTGTGTGATTCGGTTTAACCACCTGGAGTTTTAGCTATGTCGACTGCAGGGATAATTAAAGTCTCCGCTGCGTGCCCCATCTTCGATGGAACTGAATATCCCTACTGGAAGAATAAGATGCGCATGCATCTTGAAGCCATTGATGTTGACCTATGGTATGTCGTCGAAAATGGCGTTCCCAAGGCTGGAGAAGGTGTCACTGCTGCTGATGTCAAGAAATTTGTTCAACTGGACTCTACTGCCAAGAATATCATCTGTGGTCACCTGACCAAAGGACAGTATGGCCGAGTGAGTGCTTTGAAGACATCTAAGCTGGTCTGGGACTAGCTCTCCAAGGTCAATGAAGGCATCTCAACCCAGAGAGATCAGAGAATCAGTGTCCTTCGCAACCTCTTCAACCGCTTCAAGCGAAATGACAATGAGAATGTCCAGCACACTTTTGACCGACTCACTGACATCACAAATGAGCTTCAAGCCCTCGGCGCTACTGAGATCACCAAACATGAAGTCGTCAAGACACTACTGAGATCACTTGATAGTTCGTTTGACATCCTAGCCCTGATGATTCAAGAATGTCCTGATTTCAAGACACTCGATCCATCTGACATACTTGAGAGGCTCAACACACATGAGTTTCAGCTTTCTGAGAAAAGAGATATCTACGGTCCAAACTATGGGCGAACTCGTGCCTTGAAGGCAAAAGCTGTCTCCTCATCTGAAGAAAAATCTGACAGTAGTTCTGATGATCCTGAAGACATTGGAAGAGAACTTGCTATGCTTGTGAAGAAGTTCCAAAAATTCACCAAGAAGAAAGGCTTCAGAAAGTCTTCCCGATCAAGCTCAAGGAATGATGAAGTTTCTGCTCACGACTACAAGAAGAAAACATGTCACAAGTGAAAGAAACCTGGCCACTTCATCTCAGAGTGTCCACAATGGGACAATGAGAACAAAAAGAAGAAGAAGAGCAAGGAATATGACTCTGACGACAAGAAGAAGAAGCAATACTCAAAGTCTTCATCCAAGTCTTCCTCACAGTCTTCATCACACAAGAAGAGCTCATCCGGGTAAGCAGAGATGGGTTTGAGACCCACCGCATGAGTTGTCCGTAGTGGTAACCCACTGTATGTGATCGGAGATCCCGTGAAGTAGAAGTGGGTGAGAAGCTGTTGGTCAGTTGGGAGGAGAGTATCCCTATATTAATTATCCCACTCCGTGAAGATGTAATACTCTCCTGATCTTCATGGCAGGTTGATACTTATCTTAATGTGTTCCAAGTGGCTTATCCGGGTAAGCAGAGATGTTGTCCTGCAGAATATCTTCTGAGGAACACACCTATATGAATTTGACTATTAACGTCGCAGTCTGTGAGAATTGGGTGTTCTCTAATAAATTCATGAAAGGCCCTGGAGTATGACGTATACGCTCCACCCGTGGGGAAGCCTTTGGCAGCCCAGTATCGGTCAAGAATTTGTGTGAAACTAGTTTCACAGAAAACTTGTAGTTCAAGGCATAGTCCACTATTCAAGTTGTGATCTAGTGTAGCATAAATTTCTAAATGGAAGTTCAACTTCACAGTCTCCACTAAGCACCAATATATAAAACAATGTTTTGGAACTAAATGATGAGATGTGCCAATGAGACTTTGTGGGGGATTGTTGGAATTTTGCTAGTAGGCCTTTGGCCCAAAGCCCAACTAAAATTCTGAAATTCTCTTGGCCCATTCATGCACACATGTGAGTGGAGTGAGTGAGGCTAAAGTTTAGTCCCACACCGGAAGTTGAGAGAGAGTTGCACCTCTTTATAAGGTGAGCTCTTCTACCACTTGTATGAGCATGAGAAGAGGAGACCTACACGCGCGCTCCTCCTCCTCGCTCGCCTCGCCACGCCACGCCTCGTCACGACGCGCCGCGGGTTGCGGGATTGAGCCGAGCCGAGGATAGAGCTATGCACGTTGTCTATATTTTTGCTGCATGGGAAAATTAATGAGTCATTAATTAATAATTAATGGACGCGTTAATTACTGAACTGTTTCCGATTCTTTTGGATCGTGACGACTCGGACGTGGGGTTTACTCCCACGACCTACCCGGCCCGCACTATATAGTCAGGCAGACGTCTACCCTAGCCGCGGCTGCTTCGTATGGTTTCTCACCACCGTTCCAGATCATTGCACCGCCAAGCAAGTCTTCTCCATCCCTCCTTCCGGCGTGCACCGTGAGAAGGGACAGCAGGCCTCCGGAACCCCGCCTCTCGTGATCCTGTACGGGAGAGGGGCGATCAGGTTTTTGGGGAGCGCACTCGCGCGACTGCTGGCAGCGATGACTTCACGAACGATGACTTCTTCCCCGACCTCGGCAACCTCGTCCTTGACAACATGGGCGACAACGTCAACACCGGCGGTGCTGCACCCGCTGCACCGTATGTGATTCTATCCTTCCTGTTCGAGATCATGGTAGAATTCATGCTTCTAGTATGTGCCCTAGATGTGATATGTTCATCTGCTATGCTAGTTCGCATGATTAGTTTAATCTCTGCTGCTGTGGTCATGATTATCTTCTGTTTATTCGGATTAAATCTGGTAGTAGTTTGCTCATATTTACAACAATCCAAAAACCTGATTATAGGCAATTTACTCCGAGTGGTTTTGCTGCGCATCTGAAGCCGCCTGCCTTTAAGGGGGCGCAATATAAGAGGTGGCGCACGAGTGCAGTCTACTGGTTTCAGACCATGGGCTGCTATGATGCCACCAAGGGCAAGCCTGAGGGCGATCTTAATCCAGCACAGCTGGAAGCTTTTGAGAAGATCGATACCCTCTTTAAAGGCGCTCTTCTGAGTGTTCTTGATGACTCCATTGTGGATACGTATATGTCGTTTGACAACGGCAAGGACATGTGGGCTGCGCTCGAGGCAAAGTTTGGTGCCTCGGACGCCGGCAGCGAGTTGTATGTCATGGAGCAATTCTATGACTACAAGATGACTAATCAGCGCCCTGTTGTACAGCAGGCTCATGAGATACAGTCGCTCGCAAAAGAACTTGAGTACTTCAAGTGTGTGTTGCTGGACAAATTTGTTGCCGGAGGCATCATTGCCAAGCATCCACCTTCGTGGAACAATTTTGCTTCTTCCCTGAAACACAAGAGACAGGAGTTTTCCATTGCGGATCTCTTTGGTACTCTTGATGTTGAAGAGAAGGCGAGAGCAAAGGACACATGTGCTCGAGTTGCTGAGGGAGGTTCTAGTGCCCACATGGTACAGAAGAAGAACTCCCAGCCCAACAAGTTCAAAAACAATAAGAACAAAACTCAGGGCAAAGGCAAGTTTGATACAAAGAACAAGCCATCACATTCTACCAACTTCAAGAAGAATTCTCATAAGAAGGGGAAGGGACTTTGCCATGTCTACGGTGATCCTAATCACTGTTCTCCGAAGTGTCCTAACCGCTTTGAGGAGCGCGAACATGAGAAGAGCGGCAAGTCCGCTAATGTTGTCATCGGTGATACTGATATGAAGGAATCAGGGTACGGTATTTTTCCTACCATCCTTTCAGTATTTCAATCCCCTGATTGGTTAATTGACACCGGTGCCAATATACATGTTAGTGCTGACGCCTCCATGTTTTCTTCATACCAGGCAACAGGGACTTCACCCGTGCTGATGGGGAACGGGTCACATGCCATCGTTCGAGGTGTTGGTACGGTCGATCTGAAGTTTACTTCGGGGAAGACTGTGCGTCTGAAGAACGTTCATCATGTGCCGTCCATCAATAAAAATCTCGTTAGCGGTTCCTTTTTATGTCGAGGTGGTTTTAAGTTGGTTTTCGAATCCAATAAAGTTGTAGTTTCTAAGTGTGGACAATTTGTTGGAAAAGGCCATGAGTGCGGAGGCTTGTTCCGCCTATCTTTGTCATATATTTGCACTAAAGTTATTAATAATGTTTGCCACAATAATGAGTCTGATATTTGGCATTCACAACTCTGTCATATTAACTTTGGTTGCATGACGTGGTTAGCCAATATGAATTTAATTCTGAAAATCTCTACTGTCAAAGGCTCCAAGTGCCAAGTACGTGTGCACGCTAAGCAACCTCGCAAGTCCCATAAGACTGCAGAGGCAAGAGACTTGGCGCCACTAGAGCTTATACATTCTGATCTTTGTGAGATGAATGGCGTGTTGACAAAAGGTGGAAAGAGATACTTCATGAAGTTGATTGATGACTCCACTAGATATTGTTATGTGTATCTTCTGAAATCAAAAGATGAGGATTTGACTTTCTTTAAAAACTATAAAGCTGAGGCAGAGAACGAACTTGATCGAAAAATTAAACGGCTTAGGTCCGATCGTGGTGGAGAGTATTTTTCCAATGAATTTGATCTGTTTTGTGCGGAACATGGTATAATCCATGAGAGGACGCCTCCCTACTCACCCCAGTCAAATGGGGTAGCCGAAAGAAAGAACCAAACTCTAACTGATATGGTTAACACCATGTTAGACACTTCGGGTCTATCCAAGGAATGGTGGGGGGAGGCGCTAATGACTGCATGTCATGTCCTAAACCGAGTTCCCACAAAGCATAAGACCATGACTCCATTTGAGGAATGGGAAAGGAAAAGGTTGAAACTCTCTTACCTACGTACTTGGGGTTGTTTGGCGAAAGTCAATATACCAATTCCCAAGAAGCGCAAGCTTGGACCAAAAACCGTGGATTGTGTTCTTCTGGGCTATGCTTTTCATAGCATCGGCTATAGATTTTTGATAATAAAATCTGAGGTATCCGACATGCATGTTGGTACGATTATGGAATCAAATGATGCAACTTTCTTTGAGGACATATTTCCTATGAAGGATATGTCGAGTTCATCAAATCAGGAGATACCTACTCCATCTAGTGAGGAATTCACTGTAATTCCTGAACCCACCATTGTGATGGAACACATTGAGAATCCTGTTGAGGGTAACAATGGAACTCCTATCAGGAGTAAGAGACAGAGGACTGCAAAGTCCTTTGGTGATGATTGCATTGTGTACCTCGTGGATGACACGCCCAGGACTATTTCAGAAGCCTATGCATCTCCTGATGCTGACTACTGGAAGGAAGATGTACGTAGCGAGATGGATTCCATCTTAGCTAACGGTACCTGGGAGATCACTGACCGTCCTTATGGGTGCAAACCTGTAGGATGTAAGTGGGTGTTCAAGAAGAAGCTTAGACCTGATGATACGATTGAAAAGTACAAGGCACGGCTTGTGGCCAAGGGTTATACCCAGAAAGAAGGTGAAGACTTCTTTGATACTTACTCACCCGTGGCTAGACTGACCACAATTCGGGTGCTACTATCACTGGCTGCCTCACATGGTCTTCTCGTTCATCAAATGGACGTTAAGACGGCTTTCCTCAATGGAGAGTTGAAGGAGGAAATTTACATGGATCAGCCAGATGGTTTTGTAGTACCTGGTCAAGAAGGAAAGGTGTGCAAGTTATTAAAGTCTTTATATGGCCTTAAACAAGCTCCTAAGGAGTGGCATGAGAAGTTCGAAAGAACATTAACTGTTGCCGGCTTTGTAGTAAACGATGGTGACAAGTGCGTGTACTATCGCTATGGTGGGGGCGAAGGAGTTATTCTTTGTCTGTATGTCGACGACATATTGATCTTTGGAACCAAACTTGATTTAATCAAGGAGGTTAAGGATTTCTTATCTCGCTGTTTTGAGATGAAGGATCTAGGAGTAGCTGATGTTATCTTAAACATCAAGCTGTTGAGAGATGAGAATGGTGGGATCACACTGCTTCAGTATCATTATGTGGAAAAGGCCTTGAGTCATTTTGGGTATAGCGACTGCACGCCTTCTCCAACTCCATATGATGCTAGTGTGTCGCTTCGAAAGAATCGACGGATTGCTAGAGATCAACTGAGGTATTCTCAGATTATTGGCTCGCTTATGTATTTGGCGAGTGCCACGAGGCCTGACATCTCTTTTGCTGTGAGCAAGCTGAGTCGGTTTGTGTCAAAACCGGGAGATGATCATTGGCATGCGCTTGAGAGAGTTATGCGCTATTTGAAAGGCACCGCGAGCTATGGGATCCACTACACCGGGTATCCAAGGGTACTGGAGGGTTATAGTGACTCAAACTGGATATCTGATGCTGATGAGATTAAGGCCACAAGTGGTTATGTTTTTACACTTGGTGGTGGCACTGTTTCCTGGAAGTTTTGCAAGCAGACCATCTTAACGAGGTCAACTATGGAAGCAGAACTCACAGCATTGGACACTGCCACTGTTGAAGCAGAGTGGCTTCGTGAACTCTTGATGGACTTACCTATGGTTGAAAAACCAATACCCCCTATCCTGATGAACTGTGATAATCAAACTGTGATCGTCAAGATAAACAGTTCTAAGAACAATGTGAAGTCCTCAAGGCATGTGAAGAGGAGACTAAAATCTGTAAGAAAATTGAGGAACTCCGGAGTTATTACGTTGGATTATATCCAAACGTCGAAAAACTTGGCAGATCCCTTCACAAAGGGTCTATCACGTAATGTGATAGATAATGCATCGATGGAGATGGGTTTGAGACCCACCGCATGAGTTGTCCATAGTGGTAACCCACTCTATGTGATCGGAGATCCCGTGAAGTAGAAGTGGGAGACAAGTTGTTGGTCAGCTGGGAGGAGAGTATCCCTATATTAATTATCCCTCTCCGTGAATATGCAATACTCTCCCGATCTGCATGGCAGGTTGATACTTATCTTAATGTGTTCCAAGTGGCTTATTCGGGTAAGCAGAGATGTTGTCCTGCAGAACATCTTCTGAGGAACACACCTATATGAATTTGACTGTTAACGTCGCAATCTGTGAGAATTGGGTGTTCTCTAATAAATTCATGAAAGGCCCTGGAGTATGACGTATACGCTCCACCCGTGGGGAAGCCTTGCGGCAGCCCAGTATCGGTCAAGAATTTGTGTGAAACTAGTTTCACAGAAAACTTGTAATTCAAGGCATAGTCCACTATTCAAGTTGTGATCTAGTGTAGCATAAATTTCTAAATGGAAGTTCAACTTCACAGTCTCCACTAAGCACCGATATATAAAACAATGTTTTGGAACTAAATGATGAGATGTGCCAATGAGACTTTGTGGGGGATTGTTGGAATTTTGCTAGTAGGCCTTTGGCCCAAAGCCCAACTAAAATTCTGAAATTCTCTTGGCCCATTCATGCACACATGTGAGTGGAGTGAGTGAGGCTAAAGTTTAGTCCCACCCCGGAAGTTGAGAGAGAGTTGCACCTCTTTATAAGGTGAGCTCTTCTACCACTTGTATGAGCATGAGAAGAGGAGACCTACACGCGCGCTCCTCCTCCTCGCTCGCCTCGCCATGCCACGCCTCGTCACGACGCGTCGTGGGTTGCGGGATTGAGCCGAGCCGAGGACAGAGCTATGCACGTTGTCTATATTTTTGCTGTATGGGAAAATTAATGAGTCATTAATTAATAATTAACGGACGCGTTAATTACTGAACCGTTTCCGATTCTTTTGGATCGTGACGACTCGGACGTGGGATTTACTCCCACAACCTACCCGGCCCGCACTATATAGTCAGGCAGACGTCTACCCTAGTCGCGGCCGCTTCGTATGGTTTCTCACCACCGTTCCAGATCATTGCGCCGCCAAGCAAGTCTTCTCCATCCCTCCTTCCGGCGTGCACCGTGAGAAGGGACAGCCGGCCTCCGGAACCCCGCCTCTCGTGATCCTGTACGGGAGAGGGGCGATCAGGTTTTTGGGGAGCACACTCGCGCGACTGCTGGCAGCGACGACTTCGCGAACGACGACTTCTTCCCCGACCTCGGCAACCTCGTCCTCAACGACATGGGCGACAACGTCAACGCCGGCGGTGCTGCACCCGCTGCACCGTATGTGATTCTATCCTTCCTGTTCGAGATCGTGGTAGAATTCATGCTTCTAGTATGTGCCCTAGATGTGATATGTTCATCTGCTATGCTAGTTCGCATGATTAGTTTAATCTCTGCTGTTGTGGTCATGATTTATCTTCTGTTTATTCGGATTAAATCTCTTAGTAATTTGCTCATATTTACAACAATCCAAAAACCTGATTATAGGCAATTTACTCCGAGTGGTTTTGCTGCGCATCTGAAGCCACCTGCATTTAAGGGGGCGTAATATAAGAGGTGGCGCACGAGAGAAGTCTACTAGTTTCAGACCATGGGCTGCTATGATGCCACCAAGGGCAAGCCTGAGGGCGATCTTAATCCAGCACAGCTGGAAGCTTTTGAGAAGATCGATACCCTCTTTAAAGGCGCTCTTCTGAGTGTTCTTGATGACTCCATTGTGGATTCATATATGTCGTTTGACAACGGCAAGGACATGTGGGCTGCGCTCGAGGCCAAGTTTGGTGCCTCGGACGCCGGCAGCGAGTTGTACGTCATGGAGCAATTCTATGACTACAAGATGACTGAGGAGCGCCCTGTTGTACAGCAGGCTCATGAGATACAGTCGCTCGCAAAAGAACTTGAGTACTTCAAGTGTGTGTTGTCGGACAAATTTGTTGCCGGAGGCATCATTGCCAAGCTTCCACCTTCGTGGAACAATTTTGCTACTTCCCTGAAACACAAGAGACAGGAGTTTTCTGTTGCGAATCTCATTGGTACTCTTGATGTTGAAGAGAAGGCGAGAGCAAAGGACACACGTGCTCGAGTTGCTGAGGGAGGTTCTAGTGCCCACATGGTACAGAAGAAGAACTCCCAGCCCAACAAGTTCAAAAACAATAAGAACAAAACTCAGGGCAAAGGCAAGTTTGATACAAATAACAAGCCATCACATTCTACCAACTTCAAGAAGAATTCTCATAAGAAGGGGAAGGGACTTTGCCATGTCTGCGGTGATCCTAATCACTGGGCTCCGAAGTGTCCTAACCGCTTTGAGGAGCGCGAACATGAGAAGAGCGGCAAGTCCGCTAATGTTGTCATCGGTGATACTGATATGAAGGAATCAGGGTACGGTATTTTTCCTACCATCCTTTCAGTATTTCAATCCCCTGATTGCTTAATTGACACCGGTGCCAATGTACATGTTTATGCTGACGCCTCCATGTTTTCTTCTTTCCAGGCAACAGGGACTTCACCCGTGCTGATGGGGAACGGGTCACATGCCATCGTTCGAGGTGTTGGTACGGTCGATCTGAAGTTTACTTCGGGGAAGACTGTGCGTCTGAAGAACGTTCATCATGTGTCGTCCATCAATAAAAATCTCGTTAGCGGTTCCCATTTATGTCGAGATGGTTTTAAGTTGGTTTTCGAATCCAATAAAGTTGTAATTTCTAAGTGTGGACAATTTGTTGGAAAAGGCTATGAGTGCGGAGGCTTGTTCCGCCTATCTTTGTCAGATATTTGCACTAAAGTTATTAATAATGTTTGCCACAATAATGAGTCTAATATTTGGCATTCACGACTCTGTCATATTAACTTTGGTTGCATGACGCGGTTAGCCAATATGAATTTAATTCCAAAAATCTCTATTGTCAAAGGCTCCAAGTGCCAAGTATGTGTGCAAGATAAGCAACCTCGCAAGTCCCATAAGACTGCAGAGGCAAGAGACTTGGCGCCACTAGAGCTTATACATTCTGATCTTTGTGAGATGAATGGCGTGTTGACAAAAGGTGGATAGAGATACTTCATGACGTTGATTGATGACTCCACTAGATATTGTTATGTGTATCTTCTGAAATCAAAAGATGAGGCTTTGACTTTCTTTAAAAACTATAAAGTTGAGGCAGAGAACCAACTTGATCGAACAATTAAACGGCTTAGGTCCGATCGTGGTGGAGAGTATTTTTCCAATGAATTTGATCTGTTTTGTGCGGAACATGGTATAATCCATGAGAGGATGCCTCCCTACTCACCCCAGTCAAATGGGGTAGCCGAAAGAAAGAACAGAATTCTAACTGCTATGGTTAACACCATGTTAGACACTTCGGGTCTATCCAAGGAATGGTGGGGGAGGCGCTAATGACTGCATGTCATGTCCTAAACCGAGTTCCCACAAAGCATAAGACCATGACTCCATTTGAGGAATGGGAAAGGAAAAGGTTGAAACTCTCTTACCTACGTACTTGGGGTTGTTTGGCGAAAGTCAATATACCAATTCCCAAGAAGCGCAAGCTTGGACCAAAAACCGTGGATTGTGTTCTTCTGGGCTATGCTTTTCATAGCATCGGCTATAGATTTTTGATAATAAAATCTGAGGTATCCGACATGCATGTTGGTACGATTATGGAATCAAATGATGCAACTTTCTTTGAGGACATATTTCCTATGAAGGATATGTCGAGTTCATCAAATCAGGAGATACCTACTCCATCTAGTGAGGAATTCACTGTAATTCCTGAACCCACCATTGCGATGGAACATGTTGAGAATCCTGTTGAGGGTAACAATGGAACTCCTATGAGGAGTAAGAGACAGAGGACTGCAAAGTCCTTTGGTGATGATTGCATTGTGTACCTCGTGGATGACACGCCCAGGACTATTTCAGAAGCCTATGCATCTCCTGATGCTGACTACTAGAAGGAAGATGTACGTAGCGAGATGGATTCCATCTTAGCTAATGGTACCTGGGAGATCACTGACCGTCCTTATGGGTGCAAACCTGTAGGATGTAAGTGGGTGTTCAAGAAGAAGCTTAGACCTGATGGTACGATTGAAAAGTACAAGGCACGGCTTGTGGCCAAGGGTTATACCCAGAAAGAAGGTGAAGACTTCTTTGATACTTACTCACCCGTGGCTAGACTGACCACAATTCGGGTGCTACTATCACTGGCTGCCTCACATGGTCTTCTCGTTCATCAAATGGACGTTAAGACGGCTTTCCTCAATGGAGAGTTGAAGGAGGAAATTTACATGGATCAGCCATATGGTTTTGTAGTACCTGGTCAAGAAGGAAAGGTGTGCAAGTTATTAAAGTCTTTATATGGCCTTAAACAAGCTCCTAAGGAGTGGCATGAGAAGTTCGAAAGAACATTAACTGCTGCCGGCTTTGTAGTAAACGATGGTGACAAGTGCGTGTACTATCGCTATGGTGGGGGCGAAGGAGTTATTCTTTGTCTATATGTCGACGACATATTGATCTTTGGAATCAAACTTGATTTAATCAAGGAGGTTAAGGATTTCTTATCTCGCTATTTTGAGATGAAGGATCTTGGAGTAGCTGATGTTATCTTAAACATCAAGCTGTTGAGAGATGAGAATGGTGGGATCACACTGCTTCAGTCTCATTATGTGGAAAAGGCCTTGAGTCGTTTTGGGTATAGCGACTGCACGCCTTCTCCAACTCCATATGATGCTAGTGTGTTGCTTCGAAAGAATCAACGGATTGCTAGAGATCAACTGAGGTATTCTCAGATTATTGGCTCGCTTATGTATTTGGCGAGTGCCACGAGGCCTGACATCTCTTTTGCTGTGAGTAAGCTGAGTCGGTTTGTGTCAAAACCGGAAGATGATCATTGGCATGCGCTTGAGAGAGTTATGCGCTATTTGAAAGGCACCGCGAGCTATGGGATTCACTACACCGGGTATCCAAGGGCTTATCTTAATGTGTTCCAAGTGGCTTATTCGGGTAAGCAGAGATGTTGTCCTGCAGAACATCTTCTGAGGAACACACCTATATGAATTTGACTATTAACGTCGCAGTCTTTGAGAATTGGGTGTTCTCTAATAAATTCATGAAAGGCCCTGGAGTATGACGTATACGCTCCACCCGCGGGGAAGCCTTGCGGCAGCCCAGTATCGATCAAGAATTTGTGTGAAACTAGTTTCACAGAAAACTTGTAGTTCAAGGCATAGTCCACTATTCAAGTTGTGATCTAGTGTAGCATAAATTTCTAAATGGAAGTTCAACTTCACAGTCTCTACTAAGCACCGATATATAAAACAGTGTTTTGGAACTAAATGATGAGATGTGCCAATGAGACTTTGTGGGGGATTGTTGGAATTTTGCTAGTAGGCCTTTGGCCCAAAGCCCAACTAAAATTCTAAAATTCTCTTGGCCCATTCATGCACACATGTGAGTGGAGTGAGTGAGGCTAAAGTTTAGTCCCACCCCGGAAGTTGAGAGAGAGTTGCACCTCTTTATAAGGTGAGCTGCCACGCCACGCCTCGTCACGACGCGCCGCGGGTTGCGGGATTGAGCCGAGCCGAGGACAGAGCTATGCACGTTGTCTATATTTTTGCTGCATGGGAAAATTAATGAGTCATTAATTAATAATTAACGGACGCGTTAATTACTGAACCGTTTCCGATTCTTTTGGATCGTGACGACTCGGGCGTGGGGTTTACTCCCACGACCTATCCGGCCCGCACTATATAGTCAGGCAGAC
Source organism: Triticum urartu (assembly GCF_056163025.1). Classification (NCBI taxonomy): domain Eukaryota; kingdom Viridiplantae; phylum Streptophyta; class Magnoliopsida; order Poales; family Poaceae; genus Triticum; species Triticum urartu. Next base: position 81,915,346 of record NC_141874.1, read on the forward strand.
GTCTACCCTAGCCGCGGCCGCTTCGTATGGTTTCTCACCACCGTTCCAGATCATTGCGCCGCCAAGTAAGTCTTCTCCATCCCTCCTTCCGGCGTGCACCGCGAGAAGGGACAGCAGGCCTCTGGAACCCCGCCTCTCGTGATCCTGTACGGGAGAGGGGCGATCAGGTTTTTGGGGAGCGCACTCGCGCGACTGCTGGCAGCGACGACTTCTTCCCCGACCTCGGCAACCTCGTCCTCGACGACATGGGCGACAACGTCAACGCCGGCGGTGCTGCACCCGCTGCACCGTATGTGATTCTATTCTTCCTGTTCGAGATCGTGGTAGAATTCATGCTTCTAGTATGTGCCCTAGATGTGATATATTCATCTGCTATGCTAGTTCGCATGATTAGTTTAATCTCTACTGCTGTGATCATGATTTATCTTCTGTTTATTCGGATTAAATCTCGTAGTAATTTGCTCATATTTACAACAATCCTTGCTGCTTTATTTAAACCTAATATCATATTGAATCTTTTTTATTATATACTCTATGCGTCGTGATTTAACTTTTGCACTATCGGTCATGCATAAATAATCATATACGCATGAAAAACGCAACAAATGTTCCTTCCTGAGGAGACTAGCTTTTTTTTAGACAATCTCGTGAAGCCTTTTATTAACCCGTCACAATGAATACAAGGACGAAAGAAAGATCTTCAAGATGACCTAATCAAACATAGAGGCCAACCCGAGAGATAAAGCATGCTTCACTAGATTGTGAGCCTCAAAATTTAAAATCCTAAATTCATGAACTATATTACATAACTAAAAGCAAGAGGAATGTTCTAAGATCGCATGTACCACCACTCCATATACCGATGATGTCCCGTTCTTTATGTCTTCTACCACCGTTTTGCAGCCAGAAGCCACATGGATGCTCTGAACATATAGAGCGTCCGAGAGTGATAGTGCTTCCCTAATGGCCAGTGATTCAAGTGTTTGAGGATCATTAATTTTTACTAGTTTTTTTCTTTCCTTTTCTTGTTTCATTTGTTTTTTTTTGTGTGTTCCATTAGATTTTTATAGGTTTGTATTATTTTCTTTGTATATTTTTCGTATAGGCCAGAAATATTTTTTATATATGCTTAGCATTTTAAAAATAGATGATCAACATTTTCAAAACATATATTTTTATTGCCTATTCTTCAATAAATATTTTAAATTTTTTGTATACACCAGGAAGATTTTATGTACAAATGTTTGATATTTTCTAATGATTAACATTTTTTACAACATAGATTTTATTTCTAATTTTTCCTTATACATTCTACATTTTTTTAGACATCAGGAGCATTTTTTATATGCACGTTTAACATTGTCAAAATACATGATTAACAATTTTGAAAACTTATATATTGTGATGACTACGTTTTTCCTTACATATTGTACATTTCTGTATACAGCGGAACCATTTTTTCTATACACATTTAACATTTTAAATGCATGATTAAAAAATCAAACAAATTGGAACCTATAGTATTTTTTGATTTCTAAATTTTTTTCATACACATTTTACATTTTTGTATACATTTAATGTATACATCTGAAAAATCTTTTATTACACGTTTAATATATTTTTAGACCCTGATTAACATTTTTAGAAAACATTTGTAAACTTATCGTACTTTTTGTTTCCTCGTCCCATACGCATTGTACATTTTCTGTACACATTATTTTGTATACACAATTACAATTTTTTAATGCATGGTTAATATTTTCGTAACTTATGTATATAAAAGTGATTTTTATAATGAACATACTCAGAAGATTTCGAAATATAATCAAAAGTAAAATAATGAAACATAAAAAGAATAGATAAAGAGAGAAAAAAAGGGCTTGAGGGCTGTGTCCTCGGTGGCCCGACCCAATCGGACGGCTGCCTTCAGCGAGATGTCCTAAAGTCTCGCGCTTGAAGTGTTTTTTGCTGTTTTCTAGGCCGATTTTCTCTGGTTTTTTGCTTTGTTTGATTTTACCATTTTTTTTCCTTTTACTTTTTCCTCTTTCTTATTTTTATTTTTTATTATTATTTATGGTTTGTAGAAATTTAAATATTTCATGATTTGTTTCATTTCGCAGTTTTTGGAAAATTACAAACAATTTCAAATCCGTGAACTTTTTGTCAAATTCACGATTTGGTTTTCAATTTCGCGTAGTTTATACAAAGTTAAAAACTTTCCAAATTTTGTAAAAAAATATTTATGCATTTTTTTCAAATTTGAAACAAAATTGGTTTGGTGATTTTTTTTCCAATTTCATGAACTTTTTCCCTTATGCCGTGCATTTTTTTTCATATTCCTTCACTTGTCAAATTGATGAACTTATTCAAATTCGTGATTTTTTTACTTTATATGAATTGTTAAGAAATTTGTGATTTTTTTTGTCAACGGTGAATGGTGAAACTGGTGGTTAGAGTTCAGCAATCGATTGTCGAGACGATTGGTCAACAACGAACGCTGGCGGATCTCGGCCCGCCCATGAACTCCACCGCGTCGTTGCATCGGGTGACCTCGTCGCCTCCAATCGAGCGTTCTTGGGCTCGACACCGACAAACCAACTGCATCGGGGGACACTGGCCGCAGGAGGCGCGGGGTGGAAGTGAGCGAGATCGACGTTGCGAGGCCTAGGGCATGGCGGCGGCGTTAGAAAGGAGATGGGATTTGTTTGTGCCGGCCCCTGGGTTTTGTGGGCTTTGGTTGGCTGGCTGCGTTTTAGGTTAGTGTGCGGCATAGTGAGATAAAGTTTAAAGCAGTTCAGGTTCAATGTAATTTTGTTTTTAAGAGTCGTGCTGTTAACTTTGAGGCACACACTCTAGCCAAGTTCTCGCTTTCTCTAGAACAGGGACGTCACGTCTGATTTGGCTAACCTAACAACGTAAACTGTATTCTAGACCTTCTGAGTTTGATGAATAAACTTGGCTTTTATCCCCCACCCCACAAAGAAAAAGTGGTGTCCACTGCGACTTACATCCTGACTCCTCCTGGCTAAACCCCCTCTTGCTTTATTTTTTTTTTGTATAACGGATATCTCATTAATCTACCAGCAGCTTACATGTACAATCGTGCATTGCAGCACAGGACCATCTGCAAATACAGTTGCATTGAGAAAGTTCTCAATGCTAGCTAAGCATCTGAAACCTTAACATCTATTCTGAATCTTGCTGTTGAAGCCGGATAATCAAACCAAATTCCTTAATGGAGTGGTAGAACCCATCAAGCTCTGAAACCTTAACATCTATTCTGAATCTTGCTGTTGAAGCCGGATAATCAAACCAAATTCCTTAATCGAGTGGTAGAACCCATCAAGCTCCTACCATCCCGTCAAAGGGAAAAACAAATATCAAGCTCCTACAGACACAAGCAAGACGGAAAGAAGAATAACATCTACGACTGTAATTCAGAGTTCATGCATATACGTATGTGTGAGGGATCCTGGTGGAAGATAGGAGTTCATTTCTTGAGGAAGAATTGTTCTTGTAGTTCACTTCTCAAGAGAAAAACGCTCGATTGTTGAGGTGTAACTTTATTTCTGTACTCTGGAATTAATAGACCGTGTATTGTCCGTCAGTCGACTTAAGGAGCTGTTCGGTAATCCATCAGCTCCTAGAAATTCAAGGATTTACAGAGCATCTATTTGGTCGCTCCATGGTTTTACACCAAAAATGCTACATCTACATGGCTTTACAGGAGTTTACAGGCTCCTTTCAAACTTCATAAACATCGCCCCCCCTGATTTTCTTGGAGGTGGGGCCCCTTCCCAACTAACACCCAATAAAAAACCGTCACGTAAAATCAATCATGTAAACTCCTGTAAAAACCTGTATGTGTAGCATTGTTGGTTTTACACTGCATCTCCATCTGCTCCGGAAGCAGAGTGACTCCGAACAGGCCCTTACTGCACCGGCGCCGGCATGTTGGGCGCCTTCCCCACCGTGTACCCGCCGTCGACGACGAGGTTGTGCCCGTTGATGTACTTGGCCTCGTCGGACGCCAGGTACAGTGCCGCCCTGGCCACGTCCTCGGCCTCCAGCACCGTCCCTTCCATCTCGTTGACGTCCTGCTCCACGATCCGCCGACGCTCCTCGGCGGTCGCCTTCGGGTACCACTCCTCCAGGGTGCGCATCACCGGCGGCGTCGGGATGTAGCTGGGCGAGATGGCGTTCACGCGCACCCCGGAGCGCGCCATCTCTCCTGCCACGGCGCGCACGAGCCCCAGACCGCCGCCTTGGACACGCTGTACGGGTGCGGCGCCACGCTGCCGAGCACCCCCGCGGTGCTGGCCGTGCAGATGATGCTGCCTCTGCGGCGCGGCGTCATGACGCGGACCGCGTGCTTCACGCCGGCGAGCATGGCCCGCGCGTTGACCGCCATGACGCGGTCGAAGTCCTCGAGGTCCAGAGAGGCGAGAAGCACGGGCGTGAGGGCGCCGCTGATGCCGGCGTTGTTGAACATGACGTCGAGGCGGCCGTGCCGCGCGACGGCGAGGTCGACGGCCGCGGCGACCTGCGCCTCGTCGGCCACGTCGCAGCGCGTGTAGCACGCCGCGTCGGCGCCGAGCTCGGCCGCCACGGCGCGGCCCAGGTCGTCCTGGACGTCGGCGAGGACGACCTTGGCGCCGTTCCTGACGAACTCCGCGGCCGTCGCCTTGCCGATGCCGCTGGCGCCGCCGGTGATCACGGCCACCTTCCCAGCCAACCTAGAAACTTCGGATCGGTCGTCCGTGATTCACGAGCTCGGGAAAGCAAGCACAAGGCAAGATCGAGTCGAGTGTGATGGGAGGGCACGCGAACCTCTGCGCGGTGGAGGCCGCGGAGAAGTGGCTCGCGAAGGCCGACAAGGCTGGCTCAGCTCGGCTCTTCTTCGCCCTCGTCACGACGACGACATGCCTCACTGCTCGGAACATCCTCCCCCCCTGGTGCTGCTTGATCGTGCTAGATTTCTTTTCCTGAACGTGTGGCTTGGGGATAGGCTACGTGCATATTTCTGTTCCTGGCACAGCCGCACAGTACAGCATGATTGGCATTTGGAACCGCACAGCATGACAGCAAGCCCACAACCACCGTACAATCTACAGTGAACGAATTTAGCAGGAACATCCAAATACTACCAAGTGATCCATTTCATGATAGTTTGTTACCTTTGTCCGGGGAAGGTCTCTCGAGATCGGCATATGGTCATTTGGTGTCAGAGATAAAGTTTCTTATGCAAGGAAGAGAGTTTATTTTCATGAAAATTTAGCGTGAATAAAATATGGTGGCATATCGGTTGGCGTCGTATAGTCGAGTAGAAAGTAGTACTGTTGTATGGCTACGTAGCACACCATCATGTATAAAAGATCTTTTGCCTCTCGATTGTAACCCTATTGTAATGGAATAAAACTCTTTTCAGATCGTAAAAAAAAAATTTGAACAATCTAAAGTGCATATAAATATCAAAAACAGCTAAACAGCAAAGAACAGTAATCTATTGAGTTTGCCGAAAAAACAGTGATAGATAGAGACATTGGCGAATAACCCAATCATCACATCTTGTGACGCTTTTCTTGCCTTATACTTCCTCTGTAAAGAAATAGAAGAGTGTAAGAGAGCTTTAGTGACAAGGGAAGTTTCATAGAGTACGTAAGAGAGCTTCGTAGGTGTATCATACAAAAAAATGCTACACCTACGAAGCTCTCTTACGTGCCCTATGAAACATAATTTGCCATGAAAAGCGTTGTCATCTTTACGACAACATAATTTTTCATGCTTGTTAGATGGCATTGCCATCCTCACGATAACATAATTTGCCATGCTAAAAAAAAATCTGACGGTCGATTTGTAGCGAAATCCTCGACGAATGGTTGTGTGTTGGTCACCACTTGTGATGTTTTTCTTGCCCCCTCACTAATGCATGCAAATGTAAATAAAACTAATCTAGTCGTGCCATCCCTTTGGATACTATCCATGCTTGCGGTAACGCCACTAAAAGGGCTTCAATTTTTTTAAAAACAATCAAGTACATAGACAAAACAAGTATCTACCATCTCATAAAATTTCAATCATAAATTTGAAACACGGTTCAAGATTAAGAAAAGAGAGACACATCTAGTTGTCATTCGGCATAGTTCCCATATTTTGATCTTTTCCACTCAATGCACATTGTTCCCTTTATCACTCCCACAACTAAACTAGTCAGGAGGAGACTATTAGAAAGGAGATCCAACATGTATCTGCAATCAATCTTGCAACAAATATAACAATAACCTATGGAATTAATCAACTTATAAACAAAAGATCCATCATAAGAATTACATGGATGATCATAATCTTGTTTGGCAGCTCATCCAATCTAGAAGGCAGAGCACGATGAATTCCTCACAGAAATAGGCAAACTTGGAGTTCCGGACACATAATTTGAAGACCCCGACCGTCTAGAGGCTAAACTATGGAACTCAAAGATCAAATTCGATTTCCGGATTTCAACTCTGGGACATCAAGGAGTGAGACCACATAACCTGGAGATCAGACCCGGAGTTCTGGGTTTTGCCTCGACCTGCCCAAAGGGAAAATCACTTGTTTTCTTCATGTTGCTAGGCTTTCGCTTGACTGCTTGTGATGGATATGACATGTATATGTTTTTCATGATCCACCAACTTGAAACACCACATGAACTCCCTCTTTATAGTGTGGATTTCAAATTAGTCAAATAACAAAAACTCCAAAAACATAAAATGCATCGACACCTTTTTCGTTTTTGATGTGGGCCGGGGTCGAGGGAGGGGCTCGCATCTAGGCATTTTTAATTTTTGGACTATGTGTATGCAGATCACTCGATTTAAAAGTTAGTCCCAATAAATCGCACGTCATCAACACTGCCCATTTAGGGCTTTAGGTGTCCTTTGAAGTTCTCTATGCACGTAACAAGAAGTCAATTTGGATTGTGAATAATCATTGAGATTATGTTTCTTGTTGTGAAAGATAGATTTTAGAGTCAAATATACGATGCCCTTTCGATGAAGTTTTGAGGTTCTGCTAATGGTTTACGACTCATTCTTCTATGATTACGTCAGAATCAAACACACTATGTTTAATATTCCAGGATGGTATGGTGTACTATAAGTACATAGGTTCAATGGAATTCCATTGGTTATTGTAACACTATTCTTTGGTGTGTGTTTCTACCGGAGTGGACTTATGATACTTGCTAATCTTACTAACAAGAATGGGGAAACTGTTGGGGTTTGATCTTGGCAAACAACCGAGAGAAGAAGTAAAGGGGTGTGTGGCACTGTGGCTCACCCCACCCCACTAATGGATGCATCGTGATCGGAGGTGATAATGAACAATTTCGGTTTTGTTCCTTGCCCCCCCCCTCCCCCCCCCCAACAATCGACACATATAAAAGGAGTACGTTGTGCCCTCTTGGAACATGTACACACAAATGAGGTAGAACCCTGCCTCCAAACCACGGATCCTAAAGAATGCTCGTAAGGAAATATAAGACTGCTCACCACTACAGGAACCTTCAGGTCGGTGCCAGCACGCCATACACGTCTATCCGATCAACTCCCTGACAGAGACCCAAGGTCTCTGCCATGGGTTTTCCCCTATGCTAAATGTGATTTGTCTCTAATTTTCCGTACAAAATGATGTTCTAACGAGGAGATTATTAAGATCCTGGTTATGTTAAACCTACACAATTATTTCTAGCAAGCATTATAGAGCGAATAACCTATTTTTTTTCCAAAAAGGAGGATGGCCTCCCAAAAATGCTAGACTTACGGAAGGCTGCTATGGAATTTGCTTACAGACGCATTTCCCCATAAATCATCTATCCCTTGATTCCCTGTTGTGCCCCCCTTCTTCCTTTGATTTTCTTTCACATGCTGACAGCTCATCCCGTAACTATACTCCCGTGGAAATTGTCCATAGGTGTAGCGTTGTCCGGTGGCACCCCGACCTCTGTATTATATGATGAACACAGTCATTTTATAGCCGCAAAAAAAAAGTATGATGTCATACAAGTTAACCGAAGGAGTTAAAAAAGTGGGAGCCTAGCTCCATGGGGCTACATCAGCCACCCACAATGGGAAGTACTCTCGAAAAAAAAACAATGGGAATTACGTGCAAACAACCCATGTCTCACAAATATCATTGCTAGGTCGACATCCCGACTTGTTGAATATAGTCCGATCTATCGCCTCCTAGTGCATGCACATAGAGACACAGACAGAATTGCACGTCTCCATAATGTGTACTCGGCACCACAGTGAGTAGCCACAAAGATAACAACAATCCGGCTGCTGTCATCTAGTACTCCGCATGGGGTCAACGTATGCATGTACTCGGCATCGAGGACAATTCGTTGTTTCAATCGTGAAACAAAAATGTAATGCTCGGTGATTCTACTTCCGGTGCAATACAATACTTTTTTTTTTTAGGGTGGTGCAATACAATACTACTACGTACTAGTAGTACGTATATAGGAAGTAAATTTATTTCAGGAGCTTGCTTCGTTTTACAGCGCCGGTGCCGGCATGTTGGGCGGCTTCCCCACCGTGAACCCGCCGTCGACGACGAGGTTGTGCCCGTTGACGTACTTGGCCTCGTCGGACGCCAGGTACAGCGCCGCCCTCGCGATGTCGTCCGGCTCCAGCACCGCGCCCTCCATCTCGTTAATGTCCCCCTCCACGATCCGCCGGTGCTCCTCCGCGCTGGCCTTCGGGTACCACTCCTCCAGGATGCGCATCACCAGCGGCGTCGGGATGTAGTTGGGCGAGACGGCGTTGACGCGCACCCCGGAGCGCGCCATCTCCCCCGCCACGGCGCGCACGATCCCGACCACCGCCGCCTTGGACACGCTGTACGGGTGCGGCGTCACGCTGCCCAGCACGCCGGCGACGCTGGCCATGCAGATGATGCTGCCGCTGCGGCGCGGCGCCATGACGCGGGCCGCGTGCTTCACCCCGGCCATCACGCCCCGGGCGTTGATCGCCATGACGGCGTCGAAGTCCGCGAGGTCGAGATCGCTCAGCCGGGGACGCGCCAGGGAGCCCACGATGCCGGCGTTATTGAGCATGATGTCCAACTTGCCGTGGCGGGCCACCGCGAGGTCCACCGCCGCGGCGACCTGCGCCTCGTCGGTCACGTCGCAGCGCGTGTAGCATGCCGCGTCCGGGCCGAGGTCGGCCGCCAGGGCGCGGCCCAGGTCGTCCTGGACGTCGGCGAGGACGACCTTGGCGCCGTTCCTGACGAACTCCGCGGCCGTCGCCTTGCCGATGCCGCTGGCCCCGCCGGTGATCACGGCCACCTTCCCGGCCAGCCTCTGCGAGCTCGAGGCCGTGGAGTAGCCGCGGTGGCTGACGTAGCCGGCCACCGACGCCAGCGCAGCCCGGCGGCTCTCCCCCCTGCAACACACACGCGCAGACACACCAAGACCAAGATTAGCACGCACATGCACGGCGTTCTCTTCCGAAACCAACCCCGGCGTTACCTGGTGACGACCTGCACCGCTCGGATCATCTTTGCGGATCTTGGCGAAGTGCGACTTGGCGATCGAGGCGAAGGAGACGACGGAGCAGCCGATATTTATCCGGGCGCCGGCCCGCCACGTACGTCCGGCTCGCTGTGGATGGATCATTGCATTGCGCCATGTGGGCTCTGACGTAGCATGCAGGTTGCAATCATGCGGACAAAAGGACACGGCACGCCGGGCTTCTACAGTTGCACTGACAGGACAGGCGAAACGCCATTGCCGCCACCTACGCCCTACCCTGGATTCTTTCAACGATCAGGGACTCGGTGAATGCATCGGGAAGATGCCCTCTGTTCAGCCGCGCATGCTTAATTTCCATCCACCATGAGTAGAGTAGGATCAAAGCAATGGTTCATGTCCTGCATTTACCTAAGCATGCATGCAAAGACAAACAGGAGGACCTGGCCAAGTGGCCATGCCGGGCTGTAGCCCGAAGTGACATCTTTTGGTTACCTGATTCGGGCCGGGGCCTGATGCCGGCCTAGCTCCACCACTGATTCACAATCACATTATCCCGATCTGCAGAGCAACCGTGATCGTCCATAGACGTGACATTTTCTGAACCACTAGGGGTTGGGGCACCACCGGGTGGCGCCACTTGGGAGGAAGTTCGGTGGTGCCTGGTAGGGGGGCGCACCTTTTCACTTGCCTTTTGTGGTCTAGGTAGCGCATGTACTGGCAACTGTTGCTCAACTAATTGAAAGTAGATAAATTTCTTAGCTTTGATACATGATGCACATATATCCTTTTCACTTCTCTTTTTTGATCTGGGTAGCACATGCCAATGGATAGTAGTAAAATAATACTGACAGAAGCATGTTGCTGCTTCTTGAAAAAGAAAGATACAACACAAAAGTACAGCGCATGTACAAAATTGATCATGTAGGCTACACTTGATTTAATTCTTGTGAAAAGAGAGCAAATAGCACATCAAGAGCAGATGCCCGAATGGCCTTGTCCATTCCGGGCAGGTTGAAAAGCTCGATCAGCATGGAGGTAGGCGTCTTCATGGCGGCAGCACCATTAGTTGTGTGGCGCTGGGTGGGCGTCGAGGAGGATAGTGGCATTGGCTCCGCTGGCCTCGGGCCACGGCTGCATCATAAAAAAGGCGGTGTCCGCAAGGAGAGGATCAAGGTGCTACCTGTGGATTCCTGGGTGAGCATCACCAGCAGATATGGAAGTGGCACTGGTTCCCATGTCCCAGTCTCCACTGGTGAGGCCGGCGTGGTGGAAGGATCCGAAGAGGACTCACATGCAGATATGCATATTCTGGCCAATCATCTGGATATTAATTACTTACAGGTAGTGAGTTTGATAAATGTTCAGGATGTTGCAAGCTACAACTTCAATCAAGCTGAAATAGATAAATGCACTATAAAACGAGAGGGGAAATTTCTGACCTTTTAGAGTCTTTGTCCTCAGGCTGATAGGTAGGTGTAGTGTCATGTGATCACCACTATCCAACTGCTTAGTGACTGAGAGAAAAGTTCCTGATAAAACAGAGATTGAGTTACAACAATAATGTAGAGATGATGTGAGGGCATGTACAATGATGGCATATGAATACATATTTTTCAGAAGACAACACTCATAACTATCTCAACAACGAACTGATACTGACATCTAAAATGGCATCCAAAATGAAGCCATGCGTGTAAAATTCCATCACATATTTATTTTGGAAGGCAATAATTAAAAACTATCACAACCAACATCTGAGAGCAACATCCAGAGATTACCTCACCATGGAGAGGCACTGGCCATCCTCGCCATCCCCGGATGGCAGGCAGCTAGGCGCCATGAGAGCGTGAGAGTATGGGAGAGATTACCTCACCATGAGAGCACTCATGGAATACCTGTAGCAGCCATATAGATCACAAACTCAAACCCTGCTCATGAAACACGAATTAAATTAGGGAATAAGGGAAAAGAAAGAGCATATCGGGTGAAAATGTGCACAACCTGAAGTAAGGAGGATTGTAACAAAAAATTTGGAGCATACTTGAGAAACTTTTAGAGGGCGTGTAAATCTCATTCATGTGATCTCATAGTATTCTCATTCCTGCAACCTGCGTACAGCCAGCAAATGGAAGCAGGTTCATCTCACAAGAAAAAAGATGTAAACTCCTTCGAGGCACAAATATACTAAAACATAGAAATCTCATACATATATTGCAAAGGCAATCAGTATACAACTAACGACATAATTCGCATTACCTCCCTCGTTGTAGAGACAAAGCGGCATGGTGGTAGTGGTGTACGATTGAGATGCCTACACACCACAAGATAAGCCTGATGAAATTCTGAATTGCCAAAAGTTGTAGATGATTCAAATAAGCAAGGACAACATATAAAAAAATCACAGAACAAAAACCAAAAATCCAAGGTTAAAAAATAGAGTGCCTAAGTAACACTAAAAGGATATACGAGACATGCGAAACAACGAGTTAGATTAGCCTAATGGAACACATGTAACCTTAGCAAGAAAAATATGACTTATTGAAAGTTAAAATTAATATGATGACTAACTACGAAAACTCGCTTATGTGCTCGGGCTCGTATGATCCTGAAGTGTGTAGTAGACATCAGTAGAAAATTTGGTATGACTACCTGAATGCTATTTCCAAAATGATAGCATAACTATTTTGCAAGCTATTCTGTTCTATATCTACAAGTGTACTTAAGCGGATGTATTACTTTGGTTCTATTAGGTACGGACTTCTTTGTTCTCTTCAGACAGAAGAAAAGCTTATTGGTGAGATGAATCATGATCACCTCCAGATTTTTATATATGTACACAAGATCACCACCAAGAATATTTATATTCTTCACAACAGATAAAAGTAACCAGAGTTCTGATTCACACTGCTAACCAACAAATTAACAAGTTAATCAGATTTTCTAACTATAATTTGACAAACACCTTATCCCCATAAAATTCGATGTAGCTTTCCAAGTTTATAATAAGCAACAACAAATGTTTCATCATCACCATGCTTCTGCAAGAACCTGTGCAGACCCTTGTTAGACTTGCTATTAAAAAATGTAGAGCCACAACCAAAGGGACCTATAATGTATCCTCAAACCTGTCCAAACCCTTCAGCTCGAACATTACTGAAATACAAGACACAGAAAATCAAATTGACATACTTCTAGCAGAATATTAGTAGGATCTAATTTGATAATCAAATATAAATTCTTCACACAGAACAGCAGTATAAGTTGTTCAGCATGGGCTAATATGGCACTATCATGACAGTACAACAGAGATAAGCAAACCTCTTTATCTTCTTGAGCCATCGATTAAGGTTATCAAAGATAATTTCACAGTTAACTCGCAACCATGCAAATACACATCATACAAATGGCAATTTGAATTAAATCTGCTACATGTAGAAACAACAAGTGCCTGCCAAACATCTAAACAGCCATAGCTCGAAGGCTAGGTCGGGGAATAGAAAAAGGACAGGGAGATCAAGAGCTCACCAAAGGACATGGCTGTGGAAGTAATAAACAACACCAAAAAGCCAGTACTTTTTACAAAAAACGGTGGGAGAAATAATAAGTAGGCCTCATGCGAGGGCTAACTCCAACCATCATGATAAGGCTATGAAGAATTTAGTACAGAAGTCTGAATGTGGCCTCCTATAAAATACTTTCTAGATAGTTATATTGTACTATAAGATGCTAAATCAGGAAGGAAAAACATGTTCCAATGAGCAAACACTCTTCACACCGATCTTTATAGAACAGACATACCGCATATATATCCTGGACATATGCAGTGTATTACTATATTCAAGGATGGCATGAACATATGCAGTGCTCCTGTGAGACGGGTTTAATTCAGAAAGAATAGTATTATGTGCTTAAAATCTTGGTTAGGGTGAGAAGGTCACCTGGCTGTGTTCAAGTGCCACGGGAACCTAGCAACAATGAAAAATAGATTAAGGTGAGAAGGCCACCAGGTTTCTTAACCAATGAGAACGATGGCAATGTTACAGGTCCGGTGTCCGCGTTGCGGTGAATTGTGCTGCGTAGAACTGGATGCCCTTTCCCAGCCCGCAAGCTGAGCCCAAACGTATCAACCACCACCTTGCTCTAGATCCATTCCGTGAACACATAAAACACTAATTAATGCAACTCCAACTTCATAAGAACTCAATCAGAACAGAGTCTTTATTCAGAGAAAAAGCCAAAATTGATGCAGCAGTTTTGTGTGCACCTGCCATTGCATGGATCAGTTGTGACTGAACCCACCGGTCTCTGAATTGCCTTGCCTTACACGGGCAAGTTTGAGCATACATACTAAATCAATTAATCCAGACGACGGCTGCCGTCACATCCTTCGGCGAGACTCCACCACTGGGCATTGGAAGTAAAACCAAGACACGGTCGGTCACACTTGGGTACACCAATAGGAAAATCGGTGAAGCATATTATGAAATTAAAGCACTTTAGTAAATGTGTGTGTGCACACGTATAAGAGGGTGTCATCATGTACTGAGAGCACTGGGCATATTAACTGTTCATTTCTTTCTTACAATTGATGATCAGTTTAAATGTCTTGTAGTGAGTTACCTAACATGCTTAAGTAATGTAACTAATAGGCGTGACAGTAAATGAAGCAAATAATAAGCAATAGTCATTGCCGTGTTATGTAGCCCATACAATTTAGAAATGAAACTTCAGTAGCAGATATATGGTTTATGTGTGAGCAAACAAAATAGCGTTTACGGTAGTTAGCTGATGAGTGTTTGTGTGTCAGAACTGTTAGCAAATAGTAGAGCATACATATTAACTTCTAAAGGAGTGGTTATGTGTCAGAATTGTTATCAAATAGCCTCAGGTCAACATTGGTGACACCAATCACCAAATCCCAAGAAACAGGACCCGTATCGGATGAGGGTTAGGCAGATGGACATAATTAAGTTAAATTCATGCGGCTAAATTCAGATGACACGGGAAATTGCAGATATATATTGAGGCTAATATTTTGGTATTTTTTGACAAGTCTGATGGAATTGTCTGCAAGTCAAAGATGACCAGCAATTCTTCCGTACATACAGTGATCTAAGCCTAAGTTCCTTCAATTCCACAAATGAAGATGGAGAAGGAAGATGGATGCATACCTGGGTGATTGCACGGAGGTGGAGGTGAGTGTGGCCTTCTTGCCGCTGATGGCCAGATCTGCTCCCAATGGTGCTTCTCCATGGGCTTGTTGTCTCCTTCTTCATCCTCCCTTCATCTCGCCCTCCCCTCCCCGACGACATCGCCGACGGCCATCTGTGTGTCCGGCCCGCTCCGGCTGGCGCTCAACCCAGCACAATAGAACCACCCTGCCGGTCTGCCTCCTCCTCAGCATCATCGAATTTAGGGCCCCGGATTTAGAACCCTGCAAGCCACCTGCGGCTAGATGTACACCCCGGCGTCGCTGAAACCCACAACCGGTATCCGTGCCAGTCCCCCGTGGTTCCCAGAGACCTCACCGGCGTACCCGACACCGCGGCAGTTGCCCGAGCCCGGGCCTCCATGTCGGCGGCATCGCGGTGCAGACGGGAGGCTTGGCCCCACGAGACAGAGAGTCCGATGCTACCACCGCTCTAGGACATACACCGGTTGGGAAGACGAGGATCTGCAGGTTCTGGGAGTGGGAGACGAGCGCACGACCAGATCGAGCCTGCCGTGTCATCATGGATTACAGATGAGAGGAGACTTCGTGGGGAAGGCAAGGGAAGCGAAAGAGAGGGGCGGATTGGTTGCCTCTCGCTAGGCTGGGTAAGACAAAACAAGGCACCCAATCGCTGGCTTCGGGAGCGTTTTTTTTCTCTCGCTACGTGTCTATCCTTCCTGCCCAATCCAGGCCATCGACGTGGCATATGCGAGGGGACGCCCTTCGCGCGACTGTTAATGGGTTGTATGGTCCAGCTAGACCCATGTATAGTCCACATCATTAAATTAAGCCAGGAATATGAACACGTGGATTCAGAACAGAGTAGCATAGGGGAGCGAATACTTGTGCTAAAAATACCCCCTCCGTCCTAAACTGTAGCGCTTATCAAACATTATCAAAGTTAAACTTTATAATTTTTGATCAAGTTTGTAAAAATACATATCGACATCTACTATATGAAATTAATACCATTAAATTCAGCATAAAATATATTTTCATATCATATATATTTGGTATTATAGAAATTGGTTTTGCTAAATCTCACCTAGCTGAGAAATACTCTTGTCTCATTCACACCACCCGATAAAAAAGTTGGGTCGCGATTCAGCAGCCTCTGGAGCGCCTAGCTCAACCTGTGTAGTGATGCCTCGTCCAGGAGCTCCTATTTTCACGTAGGCCGGCAGATAGCCACAGATTTATATTCTTGGAAATTTTCAAACTCACAAAAATGTGAATTCCTTATCGTTTTCAATTTTTCAAAAAATTTCCAAATTCTTGAAATTATTTTGAACTCATGTTTTTTTTAAATTCATAAAGGGATTTTCAAATTTGTGATTGGCAAACGTTTTAAAAAATCAAGAATACTTTATTTAAATTTGCAACTATTTCTAATATTTAGGAACATTTTTAATTCACGAATATTTTTTCTTGGTATGGTTTCAATTCGGTTCTAAAATGCACAGAGTGAGACACTAGATAGTAACCTTTTTTTTTTTGCAAGAGCACTAGATAGTAACCTTACTTTGTGAATATTCTTCCCAGCATTATCCAGTTTGCACATGTTTAATTAATGTGTTTTTTCTTATCCTGTTAGCAAGTCAAAGATTTTCACGGAGCTTCAACACGAAGACTTGATCTCGCAAAAACAAAAGAAAAGAGGACGGACCTATTCTTCTTAAAATGAGACAAGAAGCGATTGTTCCACTAATGATGCATGTTTGGATCAAGTATTTCCCCCTGCTCAAGATGATTCCTACATGTGCTGAGAATGGCGGACTTTCGTTATCAATCTGAAGTACAAGAAAAAAAGAGATGTTTCTTCTGTCCATTTTCCCATTTTTTTGTGGGGTTTTCCCATATTCTTTTCATGAATATGATAAAAGGAAATGTAATGCGAAAGCATTTATCTGAGTGAGTCAGCTCTAACTTGAAACAAACATGCCCTACAAGTGGACTGCAATCGAACAATTTAAATTTATCAGATGCTTCTTTATTCAATTTGTGTTCAAATATTTCTAATTGCTCTTTTGTCGAGATGGACGGGTGTGGCAACACGCTTTCTTGTTCTAATGTGTTTTGTGCGATATATTGCTATGCTCATCCACAAGACAAGGTCCTTATTTTGATTTAGTTTTCCAAGCACATCTGTAAACACTGTGGTGGAGTGGGGAAACATTTTCACCCGGCCGTGTGTTTCGTTTCGATCGTGCGTCTGGCACCCCACCCGCTGCGTTAGACACAGACCCACACATCACAGTTTTTTTTCTGGTCGTCTTCTTCCACAAACGCATCGCAACCTTATCTGCTCCCCCATGATCCCCTGAGCCGTTTCTCGCTCCGCCGGTCCGCCACGGCTTCACGGCGAGCTCCACCACCGGAGCGACCTCTCCTATATCCCTTTTTTTTCTTCCTTCCCGGCGAACTCTTCCTCCCGCCTCCCATAGATTCCATGTCGTCGTCCTCACATCCTCCCTGCTCCTGACGACCCCTAACTCCTTGGAGTTAGACACGAAACGGCCTGGGGCGGCGAGCCTAGGTGCTGCGAACCACCGGCCGCCGAAGTTTTATGATGAGATGGCCGAGATGACCATCTCCGGCAATGGTAAACAACCGATCAGACGGTGTTGCAACCATTGTCGGTTTTTGCTACGACCGGCCACAAATTTTGCTACAACCAACTGGCCACTCTGCCTCTCGTGACAGTGACGACAATATTTTTTGCTACAACCATAATCTAATTTTGCTACGACCGCTAATTTTTTTTGCTACAACCAAATGGCCATACCGTGCCTCGCGACGGGGAGACGGCCGTTTATGTTGTAACCGCCGTTTACTTTTGCTACTACCCGGTGATACAATTTGCTACTATCGGCGAGAATGAATTTTTGCTGCCACCATCTACTTTTTCTACTACTGGCGAGGGCGAATTTTTGCTGTAACCGCGGTCTATCACCGTCTACTTTTTGCTACTACCGCTGGGGTCAATTTTTTTCCTACAGCCAGCAATGAAAATGTTGCGATCGACACACACGACGAGCTACAATCAATGCGGCGACCATTTTTTGTTGCAACCATCATTGTCGTTTGCTACAACCAACAACAAAAAAAGCTACCTCTGACGACATGATTTGCTGCAATGGCAACACCGAAGTTTTGTGGTGGCGACCGAGGTGTTGCGTTTTTGCTGCAACCGGAAGTATGAAAAGCTACCACCGGCGATCATTTTATCTACAACCGGCAATGAAAAAGCTACAATCGGATATGTGATTTGCTGCAACGGCCACGACGGAATTTGTGGTGGCGACGGCGGCGCTGAGATTTTTGCTGCAACCGGCAGCAGGAAAAGCTACAACCGGTGTCATGTCTTGCTACTCCCGGCAAAACCCGACGAAGGTTGAAGCAAATCATGGTCGCCGCGGTGACTGTCAACATGAATGGTTGTAGCGATTCCTGTCACCGGTCGTAGCAAAAATGAACAATGGTTGAAGCAAAATATATCTGCACGCGGATGATGAAGGAGAAAGAAATGGTTGGGTGTGGCCATGGCGACAGGGTTGCGGCGAGGGGCGGCGACGGAGTTGCAACCTGAGTTTCACCCGTCGCTGCTGAGAGCTACAACCGTAGGTGTAGCTGTTTCATGGGTCAACGCGGCGACGAGGATGAACGACGCAGGTGGGGACCGGCGACGAGAACGCCGGCGAGGATGGGGACCGGCGGTGGGGACCGGGCGACGAGGTCAGTCACCGGAGGGGAGAGGATGCGTGCACCGAGAGGGAGATGCGAATCCAGCGAAAGAAAGAAGAAGCTGCGAGGCAAACCCTTTTTTTGCCAGATCCAATGGCCCACGCGGCTCAAATCCAATGGTCCTGACGCGACCGGCAGAACAGTACAGTGTGTCAATCGTGTGGAGCCCTAGGCATGTGTTTCTTAAGTCAACGTCCAATTCCCTCGCAAAATAAAAATAAGTCAACGTCCAATGCCCATTGGAACATACTGTATCCCAGGAGTAGAGTTCACTACGAGTCTACGAGAATATATTTTTGAAGTGATACAGTTCATTCATCACGAATGTTTTCTTTTGCAATGCCGAAGAAATAAACAGATTTGTTCCCGTAGAGCAATACACTGACTCTGATTGTGTCTCTTCACTGTGCCGGTGCCGGCATGTTGGGTGCCTTCCCCACCGTGAACCCGCCGTCGACGACGAGGTTGTGGCCGTTGACGTATTTGGAGTCGTCGGACGCCAGATACAGCGCCGCCTTGGCGATGTCCTCCACCTCCAGCACCACCCCTTCCATCTCGTTGATGTCCCCCTCCACGATCCGCCGGTGCTCCTCGCCGCTCGCGTCAGGGTACCACTCCTCCAGGATGCGCTTCACCAGCGGCGTCAGGATGTAGTTGGGCGAGATGGCGTTGACGCGCACGCCCGAGCGCGCCAGCTCCCCGGCCACGGAGCGCACGAGCCCCACCACCGCGAACTTGGAGACGCTGTACGGGTGCGGCGTCAGCTGGCCCAGCACGCCGGCGATGCTGGCCGTGCAGATGATGCTGCCCGCGCGGCGCGGCGCCATGACGCGGGCCGCGTGCTTGACCCCGGCCATGACGCCCCGGGTGTTGATCGCCATGACGGCGTCGAAGTCGGCGAGGTCGAGCGCGCCCAGCTCGGGCCGCGCCAGGGAGCCCACGATGCCGGCGTTGTTGAGCATGATGTCGAGCTTGCCGTGGCGGGCCACGGCGAGGTCGACCACCGCGGCAACCTGCGCCTCGTCGGTGACGTCGCAGCGGGTGTAGGACGCGGAGCCGGCGCCGAGCTCGGCCGCCAGG
This sequence comes from Triticum urartu, assembly GCF_056163025.1. Lineage (NCBI taxonomy): Eukaryota > Viridiplantae > Streptophyta > Magnoliopsida > Poales > Poaceae > Triticum > Triticum urartu. Next base: position 81,934,896 of record NC_141874.1, read on the forward strand.
GCGCGGCCCAGGTGGTCCTGGACGTCGGCGAGCACGACCTTGGCGCCGTTCCTGACGAACTCCGCGGCCGTCGCCTTGCCGATGCCGCTAGCGGCGCCGGTGATCACGGCCACCTTACCAGCCAGCCTCTGGGAGCCCGAGGCCGTGGAGTAGCCGCAGTGGCCGGCGAAGCCGCCCGCCGCAGCACGACGGCCCTCGCCCCTGCAACACTCACACACAGCATGATCAGCATGCAACCAGAAACCATTACCAGAGAACACATTTGTGCTACCAGATCGGTTCGCCGTGGCTCGGAGCGCATCGTACCTGAGGACGACCTGCATCGCTCGGAACATCTTGCTGATCTGTCTCCGTCGCCGTGGCAAATGTGACCTGCATCGTACCTGAGCGACCGTTATTTAACGAGACGCCGGCCCGGCCGTACGTCGCGCCGTCGCGCGCTCTGGATCATTGACATGACGGCCTGTGAGCTGTGACTGGGCAAGCTGGCATCACTCACGATCACGTTATCTCGACTCGATCTGCAGAGCGGTGAGAGATGAGTTGGGCGGCGACAGAAAATTCACCTCGTGGCTCGCGCGTGCATGTGTTCACAGCGCATGCAAGTGCGCCAGTTGCGTTTTCTTTTCTCTCCGTGCTCGCCGATCGATCGCAGGTGAGGGGATGCTGCGGGCGCTCGGGATCGTGGCACCGCCACGTGATCCCAGTTCCCCAAGCTCTCAAGCACCGGGACTCCGGGAGGGTCGCTTTACTGGCGTAGCGCGTCGCACAAGATTCCATCCAATTTCCTCGCCGAGCACGCGCCACGCCCTGCTCCTGACGCGGCAACGCGGGCAAAAAAAAAAAGAGAAAAAAGGGGGCATTCCGAGAATCGAACTCGGGACCTCTCGCACCCAAAGCGAGAATCATACCACTAGACCAAATGCCCATGCACGTGCGAAATCTCTATTACCATTTAATTAAGTTTGAATTCCTGCAAAATCATGGCCAGCTACCACCAAGGTGTCGATCCTAAGAGCAACTCTAGCACATCCAGATGTTCTGGTTGGATCAATGACCGATGTACGGTAGGGCAATTCTTTCATCTTCAATGCATACAATCAGTATTCGAGGGAACACTCTCGTTGCACCAGTCTCCCTCGCCTATTCGTGTAATTTGCAGTGGGTGCTCTTAGACTAGCCACAATGGATAGTAACATACACTAGTAACATACACATATCCCTAGACTATATTATTACCTTCATAGTGGGTAGTAACTTAAGTGTGGTAACATGCAAAGATTAATTTATTAGGTTATAGACTAATATTGCATTGGGACATGTGATGTTACAGTAACAAGCTAAGTTACTACAACTACCTCTCTCTTCATTAACTCATTGCCACATAAGCAAATTTGCTGAGTTGGACTTGATGTTACTGCTGAAGTTACTCCCACTGTGGCTAGTCTTAGGGTAGGGACCCTTTGTAAAATCTCTTTATACAATGAATGATAAGATCTTGGAGATGAGAACATACTCGTTTACCAAGTAGTCCATATGCTAGCACACGCATTGTCGGGGTACACTTCTGAATTGCATGCACTTTCTCTAGGTTGTCATGCAGCATCCCTCTTGTGACCTTGTGACTGGACCAACCATCATGAGCCTCCACCGTAGTTCCAATGCGCAGAAATAGCTTCCTCAACATTCACTAAGTTATCCCATTGAGATGACTAAACATAAAACCCAGGGTTTCTGCCCAGTTTTTTTTTCTGCGAGTAGATTGATGTTTACTTGTTGCAATCATTTTAGGATTTCACTTGTCTAAAACAAACAAACATATTTAACTAGTTTATTTCACTCATTTCACAAAACAGATTCCGCTAGTTTCATTCAATTCAAACAAATAATTTCAATCACTTTAAAAGATAACAAATTTCACTTTTTTAAAACAACATATTTCACTCATTTCAAACAACAGATTTCGATAATTCTTAAATCATTGGTTTCACTTAATTCAAAATACTCATTCCACTCAAATCAAAAAAATAATTTCACTTATTTCAGAGAATTGGTTTCAATAATTTCAAAAGAAGGTTTCACTCATTAAAAAAAGCTTTTTGTCTATTCGAAAACGTTATTTCACACATTCCTGAAGACTTATTTCACTCACTTTAGATAGCAGATTTCATTCATTGAAAATTCACAATTCTAGAAAATACTGATTTCACTAAAATAAACTTTCACTCCTTTTCAAAAACAATTTTCGCTCATTTCAAATGAATAATTTCACTAAATTCATTTTTTTCACTCATTGGTCTATTTCTAAGCGGTTCCCCACTAAAACAGATTGAGTGAAATAAGTTAGCTAAAACATTGAAATTTAAATGTGTTTGGAATGTATCCAAGATCTTGTTCAAAAGATATTGACGCTAGGAGTTCAAATATATATAAAAAAACAGAAATGGAATTTTGGTTTAAGGATATGAATAATCTAAATTATCAAAAATAAAATAAAAGTGTGTGTGTGTGTGTGTGTGTGTGTGAGAGAGAGAGAGAGAGAGAGAGAGAGAGAGAGAGAGAGAGGACGACGCACACCTATCGGCCAAGGCCGTCGCCAAATGGATCAATATAGTTATTCCTGAAATGATATGCAAGCCTTTTGCATATTTGCGAGAGAGAAAACATAGTGTGTGGCGCGCTTCACTCGGATGCACCCTCTGATCCTACATATGATTTATAGAAAATCTGAAAAAAAAATTGTAGTGATGGGTCATGGGTATGCGTGGACTGTGTGCGCCTTGAGAAAAAAAAATGGTTATCCATGTCATGCGCAGAGAAAAGAGACACTCTTCCCACTACTCGTGTCTACTACTATAATCCTCCTCTTACCACCATGACTTCTCCGGAGTACTTTTAAAACACGCATGTTGAACTGCGGATGCATCATGCATGGTTGAATCTGACATTGGGTATGACCATTTCTTTTCGTCCCACCAAAGCATGAGTCGTAATTACAAATTAGCTCACGAGGACCCAGTGTATGCACAAACTAATGGTTCGTTTATTTTGAAGGAACACGGAGATAATCATTCCGGCGATGCAAAATATAAAACCGATCATCATGGCTATGGATATGCCGATCCCCTTTTCTTTTTCTGTTGATGCATAAAGCCTTCCGGCTCCACATCTTTACACACTACAGTCCATTCCTGAAATCGGAAAACCATTCTCAGAGTGTTCTTTCTTTACATATGATATCTAACAGGCAAAGCAGGATTTTAAGGGCTGCCTAATCTTCAGTTAATTAACTAAGGGCATGTACAATAGTTAATATGATAGTCTTATTTTAAAGTTTGCATGTAGTAATTTAGAGATGACAATAAAACATCTATACAATGGAATATCTCTTAGTCTTATCTAAGTTAACTAGCTATTCTAGAATCATGATGACATATATTTGGCAAGCCTTTTCTCATGGATTCTCTCTCCCCCACCTCAGTAATTATCCTATGTGATACACCTAAGATATCATCATTGTACATGTCCTAAGAGATCATTTTTAAGTCACTCTTCGCCTTCGTCCTCCGGCTTGTTCCCAACTCACCCTCGCCACCGACGACACGCCTGTTGGGACGAACCCTACTTGGCGGCATAGACCGAGCGGCCTCCCGGCGACACAGACGTCGAACAAAGGTAGACGAAGAAGACATCACAATTTTTCCGACGATGAACGCCGCGGCGCACGAATGCCTATATCTTGGCTTTATTTCTTACCATGACTCAAACACATACATGAAAATACACACCACCGTCCGACGAAGATTACATCTTTCTCATCTCTGGCTCTCTCTATACACACACCACATACACTTTATATAGCTTCACGCACGTTGTAGCTGCCACACCGGGCACAAGCCCACAACTACCATGCACGCACGTCCAGGTAACAAATCTTGGAATATCTCCAATATTTGTACGACCCGACTAGCCAGCTGCATGCACTAACTAATCTCTAACAATATGCACGACCAACATGCACGCCACACGCCGGAGCAACAATGTAACACCTTTGATGCAGCTATATCTCCTACGTGTCGAAGCACGACTTAGAGGCATAACTGTATTGAAAGCATGCTGCAAGTAAGGCAATCTTCACAATATTCCATGTAATATAGATAATAAAAGGGGAAGGTACATAGTTGGCTTACACTCGCCACGTCAATCAAAATACATAAATAGCATTACATCATCCAAACACTCATGGCCCGGCTACGGTGCCAAAATAAAAGATCAACCCAACATGCGACACGGTTCCGATCGCCCCAACTGGGCACCACTACTGATCATCAGGGAAAGACACATAGTAACGGCGTGAGTCCTCGTCGAACTCCCACTTGAGCTCAAGCGCGTCATCTGGAACGGAGTCATCAGGCCCTGCATCTGGTTTGGAAGTAATCTGTGAGCCATAGGGACTCAGCAATCTTGCACCCCCGCGATCAAGACTATTTAAGCTTATAGGTAAGACAAGGTAATATGTGTGGAGCTGCAGCAAGCGACTAACATATATGGTGGCTAACCTGGTCGCAAAAAAGAGCGAGAAGAGAAGGCAAAGCGCGAACGAATAACCAGAGAACAACCTGCGGCAAGCATTACTCCAACACCGTGTTCACTTGCCGGACTCCACCGAGAAGAGACCATCACGGTAACTCACACAGTTGATTCATTTTAATTAATTTCAGGTTCAAGTTATCTACAACCGGACATTAACAAATTCCCATCTTCCCATAACCACGGGCACGGCTTTCGAAAGTTCAAATCCCTGCAGGGAGTCCCAACTTAGCCCATGACAAGCTCTCACGGTCAACGAAGGAATAGACCTTCTCCCGAGACATTCCGATAAGACTCGGCATCCCGGTTCTACAAGACAACTCCGACAATGGTAAAACAAGTCCAGCAACACCACCCGCTGTGGCGACAAATCCCGATAGGAGCTGCACATATCTCGTTCTCAGGGCACACCGGATAAGCTAAGCGTACGGGAGCCAATGTAACCCAAGTTGCCAAGGGACGGCCCCGCACGGTGCTCTAGGTTAGACCAACGCTCAGAGGAGCACTGGCCCGGGGGTTTAAAATAAGATGACCCTTGAGTCCGCGAAACCCAAGGGAAAAGGCTAGGTGGAAAATGGTAAAACCAAGGTTGGGCATTGCTGGAGGAGTTTTATTCAAGGGGGACTGTCAAGGGGTTCCCATTATCACCCAACCGCGTAAGGAACGCAAAATCCGGGAACATAACACCGATATGACGGAAACTAGGGCGGCAAGAGTAGAAAAAAACACTAGGCGAGAGGCCGAGCCTTCCACCCTTTACCAAGTATATAGATGCATTAAGATAACAAGATAATATAATGATATCCCAACAAGTAAATAATGTTCCAACAAGGAACAGTCTCCAATCTTCACCTGCAACTAGCAACGCTATAAGAGGGGCTGAGCAAAGCGGTAACATAGCCAATCAACGGTTTGCTAGGACATGGTGGTTAGAGGTCTGACATGGCAATTTGGGAGGCATGATAAGCAAGTGGTAGGCATCATAGCATAGGCATAGCAAAAGAGCGAGCATCTAGCAAAGCAAAGATAGAAGTGATTTCAAGGGTATGATCATCTTGCCTGCAAAGTTGTCAGAGTTGACTGGATCCTTGAAAGCAAACTCAACGGGCTCCTCGTTAGCGAACTCGTCTCCCGGCTCTACCCAAACAAGACAAACAAGCAAACGGAATACAATCAACCACGTGCAAAGCTCAAACAACATGATGCAATCATGGTATGCTATGCGGGATGCGATATGTGATGCATATGCAAGATTTGACAAATGATGAATGAACCTAACCTCAACATGGAAATCCAAGTGTGCCACTGGAAAGGTGAGATGATTTCGCTTGAAAATGATATAAAGATCACCGGAATCGGAGTCACGGTTTGGAAATGGCAAGTAATTCAAATATGGCACCGGTTTGCGATTTACAGCAAGTAGCCATCTAAATGCAACAAGATGAACATGCTACAGCACCCAAACATGACAACAAAATACATGGCAGGGACCAATTCATGAAGCTTAACAAAAGATAAACACTGAGCTACGGCCAATTCATCACTTAACAGGTTCAAACAAGCATGGCAAAAATGCATTTGGTAAACAGATTTCAGACTTGATGAAATTAACACTTGTCTGGAATTTCAGATCAGGTAGCACACTTTGGAGCATGAAAACTATATGCTACAGGGCCTGAACATGGCAAAGTAAAGCATGGAATGGAGCTACTCAAAGATCTTAACAAAAGTCCCTTAGTGATCTTGAGCCAAAAGGGATCAGAAAATACATTTGCAAGCATGTGAACATGGCAAAAACATAATCAGATCACAGACTTAGTGAAAAACTGGAGCATGCAAATCAGATATCAAGTAGGCATGTTTACGAGCTCGATGCACTCACTACAGAGCAAGTCATGACAATATAATCATACACCCATTAAGAATACACATTATACAAGCTAGACATGGCAAGAACAATAACATAGCATGCACGGATCAACTACAACATCCTCGGCAAAATCACTAACAAGTAGACAATCTGCCCAGATTCACGAAATAGCAAAAGTAGAGCTCGATTGACTCAAACTAGGGTGCTCTATAATTGCAAACAAAGACATGGATGGATAGAGAACTACAAGATTAACAAAACATCCTTACTGATCATCCTCAAAAGAGGCACGGATCACTAGGAAACAATATGAAATCTGGCACATTGATATAAACAGATCTATGACTTAGTGGAATTGCTAAGTCCCTGAAATCAGCATTAACGAATGCACCACTTTGCAAGCTTGTTCTAGTCACCAAACACATCACAAAAATACATGGGTTGCATCTCTGGAAAGATGGCAAAGCATATAACAAAACATATGTAGAGCTCAGGGGCATATCATGCACACATAAATCATGGCAAAAATGACAAATATCTAATTGGAGCAGCAGATCTGAGAATTATCTCAAGTAGCACTCTTCCAACAGCATTTCGGGCATCAAGATGAACTCAAATGAAAATGATGCAATGAGATGAAATGATGTACTCTCTGAGATTAACATTTTGATATGCTATATGTCCAAAACGGAGCTACGGATGCGGAGATACAACATGATGAAAAACGCAAAATAGTTAGGGTTTCGGGGCAAAAGTCAACCGATCCGAAATCTGGATCCAGATTTGGCCCGGGAGCACTGTAGCAGCGGCGCGGCTGCCGAGGATCGCTGATTCGTCGCCGGAGAATAAGTCCGGCGGGGCAGAGGAGGTGCGGCCCGGGGTGGCCGTGGGCGTCGCCGGCCGCGGCGGCGAGGGCGGCGTCGGCGGCGAGAGGCGGCGCGGCCAGCAGGCGGTGAGGCGGTGGTCGGTGGCGACTTGCGGCGCGCCGGCCGGCGAGTGCGGCGGAGAGGCGGCGCCGGGAGGGAGGAGGAAGCCGGCGCGGGCGGCGGTGCGGCTGGGCCTCGCGGGGGCCCAGCTCGGGCTCGACGGGCCGGCGATGTGGGGCGCGGGCGCGGGCGTATCAGGCGGCGACAAGTGGCGGTGGCAGGGTGGAAATGGACATGTCCGGCCGGACGAAAAAATGTCCGGCGGCGCGTGGAGAGGGAGGGGACTAGGGTTTGCGCGAGGATTTCGGGGGAGGACCTATTTATAGGCATAGGAGGAGCTAGGAGAGTCCAAATGAGGTGCGGTTTTTGGCCACGTGATTGTGATCGAATGCTCTAGAATATGGAGAGGGTTTTGGTGGGTTTTGGGCCAAAATGGAGGGGTGTTGGGATGCAACACACATGCGGCCTTTCGGTCCCTCGGTTAGCCATTGGAGCATCAAACGAAGTTCAAATGGTACGAAACTTGACAGGCGATCTACCGGTAGTAAACCAAGGCCGCTTGGCAAGTCTTGGTCCAATCCGGAAATGTTTAATCCCCACACATGAAAGAATGGTAGAAATAACCACCGGAGGAGAACGGAGCGCCGGAATGCAAAGCGGACAACGGGGAAAATGTTCGGATGCATGAGACGAACACGTATGCAAATGCAATGCACATGATGACATGATATGAGATGCATGACAACAACAACAACACATGGAGACGAAAACCCGAACCCGAGAAAATAAAATAACTTAACGCCGGAAACGACAAGAGTTGGATTACATATTAGGTAAATCATATCCGGGGTGTTACAGCACTCCACCACTACGAAAGGATCTCGTCCCGAGATCTAGGACTGAAAGAACGCCGGGTACTCAGAACGGAGGTGATCCTCGCGTTCCCAGGTGGCTTCACGGTCGAAATGGTGTGACCACTTGACTTTGAGGAATTTGATTGACTTGTTACGAGTCTTGCATTCAGTCTCTTCCAGAATAGCCACGGGGTGCTCACGATAAGAGAGATCTTCTTGGAGCTCAATGTCTTTGAAGTTGATGGTGCGGTCAGGAGTCTTGAAGCACTTGCGGAGCTGAGAGACATGGAACACGTCATGCACATTTGCAAAGTTTGAAGGAAGCTCGAGTTGATAGGCGAGATCGCCTCTCTTGCTGACGACGTTGAAAGGTCCCACGTATCTAGGGGCAAGCTTCCCTTTGATACCGAAGCGGCGAGTACCTTTCATAGGAGAGACGCGGAGGTAAACATGATCTCCGATCTCGAAAGCCAAATCACGGTGCTTACTATCATAGTAGCTCTTCTGGCGGGATTGGGCTGCTTTGAGGTTATCTCGAATGACTTTGCACATCTCCTCTGCCTCTGTGATTAAGTCATTTCTCAGAAGTTGACGTTCACCGGTTTCAGACCAGTTGAGAGGGGTACGACACTTCCTGCCATACAGAATTTCAAATGGGGCCTTGCCCAAACTTGCTTGAAAACTGTTGTTGTAGGAGAATTCAGCATATGGAAGACAATCCTCCCACTTCATGCCGAAGGAGATCACACAAGCCCTGAGCATATCTTTAAGAATCTGATTGACACGCTCGACTTGCCCGCTAGTTTGAGGATGGAAAGTTGTGCTAAAGCGGATGTTGGTGCCCATGGCCTTCTGAAAAGAATTCCAAAACTTGGAGGTAAAGATGTTGCCACGGTCTGAAGAGATCACCTATGGAATACCGTGCAGAGAGACAATCCGAGAGGTATAGAGCTCCGCCAATTGAGCTACAGTGATAGACTCTTTGATAGGCAGAAAGTGAGCCACTTTAGTGAGTTTGTCGATGACAACGAATATAGGATCATTGCCACGCTTGGACTTTGGAAATCCAGTCACAAAGTCCATCTCAATGTGGTCAAACTTCCATTTTGGAATGGCAAGAGGTTGGAGGAGACCAGCTGGCCTTTGGTGTTCTGCCTTCACTCTTCTGCAGACATCACACTCATTCACGACCGAGCAATCTCGCGCTTCATTCGAGTCCACCAATAAGCCTGCTTGAGGTCCTGATACATCTTCGTGCTCCCAGGGTGGATGAAGAGGAGAGAATTGTGAGCCTCGTTCATGATCACTTTACGAAGGTCACCTTTGGGCACAACAATACGATCCTCGAAGAAGAGAGTATCCTTGTCATCAAGGTGGTAGCACTTGTACTTGGGTTGACTCTTGGCAATCCCAATCTTCACCTTATTCACCATAGCATCAAGAAGTTGGGCTTGGCGAATCTGGTCTTCCAAGGTAGGAGATACTTGAAGGTTGGCGAGGAAACCTTGAGAAACAACTTGCAGATTAAGTTTGCGGAAAGCTTCACAAAGCTCGGGTTGATAAGGCTTGAGAATCAGACTGTTGCAATAAGCCTTCCTGCTCAATGCGTCAGCAATCACATTGGCCTTGCCTGGAGTATACTCGATACTCGGATTATACTCTTGAATCATTTCGACCCATCGAGTTTGCCTGAGGTTGAGATTAGGCTGAGTGAAGATGTACTTGAGACTCTTGTGGTCAGTGAAAATGTCCACTTTTCTTCCCAATAAGAGATGTCTCCAAGTCAAAAGAGCATGCACAACTGCCACCAACTCGAGGTCATGAGTGGGGTAGTTCTTCTCGTTGGGCTTCAACTGGCGAGAGGTATAAGCCAAAACTTTCTTCTCTTGCATCAACACTGCACCGAGACCTTGGAGAGAGGCATCGCAAAAGACCTCGTACGGTTTGGATTCATCAGGAGGAGTCAGAACTGGAGCAGTGACCAATTTCTCTTTCAAGGTGTTGAAAGCGATGTCACATTCCGGAGACCAAACGTACTTGACGTGCTTCTGGAGAAGATTTGAGAGAGGCTTCGCGATCTTAGAAAAGTTCTCAACGAACCTTCGACAGTAGCTTGCGAGACCGAGGAAGTTACGGAGTTGCTTCACGTTCTGAGGTGGTTCCCAATTCACAATTGCAGACACCTTCTCAGGATTCACCGCAATGCCCTTGGCAGAGATGATATGCCCAAGATAAAGAACCTCATCGAGCCAAAATTCGCACTTTGAGAACTTGGCGTAGAAATGGTGTTCCCTCAGCTTATCGAGTACCAAACGCAAGTGCTTGGCATGATCTTCCTTGTTCTTCGAAAAGACCAGAATGTCGTCGAGATAGACCAAAACAAAGTCATTGGTGTAGGCGTTGAAGATGAAGTTCATCATGCGAGAGAACGTCGGAGGAGCGTTGATGAGGCCAAAAGACATGACAGTGTATTCATATGAACCATAGCTTGTCCTGAAGGCCATCTTGGGAATATCTTGCTCACGGAGTCGAATCTAGTGATAACCCATACGGAGATCAAGCTTGGAGAATACTTGGGCACCTTTGAGTTGTTCGAACAACTCGTTGATGTTGGGAAGTGGGTATTTGTTCTTGATAGTCTTCTTGTTCAATGGACGGTAATCAACACAAAGTCGGTCCTTTCCATCCTTCTTCTTCACAAAAAGAACACCACAACCCCACAGAGAAGAACTAGGTCGGGTGAGACCCATTCACTCTTGAATATCGAGTTGCTTCTTCAGCTTCTTCAACTCTTCAGGTCTGAGCTTGTAAGGACGCTTGCACACTGGTTCCCTGCCAGGCTCAAGATCAATGACGAATTCAACTGGCCGGTGCGGAGGCATTCCTGGAAGCTCTTCTGGAAAGACGTCTTGATATTCGCAAACGATTGGAATTTGCGAGATGGCATCCAGTTCACCCTTCTCATTGAGAGAAAATAGACGGATGGTGTCGTCATTTGCGGCAAAGACAATTACATCCTCAGACGAATGAGTCAATTGAATCTGCCTGGCTGCACAATCAAGCTGAGCCTTGTGCTTAGAAAGCCAATCCATTCCGAGAATAAGATCAATATCCGAGTTACCAAGAACCATTGGAGAAGCCAGAAACTTTAAATCACCCATCATGATAGAAACATCCGGGACTATTGAAGTAACCCTCATAGACTTAGCCGGAGAAACCACTCCCATAGGTTTACCCAACATTTGCGAAACGAAGTCATGCTTGGAAACAAATAATCTTGACATGAAACAATGCGATGCACCAGTGTCAAAAAGAACTTTTGCGGGAATAGAGTTAACTGGAAAGTTACCCATGATGACATCTGACGAATCCTCTGCCTGAGCTGCATTCACCATGTTAACCATGGCGTGCTTGGGGTTATGCTTGACCACAACTGTACTTGCCGATCTCACAGGAGGAGGAGGGAGGCGCCTCTGATTGAAGCATTTGTTGGCATAGTGACCCTTCTGTTGGCACTTGTTGCACGTGACCTCTGAAAGCGGACGGTGATACGGAGCACTCGATCTTGGAGCTTGAGACGAAGTCTTGTTCTGAAAGCCAGGGTTGGGTGGGTGGGAAGATCCACTGCCACCTTTGCTCTTCTGCTGATACGGCTGACGGAACGGAGGAGGAGGAAGCCAATACTTCTGCTGCTTGGCCACTTGAGTAGAGGAAGAAGGAGTAGCATCTCTGACTCGCTTCTTGGAAGCATCACACCTTAGTTGAGCAGCCTCTTGCTTCAATGCCATGTTGTAGAACTCATCGTACCTCAAGGGCTCAAAGAGAACAAGAGCTAGCTGGATTTCTTCTCTGAGACCACCCCTGAACTGGTATATCATGCTCTTCTCGTCAGGGACGTCCTGCTTAGCAAAGCGGGCGAGCTTCTGAAACAACTTGTTATAGTCATACACAGACAAAGAGCCTTGCTTCAGGTTGCGGAATTCCTCACGCTTGCTTTCAACCACGCTCTGAGGAATATGATGAGCTTTGAAATCTTGACGGAATTCATCCCAAGTAATCACACGGCCTCCTTTGGAATCCTTGTACTGCTGGAACCATTCTGCAGCTTGGTCGTTGAGTTGGAAGGAAGCGAACTTGACAAAGTCCTCAGGCCTGACGTCACTGCACTCGAAATGCTTGCACAAGTCCACGAGCCAATCGTCAGCATCAGTTGCCTCAACACAATTACCGAAAGTCTTTGGCCCGTTAGCAAGGAACTGGTTGAGTGTAGCAAAGTGATTCTGATTGTTGCCTTGGTTGCCTTGGTTCGCTTGATTGCGCTCTTGAAGAATTTGCATGATCAACTGCGTGTTTGCATTGGTTGCGGCCATCACAGCTTGCCATGCCTCCGGAGGAGAGGGAGGTGGTGGCGGATCAGGATTCGGAGTCGTGCGCGTTGGTAAGAGGAAGGAGGAAGCCGGCGCGGGAGGGAGGAGGAAGCCGGCGCGGGCGGCGGTGCGGCTGGGCCTCGCGGGGGCCCAGCTCGGGCTTGGCGGGCCGGCGATGTGGGGCGCGGGCGTATCAGGCGGCGACAAGTGGCGGCGGCGGGGTGGAAATGGACATGTCCGGCCGGACGAAAAAATGTCTAGCGGCGCGTGGAGAGGGAGGGGACTAGGGTTTGCGCGAGGATTTCGGGGGAGGACCTATTTATAGGCATAGGAGGAGTTAGGAGAGTCCAAATGAGGTGCGGTTTTCGGCCACGCGATCGTGATCGAACGCTCTAAAAGATGGAGAGGGTTTTGATGGGTTTTGGGCCAAAATGGAGGGGTGTTGAGATGCAACACACACGAGGCCTTCTCGGTCCCTCGGTTAACCGTTGGAGTATCAAACAAAGTTCAAATGGTACGAAACTTGACAGGCGGTCTACCGGTAGTAAACCAAGGCCGCTTGGCAAGTCTCGGTCCAATCCGGAAATGTTTAATCCCCACACATGAAAGAAAGGTAGAAATGACCACCGGAGGAGAACGGAGCGCCGGAATGCAAAACGGACAACGGGGAAAATGCTCGGATGCATGAGACGAACACGTATGCAAATGCAATGCACATGATGACATGATATGAGATGCATGACAACAACAACAACAACACACAGAGACAAAAACCCGAATCCGAGAAAATAAAATAACTTAATGTCGGAAACGGTAAGAGTTGGATTACATATTAGGTAAATCATATCCAGGGTGTTAAAAACAAACTCATGGATGTAGCCTCACGACCAACATATACACATTATCGAGTTTTTAAGTGTGAGTGATAGCTTCGAGTGGATTGATACATATTTTTGTCAGATTTTTGTCGATTGATACAGAGGCTAGGGGTCTAACCTCCTATTCTAAAAAGAAAACGACCAACACGTACACGTACAATCCCCCCCCCCCCCCCCCCCCCACACACACACACACACACAAAAAATGACCAACACGTACACGCACGATCCGGCAGGTCGCTCCATTCGCCACATATGGTTTATTTTCCTAACAACGCCAGCCGCAGCGTCCCTTTCTAAGGCTCGGTGCTCTGCAATGAATGGACTTAAACCTAGAATAATTTCAGGCAACTGATTATTAGCAAACACGGATTTTAAACTGACATAGTATGTGTTAAGTTTGACAAACAACCAACAAACTACTAGTACATGACACCAAAATGAAAATACTAGAGCATACATTGGATGCATCTATCTTGTTTTGTTATCTGCCAAATCACAAGTTCAAACGTATTTTCGCCGAATATAGAGAAGACATATACCCACACAACCAAATATGTAAAAATGATTCGATGAAATAGGATTAGCATAACCCGCCACATTCCTCATGACCACTCGTTGCTCATCCGCATCAAGCGGCGTGATGCTCTGCTCTTTCCTGAAGTAGCCGTGAGGATCTATCTGACGCTTGGCCATGGCGAGCCTCCTGAAGTTATCCTTGTAGTACTTCTCGCCCCAGAGCTTGCCGGCCTCGTAGCTCGTGACGTTGTCCGCTCCAACGACATTCTCGCCGAGGTCCAGGTCCCTGTAGTTCACGTACGCCTCCCTTGGGTTCTTGCTCACGTGGGCTCCATGAACGTGTAGACGTCCCTGACCCACGTCGTCAACGCCGCACTGTCGCCGTCGGCAGCCCAGAAGTTCATGTACTGGATGCTGTACAGCACGCCGCCGCGGGCACGCGGGCGATGTTCCCGCCATAGGGGTCTACGATCATGAGGCTGGTGTCTGGCCTCGCGAGCCAGGTCGCGAAGATTTCGTCCCACACATGACACGTCGCTGGATATGGCATGCCAGAAGTAGTCATATGTGGCCTTGCTGAAGGTGGCATCTTCATATTTTATGAAGTCACCACAAGCGTCTTGCAGCCGATGGGAACGCTTCCTTTCATTGAGCGTATATCGCTGAAAGTCTGAAAAAATTCAGAAATAATGCAAACACCAACGTCAAATTTAAGACTTGAAACCTGAGGTGTGGGGGATAACATTGTCCTCTTAATCATCCAACCACGGATTGATTCGTAGCTCTAATTACCATGTAAAAATAGATGAAATCGTATGGTTTTTTTTTTTGAACATGAAAGCGTATGGTTGATGCAGGGGCGCATGCATGTTTGTATGTTGAAGGCGTGCGTGAGTTATTGTACTCACGATGTGGTTGTTGTGTAGATAAGCATATGGTAGAGATACGTACGTGTCTGTTGTATAGTTTTCTTGGGCATCACAAGTCCAACAACCGGATCCTAACAATGCAATTGATCTCATGGCCTGGTTGACTTATATATACACCAAAATGAAAATACTTTGCGCATAAAATCGGATGCATATATTCTGTTTCGTTGTCATCGGCCGAATCATGATTTTAAACGGTATTTTCGCCGAATATACACAAGACAGATACCCACACAACCAAATATGTCAAAACGATTCGACGAAATAGGATTAGCGTAACCCTTAGGCGCCACGTCCCTCGTGATCAGTGGTTGCTCGTCAGCATCAAGCGGCGGGATGCTCTGCTCATTCCTGAAGTAGTCGTCGGGGTCTATCTGACGCTTGGCCATGGCGAGCCTCCTGAAGTTATCCTTGTAGTACTTCTCGCCCCAGACCTTGCCGGCCTCGTAGCTGGTGACGTTGCCGACGACCACGTTCGTCCCGAGGTCAAGGTCCCTGTAGTTCACGTACGCCTCCCTCGGGTTCTTGCTCACGTGCGGCTCCATGAACGCGTACATGTCCCTGATCCACCTCTTCTGCGCCGCGCCGTCGCCGCCGCCCCAGAAGTTCATGTACTGCACGTTATACAGCACGCCGGCGCGGTGTGAGAATGGTGTCGCGGACTCCGGCACGCCGGCGATGCTCCCGCCGTAGGGGTCCAGGATCATCAGCCCCGCGTCCGGCCTCGCGAGCCAGGTCTCGAAGATTTCCTCCCACACGTCGCTGGCGATCGCATGCCGGACGTAGTCGGACGTGGCCTTGCTGGAGGTGGTGTCCACGGGGTCGGTCCGGTTCAAGATGTCCTCCACGGTGGCGTCGCCGCCCAGGTAGACGTAGGGCACGGACTGGAGCCAGGTCATTTCCTTGCAGTGCTTATGATTCACGCCGAGCTCTGGGAAGCGGTGGCGCATCACCGGCAGGAGCGCGTCGCAGGTGCCTAGGTATAGGGCCTGGAATTTGGCCACCTGTCGTTGGACGAGCACCCTCACGAACAAGTCGTCAGGGAGAGCCGGCGCGACCTCCTGCCACTTGGTGAGGATGTCCACGGCGCCCTGCTCGACGGACTTGGGGATCGTGAACGCGGTGACCGCCGGCGGCACGGCCACGAGCTTCACCTGCCACGACAGCACGATCCCGAAGCTCCCGCCGCCGCCGCCGCCGCGGATGGCCCAAAAGACGTCCTGGCCCATGGCGTCCCTGTCCAGGACCCTCCCCTCGGCGTCAACAAGCGTGGCGTCCACGACGTGGTCGGCGGCCAGGCCATGCTTGCGCAGCAGCATGCCGAAGCCGCCGCCGCTGAGATGTCCGCCGACGCCCACCGTCGGGCACAGGCCCGCTGGGAACGCCAGCCGGTCACTCGCCTTCCCGATAGCATGATACAGCTCCCCGAGCGTCGCGCCGGAGTCCACCCACGCGGTGGATGGCGCTTCCTCCCGCGGGCTGCCAAGGCTGACGCGCACGGAGCGGAGGCCGGCGAGGTCAATCACGGCGAATGTCTCGAGGCGCGTAGACCTGAACGAGAGGCCCTCGTAGTCGTGCCCGCCGCTGCGCACACGGAGGCGGACGCCGTGCCGGCGGCCGCACACGACGGCGGCCTGGACGTGCGAGGCGTTCATCGCCGTAACGATGCAGATCGGCCGCACCGTCGCCTGCGTGAGGAACCTGCGGTTCCGAACGGAGGACGCCAGGACCGACGCGAACGACGGCGAGCTCCGGGTGAAGAGGAGCTGCTCGGGCACGGACGCCGTGAGGCACGCGAGGAAGCCATCGGAGGAAGCTTGGGAGCAGAAGAACAAGCGAGAGACCAAGAGCATTGCTAGCAGCGCCATGATACGGGACGGGGCCATCGAGCTCTGCATGCTTCGTGAACGAATGGCCAGTGATCGATCTTGGCTAGGTTTGGCGCATCGAGGTAGCACTGCTTTGCGTGTATATAGGCTGGGATGACGGCGAGTACTCTGTCTGAAGTCTGAACTCGAAAATCGTGTTCACTACGTAGCCTGCAAACAAACGAAAGGTCTTGCATGGTCAACTATGTGGACAGTGGTCCGCGTGGCAGGCAGGGATTGGCTCAACCTGACGAAGTGCATGCAACGCGTAGTTAAAGCGGGAGCCGTATTTGAATTGCTAAATTAATCCAATCCATAAACTAGCCCATCTCGTGGTTCCCGTGCGAACAGATGATATGATACCGCGATATGGTCAACCACACACACCTGGCCGCTGCAATCTTACCCACCTCACGCCAGCCCTCGACGCATTGAGCGACTGCTGGGCCGCACCCGCACGCACGACGTGCTCTTCCCAAACTGGCACGCAAAGGATTTGACAGCCTAGTGCCGCTCACCCTCACCGTTTGGAAGATTTGGGTCGAGCGCAATGCCAAGTCCTTCCAGTGGCGGAGACAGGACCCAGGCCAGGGGGGGGGGGGGGGGGGGGGCCCTGGGCCTGGGGCGTGAAGTTTTGTTTCTTTGTTAACTGTAATGATTTTGCACTATTTGGACACTGTTTAACACTATAGCGACGAAGCAGGCCCGGGGCGCAGTGTTAGCCTGGCTCCGCCCCTGAGTCCTTCAATGGCACCCCTGGCACGACTGCATGCGCCGGCATAGCCATGGAGGGAGACTTATGGATGCAAGCGATCTGGAGATAGTCGAATAATTGTACATGAGCTGGGTCCGGCCCTTGCGGCCACGGCCGTTGTACGGGTAGTTATGTCGGCGCGCGCAACTTCGCACCACTGTGTATTCTGTTTTTTCCCCTTCTAATATATCGACACGCAAGGCTTTAGCGGTTTGCATGACTGGTACGTGAACGGTGTGATCTCCTTATCCCTTGACCATATCACCAACTATATATCATAGTTGCACTTCTCTTGTTATAGTTAACCCAAAGATCATATGCACTTGTCCATAAGTGTGACTGAAAAAGGATCGCACCTACCTAACATATCGTATCAATTTGCATTCATGTGGTTTATTCTCCTCCAAATTTTTTTATCATTTATACCATCAATTGTGTCCCACTACTCAGTTTTGTTATTAGAAGTTACAACTACTTAAAAATGCCATCGTTCTATGAGATCCTTACGAAAAAATGCCATTAGATATTTAAAAAATGCCATCGTTCTATTATGTGTTTGCTCAGAAATGCCATCAGACATCGTTATTGTCGGATGAAACCCGTTGACCATGTTATATGACAAAAAATACCCCTAGATCCACATGCCAACTCTCTCTATCTCACAATGATAATTGTGGGGCCCACTTGCCAGGAGTAAGCAAGCGAATAATTTTACAAGAAGATAAGAACTCTGTTGGGATCAAGTGGAACCAACATTTTATTGTAGTGAGATAGAGGGAGAGTTGACATGTTGGTCCATAGGTATTTATGTCACTATAGCATGACAAACGTCATTTGAGCTGACAATAATGGTGTCTAGTGGCATTTTTGAGCATGCGCCTACCGAAGCGATGACATTTTTGAGCAGTTGAAATTTCTAGTGGCAAAACTGAGTACTGAAACACAAATAGTGGCATAAATGATAAACCCCTTTTTTAAAACATTCTCCTCTAATTGTGACTCACTTACATGCTGCACTGTTGATATGTAGGTTGACAACCCCAAATGCTTGTTTGACCTGTTTAGATTTGATGTTTTGATGGATTGTATATAAAGTTATGAACAATATGTTTTCTCCTCTCCATTCCCTTCCCCACAATTACCTTATTCCGATAGTGCAATTATTGTAATGTCATACATCTAGCCAGCTAGATGGTCACACACACACACACACGTATCTTACTTTAACTTTCGCTCTACCTTTTTTTGGAACCAGGCTATCCCCCCCCCCCCCCAATTTCCATTACTTCCATAATGAAAAAACAAAGCTCTAAACCAGTAACCAGAAGGACAAGAGGCAGGAAAGAGAACCGGCGAGCTCGGGGCAATATCTGGAAACCCACTACCTGTGCCTGGTATGTAGGCATGGACCATGCGGCAAAAATCGAGTATCACCCATACAACCCACCAAAGGTGTTGGAAATATGACCTAGAGGTAATAATAAAGTGGTTATTATTATATTTCCTTGTTCATGATAATTGTCTATTATTCACACTATAATTGTATTAACCGGAAATCGTAATACATGTGTGAATACATAGATCGTAATATGTTCCTAGTAAGCCCCTAGTTAACTAGCTCGTTGATCAATAGATGGTAATGATTTCTTGACCATGGACATTGGATGTCGTTGATAATGGGAGAAGAATGATGTGATGGACAAGACCCAATCCTAAGCGTAGCACAAGATCGTGTAGTTCGTTTGCTAAAGCTTTTCTAATGTCAAGTATCATTTCCTTAGACCATGAGATTGTGCAACTGCCGGATACCGTAGGAATGCTTTAGGTGTACCAAACGTCACAACGTAACTGGGTGGCTATAAAGGTGCACTATGGGTATCTGCGAAATGTCTGTTGGGTTGGCACGAATCGAGACTGGGATTTTTCACTCCGTATGACGGAGAGGTATCTCTGGGCCCACTCGGTAAGACATCATCGTAATGAGCTCAATGTGACTAAGGAGTTAGCCACGGGATCATTGAAGAATTGCCTATCAAAGATGGCAATACCTAGATCTATTCTTGCTTGTTATGCCTAGCTAGGGGCGTTAAACGATAGCGCTTGTTGGGAGGCAACCCAATTTTATTTTTATTCCTTGCTTTTTGCTCCTGTTTAGCAATAAATAATTTATCTAGCCTCTGTTTTGGTTGTGTTTTTTGTGTTTAATTAGTGTTTGTGCCAAGTAGAACCGTTAGGAAGACTTGGGGAAAGTCTTGTTGAACTTGCTGTAAAAAACAGAAACTTTAGCGCTCACGAGAACTGCTGTCATTTTTATTTGGAAAGTGCTATTTAGTTAATTCTTTTTGCAGATGATTAATAGATAAATTCCTCACGTCCAGCAATTTATTTTAGAATTTTTGGGGTTCCAGATCTTGCGCTAGCTACAGATTACTACAGACTATTCTGTTTTTGACAGATTCTGTTTTTCGTGTGTTGTTTGCTTATTTTGATGAATCTATGGCTAGTAAAATAGTTTATAAACCATAGACAAGTTGGAATACAGTAGGTATAACACCAATATAAATAAATAATGAGTTCATTACAGTACCTTGAAGTGATATTTTGTTTTCTTTCGCTAACGGAGCTCACGAGATTTTCTACTTTAAGTTTTGTGTTGTGAAGTTTTCAAGTTTTGGGTAAAGATTTGATGGATTATGGAACAAGGAGTGGCAAAAGCCTAAGCTTGGGGAAGCCCATGGCACCCCCAAGATAATCTAAGGACACCTAAAAGCCAAAGCTTGGGGATGCCCCGGAAGGCATCCCCTCTTCGTCTACTTCTATCGGTAACTTTACTTGGAGCTATATTTTTATTCGCCACATGATATGTGTTTTGCTTGGAGCGTCTTGTATGATTTGAGTCTTTGCTTGTTAGTTTACCACAATCATCCTTGCTGTACACACCTTTTGAGAGAGCCATACATGATTTGGAATTTGTTAGAATACTCTATGTGCTTCGCTTATATCTTTTGAGTTATATAATTTTGCTCTAGTACTTCACTTATATCTTTTAGAGCACGGTGGTGGATTTGTTTTACAGAAACTATTGATCTCTCATGCATCACTTAGATTATTTTGAGAGTCTTAATAGCATGGTAATTTGCTTAAAATCCTAATATGCTTGGTATACAAGATTAATAATAAAACTTTCTTATGAGTGTGTTGAATACTATGATAAGTTTGATACTTGATAATTGTTTTGAGATATAAAGATGGTGATATTAAAGTTGTGCTAGTTGAGTAGTTGTGAATTTGAGAAATACTTGTGTTGAAGCTTATGATTCCCGTAGCATGCACGTATGGTGAACCGTTATGTGATGAAGTTGGAGCATGATTTATTTTTTGATTGCCTTCCTTATGAGTGGTGGTTGGGGACGAGCGATGGTCTTTTCCTAACAATCTATCCCCCTAGGAGCATGCACGTAATACTTTGCTTTGATAACTTGTAGATTTTTGCAATAAGTATATGAGTTCTTTATGACTAATGTTGAGTCCATGGATTATACGCACTCTCACCCTTCCACCTTTGCTAGCCTCTCTAATACCGCGCACCTTTCGCCGGTATCATACACCCACCATATATCTTCCTCAAAACAACCACCATACCTACCTATTATGGCATTTCCATAGCCATTCCGAGATATATTGCCATGCAATTTTCCACCGTTCTGCTTATTATGACACACTCCATCATTGTCATATTGCTTAGCATGACCATGTAGTTGACATTGTATTTGTGGCAAAGCAACCATTCATAATTCTTTCATATGTGTCACTCATGAGTCATTGCATATCCCAGTACACCGCCGGAGGCATTCATATAGAGTCATATTTTGTTCTAAGTATCGATTTGTAATTGTTGAGTTGTAAGAAAAATAAAAGTGTGATGATCATCATTATTAGAGCATTGTCCCAGTGAGGAAAGGATGATGGAGACTATGATTCCCCCACAAGTCGGGATGAGACTCCGGACGAAAGAAAAGATGCCATAAAAAAATAAAAAAAGAGAAAAGGCCCAAATAAGAAAATGAGAGAAAAAGAGAGAAGGGACAATGTTACTATCCTTTTACCACACTTGTGCTTCAAAGTAGCACCATGATCTTCATAGTAGAGAGTTTCTCATGTTATCACTTTCATATACTAGTGGGAATCTTTCATTATAAAACTTGGCTTGTATATTCCAATGATGGGCTTCCTCAAATTGCCTTAGGTCTTCATGAGCAATCAAGTTGGATGCACACCCACTTAGTTTCTTTTTGAGCTTTCATATACTTATAGCTCTAGTGCATCCGTTGCATGGCAATCCCTACTCACTCACATTGATATCTATTGATGGGCATCTCCATAGCCCGTTGATACGCCTAGTTGATGTGAGACTATCTTCTCCCTTTTTGTCTTCTCCACAACCACCACTCTATTCCACCTATAGTGCTATATCCATGGCTCACGCTCATGTATTGCATGAAGATTGAAATTTTTTTGAGAATGTCAAAAGTATGAAACAATTGCTTGGCTTGTCATCGGGGTTGTGCATGATTTAAATATTTTGTGTGGTGAAGATAGAGCATAGCCAGACTATATGATTTTGTGGGGATAACTTTCTTTAGCCATGTTATTTTGAGAAGACATAATTGCTTAGTTAGTATGCTTGAAGTATTATTATTTTTATGTCAATATGACCTTTTGTCTTGAATCTTTCGGATCTGAATATTCATACCACAATTAAGAAAAATTACATTAAAATTATGCCAAGTAGCACTCCGCATCAAAAATTCTTTTTTATCATTTACCTACTCGAGGACGAGCAGGAATTAAGCTTGGGGATGCTTGATACGTCTCCAACGTATCTATAATTTTTGATTGCTCCATGCTATATTATCTACTGTTTTGGACATTATTGGGCTTTATTATCCACTTTTATACTCCCTCTGTTCCTAAATATAGGGTGTATAGTTTTTGGCATGGAAATTAAAGAACGCATGTGGAGGGAAAATTTCACAAGTTTTGGGCGAGATTACACCTGACTAATTGACATGAGAAAATAGAGGAGCTTGCCTGGTATAATAAAATGTAATCAAATCCCTAATAAAATTATCCAAATGAGTGGTGCAACGTGATACACCTTATATTTCGGATTTTTTTGTCAGAAAACTATACACCTTATATCAAGGAACGGAGGGAGTATTATTTTTGGGACTAACCTATTAACCGGAGGCCCAGCCCAGAAATGTTGTTTTTTTTGCCTGTTTTAGGGTTTCGAAGAAAAGGAATATCAAACGGAGTCCAAACGGAATGAAATCTTCGGGAACGTGATTTTCTCAACGAATAAGACCAGAGAGACTTGGACCCTACGTCAAGAAATAAAACAGGAGGCCACGAGGTAGGGGGGCACGCCTCCCTACCCTAGGCACGCCCTCCACCCTCGTGGGCCCCCTGTTGCTCCACCGACGTACTCCTTCCTCCTCTATATATCCACGTACCCCCAAATGATCATAACAGGAGCCAAAACCCTAATTCCATAGTCGTAACTTTCTTATCCACGAGATCCCATCTTGGGGCCTGTTCCGGAGCTCCGCCGGAGGGGGCATCGATCACGGAGGGCTTCTACATCAACACCATAGCCTCTCCGATGAAGTGTGAGTAGTTTATCTCAGACCTACGGGTCCATAGTTAGTAGCTAGATGGCTTCTTCTCTCTTTTTGGAACTCAATACAATGTTCTCCCCCTCTCTTGTGGAGATCTATTCGATGTAATCTTCTTTTTGCGGTGTGTTTGTTGAGATCGATGAATTGTGGGTTTATGATCAAGTCTATCTATGAATAATATTTGAATCTTCTCTGAATTCTTTTATATATTATTGGTTATCTTTACAAGTCTCTTCAAATTATCAGTTTGGTTTGGCCTACTAGATTGATCTTTCTTGCAATGGGAGAAGTGCTTAGCTTTGGGTTCAATCTTGCGGTGTCCTTTCCCGGTGACAGTAAGGGCAACAAGGCACGTATTGTATTGTTGCCATCGAGGATAACAAGATGGGGTTTTCTTCCTATTGCATGAGTCGATCCCTCTACATCATGTCATATTTCTTAAGGCGTTACTCTGTTTTGTTGGGGAACGTAGCAGAATTTTAAAATTTTCTACGCATCACCAAGATCAATCTATGGAGTCATCTAGCAACGAGGGAGAGGAGAGTGCATCTACATACCCTTGTAGATCGCGAGCGGAAGCGTTCAAGAGAACGGGGTTGATGGAGTCGTACTCGTCGTGATCCAAATCACCGATGACCTAGCGCCGAACAGATGGCACCTCCGCGTTCAACACACGTACGGTTGGGAAGACGTCTCCTCCAACTTGATCCAGCAAGGGGGAAGGAGAGGTTGATGGAGATCCGGCAGCACGACGGTGTGGTGGTGGAAGCAACGGTGATCTCGGCAGGGCTTCGCCAAGCTCAGGGAGAGGGAGGAGTGTCACGGGAGGGAGAGGGAGGCGCTAGGGGCTAGGGTGCGGCTGCCCTCCCTCCCACCCACTATATATAGGACCCCTAGGGGGGCGCCGGCCCTAGGAGATGGGATCTCCAAGGGGGGCGGCGGCCAAGGGGGGTCGAGTGCCCCCCAAGCCAAGTGGGGCGCCCCCCACGCCTAGGGTTTCCAACCCTAGGCATAGGGGGAGGCCCAAGGGAGGCGCACCAGCCCACTAGGGGCTGGTTCCCCTCCCACTTTATCCCATGGGGCCCTCCGGGATAGGTGGCCCCACCCGGTGGACCCCCGGGACCCTTCCGGTGGTCCCGGTACAATACCGATTACCCCCGAAACTTTCCCGATGGCCGAAACTTGACTTCCTATATATAAATCTTCACCTCCGGACCATTCTGGAACTCCTCGTGATGTCCGGGATTCCGGGACTCCGAACAACTTTCGGGTTACCGTATACTAATATCTCAACAACCCTAGCGTCACCGAACCTTAAGTGTGTAGACCCTACGGGTTCGGGAGACACGCAGACATGACCGAGACGACTCTTCGGTCAATAACCAACAGCGGGATCTGGATACCCATGTTGGCTCCCACATGCTCCTCGATGATCTCATCGGATGAACCACGATGTCGAGGATTCGATCAATCCCGTATACAATTCCCTTTGTCAATCGGTACGTTACTTGCCCGAGACTCGATCGTCGGTATCCCAATACCTTGTTCAATCTCATTATCGGCAAGTCACTTTACTCGTACCGTAATGCATGATCCCGTGATCAACCACTTGGTCACATTGAGCTCATTATGATGATGCATTACTGAGTGGGCCCAGAGATACCTCTCCGTCATACGGAGTGACAAATCCCAGTCTCGATTCGTGCCAACCCAACAGACACTTTCGGAGATACCCGTAGTGCACCTTTATAGTCACCCAGTTATGTTGTGACGTTTGGTACACCCAAAGCACTCCTACGGTATCCGGGAGTTGCACAATCTCATGGTCTAAGGAAATGATACTTGACATTCGGAAAAGCTCTAGCAAACGAACTACACGATCTTTAAGCTATGCTTAGGATTGGTTCTTGTCCATCACATCATTCTCCTAATGATGTGATCCCATTATCAATGACATCCAATGTCCATAGGCAGGAAACCATGACTATCTTTTGATCAACGAGCTAGTCAACTAGAGGCTCACTAGGGACGTATTGTGGTCTATGTATTCACACATGTATTACGATTTCCGGATAACACAATTATAGCATGAATAATAGACAATTATCATGATCAAAGAAATACAATAATAACCATTTTATTATTGCCTCTAGGGCATATTTCCAACAGTTTTTAACTTAATACTCTAGATGCATGCTGGATAGCGGTCGATGCGTGGAGTAATAGTAGTAGATGCAGGCAGGAGTCGGTCTACTTGTCTCGGACGTGATGCCTATATACATGATCATACCTAGATATTATCATAACTATGCTCAGTTCTGTCAATTGCTCAACAGTAATTTGTTCACCCACCGTAGAATACTTATGCTCTTGAGAGAAGCCACTAGTGAAACCTATGGCCCCAGGGTCTATCTTTATCATATTGATCTCCTACCACTTAGTTATTTCCTTTGCTATTTACTTTGTCTTTATTTTATTTTGCATCTTTTATCATAAAAATACCAAAAATATTATTTTATCATATCTATCAGATCTCACTCTCGTAAGTGGCCCTATAGGGATTGACAACCCCTATTTGTGTTGGTTGCGACGATTTATTTGTTTTGTGCAGGTGTGAGGGACTCGCGCGTAGCCTCCTACTGGATTGATACCTTGGTTCTCAAAAACTGAGGGAAATACTTACGTTACTTTGCTGCATCATCCCTTCCTCTTCGAGGAAAACCAACACAGTGCTCAAGAGGTAGCAAGGTGCCGTCCGTTCAACGCTTGATCGAATCTTCCGTGATTTGAATCACCGCAAGTACGACTCCATCAACCGCGTTCTTGTAACACTTCCGCTTAGTGATCTTCAAGGGTATGAAGATGCACTCCCTCTCTCTCGTTGCTAGCATCTTCTAGATTGATCTTGGTGACACGTAGGAAAATTTTGAATTATTACTACGTTCCCCAACAGTGGCATCATGAGCTAGGTATATTCGTAGATTCTATGCACGAGTGGAACACAAAGTAGTTGTGGGCGATGATTTTTTCAATTTGCTTACCGTTACTAGTATTTTCTTGATTCGACGGCATTGTAGGAAGAAGCGGGCCGGACCGACCTTACACGTACGCTTACGTGAGACTGGTTCCACCGACTGACATGCACTTGATGCATAAGGTGGCTAGCGGGTGTCTCTCTCTCCCACTTTAGTCGGATTGGATTCGATGAAAAGGGTCCTTATGAAGGGTAAATAGCAATTGGCATATCACCGTTGTGGCTTTTGCGTAGGTAAGAAATGGTCTTGCTAGAAACCCAGAGCAGCCACGTAAAACATGCAACAACAATTAGAGGACGTATAACTTATTTTTGCAGGGTATGCTATGTGATGTGATATGGCCAAAAGGATGTGATGAATGATATATGTGATGTATGAGATTGATCATGTTCTTGTAATAGGAATCACGACTTGCATGTCGATGAGTATGACAACCGGCAGGAGCCATAGGAGTTGTCTTAATTTATTGTATGACTTGCGTGTTAATGAAAACGCCATGTAATTACTTTACTTTATTGCTAACCATTAGCCATAGTAGTAGAAGTAATAGTTGGCGAGACAACTTCATGAAGACACGATGATGGAGATCATGGTGTCATGCCGGTGACGATGGTGATCATGCCACACCTCGAAGATGGAGATCAAAGGCGCATGATGATATTGGCCATATCATTTCACTTTATGATTTGCATGTGATGTTTGTCATGTTTACATCTTATTTGCTTAGAACGACGGTAGCATAAATAAGATGATCCCTCACTAAAATTTCAAGAAAAGTGTTCCCCCTAACTGTGCACCATTGCGAAGGTTCGTTGTTTTGAAGCACCACGTGATGATCGGGTGTGATAGATTCTAACGTTCACATACAACAGGTGTAAGCCAAATTTACACGTGCAAAACACTTAGGTTGACTTGATGAGCCTAGCATGTACAGACATGGCCTCGGAACACGAGAGACCGAAAGGTCGAACATGAGTCGTATAGTAGATATGATCAACATGAAGATGTTCACCGTTGATGACTAGTCCGTCTCACGTGATGATCAAACACGGCCTAGTCGATTCGGATCATGTATCACTTAGTTGACTAGAGGGATGTCTATCTGAGTGGGAGTTCATTAAATAATTTGATTAGATGAACTTAATTAGCATGAACTTAGTCTAAAATGTCTTTACAATATGTCTTGTAGATCAAATGGCCCATGCTAATGTTGCCCTCAACGTCAACGTGTTCCTAGAGAAAACCAAGTTGAAAGACGATGGTAGTAACTATACAGATTGGGTCGGTAACTTGAGGATCATCCTCATAGTTGCCAAGAAAGCATATGTCCTTGAAGCACCGCTAGGTGACGCACCCATTTTCCCAGCAACTCAAGACGTTATGAACGCCTGGCAGTCGCGTAGTGATGATTACTCCCTGGTTCAGTGCGGCATGCTTTACAGCTTAGAACTGGGGCTCCAAAAGTGTTTTGAGCAGCACGGAGCATATGAGATGTTCCAAGAGATGAAAATGGTTTTCCAAGCTCATGCCCGGGTCAAGATATATGAAGTCTTCGACAAGTTCTACAGTTGTAAGATGGAGGAAAACAGTTCTGTCAGCGAGCATATACTCAAAATGTCTGGGTTGCACAGCCGCTTGTCTCAGCTGGGAGTTAATCTTCCAGATGACTCGGTCATTGACAGGATCCTCCAGTCGCTTCCACCTAGCTACAAGAGCTTTGTGATGAACTACAATATGCAAGGGATAGAGAAGTCCATTCCTGAGTTATATTCAATGCTGAAATCAGCAGAGGTGGAAATCAAAAAGGAACATCAAGTGTTGATGGTGAATAAAACCACTAGTTTGAAGAAAGGCAAGGGTAAGAATAACTTCAAGAAGGACGGCAAGGGAGTTGCCACGCTGATGTATACTACACAACCTTCTTCTTGTAGACGTTCTTGGGCCTCCATGTGCAGAGGTTTGTAGGACAATAGCAAATTTCCCTCAAGTGGATGACCTAAGGTTTCTCAATCCATAGGAGGCGTAGGATGAAGATGGTCTCTCTCAACCAACCCTGCAACCAAATAACAAAGAGTCTCTTGTGTCCCCAACACACCCAATACAATGGTAAATTGTATAGGTGCACTAGTTCGGCGAAGAAATGGTGATACAAGTGCAATATGGATAGTAGATAATAGTTTTTGTAATATGAAAATATAAAAACAGCAAGGTAACTAATGGTAAAAGTGAGCACAAACGGTATTGCAATGCGTTGAAACAAGGCCTAGGGTTCATACTTTCACTAGTGCAAGTTCCCTCAACAATAATAACATAATTGGATCATATAGCTATCCGTCAACATGCAACAAAGAGTCACTACAAAGTCACTAATAGCGGAGAACAAACGAAGAGATTATGGTAGGGTACGAAACCACCTCAAAGTTATTCTTTCCAATCAATCCGTTGGGCTATTCCTATAAGTGTCACAAACAGCCCTAGAGTTCGTACTAGAATAACACCTTAAGACACAAATCAACCAAAACCCTAATGTCACCTAGATACTCCAATGTCACCTCAAGTATCCGTGGGTATGATTATACGATATGCATCACACAATCTCAGATTCATCTATTCAACCAACACATAGAACCTCAAAGAGTGCCCCAAAGTTTCTACCGGAGAGTCAAGACGAAAACGTGTGCCAACCCCTATGCATAGGTTCATGGGTGGAACCCGCAAGTTGATCACCAAAACATACATCAAGTGGATCAATAGAATACCCCATTGTCACCACGGGTATCCCACGCAAGACATACATCAAGTGTTCTCAAATCCTTAAAGACTCAATCCGATAAGATAACTTCAAAGGGAAAACTCAATTCATTACAAGAGAGTAGAGGGGGAGAAACATCATAGGATCCAAATATAATAGCAAAGCTCGCGATACATCAAGATCGTAACACCTCAAGAACACGAGAGAGAGAGAGATCAAACACATAGCTACTGGTACATACCCTTAGCCCCAAGGGATAACTACTCCCTCCTCATCATGGAGAGCACCGGGATGATGAAGATGGCCACCGGAGAGGGATTCCCCCTCCGGCAGGGTGCCGGAACGGGTCTAGATTGGTTTTCGGTGGCTACGGAGGCTTCTAGCGGCGGAACTCCCGATCTATTGTGCCCCCCCGAAGTTTTTATGGTATATGGGTATATATGGGAGGAAGAAGTACGTTGGTGGACCTCCGAGCTGTCCACGAGGCAGGGGGCGTGCCCAGGGGGGGTAGGCGTGCCCCCCACCCTCGTGGGCAGCCCGGGACTCTCATGGTCCAACTCCGATACTACGTGGGCTTCTTCTGGTCCAAAAATAAGTTCCGTGAAGTTTCAGGTCAATTGGACTCCGTTTGATTTTCCTTTTCTGTGATACTCTAAAACAAGGAAAAAACAAAAACTGGCACTGGGCTCTGGGTTAATAGGTTAGTCCCAAAAATAATATAAAAGTGTATAATAAAGCCCATAAACATCCAAAACAGATAATATAATAGCATGGAACAATCAAAAATTATAGATACGTTGGAGACGTATAGCACGCCCGGTAAATCAGTTGCCGGGAAGAAGCCAAAGAATGGACCCAAGCCCGAGACTCAGTGCTTTTATTGCAAGGGAAATGGTCACTAGAAGCGGAACTGCCCCAAGTACTTAGCGGATAAGAAGGCTGGCAACGCCAAAGGTATATGTGATATACATGTTATTGATGTGTACCTTACCAGCGCTCGTAGTAGCTCCTGGGTATTTGATACCGGTGCGGTTTCTCATATTTATAACTCAAAACAGGAGCTGCGAAATAAGTGGAGACTGGCAAAGGACGAGGTGACGATGCGCGTCAGGAATGGTTCCAAGGTCGATGTGATCGCCGTCGGCATGCTACCTCTACATCTACCTAGGGGATTAGTTTTAAACCTCAATAATTGTTATTTAGTGCCAACTTTGAGCATGAACATTGTATCTGGATATCATTTAATGCGAGATGACTACTCATTTAAATCCGAGAATAATAGTTGTTCCATTTATATGAGAGATATGTTTTATAGTCATTCCCCGCTGGTCAATGGTTTATTTTTGTTTAATCTCGAACGTGATGTTACACATATTCATAGTGTGAATTCCAAAAGATGTAAGGTTTATAATGCTAGTCCCACATACTTGTGGCCTGCCACCTTGGTCACATTGGTGTCAAACGCATGAAGAAACTCCATGCAGATGGACTTTTGGAGTCTCTTGATTATGAATCATTTGACACGTGCGAACCATGCCTCATGGGCAAAATGACCAAGACTCCGTTCTCCAAAACAATGGAGCGAGCAACCAACTTATTGGAAATCATACATAATGATGTGTGCGTTCCAATGAGCGTTGAGGCTCGCGGTGGCTATCGTTATGTTCTCACCCTCACTGATGACTTAAGTAGATATGGGTATGTCTACTTAATGAAACACAAGTCTGAGACCTTTGAAAAGTTCAAGGAATTTCAGAGTGAGGTAGAGAATCAACGTGACAGGAAAATAAAGTTCTTACGATCAGATCATGGAGGAGAATACTTGAGTCATGAGTTTGGCACGCACCTAAGGAACTGTGGAATTGTTTCACAACTCACGCCTCCTGGAATACCTCAGCGAAATGGTGTGTCCAAACGTCATAATCGCACTCTATTGGATATAGTGCGATCTATGATGACTCTTATCGATCTACCACTGTCATTTTGGGGTTATGCTTTAGAGACTTCCACATTCACTTTAAATAGGGCTCCGTTGAAATCTGTTGAGACGACAACCGTATGAATTATGGTTTAGAAAGAAACCTAAGTTGTCGCTTCTGAAAGTTTGGGGATGCAGTGCTTATGTCAAGAAACATCAACCTGAAAAGCTCGAACCCAAGTCGAAAAAATGTGTCTTCATAAGATACCCTAGGGAAACTATTGGGTATACCTTCTACCTCAGATCCAAAGGCAAGCTCTTTGTTGCCAAGAATGGATCCTTTCTAGAGAAAGAGTTTCTCTCGAAAGAAGTAAGTGGGAGGAAAGTAGAACTTGATGAGGTACCTCCTCTTGAACCGAAGAGTAGCGCAGCCCAGGAAGATGTTTCTGTGGTGCCTACGCCGACTAGATAAGAAGTTACTGATGATGATCATGAAACTTCGGATCAGTTGCTACTGAACTTCGTAGGTCCACAAGGACACTTTCCGCACCAGAGTGGTACGGCAACCCTGTCCTGGAAATCATGTTGCTAGACAATGGTAAACCTTCGAACTATGAAGAAGCGATGGCGGGCCCAGATTCCAACAAATGGCTTGAAGCCATGAAATCCGAGATAGGATCCATGTATGAAAACGAAGTATGGACTTTGACAGACTCGCCCGATGATCGGCAAGCCATAGAGAAAAAATGGATCTTTAAGAAGAAGACTAACACGGATGGTAATGTGACCATCTATAAGGCTCGGCTTGTGATACGTCTCTGGGGTATCTAAAATTTTTGATTGCTCCATGCTATATTATCTTCTGTTTTGGATGTTTATGGGCTTTATTATACACTTTTATATTATTTTCGGGACTAACCTATTAACCCAGAGCCCAGTGCCAGTTTCTGTTTTTTCTTTGTTTTAGAGTATCGCAGAAAAGGAAAATCAAACGGAGTCCAATTGACCTGAAACTTCACGGAACTTAAATTTGGAAGGAAAACAACCCGGGAGACTTGGAGTCCACGTCAAGGAAGCTTCGAGGAAGCCGCGAGGTAGGGGGCGCGCCCACCCCCCTGGGCGCGCCCTCCACCCTTGTGGGCCCCTTGTGGCTCCCCTGACGTACTTCTTCTGCCTATATATCTCCATATACCCTAAAACGATCGGAGAGCACAATAGATCTGGAGTTCCGCCGCCAAAAGCCTCCGTAGCCACCGAAAACCAATCTAGACCCGTTCCGGCACCCTGCCGGAGGGGGCAATCCTCTCCGGTGGCCATCTTCATCATCCCGGTGCTCTCCATGACGAGGAGGGAGTAGTTCTCCCTTGGGGCTGAGGGTATGTACCAGTAGCTATGTGTTTGATCTCTCTCTCTCTCTCTCTCGTGTTCTTGATTTGGCACGATCTTGATGTATCGTGAGCTTTGCTATTATAGTTGGATCTTATGTTTCTCCTCCCCCTCTACTCTCTTGTAATGGATTGAGTTTCCCCTTTGAAGTTATCTTATCGGATTGAGTCTTTAATGATTTGAGAACACTTGATGTATGTCTTGCCGTGCATATCTGTGGTGACAATGGGATATCACGTGATTCACTTGATGTATGTTTTGGTGACCAACTTGCGGGTTCCGCCCATGAACTTATGCATAGGGGTTGGCACACGTTTTCGTCGTGATTCTCCGGTAGAAACTTTGGGGCACTCTTTGAGGTTCTATGTGTTAGTTGAATAGATGAATTTGAGATTGTGTGATGCATATCGTATAATCATACCCACGGATACTTGAGGTGACATTGGAGTATCTAGATGACATTAGGGTTTTGGTTGATTTGTGTCTTAAGGTGTTATTCTAGTACGAACTCTAGGGCTGTTTGTGACACTTATAGGAATAGCCCAACGGATTGATTGCAAAGAATAACTTTGAGGTGGTTTCATACCCTACCATAATCTCTTCGTTTGTTCTCCGCTATTAGTGACTTTGGAGTGACTCTTTGTTGCATGTTGAGGGATAGTTATGTGATCCAATTATGCTATTATTGTTGAGAGAACTTTCACTAGTGAAAGTATGAACCCTAGGCCTTGTTTCAACACATTGCAATACTGTTTACGCTCACTTTTATCATTAGTTACCTTGCTGTGTTTATATTTTTAGATTACAAAAACCATTATCTACTATCCATATACCACTTGTATCACCATGTCTTCGCCGAACTAGTGCACCTATACAATTTACCATTGTATTGGGTGTGTTGGGGACACAAGAGACTCTTTGTTATTTTGTTGCAGGGTTGCTTGAGAGAGACCATCTTCATCCTACGCCTCCTACGGATTGATAAACCTTAGGTCATCCACTTGAGGGAAATTTGCTACTGTCCTACAAACCTCTGCACTTGGAGGCCCAACCACATCTACAAGAAGAAGGTTGTGTAGTAGACATCAAGCTCTTTTCTGGCGCCGTTGCCGGGGAGGTTAGCGCTTGAAGGTGTATCTTTAGATCTTGCAATCAAATCTGTTTGTTTCTTGTTTTATCACTAGTTTAGTTTATAAACGAAAATTATAAAAAATGGAATTAAGGGTACCTCATATGCTTCATCTTTTTAATATCTATCGTGAAAATAAGGATTCCGATAATTGTGCTCAAGTGCTAGAAGAAGAATGCATTAGAATGTTTGGCACTAACTATTTGAATGATGAGCATGATTGCAATGTTGTTAGTATGAATTCCTTGAATATCCATGATGCTAATGATATGCAAAGCCACAAGCTTGGGGAAGCTGTGTTTGATGAAGATGATATTTTTTGTCCCCCAAGTTTTGATGAGCAAATTTATTATGATGAAAGCATGCCTCCTATTTATGATGATTATATTGATGAAAGTGGATTTGGAGAGGTCATGACTTTATTTAGTAATGATTCCACTATCTTGGAAGAGGTTCTAATTGATTATGAGAACAAAGTTGCTATTTATGATGATTATTGTGATGACTTGTATACTATAAGACTAGCCACAGTGGGAGTAACTTCAGCAGTAACTTCAAGTCCAACTAAGCAAATTTGTCTATGTGGCAATGAGTTAATGAAGAGAGAGGTAGTTCTAGTAACTTAGCTAGTTACTATAACATCACATGTCCCAATGCATTATGAGTCTATAACCTAATAAATGGAGCTTTGCATGACACCACACCTATGTTACTACTCACTATGAAGGTAGTAACATAGTCTAGGGATATGTGTATGTTACTAGTGTATGTTACTCTCCATTGTGGCTAGTCTAAAGAATAATGATATCCATGAAACTTTTCATCATGATTTTAGTTTTCAATTGGATTATGCCTCACATGATAGTTATTTTGTTGAGTTTGCTCCCACTACTATTCATGAGAAGAATTTTGCTTATGTGGAGAGTGGTAAATTTTCTATGCTTGTAGATCATGAAAAGAATGCTTTAGGTGATGGTTATATTGTTGAATTCATTCATGATGCTACTGAAAATTATTATGAGGGAGGAAGTTATGCTTGTAGGAATTGCAATAATATCAAGTTTCCTCTCTATGTGCTTAAAGTTTTGAAGTTATGCTTGTTTTACCTTCCTATGCAAGTTGATTCTTGTTTCCACAAGTTGTTTGATCACGAAATTCCTATGCATAGGAATTGGGTTAGACTTAAATGTGTTAGTCATATTCTTCATGATGCTCTCTTTATGTTTCAATTCTTATCCTTTATGTGAGCATCATTGAAATCATCATGCCTAGCTAGGGGCGTTAAACGATAGCGCTTGTTGGGAGGCAACCCAATTTTTTTTGTTCCTTGCTTTTTGTTCCTGTTTAGTAATAAATAATTTATCTAGCCTCTGTTTAGATGTGGTTTTATGTTTTAATTAGTGTTTGTGCCAAGTAGAACCTTTGGGAAGACTTGGGGAAAGTCTTGTTGATCATGCTGTAAAAAACAGAAACTTTAGCCCTCACGAGAATTGCTGCCATTTTTATTTGGATAGTGTTATTTAGTTAATTAGTTTTGCAGATGATTAATAGATAAATTCCTCACGTCCAGAAGTTTATTTTAGAATTTTTGGGGTTCCAGAAGTTTGCGTTAGCTACAGATTACTACAGACTGTTCTGTTTTTGACAGATTCTGTTTTTTCGTGTGTTGTTTGCTTATTTTGATGAATCTATGGCTAGTAAAAGAGTTTATAAACCATAGAGAAGTTGGAATACAGTAGGTTTAAAACCAATATAAATAAAGAATGAGTTCATTACAGTACTTTGAAGTGGTGTTTTGCTTTCTTTCGCTAACGGAGCTCACGAGTTTTCTGTTAAGTTTTGTGTTGTGAAGTTTTCAAGTTTTGGGTAAAGATTCGATGGACTATGGAATAAGGAGTGGCAAGAGCCTAAGCTTGGGGATTCCCAAGGCATCCCAAGGTAATATTCAAGGAAAACCAAAAGCCTAAGCTTGGGGATGCCCCGGAAGGCATCCCCTCTTTCGTCTTTGTTCATCGGTAACTTTACTTGGAGCTATATTTTTATTCGCCACATGATATGTGTTTTGCCTGGAGCGTAATTTTATTTTATTTTGTTTGCTTGCTGTTTGAATAAAATACCAAGATCTGAAATTATTAAATGTTAGAGAGTATTCACAGAGTTGCATAATTATTCAACTACTCATTGATCTTCACTTATATCTTTCGAAGTAGTTTATTGTTTGTTCTAGTACTTCACTTATATCTTTTAAAGCATGGCGGTAGTTTTATTTTTGAAGAAATAGATGAACTCTCATGCTTCACTTAGATTATTTTGAGAGGCTTAAATAGCATGGTAATTTGCTTAAATAATCCTAATATGCTAGGTATTCAAGATTAGTAAAAACTTTCTTATGAGTGTTTTGAATACTAAGAGAAGTTTGATGCTTGATGATTGTTTTGAGATATGGAGGTAATAATATCAAAGTCGTGCTAGTTGAGTAGTTGTGAATTTGAGAAGTGCTTGTATTGAAGTTTGCAAGTCCCGTAGAATGCACGTATGGTAAACGTTATGTATCAAATTTGAAACATGAGGTGTTATTTGATTGTCTTCCTTATGAGTGGCGGTCGGGGACGAGCGATGGTTTTTTCCTACCAATCTATCCCCCTAGGAGAATGCGCGCACTACTAGGGAAAACCCTAGTAGTAGCACGGGTTTTGAGGCTAGCCGCAGTGCGGGTGGCCACACTACTAATAAGGAGCTACAGCTAACTTATAGTAGTAGCGCGGTCCTTACCCGCGCTACTACTGTTGACGATTTCAGCATCGCTTTTTATGAACGCGCTACTATTACTTAGTTGTAGCGATTTCGCAGTCCCTCGCTACTGCTATATCTTTCATCATTTTTCCCCGTACCCCTTTCCCTTTCAGTTTCCCTTTCAGATACTAGATAGTAGGTACTTCTAGTAGATATCAAATTCATAAACCATTACTGGGTAGTACTCCCTTCGTTCCAAATTACTGGTCGTGGTTTTAGTTCAAACCACGAAGAGTAATTTGGAACGAACGGAGTACTAGATAACAATTTAATGCATAGTCAACATGCATCCTCAAGCAGTACAAGGTCATATCTACGGCGATCATCATATGTAGTTCTAGATGATATCGACGACGATCATCATATGTAGTTCTAGATGATATAGCCACACACACATATGTAGTTCTAGATGATATAGCCACACACACATATGTAGTTCTAGATGATATCAAAGACAATCATCATCCTCAAGCCTGGGCGGTTGGTGTTCCTGATATTATTAGGATGGCCTGTCCAACACGAAGATTCCTGCCATCGAGGAATTTCTTCCACCCAACCGAGTTTAAGTGTGTGCGACCGTCCGTGTCCACGCGGTAAGTACAGGTTGTGACGAAGCCCCTTGCAGTAAGGCGTAGTCCAGCTGAGCCTTCTTCATCAGGCTCGACATAACTCACAGATATGCTTGCTACGTCTTGAGCTTGCGTTGGTTTTCCCCCGAAGAGGAAGGGATGATGCAGCAGAGTAGCGTAAGTATTTCCCTCAGTTTTTGAGAACCGAGGTATCAATCCAGTAGGAGGCCATGCTCAAGTCCCTCGTACCTGCACAAAATGATAGCTACTCGCAACCAACGCGATTAAGGGTTGTCAATCCCTTCACGGTCACTTACGAGAGTGAGATCTGATAGATATAATATTTTTTGTATTTTTGGTATAAAGATGCAAAGTAAAAAAGTAAAGGCAAAGTAAAAAAGCAAAGGAAGATTAAAGTGATGGATATTGATATGATGAGAATAGACCCGGGGCCATAGATTTCACTAGTGGCTTCTCTCAAGAGCATAAGTATTCTACGGTGGGTGAACAAATTACTGTTGAGCAATTGACAGAATTGAGCATAGTTATGAGAATATCTAGGCATGATCATGTATATAGGCATCACGTCCATGACAAGTAGACCAAAACGATTCTGCATCTACTACTATTACTCCACTCATCGACCGCTATCCAGCATGCATCTAGAGTATTAAGTTAAAAATAGAGTAACGCCTTAAGCAAGATGACATGATGTAGAGAGATAAATTCATGCAATATGAAATAAACCCCATCTTGTTATCCTCGATGGCAACGATGCAATACGTGCCTTGCTGCCCCTTCTGTCACTGGGAAAGGACACCGCAAGATCGAACCCAAAGCTAAGCACTTCTCCCATGGCAAGAACTACCAATCTAGTTGGCCAAACCAAACGGATAATTCGAAGAGACTTGCAAAGATAACCAATCATACATAAAAGAATTCAGAGAAGATTCAAATATTATTCATAGATAGACTTGATCATAAACCCACAATTCATCGGTCTCAACAAACACACCGCAAAAAAAGAAGATTACATCGAATAGATCTCCACAAGAGAGGGGGAGAACTTTGTATTGAGATTCAAAGAGAGAGAAGAAGCCATCTAGCTACTAACTATGGACCCGAAGGTCTGAGGTAAACTATCACACTTCATCGGAGAGGCTAGGATGATGTAGAAGCCCTCTGTGATGACGGCCCTCTTCCGGCGGAGCTCCGGAACAGGCCCCAAGATGGGATCTCGTGGATACAGAAAGTTGCGGCGGTGGAATTAGGTTTTTGGCTCCTGTTTTGATCGTTTGGGGGTACGTAGGTATATATAGGAGGAAGGAGTACGCCGAAGGAGCACCGAGGGGCCCATGAGGCAGGGGGCGCGCCCCCCACCCTCGTGACCGCCTCTTTTGTTCCTTGGAGCAGGGTCCAAGTCTCCTGGATCACGTTCGGTGAGAAAATCACGTTCCCGAAGGTTTTATTCCGTTTGGACTCCGTTTGATATTCCGTTTCTTCGAAACACTAAAATAGGCAAAAAAACAACAATTCTGGGCTGGGCCTCCGGTTAATAGGTTAGTCCCAAAAATAATATAAAAGTGGAAAATAAAGCCCAATATAGTCCAAAACAGTAGATAATATAGCATGGAGCAATAAAAAATTATAGATACGTTGGAGACGTATCAATGCTCTTTGCCAATTTCTGAATAAGAAAAACATTTCAATTAATAAATAGCCTCGCAAATAAGTACATATGGATTATCTACACTATTAATAGTTTCCTTAGATTCTACACTAATAAGCATGTGATCGAACTCTACACTAAAACATATCATCGACTAGATTCCACACAACATACCATATCATTGGACTGTACACTAAGTATTTCATCGGATAATTTGCATTTGTAAGTATAACATACCATATCATGTCGATCAACCATGGTATTTGTTAGGTGGGTCACGAATGGCACCCCGACAAAGTCAGCACGTGGTGGAATTATGTCCCACAGGTTGGACACCTCCTCCTCGCTCAGCCTTGTTCTTTGAGCTACGATGGCTTCATGAAGTGGGTCCTCATCATCTTCATTGAGTGGGTCCTCATTATCTTCATCATCTTCATCATCTTCGTCATCTTCATCATCTTCCACCAGGTTGAGATAAATGACAGCCAGCTTGGGTCTTTCTGCTCTGAAGAAGAAGCTGATCAACTCACCACCAGTAAGACGCATGCGAGCGATGAAACGGGCCCATCCATCTCCTCCAATCTGCAACATATTGCGTCCTTTCTCGACCTCCATAGTGTACGGCCCCCCAGGAGCCTCAAATGTCACAGTGTCTCCTGTCAGCTTGTTGAATTTCAACCTCACATTGCATGGGACGATATGTGTAAAATAAGCAAAATGACACAATGCAGTAATGCCAACACTAAAAATAAAATAGTTATTACATTTCATCTAATTTCTTACCGCCGCATGACGAAAACCCGACTAGAAGTAGATGCTGAACAGCTTGCCAGTTGCAAGGCTGCTGGCGCACCTTGACTTGCACAGTCGACATAGTGGTGGTGGTGGTGGCGCCATTTTTCCTAAAGCAATATGAGCAAAGGATTAACGATCCACTTCACAGGAAATAAAAAAAGTAGCATGAGATATTTTTGGTTCTTCCGCGAGAAGCAATTTGATGGACAATTATAATCCTAAGATCTAGTAACATATTAAATGACAAGGTACCACCTACATTTTGCCAAAAAGTAACTAAATCAACTAAATGAAAATGTTCTAAATCAACTAAATGAAAATGGTGCATACTAAATCAACTAAATGAACTAGCCTACTAAATCAATTAAATCAAAATGTTCTAAATCAACTAAATGAACTAGCCTACTAAATCAACTAAATCAAAATGTTCTAAATCAACTAAATCAACTAGCCTACTAAATCAAAATGTTCTAAATCAACTAGCCTACTAAATCAACTAAATCAAAATGTAGGGAGGACGGAGGAGGAGGCCGGTGCCGAGTCCAACAAGGAGGAGGGGCCGGCCGGCGGCCAGTGGAGGGAGGACGGAGGAGGAAGGCGGGGCGAGGAGGGGTCGGCCAGCGGCTAGTGGATAGGGAGGACGGAGGAGGAGGCCGGTACTGAGTCCAGCAAAGAGGAGGAGGTGACGGCGGCGCAGAGGGAGGAGGGGCGACGGGGGAGGACCGGCGCGGGGGATAGAGAGGGATCCAGTGAGTGTGTGACTGTGAGTGGATCGGATAGAGGAGATGGGGTGGGAGATGGAATGGCTTAGCAGTAGCGCGCTATAGAGAAAGACGCTACTGCTAAACTACCTAGCAGCAGCACCTTTCACAAAGAAGCGCTACTGCTATGTGCCAGCATGTAAAAATAGACTTATAGTTCATTGTATCAAAAATACATTGATCATCAACGATCTTTTTGTGTACAATCTGATTTGTCAATATGAGTCCTCACCGGTTTAGGAACAAGTGAAGACTCATATTGCAGCCACAAATTCTACACATAGAGTTCAATGAAGACCAAGTGCTTGTCAAAGTTTGAGAAGTAACATATTTAAGGTGGTAGAAACTCTCTTCACGGAGCGAGGTGGGACTAAATTTTTGTAGTAAACTTAGCAGTAGCGCTTATTGGCGAAATGCGCTGCTACTATGCTACGTAGCAGTAGCGCCCTTCGTTATAACGCGTTGCTGCTATAGCTAGCCTCGCGGCGGCCTCATGGGAATTATAGCAGTAGCGCGTCTTTCAACTGGCGCGCTACTGCTATATTTATTTCAGCAGCGAGTTATTCTTGAGCTCGCTATGGCTAATTAGCAGCAGCGCCTTATTTTAAAGCGCGCTGCTGATAAGATTCTGTGTATAGGCTTTTCCTTAGTAGTGGCGTAGTGCCGAGGTTTTTGATGACTTGTAGATTTTTGCAATAAGTATGTGAGTTCTTTATGACTAATGTTGAGTCCATGGATTATACGCACTCTCACCCTTCCACATTGCTAGCCTCTTCGGTACCGTGCATTGCCCTTTCTCACATTGAGAGTTGGTGCAAACTTCGCCGGTGCATCCAAACCCCGTGATATGATACGCTCTTTCACACATAAACCTCCTTATATCTTCCTCAAAACAGCCACCATACCTACCTATTATGGCATTTCCTTAGCAATTCCGAGATATATTGCCATGCAACTTTCCACCATTCCTTTTATCATAACACATTCATCATTGTCATATTGCTTAGCATGATCATGTAGTTGACATAGTATTTGTGGCAAAGCCATCGTTCATAATTCTTTCATACATGTCACTGTTGGTTCATTGCATATCCCGGTACACCGCCGGAGGCATTCATATAGAGTCATCTTTTGTTCTAGCATCGAGTTGTAATCATTGAGTTGTAAATAAATAGAAGTGTGATGATCATCATTTTCTAGAGCATTGTCCCAAGTGAGGAATAATAAAAAAAGGGAGAAAGGCCATAAAAAAGAGAAGGCCCAAAAAGAGAGAAAGGCCATATAAAAAGGAGAAGGCCCAAAAAATATAAAAAATGAGAGAAAAAGAGAGAAGGAACAATGCTACTATCCTTTGCCACACTTGTGCTTCAAAGTAGCACCATGATCTTCATGATAGAGAGTCTCTTGTTTTGTCACTTTCATATACTAGTGGGAAATTTTCATTATAGAAGTTGGCTTGTATATTCCAACAATGGGCCTCCTCAAGTGCCCTAGGTCTTCGTGAGCAAGCAAGTTGGATGCACACCCACTTAGTTTCTTTTGTTTAGCTTTCATACATTTATAGCTCTAGTGCATCCGTTGCATGGCAATCCCTACTCCTTGCATTGACATCAATGGATGGGCATCTCCCTAGCCCATTGATTAGCCGCGTCGATGTTAGACTTTCTCCTTTTTGTCTTCTCCACATAACCCCCATCATCATATTCTATTCCACCCATAGTGCTATGTCCATGGCCCGCGCTCACGTATTGCGTGAAAGTTTATAGGTTTGAGATTACTAAAGTATGAAACAATTGCTTGGCTTGTCATCGGGGTTGTGCATGATGAGAGCATTCTTGTGTGACGAAAATGGAGCATGATCAAACTATATGATTTTGTAGGGATGAACCTTCTTTGGCCATGTTATTTTGAGAAGACATGATTGCTTAGTTAGTATGCTTGAAGTATTATTGTTTTCATGTCAATATTAAACTTCTGTCTTGAATCTTATGGATCTGAATATTCATGCCACAATTAAGAAGAATTACATTGAAATTATGCCAGGTAGCACTCCGCATCAAAAATTCTGTTTTTATCATTTACCTACTCGAGGATGAGCAGGAATTAAGCTTGGGGATGCTGATACGTCTCCAACGTATCTATAATTTTTGATTGCTCCATGCTATATTATCTTCTGTTTTGGATGTTTATGGGCTTTATTATACACTTTTATATTATTTTTGGGACTAACCTATTAAACCAGAGCCCAGTGCCGGTTTCTGTTTTTTCTTTGTTTTAGAGTATTGAAGAAAAGGAAAATCAAACGGAGTCCAATTGACCTGAAACTTCACGGAACTTATTTTTGAAAAGAAAGCAACCCGAGAGACTTGGAGTCCACGTCAAGGAAGCCATGAGGTAGGGGGGCACGCCCACCCCCCTGGGCGCGCACTCGACCCTCGTGGGCCCCTCGTGGCTCCCCTAACGTACTTCTTCCACCTATATATCTCCATATACCCTAAAACGATCGGAGAGCACAATAGATCGGGAGTTCCGCCGCCAGAAGCTTCCGTAGCCATCAAAAACCAATCTAGACCCGTTCCGGCACCCTGCCGGAGGGGGCAATCCCTCTCCAGTGGCCATCTTCATCATCCCGGTGCTCTCCATGACGAGAAGGGAGTAGTTCTCCCTTGGGGATGAGGGTATGTACCAGTAGCTATGTGTTTGATCTCTCTCTCTCTCTCTCTCTCGTGTTCTTGATTTGGCACGATCTTGATGTATCGTGAGCTTTGCTATTATAGTTGGATCTTATGTTTCTCCTCCCCCTCTACTCTCTTATAATGGATTGAGTTTCCCCTTTGAAGTTATCTTATCGGATTGAGTCTTTAATGATTTGAGAACACTTGATGTATGTCTTGCCGTGCATATCTGTGGTGACAATGGGATATCACGTGATTCACTTGATGTATGTTTTGGTGACCAACTTGCGGGTTCCGCCCATGAACTTGTGCATAGGGGTTGGCACACGTTTTCGTCGTGATTCTCCGGTAGAAACTTTGGGGCACTCTTTGAGGTTCTATGTGTTGGTTGAATAGATGAATCTGAGATTGTGTGATGCATATCGTATAATCATACCCACGGATACTTGAGGTGACATTGGAGTATCTAGGTGACATTAGGGTTTTGGTTGATTTGTGTCTTAAGGTGTTATTCTAGTACAAACTCTAGGGCTGTTTGTGACACTTATAGGAATAGCCCAACGGATTGATTGCAAAGAATAACTTTGAGGTGGGTTCATACCCTACCATAATCTCTTCGTTTGTTCTCTGCTATTAGTGACTTTGGAGTGACTCTTTGTTTCATGTTGAGGGATAGTTATGTGATCCAATTATGCTATTATTGTTGAGAGAACTTTCACTAGTGAAAGTATGAACCCTAGGCCTTGTTTCAACGCATTGCAATACCATTTACGCTCACTTTTATCATTAGTTACCTTGCTGTGTTTATATTTTTAGATTACAAAAACCATTATCTACTATCCATATACCACTTGTATCACCATGTCTTCGCCGAACTAGTGCACCTATACAATTTACCATTGTATTGGGTGTGTTGGGGACACAAGAGACTCTTTGTTATTTGGTTGCAGGGTTGCTTGAGAGAGACCATCTTCATCCTACGCCTCCTACGGATTGATAAACCTTAGGTCATCCACTTGAGGGAAATTTGCTACTGTGCTACAAACCTTTGGACTTGGAGGCCCAACAACGTCTACAAGAAGAAGGTTGCACTACAAAAAAAAGACACATCGTGACATTTTGGGCTGAACAAATTTTTTTTCTGTCATACATATGACACTTCTATGACGATAATTGTGGCAAAACCCGGTATCATCATAGATGTGGTGGGCTCCTACTTCCATGATAAAAAATCATGACCGAAAATGGGCTTTTCATCCTGGGCGGGCCGGAGACGCAGCTGCTTGACATTCTTTGGGCCGTCCATGACAGAAAAACCCGTGGTAGAAGCGAGGGGGAGGAAAATTTTGGGGAGTTCCCGGTTACGGTGGGAGGTCGGGGGCCGAGCGATGCGCGTTTCTCTCGTACACGTACGCGCGTGTGTGCGAGGCGTTGACTCTAACTGAACCCGAGCGAGGCGTTGGGCTCTAACTGAACCCGAGCGATTGCACTGCAGGCTACGCGTTACTGAACCCGAGCGATCGATCGATGGCTGTTAACTAAACCCGATCGAGTGATTCCTTCGCTACTGCTGCTAGCTGAAGCCGATCGATGGGATGAATAGTGAGCGTTGCGGGGGGTTTGGATGAACAGTGAGCGGTGGTGTTGCCTCTGGATGAACAGGACCCCGTGGTGTGGTGGAGGGCTGGATGAACAGTAGACGATGGAGGGGTGCCCGTGGAGGGGTGGATGAACAGGACCCCATGGTGTGGAGGGCTGGATGAACAGTAGACGGTGGAGGGGTGGTTGAACAGGACCTTGTGGTGTGGAGGGCTGGATGAACAGTAGATGGTGGAGGGGTGCCCGTGGAGGGGTGGTTGAACAGGACCCCGTGGTGTGGAGGGCTGGATGAACAGTAGGACAGTGGAGGGGTGGTTGAACAGTAGCCGGTGGAGTAGCCCGCGGTGGAGGCTGGATGAACAGGAGCCCGTGGATGAACAGTCGCAGGTGGAGGCTGGAGGAGGTCGACGGTGGATGAACAGTAGCTGGTGGTGTGGCGTACCGCAAAACGGATGAAACGGACTTGTGTTGGAGCGCTACGGTCGAAATGGGGGTCCTGTTCATCGGGAGGGGTGTGGCGTACCGCAAAACGAGAGGAGGGAGCAGGCA
Organism: Triticum urartu; assembly: GCF_056163025.1. Classification (NCBI taxonomy): domain Eukaryota; kingdom Viridiplantae; phylum Streptophyta; class Magnoliopsida; order Poales; family Poaceae; genus Triticum; species Triticum urartu. The sequence continues at coordinate 81,979,762 of NC_141874.1, forward strand.
GTCCCGCCGGCGCTTGTTTGAGCGATTGGAGCAGGAAGAGCAGAGATTGAAGAAGCGCGACGGCCGTTGGATGGACATCCAACAGTCAGTGCTTGTGCGTCAACCTTTTTTTAGGAAAGCCTCAAATATGTGGAAAACAGCATACAGCCCATCTGCCATTATTTCTAATAATTTACAGCCTATTTGCTAATTCTTAAGATTTTTTGGAGCCCATATTCTTTTTGTTAGCATTATAGCCCATATTGTGGCAACGGTTAAAAAATTATACGAAGTTTTGCATATTTCGGTGCGGTCCGAACTGTTTTTAATCCCGAAATTTCGACTCACATTCAAACTGATTTTAAAAATAAATGTATATCAATATAAAATCCAACAAATTCTCCACGCATAAAAATTAATGTAATTTAAAATCTTGAAATGAAAAGAAAGATATTTGAAACTAATTGCCGGTTTGATGTGTTTTAAAAATGTACAACCCATTGCTCATTACTGATGGGCCATTTTCTCGGCCAGCCGAATGAAAGCTCTCCTCGTTTTGAAAGATTTGTAGCCCAACAGGCCTGACAAAGCGACTTACTTGGCAAATCACAAAAAAAACTGGGTTGTGGCCGTGGACCCAGCTGTCAGCCTCTCCACGTACAGTACTCTTCCGATGGAAGTCGTTCCTTGACCACATTGACCACACCGTGTGGAGAGCACCACGGCGGTGGACGACGGCGAGGCCTAGGAAGGGGCCAACGCGGCAGTGGAAGCCCGCGCGGAGAGGACTACGAGGGTTCACTGGTTCGGCTGCGGTGTGAGGCTGCCGTCGCCGCAGGGCCTGGCCAGCGGTGGGAATAGTAGGGGGCGGTGAGGCCTCTGCGGCAGCACAGCAGGCCATGGGAGGCAGGAGCATGCGGCACGACCGGCGCTGCTTTGGGTGGCTGGAGCAAGAAGACCAGAGGTTGAAGAAGCACTACGGCCGTTGGATGGACATCGTACGGTCACTGGAGCTAGAATCGTTCATATTGACTAAGTTGACAAGGCCCTTCATCCCCATCAACTTAGTAGGCCCACAAGTCAGTCTCCCAACAAGGTGGGTCACAGCTACCGGGGGGGTATTCATTTTTTTGTGCGTAATAAGGAGGCACTTCCGGTGGGTCCGAGCTGACAGCGGGGGGAACGTTTTTTTCGCGAAATACGGTGGCCCGTCCGGTGGGTCCCAGCAGTCAGGGGGAAATGATTTTTTTGCAAAATACTAGTGGCCCGTCCGGTGGGTCCCCGCTGTCAGGTGGAGGAATAATTATTTTCCGCGTAATAAGGAGGCACTTCCTTGCGGCTGCCGTGGACCCAGCTGTCAGCCTCTCCACGTACAGTACTCTTCCGATGGAAGTCGGCGTTGACCACGTTGACCACGCCGCGCCGAGAGCACCAGGGCGGTGGACGACGGCGAGGACTAGGAAGGGGACGGCTCGGAGCCGGGGAAGACGCAGCAGTGGATGCCCACGCGCAGAGGAGTACGAGGGTTCACTGGTTCGGCTGCGGTGTGAGGTTGTTGTCGCCGCAGAATAACAGGGGGTGTGGGTGAGTAGAGGGATGGCCTGGCCAGCGGTGGGAGTAGTAGCGGGCGGTGAGGCCTCCGCGGCATCACAGCCGGCCATGGGAGGCAGGAGCACGCGGCACGACCGGCGCTGGTTTGGGCAGCTGGAGCAAGAAGACCAGAGGTTGAAGAAGCACTACGGCCGTTGGTTGAATATCGTACGGTAACAGGAGCTAGAATCGTTCATATTGACTAAGTTGACAAAGCCCTCCGTCCCCGTCAACTTGGTAGGCCCACAAGTCAGCCTCCCACTATGCTGGGTTCCAGCTGGCAGGGGGAATATTCATTTTTTTGTGCGTAATAAGGAGGCACTTCCTTGCGTGCGAAGATAGCTGGTGGGTCCGACATGTCAGCGGGGGACACTTTATTTCACGAAATACAGAGGCCCTTCCGGTGGGTCCCAGATGTCAGGTGGATGAATCATTATTTTACACGTAATGAGGCATTTCCTTGTGTGCGGCCATGGACCCAGCTGTCAGCCTCTCCACGCACAGTCTACTTCTGATGGTGCCGTTCGTTGACCACGTTGACCACGCCGCGCCGAGCGCATCCAAGGTGGTGGACGACGGCGAGGCCCCGGACAGCAACGAGCCGGAGATGGGAAGACACGGGAGTAGAGTCGCAGACAGAGAGGTGTACGAGGGTTAACTGGTTCTAGTGCGGTGTGGTTCGACAGTCGGTGGAGAAGAACATGAGGTGTGGAGGGGTGGAGGGATGGCCTGGCCAACGGTGGAGTAGCGCTTCATAGCGAAGCGTGCTAAGCAGAGCTGCTAGTAGCAGGAGGCGGGAGGTGGTCCCGGCAGCGCTGGAGGAAGAAGACAAGAGATTGAAGATGGATGCTGGTCACTGGATGTAAATGCAACGGCTAACATGTCAGAATCATTTGTTGACTAAATTGACAATGACTTGCATTGGCTTCGACCTATTGGCCCACATTTCAGCCTCCAAAAATGTGGCACGTATTCAACCCATTTTTTCAGAATTACAGTCTTTTTTTTGCGCGGTAGAATTTACAATCAATTTGATCTTTTTTTTTGAATTACAGCCATTAGCTGGGCTGGGTGAACAAATAATGTAGCGTCCATGCGGCCCGTTTATTTTATTTCCTAAAAAATTACAACCCATTTGCACTTTCTTGAAATACACGATTTTGCTGGGCTGATTCTAATTATAATGTTGGATTGGACCAGCAATGTTATCAAAAAAATAAAAAGGGGCTGAGCATTTTGTTATAAATATATTTAAATAATAAGTGATATTATTACATTCATCCTTAAATTTACAGTCTTACCAAGCTTTATATAATAACATATAAAATAATTTTTTTAGAAAAACAGGGAGCATCTCCCCGATTCCATTGCTGAGAACGAAACCACAAATATTCTGATACAGCAGCTCAAAGAGAATGTTCGAAAGCAAAGGTAGAAAATCTACAAACTAGGGGGGTGGATGAACAAGTTCTCTGAATAACACAAATCACTCGAGCGGTGCCAAAGGCAGAGCGGATAGAGCACTCAAATGACACAACGAGGGTCCAGCGAAGCTGTCGGTGTCAAAACCGGCGAATCTCGGGTAGGGGGTCCCGAACTGTGCCTCTAGGCCGGATGGTAACAGGAGGCAAGGGACACGAAGTTTTACCCAGGTTCGGGCCCTCTTGATGGAGGTAAAACCCTACGTCCTGCTTGATTAATATTGAAGATATGGATGTTACAAGAGTAGATCTACCACGAGATCAGAGAGGCTAAACCCTAGAAGCTAGCCTATGGTATGATTGTATGTTGTGATTGTTGTCCTACGGACTAAAACCCTCCAATTTATATAGACACCGGAGAGGGTTAGGGTTACACAAGGTCGGTTACAAAGGAGGAGATATCCATATATGTATTGCCTAGCTTGCCTTCCACGCCAAGTAGAGTCCCATCCGGACACGAGACGAAGTCTTCAATCTTGTATCTTCATAGTCTAATAGTCCGGCCAATGGAGATAGTCCGGCTGTCCGGAGACCCCCTAATCCAGGACTCCCGCAGTAGCCCCTGAACCATGCTTCAATGATGACGAGTCCGGCGCGCAGTTGTCTTCGGCATTGCAAGGTGGGTTCCTTCTCCGAATACATTACAGAAGAAGTTGAATACGAGGATAGTGTCCGACCCTGCAAAATAAGTCCCACATTTCACCGTAGAGAGAATAATGTTTTTTTTTGCAGATCTAATTTGCTGGCTTGTTTTGACAGCATGACGTTATGTCATGGCCCGGTGATTATTCGAACCGTTTCTTTTAACCAGCCCCGCACATAACGCGAGGCAGTTTTTCGACATGTCTTGTCAAAGCAGAGATCGTGTCCCCTTATTATGGGATTCTCATCAATACGGGCGTGGGTAACCCAACCGCGCCATCAATTGCGGCGCTTGGGGGATAAGCGAGTTTTACTAGGCAAGTGGGGACGTTTAATTTTGTCCGCCCATATAAAGGGATAAGGATTCACCTTTCTATCCACGCCTTCTTCCTCCTCTGCTCATCCGTTCGTGCATACTCGAGCTCTAGCGCACAAGTCCTTGCTTCGATCTCAACCTTCTCCAACCATGTCCGGAGCGGGAGGCAAGTGGATGGTCTCCTCCATCATGGAGGGAGACATCAAGAAACTGAGGAGAGCCAGATACCTGCACGACGACATCGCGCATCGGCTCCTAGATGAGGGACAGCCCATCCCCACCCCCGAGCCCCATGAGAGGGTGGTATTCCTCACCCATTTCCTTCGCGGACTAGGATTCCCTATCCATCCCTTCGTCTGGGGGCTCATGTTTTATTACGGCCTGGATTTCCATGATCTAGCCCCAAACTTCATCCTCAACATCTCAGCGTTTATCGTCGTGTGCGAGGCCTTCCTCCGCATCAAGCCCCACTTCGGCTTATGGCTGAAGACCTTCAATGTCAAGCCGAAGGTAGTGAGAAGCCGCTAGGCGGAGTGCGGAGGCGCTATGGTGGGCAAGATGCCCAACATCACATGGCTCGAGGGAACCTTCGTGGACACCATAAAGGGGTGGCAATCGGGGTGGTTCTATATCACCGAGCCGCGTGACCCCGCATGGGTAGTGGCCCCCGAGTTCCGATCCGGCATCCCCATGCGGCTCACCTCCTGGAAAGAGAAGGGCATGTCCTGGGGTAATTCAAAAGAGCTGACCGGACTCCAGTCATGTATTCAGAACATGGTGGATAAGAAGCTCAAGCTTGTCAACATAGTCCAGGTTATGCTCGTTCGCCGGATACTCCCGTGCCAACAACGGGAGTTTACCTTGTGGGAGTTCAATCCGGCGCAACACCGAACTCTGAACAGGCTCTTCGACACGACTCATGAAGATGCCTGGAGGGTGCTGTTCAAGGGCGCCGTGGTCCCTCCCCCCATTACTGAGGATCGCGGATTCATCGCAAAGCGCCACGCGAGTGTGGTAAGTTGTTTTACCTCTTACAGGATATTTGTTATATATATATATATAGATTGGCTCTATGCGGGATCTAAATTCCCGTAATTTTGACAGGATTGGCAGAAGATGGCCGGACAGATCGACTGTCCGGCTCCCTTGCCCGAAGGCCCCACAGACGCTCTTCTGACGAAGATGCTGACTCCAGCCCCTTATAAGGTGCCGGAGAAGACCAAGAAAGCCAAGGGAGCTCGAAAGAGTTCCCGACGCCAGGCGTCGTCGGACTCACCGTCCGATGACTCTGCGGTGCACTCTTCCCTCGAAGACGAGGAAGAGGAAGAAGAGGCTCCCCCACCGACTGGGGGAGACAAGAAAAGGAAGGCTGCCCCAACTGGGGAGGCCGAAGGGTCCAAGAAGGGAAGGACGCTCCTTCCGGACAGCTCCACCGCCGCCGACGAAAGTGAAGACGAGTGGTTGCCCAGGGGCAAGCCCTAGGGGAGATCGTAAGTATTCGGATACCAAAGTAACCCATAGGATTCCTTTTTTGCATTGCTTTCCCTAACGCCGAACTCAATTGTGCAGGCCGCCCCGAGCCAATATCGTGGTATCCTCGGACGGCTCCCTGGGCGCGTCGGACATGGATAGCGATCCAGTCCCGACGGCCACCTCCCCTCATCCGGCCTACGACACCGAGGTGCTGTCTCAAGAGGCACTGGATCGGGGGGAAAGTCTCGGAGGCGCCTCAAGGCGACCTTCCGGACTCCGGGGGCCGAGGGGACAGGGTCCCCGGAAGCTCTGAGTTCGCCCCTCAGCCGAACACCACGCCGAACCCTCCAACGGATCCGAGCTCGGGCAGGCGGTCCCCTTTAAGGAGGGTGAGACGCCAGACGCCAGTGCACTTCGCAACGCTTCCATCGAGGAGGAGCACCGCACTATCATGAGTGCGGTGATCCAGAAGGTTCAGTCCGCCAAGAGCGGATTGACTGAAGCCTGTATAGCCTTCTAACAGGCTTCGAGGTAAGTAGTTTAAAATGTAGTAGAAGTGTTACCGCATAGACAGTAGCCCCTGATGCTTTGTTCGGTGTTCACAAAGAAAAGTCGAACAGAGGATCAAATAATATCGCGGGAGTCTAATATAAGTATGTCAATATGCATATGCAGGCTTCGCTGCTGGCATCCGCCGCACTAACTGCGGAGGTCGCCGTACTGAAGGAGGCCCTCGAGGGGTCCCAGAAAGAGCTCGGCCTTGCTAAGAGGCAGCTCGAGGAGAACAAGGGTAAGTAATACCCCGTCTATAGATATATGTATATAAAAAGGACGCAATTGCAAAATGACAGGATCATTGTATGTTTGCCAGGGGCCACGACCGAGGTGGCGACCCTGAAGCAAGCGCTGTCCCAGGCCGAAGAAAAGGCGGCCCAGGAGCGCACCAAGCGAGAGAGGCACGAGGCTCGGGTGGGCGAGGTGCAGCAAGAGCTCCAAGCTCTCGTGACGAAGCACGAGGCGTTGGAGCTTGACTTGAAGACGAGAGGGTCTGAGCTTGCCGCGGCCCGTGAGGGCGCGAAGAGTGCCAAGGCCGAGGCCCAAAAGGCCCTTCAGGAGATCGACGCGATGAAGAAGATAGCGGCGGGTAAGGCTTTCTATATGCAAAGCAAGCATGTAAAGGTGAATTACCAATTACTTACCCGAATCCAGGGCTCTTCAGGAGCATTCGTAGATTTGCCCCGCAGTGTGTCCGATGCCGCACTGTTCTACCAGGCCGAGGATGGAAGCTCGATGGAGAAGCTATTCTGGTCTCAGTATGCTGAGGCCGAACATCCGGTGCCAATCAGCGACCAGCTGAAGCAGATGGCCGAGCTACATAAGGCGGCCGATCAGGCCATGAAGGGCTTCATAGTCCGGTTGTGGCCTGGCGACGCCCTTCCGAACAGCTTCTTCGGCCTGGTGAGGTGGCTTGTGGATGCCTGCCCACGGCTGGAGGTCGTCAAGCGATCCGTCTACATTGAAGGTGCACGCCGGGCCTTCGCCCGTGTGAAAACGCAGTGGGTCAAGCTAGACGCCGTGAAGCTTATCAAGGAGGGGCCGCCAGGGGGCAAGGAGCACCGCCACCCCGAGATGTACTACGAGGGTGTTCTGCCAGGCGCCCGTCTTATCGCGGATGAGTGTTCACAAAATGTAATATTTGAATGAGACTTGCTCGTTTTTTATCCTGTGTAATGAAAACTTGTTTCATATGCGCTATGCAACGCTTGTGTGAATTTAAAATATTACCTTCTGTTTGGCTGTTTATCCAATCTGAGAGATGGCTAGTCCTCGGCTTCTGCCCCCATGCCACGAGTGCCGGGGTGTTCGGGATAAACCTGAGCACTCTTGTTCCCATGTTTGGGTCCTTCGAGGGAGGTGCTCAGCACAACGAACAAGGCAACCAGACTAATAATGCTTTATCACTCTCACTTAGCCATAGAATTCTATAATTTTAAATTTCGGCGAAGTCCCTGGTATTCGAAAGGCCGAATTCGGGGCGCGATACACGCCTGTAAGCCGGACGGAGCCGGCCCCTCACCCTAAGCGGCATAAGTCTTTAGGGACTCGAAAAACCTCGCCGAACAGCGACCAGTCTCTCGCCTTATCATGACAGTCAGTTTTAGCTTTCTCTACTGAGGTGCTCGGCCCGGCAAAACCGGGGCACAATCACAGTAGTTCTCCTAGCACTACCTTAGCCGATAGATCAGAACGTAAGGTACCAAAACATAGCAGCCGGGCAAACCCAACATTTGACCAAAGACATGATTCGGAGCTGATGCATATAATGCTATAAGTTTGGGGTGCCGCACTTGTGAAAGTGTTCGTACTTTTTCACACCATATTGTGGGTACGTAAGCCCCTGGTGCATTGGCCGTACCAGAGTGTACGGTTGCTAGGCGTCATTAATGAACACATAGATATGTGTATATATACAAAAATGCGATAACAATCGTAATGCCATGCATTGTATATTAAAAAAATGCATTAAAGCAGAGTGATACAGATAGTGTAATGATCAAAAGAGTAGGACTATGTCCCTTCCAAGGGCGAGCTGAGGAATTATGTGAAATCTGTAATCCACCTGGGAATTTCGTAGTCGTCGGCCTCCTTGGTTGCTGTATCATGTGTTCGGCAATAGAGCTGCCGGACAGAGTTTCCAAAGATTGAAGTCCTGAAAGAAAAAAGAAAAATAACCAAACGGGAAGCCCCTAGTGCGGTTTAGGCCATGTTTTGGGACGTGTCGTAGTTGTGGCTCCCCCTCCCCATCTGTGCCCATGGTATTTTTAATGCGTAATGATGTACGCGCGGCACAAACAACGTCGTTGGGCTGGGATTGGGGTGGCCATCGTATTGCTACGCGAGCTCGGATCGCGCCAGGCGGTCTATTTGCCGATTGCCCCGAGCGTGCTTGAAGGTGTCTGGGTTTTGAAACGCCGATATGGTAGATTGCCTTGAGAGGCTGCTTTGCGCTTCTGCCGCGAGGGCCGCGGTGCGCTCCTCTGTTAGGAGAGAGCGCTCTATGTTTCCATTGACTGTAATAACTCCGCGAGGTCCTGGCATCTTGATCTTGAGGTATGCATAATGTGGTACTGCATTGAATCTAGCGAATGCGGTTCGTCCGAGCAGTGCGTGATAACCACTGCGGAACGGGACTATATCGAAGATTAACTCTTCGCTTCGGAAGTTATCCAGGGATCTGAAGACCACTTCCAGTGTAATTGAGCCTGTGCAGTGGGCCTCTACGCCTGGAATGATGCCTTTAAAGGTCGTCTTTGTGGGTTCGATCCTTGAGGGGTCTATACCCATCTTGCGCACTGTGTCCTGATAAAGCAGGTTCAGGCTACTTCCGCCGTCCATGAGGACTCGAGTGGGGTGAAATCCATCGATGATTGGGTCTAGGACCAGTGCGGCGAATCCGCCGTGACAGATACTAGTGGGGTGGTCCCTGCAATCAAAGGTGATCGGACAGGAGGACCAAGGGTTGAACTTCGAGGCGACTGGCTCCAGTGCATATACATCCCTGAGCGCATGCTTCCGCTCTCTCTTGGGGATGTGGGTTGCGTATATCATGTTCACCATCCTCACTTGCGGGGGAAACCTCTTCTGTCCTCCCGTGTGCGGCTGCCGGGGTTCTTCCTCGTCATTGCTATGTGGCCCCTTGTCCTTGTTTTCGGTAATTAACTTGCCGGCCTGCTTGAACACCCAACAATCCCTGTTGGTGTGATTGGCTGGCTTGTCTGGGGTACCGTGTATTTGACACGAGCGATCGAGTATACGGTCCAAGCTGGACGGACCCGGCGTACTTTGTTTGAATGGCTTTTTCTGCTGACCGGTTTAGAGCCTTTGAATCCGGCATTGACTATCGTATCCTCAGTACTTTCACCGTTAATGCGGCGCTTATGCTTATTGCGACATGACCTGCTGTTGTCGTCCTTGGTATCTGAGGTACCATGGTTCTTTGATATGTTGTTACTGCGAGCCAACCAGCTGTCTTCTCCCGCACAAAAGCGGGTCATGAGCGTCGTGAGGGCTGCCATAGATTTCGGCTTTTCCTGACCAAGGTGCCGGGCTAGCCACTCATCTCGGATGTTGTGCTTGAAAGCCGCTAAGGCCTCCGCATCCGGACAGTCGACGATTTGGTTTTTCTTTGTAAGGAATCGAGTCCAGAATTGCCTGGCCGATTCTTCTGGCTGCTGAATTATGTGGCTCAAGTCATCGACGTCTGGTGGTCGCACATAAGTGCCCTGAAAGTTGTCGAGGAATGCGGCTTCCAGATCTTCCCAACAGCTAATGGAGTCCGCTGGCAAGCTATTAAGCCAATGTCGTGCTGGTCCTTTGAGTTTTAGTGGGAGGTACTTGATGGCATGTAAGTCATCACCGCGGGCCATGTGGATGTAGAGGAGGAAGTCCTCGATCCATACCGCGGGATCTGTTGTGTCGTCGTATGATTCAATGTTTACAGGTTTGAAACCTTCTGGGAATTGATGTTCCATTACTTCGTCTATGAAGCATAAGGGATGTGCGGCGCCTCTGTATTGGGCTATATCGCGAAGCAGCTCGTATGGGTCCTGCCCGCTGTGTTCGGCCTGGCCGGATTTGCTTTTACTGTATCTGGCGTGACGTTTACCGTCTCGTAGAGTGGTGCGCCCTCGTGATCCGTAGATCGATCTTGAGTGCTTTGCTTTGTCCTCCAATATGTCTCGTAGGTCTGGCGTATCTCCCCATGCCTTTTTATTTGGATGGCGTTGGGGTGGAGGCTAAGCTTTCGGCATGAATGCCTCTCTATCGCGGCCACGAGGTGCCCGATCAGCCATATCATACGCTTCTTCCTCCAGTCGGGGTAGTAACATGCGCCTTGGGTAACTCTTGGAGGGACGCTTGAGTTTATATTCCTCGGCTGCGAGGACTTCAGTCCATTTGTCAGCTAGCAGATCTTGATCAGCTTGAAGCTGCTGCTGCTTTTTCTTCAGGCTATTTGCCGTGGCCATAAGCCTGTGCTTGAAGCGCTCTTGTTCTACGGGATCCTCTGGTACGGCGAATTCATCGACGCCGAGGCTTGCCTTGTCTTCGAAGGGGGGCATGTAATTGTCATCCTCCTCCTCTCCGCCAGCCGCTCTCTCAGGAGAGCTGGCTCCTTCATCCTCCTGATCTAACTCTTGCTGGAGGGGGTTTTCGTTGTCTTTGGCGCTATCTGGAGTGTTATTATCTCCTGTGCCGGTATCACCACTTTTGCTTTGGCGGGACTTAGAGCGGCGCCGCTGACGTTGGCGCTTGGGTTGCTTCTTGGAGGGGTCATCCTCCGCTATCTCGTCGCCGTTGCCTTCATTGGGTGTATCCACCATGTATATGTCATACGACGAGGTGGCTTTCCAGTGCCCTATAGGTGTTGGTTCATGTTCGTCTCCTACATCGTCGTCCATACCGTCGATGTCTTCAGAGTGGAAGTCAAGCATGTCGGTTAAATCATCGACAGTGGCTACAAAGTGGGTGGTGGGTGGGCGTCGAATTTCTTCGTCATCCGCATCCCAGTCCTATTGGCCATGATCCGGCCAGGGCTCTCCTGACAAAGAGAGAGACCTTAGTGAATTCAGAATGTCGCCGAAGGGCGAGTGCTGAAAGATATCCGCAGCGGTGAATTCCATGATCGGCACCCAGTCGGATTCGATTGGCAGGGGCGTAGATGGTTCGGGGTCCGGAGGAGAGTCCGGCACCTTGGAGTCACGGGCTACGTAGAGGATTATGCTGGTGTTCGGCTCGATCACCGTTGAGACTGCACCCCCTGAGGCGGTGTCTAGCCACCCGTCCTCGATTGGTGCAGCTGGCTCCGAGCTAAGGATCGGAGCTGGTGTGGGCGCGGCCTCTGGAGTACCGTCTGGTGGCAGAGCTAGGTCATGCCCATCGAGATAGTGTAGCGCGCCCGACTGTGGCTCGAATCCGTCAAAGATCAAGTCTCCGCGGATGTCAGCCGTGTAGTTCAAACTTCCAAATCTGACCTGATGGCCAGGGCGTAGCTTTCAATCTGCTCCAGATGGCCAAGCGAATTAGCCCGCAGTGCAAAGCCGCCAAATACGAAGATCTGTCTGGGGAGAAAAGTCTCACCCTGGACCGCATCACTACTGATGATGGTAGGAGCCATCAAGCCTAACGGCGACGACACAGAGGAACTCTCAATGAAAGCACCAATGTCGGTGTCAAAACCGGTGGATCTCGGGTAGGGGGTCCCGAACTGTGCGTCTAGGCCGGATGGTAACAGGAGGCAAGGGACACGAAGTTTTACCCAGGTTCGGGCCCTCTTGATGGAGGTAAAACCCTACGTCCTGCTTGATAAATATTGAAGATATGGATGTTACAAGAGTAGATGTACCACGAGATCAGAGAGGCTAAACCCTAGAAGCTAGCCTACGGTATGATTGTATGTTGTGATTGTTGTCCTACGGACTAAAACCCTCCGGTTTATATAGACACCGGAGAGGGTTAGGGTTACACAAGGTCGGTTACAAAGGAGGAGATATCCATATATGTATTTCCTAGCTTGCCTTCCACGCCAAGTAGAGTCCCATCCGGACACGAGACGAAGTCTTTAATCTTGTATCTTCATAGTCTAACAATCCGGCCAATGGAGATAGTCTGGCTGTCCGGAGACCCCCTAATCCAGGACTCCCTTAGAAGCCTTCATGGTCTTCAGGTGAGGGGCCGTGTCAGCCTACGGCGACCAGTAAGCAAGCGGAGACACCGGGCTGGAAGGCGTAGCATGGTGGATGTCCCTCTTTTTCGGTGCCAGGTGCCCATCATATTCATCATAGATCTTGAGACGAGCCCACGGGTCCAGCCCCAGAGCAGGTCGAGCCTTGTTCAGCCACAAGTGATCGCCAACGGTTTCTGGAGGGATCTTGTTAGGGTTTCCATGAATCTCATCAACTTGTCCCTGTCCGATCCGGAGGAGAGAATCGCCCAGTTCCTCACCATGTTCCTGATCAACCTCAAGACCTGCGGAATGGAAATCCAGGAGGTGTTACTGAAAATCATAGCATTTCTATATTTCCAGAGGCACCAAAGGACAGCTGAGCTAACAGTGTTTAAAACTAAGCACTTTTTGGTAGCAATCCAGAATCTGGCAACAGATTCGAAGGATGAGCCAATCTGACTAGAGAAATATTCCTCAATGTGGGCCCAGAGATGTTTAGCAACTATACATTCAAAAAATAGGTGAGAACAAGACTCTTATTCCAAGCAGTAAACACAATCAAGGAGTTTGATGATGTGTCTCTTCCTAAGGTTATCCCTAGTCATCAATTTGTTTTTGGAGAGAAGCCAGAGAAATACATGAATTTTAGGGGGGAACTCTCAATTTCTAGACAGCAGGGATAAACACGGTTGAACCCCTCTAATGTTGATAACATGATAGAGGGAGCTGGAGGAATACTTCCCCTTATTGTCCAGCTGCCAAATCAGGGCATTCGGCTCGGCAGTAAAGGTAATGCTTTTGGCAATTTCCTCCAACTGGAACCATTGTTCCATGAGACTATCACTAAAGTTCCTTCTAAAAGAGAGTTTTAGGCATTGACCATCCCAAACTTCATTGACACTTTTGTTAAGCTCATTGCTGACAGAGTAAATAGGCCAAAATTGGACTGCTAGGGGGGATGTGCCAAACCAAGTATCTTCCCAGAACCTGGTTCTGCTCCCATCCCCTATATTCCATCTGTAGCCAAATTTCACAGCATGCATAATAGATTTTAATCATTTCCAAAATCTAGAGGTCTTAGGGTTGGAGGAAGGGACAAAAATATTAGATTTATTTCCTAGGTATTTATGGGCAATAAGAAGCTTCCAGGGTTTCAGGTCTTCCTCATATAATATTTTAATCCAAGACCCTAGAAGACAGATGTTAATTTCTTGGAGGTTAGGTATGCCTAGGCCTCCAAAATCTTTTTTCATAGAGACTAGGGCCCAATTAGAAAGGTGTAGCTTCCTATTTCCCTCAAAATCATTCCACAAGCAATGAGACATCTGAGAATTGATGAGGTTCACTGCCCATTTAGGGAACTTGAAGAAGGAGAGGAGATATACTGGAATGCTAGCCAAACAATCTTGTATGAGGATCAATCTACCTCTGTAAGTGAGAAGTTTGCCCCTCCACCCAGCAATCCTTTTAATGATTTTATCCAGAAGGGGTTGGATATCCTCTCTCCTCAGTTTATCATAGTGGAGAGGGATACCTAGGTACTTAATGGGGAAGTTACCTTTATTACAGAATAGAATAGAGAGGAAGTCAGCTAACTCCTGGTCATCCATGTTGATAGAGATGAGTTCACTTTTAGAGTAGTTGATTCTCATGCCTGAGACTTGTTCAAACTAGGTTAGAACAGTTTTCAGATTGCTAGCATGTGTGAAATCATTGTCTAAGAAAAGGATGGTATCATCTGCATATTGAAGGCAGATGATGCCACCAGGGCAGACCTCAGAACAGAGCCATGCAATCAGACTATGATCAGCAGCTTCGCTAAGCATTTTAGGAATAACGTCCACTACTAAATTAAACAAAAGCGGGGAGATGTGGTCACCTTGCCTAAGGCCTTTAGCAGCAAGGAAAAAAATCACTTTCACAGTTACTTAACTTGACCCCAATAGACCCCCCATGAGTAAGTTGCTGGATCCAACTCTCCTCTATGAAAGGCTTGGAAAAGATCTAAGAGATCATTTTTCATCAAGTCCCAAAAATACTGGTAAAACAAGAAGGGAATCCCATCAGGACCAGGAGCCCCATCAGGATAAGAGCTAAAAATGGCTTCCTTCACCTCTGTCTCTGAAAAAGGGGCTTCTAGCAGCTCATTTTCAGCAGGAGAGACTTTTTCAGAAGCAGAGAAAAAATTGTTTTGTAGAGAGAACCCAGAAGGGTTTTCTTTCTTAAATAGGTCTTTGTATAAGTCACTAGCCACTTTCAGCTTCTCATCTACCTCAGTAACAGGGCCATTAGGGCCATCAAGGGAGTGAATGAGGGTTTTCCTCCTCCTCTGGTTAGCTACTGCATGGAAGTAAGCAGTATTTCTATCACCCTCCTTCATGTTCCTATCTCTAGACCTTTGTTTGTCTTTGATTTATTCTTGAAGCCAAATTTTCTTGAGCTCTCCATGGACAAAGTTTAATCTATTAGTCTCAGCCTCAGATAGGTCAGTGGTTTCTGCCTTAATATCTAGAGAATCAAACTCAAGGAGGAGAAGCCTTTTGTATCTTCTAAAATTAGCTACCTCATTGGAGTTCCACCCTTTGGTAGTTCTTCTAAATCTCCTGATTTTGATCTGCCAATTTTCTAGGGGGCAGCTGCTCCCAGTAGGCGCATTCCAGATTTTCCTGACTAGCTCAGTAAAATCTTCTCTAAGCAACTACCACTTTTCAAATTTAGAACTATTGATCTTTGGATTTTGGTTAAGACCAGAGTCCCAGAGCAAAGTAGTGTGGTCACTACCACATCTGGGCAGAGCTCTACAACTAGAAAGGGGAAAAAACTATCTAATTCTGTGTCACAGAAAATTCTGTCAATGGTGGACATAATCCTGGAGCAGCACTTCCAACATATATCTAGCAGAACTATGGGTTTTCCTTCTGACAGGGCAATTCTCAACTTTATGGGTAACCATTTTGCAGATAAAACAACTCTTGGGCTTGACACATTTATCCAAATGATGCCCTGGTTCCCCACAGTTGTAGCAGATCACCTCAGAGCATGCCATAAGGCCCGAAGCAGGGGCAGGAGCAGTTTTCTGGATGTCCTGTCTCTTCTTTTGCTGATTCTTGCCTTGAGATTTCCCACTGATCTGAGAGTCAGAACCACCAGCAGATTGATCTTGGGCAATTATAGGAGCCTGCCCAGATTGTGCCCCCATTTTGGGCGAAGGTGGGCCGTACCACTGCCCAACCGGCGCTCCCCCCATTGTGATAGGGGAAATTCATCGGAGTTCCCGGTTCCTTCTCATCCTCCAGCCAGATGTTGTCTCTCAGGAAGCAGAAAATAACCACCAGACAGCTCAATTGAAGCAGATTGCAAGCCTAATTTCAATCTTCTGCAGGTTTGGGGGAGAGGTAAGGTAGGGGATCCACCTGCTCCGGCTCCGGTGGCATGCTGGTGGGCAGGAGTCCAGTCAAGCATTCCCATCTCGCAGCACGGCGTGGATCTCCTGAATTCACTTCTCCTTTCGCCCATCAAACGAACGCAATCGGCGGCTCACTGGGGTGGGGCATCCTATGCTTCTCCGAGAAATCTCCTTCGAAGTAGATCCGCAGGGCTAGATTCAGCAGCTCCCAATCCACATGATCCTTGCACATTCGAGCATACCTGCGCGAGTGAGAGAATGGATTCAGTCCCTCCTTGGCTTCCTCCCTTGCAGCTTCCTCCTCTGCTTCCCTCCATTCGCGCATGCACTGGGTCCAGGAGAGAGCGTCGTCGCGGATCCGCATCGCCCGCTCCCTCCATCTCCTCCCTCGAGTCTCCCGCAGCACCGCCGGCGCGACAGAGTCAAGCGGCTGGAGCATCCGCGGGAAGGCTTTGTAGACATGTGGGAGATGCATCTTGTACATCTACCTGTCTTCCAGCCATTCCCCCGTGGATATGGCCGGCGACTCCATGGGGCGCGCGAGCGGACTTGCTGAGGGGGGCAGGTGCGCCCGGAGTCAGGAGGCGGGGGGTGGCGGCGAGATCTATGGTGGCGGCGAGGGTGGAGGTAGTGGCGGGGGCGGCGGCGAGGGTGGAGGTGGTGGCGGGGGTGAAGGGGATCGCGAGAGCGGTCATCTATTTGCCAATTATGTGAACTAAATAGTCAACATATAAAATAATTTAAATATATACAATATAGTTAGAAGGGAAACATAAGTTGGACCTGGCGTTCCTATTCTCATATAAAAATAGAACAGACCTCTGTGTTTTCTTCAAAAAAATATATAAATTGGGCTGCCAAAAATAAAACCTCGGATGGGAGGTCCATAGGCCGGTCGATACAGGCCTATTCTTATATAAAAATACAGGCCTATGGACCTCCCATCCGAGGACGTGGGCTGCGCATGTTACAAATGAAAGCCTAGACGGGGCAGCCCAAAACCACGTCCAACACTTGCCAAAACTTTGTCCCTCGTTTTCTCTGTGTTTCGCACACTCGACATTGTGTGGGCATTTTGACTGTGCATCATATGAAGATGTGCTATGGATGAATGTTGATCAGCATGATGTTAACTGGCTGGTAGTTCCATTTTCGACCATGAATAAAACTTCCAACATGATGTTAACCCTGTTTGAAAAGGCCGTGTTAATATAAATGCTCTGCCTCTGAAAGTTGCAGTTTCTTATCTGAAACTGAACTTGCAGTTTCTTATCTGAAACTGAAACTTGCAGTTTCTTCTTTGAGAATCACATTGTCTGCACTTTTATACTCCTATGAAACTACATTTTTTTAAGTGCTAAAAATAGATATCTAGAATTCATAAAATACTTCATATGCTCAATACTGCAAATCTGAAATTCAAAAGACATTCATATCTGAAAGTACTCTCAAAATACACAACACAAAACACAATTCACAACTTGCAAATACTGACAACCCTAAGCTCCTCCTGACAATTCACAACCTGCCCGACTATTGGGCCGGCGGGGCAGCCCCCTCCTATTCCTCGGTGGCAGACAGCCGCCCCGTGAGACGATGTGAACGGCGAGGGAGACGATGGCGGGGAAGCATCGTCGGGCCAACTGCTTTTCTCCTCTTGCAGTTGGGCTCGGTCGACGAAGACTCCACCGGCTCGCTCTGGCAGGACACCCTCACAAACGGCACCCTGTAGATGCTCGATCCTTCAATCTCTGGTGGATGCTCCATATGGGATCGATACTCCCACCACCGCTCCCTCACGATCGGATTCGGTGACTCTGTTTGTTCCATGGCCCAGAGGAGCAGCTCTATGTACTCCGGCGTGACTCCCTCCGGGAGTATCGTCGCCTTTTCGCTCTGTTGCAGATATTTGGCCATGGATGTCGTCGTCGCCGCTAGTTGGTCCTTGTTGTCAAACCAAGACTGTATCTCCAACATCCTAGCTAGCTTCACAGGGTCGCCGTTTGTGATCCTCACGTATCGGTTGTACTCCTCCATCGATCTACTTCTCCACAGCACCTTCACTCGCTGGCGGTGGTTTTTGAATGGAAGAGGAGAGTGAAAGTGCAACTATCCCCAGGTGGTTTTGGTAATTCATAAAAACATATAGCTCATTGAGCTAATGCTATTCCAAGATGATTATTTCAGGAAAGCTCAATGATTGGCATGGCATGGATGTGAAAGTGGAACCCTCAAAATGCTAAGGAAAAAGGATTGGCTCAAGCTCAGAAGCTCAAGACTCTTCATTTTATATTTTAGTGATCCAAGATCACATTGAGTCTTTAGGAAAAGCCAATACTATCAAGGAGGGATGAGGTGTTGCATAATGAGCCTCTTGCTTCATGTGCTTAGTGATATGCTCCAAAAACCCTCAACTACTTTCCCATATCCACATATGACCTAAACCCTAAGCCAAACTCGGTCCTACCAATTCTTCCTATCCGGCGCCACCGAGTTTCACTTGTCATTAGCCACTGCCAAACCCTAGCAATTCGGTTCTACCGATAGGGATCTCGGTCTCACCGAGATGGGATTGTAAACTCTCTGTTTCCCTTTCGTAACTTTTCGGTCTCACCGAAAGAGCGAATCGGTCCCACCGAGATTGCAATGTAAATTCAGTGTTTCCCCTTTGTAACTTTTCGGTCTCACCGAAAGAGCAAATCGGTCCCACCGAGTTTGCCTAACCAACTCTCTGGTTAGCTAATTACCAAATTCGGTCTCACCGAGTTTGTGTAATCGGTCTCACCGAGATTACGTTATGCCCAAACCCTAACCATATCGGTCCTACCAAGTTGCATGTCAGTCCCACCGAAAATCTCTAATGGTCACTAGGTTTACATTTTCGGTCCGACCGAGTTTGTTGATTCGGTCCCACCGAGATTGGAAAACTGTGTAACGGTTGGATTTTGTGTGGAGGCTATATATACCCCTCCACCTCCTCTTCATTCGAAGAGAGAGCTATCAGAACACATACACCATTCCAACTCATATGTTCTGAGAGAGAACCACCTACTCATGTGTTGAGACCAAGATATTCCATTCCTACCATATGAATCTTGATCTCTAGCCTTCCCAAGTTGCTTTCCACTCAAATCTTCTTTCCACCAAATCCAAATCCTATGAGAGAGAGTTGAGTGTTGGGGAGACTATCATTTGAAGCACAAGAGCAAGGAGTTCATTACCTACACACCATTTGTTACTTCTTGGAGAGTGGTGTCTCCTAGATTGGCTAGGTGTCACTTGGGAGCCTCCGACAAGATTGTGGAGTTGAACCAAGGAGTTTGTAAGGGCAAGGAGATCGCCTACTTCGTGAAGATCTACCGCTAGTGAGGCAAGTCCTGTGTGGGCGATGGCCATGGTGGGATAGACAAGGTTGCTTCTTCGTGGACCGTTTGTGGGTGGTTGCTTCTTCGTGGACCCTTCGTGGGTGGAGCCCTGTGTGGACTCTCGCAACTGTTACCCTTTGTGGGTGGAGCCCTGTGTGGACTCTCGCAACCCTTACCCTTTGTGGGTTGAAATCTCCATCAACGTGGATGTAGGATAGCACCACCTATCCGAACCACGGGAAAAACATCCGTGTCTCATATTGCATTTGAATTCTCCAAACCCTTCCCTTTACATTCTTGCAAGTTGCATGCTTTACTTTCCACTTCCAATATACTCTTTGCATGCTTGCTTGAATTATGTGATGATTGCTTGACTTGTCCTAAAATAGCTAAAATCTGCCAAGAACTAAAATTGGGAAAAGGTTAAGCTTTTATTTGGTCAAGTAGTCTAATCACCCCCCTCTAGACATACTTTCGATCCTACAAGTGGTATCAGAGCTTTGGTCTCCATTTGCTTTGATCTCCATAGCATTTGGTGGTCATAGCCTTGGTTTCACAACCTAGGAGAGTATGGCGTCTAGCGAGGGAAATTACCACCGTAGAGGTCCCTACTTTGATGGTACTAATTTTGCTAGTTGGAAGCATAAAATGAAAATGCATATTCTTGGACATAACCCCGCCGTTTGGGCTATTGTGTGTGTTGGTTTGCAAGGTGACTTCTTTGATGGGAAAGAACCAAACCGTGAAGCTACCGCGGATGAGTTGAAGATGTTGCAATACAATGCTCAAGCTTGTGATATTCTCTTCAACGGATTGTGCCCCGAAGAATTCAACAAAATCAACCGTCTTGAGAATGCAAAGGAAATTTGGGACACTTTGATTGATATGCACGAAGGTACCGACTCCGTCAAGGAATCCAAGTTGGATGTGCTTCAAAGTCAACTTGACAAGTTCAAAATGAAGGATGGTGAAGGTGTCGCTGAAATGTACTCTAGGCTTGCTCTCATCACAAATGAGATTGCCGGCCTAGGAAGTGAAGAGATGACTGATAGATTCATCATCAAGAAGATTCTAAGAGCCTTGGATGGAAAATATGATACCGTGTGCATATTGATCCAAATGATGCCCAATTACAAAGATCTCAAGCCAACGGAGGTGATTGGAAGAATTGTTGCTCATGAGATGTCACTTAAGGATAAAGAGGAACTTCACAACAAATCAAGTGGTGCCTACAAAGGCTCGTGTGAAGCCCCTACATCATCAAGTGAGAAACAAGACTTCAATGAAGAATTGAGATTAATGGTGAAGAACTTCAACAAGTTCTACAAGAGTAGAAGCAAAGATAGAAGCTTCAAGTCAAGGTCCTACAATGACAAAAGATCTTCTAGTCGAGAGCGAAACTGCTACAGTTGTGGAAGACCCGGACACTATTCCAATGAGTGTACGGCTCCCTACAAGAGAAGAGAAGATTCTCCAAAAAGAAGAAGCAAAGAATCACCACCAAGAGAGAGAAGGAGTAGAGATGATCGCTATGAACGAAGATACTCACGGAGAAGCAAGGATTCGGAAAGGAAGGAAAAATCATCAAGGAGCTACACAAGACGAAGACATCAAGCTCATGTTGGTGAATGGGTATCTGGCTCCGACTCCGACAACCACTCCGAGAGAAGTTATCACTCCGACTCTGAAGACACTCAAGATGAAGGTGTTGCCGGTCTAGCACTTGTGTCAACCAACTCCTACGACATATTTGACTCACCAAATGAAGGAATTGGAAGATGCTTCATGGACAAAGGTCCTAAGGTAACACATCCCGAGTATGTTGATTTCAATAGTGATGAAGATGACTTGTTAGGTGATGATTTGCTTGTTGACAACTCTAGTGATAATTACTATGATGAAACGTCAATTGATCATGCTAATCAAGATAAAACGAATGACAATGATAAGGAGAAGATTGAGGCTATAACTAAAGAACTAAACACTCTTAAGTTAGCTCATGAAACTATCTTCGAAGATCATCGAGAACTTTTAAGAGCTCATGAGAAATTACGCCTTGAAAAGCTCAATCTTGAGCAAGAGCATGAGTTCTTAAAAGTAATCAATGATGATCTCCGCAAGAAAAGTTCTTCTCACATTGCCAAGCGTTTACTCTTATCCACTTACATGCCTCAAGTCAAGTCTAGTAACAAGAACAAGAAAGATTCTTCCTCTAGCAGTAACAATGATCATGCTAAATCCAATATTGTTGCTTCTAGTAGTTCTCTTGATTCCACTAATGATTCTCTTAGCCAAGTTACACTTGAGCAAGAAAATAGTTTATTGAAGGGAATTATAGAGAAAGGAGTGTACAAAAGCCTTGCCGGGAGTAAGCAATTCGAGGAAATTGTGCGCAAGCAAGGAATGCACCGGAAGAATCAAGGTGTTGGTTTTGAACGAAAGTTCAATGCCAATGGAGTTGAGTTGGAAGAAGATCAATACCCCAAGACAAAGTTTGTTCCTCAACAAGAGAAGTATGATACTTCCTTCAAGGGGACACAAGCTCAAGATGATCTTCCACCACAAGACTACAAGCAAAAAGGCAAGGACAAGCCTCAAGAGGAAATTGATGTATTTGAAGAAGCTCCTAAGACCTTAGTCAAGTGGATTCCCAAGACTACTTCAAGTTCCACTTCATCAAGTACGACTACAACTCCAAGGATTCCCATCAAGATGGTGTGGATCCAAAATAAGAAGAACTAGAGAGTTCTTGAGGGTGACTCCGCCAACATACTTCACTCTTATCATTTTGGCAAGAACAAGTGCAATCAACTTCCACATCTTGCACTAGTTCAAGGAGTCACAAACCCTCTTGTTGGTAAGACAAGGGACAAGGTAACCTAAAAGTTTTCATGGACATCATCTTTTGTGTGCATCACTCTATGTCTATGGATATCCTTGTTTGTTCCTTGTGGGACTAACCCATGTAGGTATTGAAAGTGCAATTCACTCAAATGGATAGCTCCAAGTGATCTACATCAACATTGAGCATCCACATCTTCAACATCTACATGAAGTCATCATCGACAAAACCCAAGGTTAGTTCATCCCTCTTAGGGGGGATATCACATCTAGGGGGAGCTTTACTCTAAGACTTGAGCTAAAGCAACTCTAAAGATGTGAACACAACAATGCTTTATGTAAAAGTGGTAACCCCACTTGAGCTTAAACGATGAGTATGACCTATGATCAAGTGCTCTCACTTGACTCCTAAGTCAATATACTCATATATAGATGACCTTGTCATCGCAAATTTCTTGATAGATGCTAGAATTGGTTGTGCATGCCTTGCCACATATTTCATTTGCCATCTTATTGTGTGAGCATGCTAGTTGCATATTTTACTCATTCGAGGACATCCACTTGTTGTTTTGATTGTTTGGTTTTATTTTCTTTTGCCAAGTGGATGGACAAGAATGCCTAAGTACCTCCTCTAGCTATCTATGCTTTTCTCGTCTCAAACTCTATTCATGCTGCATCACAAAATTTGATCAAGTCAGATTCGAACCACTCTATGTGAGGAGCGCTCGGAGTCCCCGATTCGTCATAGACTTAAACTTCCAAAACCTTTTTATGATTCTCGGTCTGACCGATACCCCACTTTCGGTCCTACCGAGATCATTAAGTTGATCTAGGTTTGATCTCGGTGCAACAGATTTGAACATTTCGGTCACACCGAGTTTCAGTAACTGCCTGCAGTTATGAATCTCGGTGCCACCGAGTTGTTCCACTCGGTCACACCGACAGGGTCGGGATATATATGGTCACGGGCAAAATTTGGAAATTTCTCCGAACCCCTTCGCCCGCGCGATAGCCTGCTCTGCCAACGTGGTCGCCGGATCATCTTCTCGCCGCCAGCCGCCTCCAGTCGCTGGTCTCCGTCGCCGTCAACGGGAATTCTGCCCCGCGTTGCCGCCGTAGCGAGTCTCCGCCGAACTAGGGTATGGACTCGATCACAGTGCTATTCCCCGTCCGATTCCTAGCACATTGTGTTCTTCATGATTCTTGCCATGATTGAAACACTCCTATACAGTCAATACGCCCGTAGATTAGCTTTGATTCGAAAATTTTAGGGTTAGGTTTCCGCCGAAACCATCTCGGACCCACCGAGTTGAAAAACTCGGTCCCACCGATTTGGCTTATGCCATTGCACAAGTGAGACTCGGTCTGACCGAGAATTACTTATCGGTGTGACCGATTTTGGAACTCTGTGAAACCCTAGCAGTCTTGGTGCCACCGACTGTGACTCGGTCCTACCGAGTTCACTAGTTTAGGTTCCAAAACTGCTTCGGTATCACCGAGTTTGAAAATCGGTAGATCCGAGATGATTTCAGTGGGAAACTAAAACTAAGTTTTTGGATCATTCTTTTGCAAAAATCTCTGCATTTTGTGATGCTCATCTTTTCTACCTCATCTATAAACTATTCACAGGGTCAGCAATCAGAGCTTGCAGCATGTCTGATCAAAGTGACAGCCAGAACATGTCAGAGCAGCAGGTGCACATGAGTGAGGGCACTAGTCCCTCCAGCTCTTCAGATGAGGGCAGCAGGAGCACCCCTAGCAACTTGCCAAAAGCTGCCACCAGACAGAGGAAGAAGAGAACTTCTGATTCCGAAGATGAAGATTATGTGGCAGAGGAAGAGGCCACATCAAAGAGAGTTGAGCCAGCTCAAGGCACAAAGCCAGGGCTGAAAATCAAAAGGCCAGCAGGCAGGCAGCCCATGTCAAAGGCAAGAGCTTCAACTGAGAAGCCTGCACCTAAAGAGCCAGTTGCTGCTGAGGGAAAGAAAAGAAAGGAAAGGGTCAAGAAGACCGTAGCCAGAGTGCTAGGAAAGGCTTCCATCATGGAAGAGGAAGAGGAAGAAGAGGTAGCTGCACCAGCACCCAAGGCACCCAAGCTGATGGGTGATGCCATAAGATCAGGGGCTACTGCATCTAAGCCCAAAGCTGCCTCCAAGCCAAAACCAAAGAGGAATACTAGGAGCATTCCTACAGCTGAGAAGAACAAGGCCCCAGTGCCTGAGACTGTTGCTGAAGAAGAGGATAAAGAGCAAGTTCTGAGAAAGCTCAAGCCCAAGATCCCAGACCACAACGATGCGCATCCTGTGGCTGAGGACATGAAGCTCAGGAGAGACTCAGGGCTGAGGAAGTGGAGAGAAGCAGACCTGTATGCTTCAAGGAGGAGGACTGCTGTTGACTACAGGTTCCACACTAAGGAACAGCAAGACTTCTATGAGACAGTGCTGCTTGATAAGAAGCCAATAGTCTATGATATGAGATGGGTTGACTGGCAGTAAATCAAGGACAATGAGGAGCACTATCCTGGAGTGCAAGACAGCTTCATAGCTTGTGGAGTAGCTGACTTTGTTGGGCAGAACCTCACAAAGTGGAATGAGGAGCTTATAATGCAGTTCTACTCCACAGCACATTTTTATTCAGATGGGAGGATCACATGGATGTCTGAGGGTACAAGGTACCAATCCACAGTTGCTGAGTGGGCATAGATCATTAATGCCCCAGAGGAGCATGATGATGACTTGGACATATATGCCAAGAAGAAGATGGACCATAACTCTATGTCCAATATGTACAAGGAAATTCCCAATGAAGCTCTTGACACCTTCAAATTTGGGTCTGTGCATTACCTTCTGTCAGGGCTGCCAACTATCAATTGGATCTTGAGGCACACCTTATTGCCCAAGTCTGGAGATCACAAGATGATCAGAGGCCATGCTATCAACTTGCTACATGTATTTGATGTGCCTCAGAAGTTCAAGGTGATGAGCCTCATAGTGGAAACTATCAAAAGGACTGCAGCAGATCAGAAGAGGAGTTGCGGATATGCCCCTCAGATCCAGGATCTCATTAACTCCAAGATGGGCACTGGCATATATTTATTGGACAAGGAACACCTGCCCATCCGTCCAGATTTTGAGGACAATCAAGTTGTCATGACTGAGAACGAGCCATCATCTGCCCAAGCATACGCAAAGAAGGAGAAGGCAAGGAAAGAGAAAGCTGCCAAGATGCCAACTCAAGAGGAGGCATCTGAGTATTTCTTGAAGACCAAACAAGAGCAGCTTGGTTACCTGATTGCATCCACCCTGCGGATTGAGCAAGGACTAGCCACCCTAACTCAAAACCAGGCAAGCCTAGAGAGAATCATGGAACAAAAGTTCTATGACTTGGATGTCAAGGTAACGGAGATTCAGACTGCAGTGGAGCAGCTCCAAGATGATATACAGGAGAGGAGAGGCAGGACTACCACTCATGCCTTTGCCAGAGTGCCACGAGGTCCGAGGTCGTCTGCCGTGCCAGTTGCTGACACAAGAGCCACCACCTCAGCACCAGCTACAGCCTCAGTTCCACCAGCTCCAGCATCTACTTCAGCTCCAACTCCAGCATCTACCTCAGCGTCTACAGAAGCCTTCGTCCTTGGAGTGATCCGGACTCCACCACCACCAGAAGATCAAGCCTAAGCGTCGATCTAGTACTATGCATTTTCTAGGAACTTTTTGGTAACTTGTTGCCAAAGGGGGAGAAAAATGTATAGATCATAGGCTTCGAGAGAGAGTGTGTTGCTTTTCTCTCTTGCTTTATTTGGTGGTTTTTCAAACTTGTTTGCTTTTGAGTGCTTGAGATACTACGTCATTATTTGTGAGACATTGATGATCATGTGTTTGATCATAAGCTACACTTAATGCTTGCTTAATGCCATTATCTTATCTATCTTATGTGATCTTTCACTATTCTTGGTGATGAGTGCATGTATTTCATTCTTATCATTTTAAGCGCTCCACCAAGATGTATGTGACATGGAAGAGTAACCCATGACTCTAACTCCTTGTGCATTTGCAGTCCAAAGCAAATTTTAAATATGCACAAATTTAGGGGGAGCTCCTACTTATCACATACTTCTCAAAGCGACGATATATTTCATGCTTATTATCATTTGTCGAAGCTTTGATCTATATGTTGTCATCAATTACCAAAAAGGGGGAGATTGAAAGTGCAACTATCCCTAGGTGGTTTTGGTAATTCATAACAACATATAGCTCATTGAGCTAATGCTATTCCAAGATGATTATTTCAGGAAAGCTCAATGATTGGCATGGCATGGATGTGAAAGTGGAACCCTCAAAATGCTAAGGAAAAAGGATTGGCTCAAGCTCAGAAGCTCAAGACTCTTCATTTTATATTTTAGTGATCCAAGATCACATTGAGTCTTTAGGAAAAGCCAATACTATCAAGGAGGGATGAGGTGTTGCATAATGAGCCTCTTGCTTCATGTGCTTAGTGATATGCTCCAAAAACCCTCAACTACTTTCCCATATCCACATATGACCTAAACCCTAAGCCAAACTCGGTCCTACCGATTGTTCCTATCCGGAGCCACCGAGTTTCACTTGTCATTAGCCACTGCCAAACCCTAGCAATTCGGTTCTACCGATAGGGATCTCGGTCTCACCGAGATGGGATTGCAAAATATCTGTTTCCCTTTCGTAACTTTTTGGTCTCACCGAAAGAGCGAATCGGTCCCACCGAGATTGCAATGTAAATTCAGTGTTTCCCCTTTGTAACTTTTCGGTCTCACCGAAAGAGCAAATCGGTCCCACCGAGTTTGCCTGACCAACTCTCTGGTTAGCTAATTACCAAATTCGGTCTCACCGAGTTTGTGTAATCGGTCTCACCGAGATTACGTTATGCCCAAACCCTAACCATATCGGTCCTACCGAGTTGCATGTCAGTCCCACCGAAAATCTCTAACGGTCACTAGGTTTACATTTTCGGTCCGACCAAGTTTGTTGATTCGGTCCCACCGAGATTGGAAAACTGTGTAACGGTTGGATTTTGTGTGGAGGCTATATATACCCCTCCACCTCCTCTTTATTCGAAGAGAGAGCTATCAGAACACATACACCATTCCAACCCATATGTTCTGAGAGAGAACCACCTACTCATGTGTTGAGA
Organism: Triticum urartu; assembly: GCF_056163025.1. Taxonomy (NCBI): domain Eukaryota; kingdom Viridiplantae; phylum Streptophyta; class Magnoliopsida; order Poales; family Poaceae; genus Triticum; species Triticum urartu. Next base: position 82,006,748 of record NC_141874.1, read on the forward strand.
CCAAGATATTCCATTCCTACCATATGAATCTTGATCTCTAGCCTTCCCAAGTTGCTTTCCACTCAAATCTTCTTTGCACCAAATCCAAATCCTATGAGAGAGAGATAAGTGTTGGGGAGACTATCATTTGAAGCACAAGAGCAAGGAGTTCATTACCTACACACCATTTGTTACTTCTTGGAGAGTGGTGTCTCCTAGATTGGCTAGGTGTCACTTGGGAGCCTCCGACAAGATTGTGGAGTTGAACCAAGGAGTTTGTAAGGGCAAGGAGATCGCCTACTTCGTGAAGATCTACCGCTAGTGAGGCAAGTCCTGTGTGGGTGATGGCCATGGTGGGATAGACAAGGTTGCTTCTTCGTGGACCCTTTGTGGGTGGTTGCTTCTTCATGGACCCTTCGTGGGTGGAGCCCTGTGTGGACTCTCGCAACCGTTACCCTTTGTGGGTGGAGCCCTGTGTGGACTCTCGCAACCGTTACCCTTTGTGGGTTGAAGTCTCCATCAACGTGGATGTAGGATAGCACCACCTATCCGAACCACGGGAAAAACATCCGTGTCTCATATTGCGTTTGAATTCTCCAAACCCTTCCCTTTACATTTTTGCAAGTTGCATGCTTTACTTTCCGCTGCCAATATACTCTTTGCATGCTTGCTTGAATTATGTGATGATTGCTTGACTTGTCCTAAAATAGCTAAAATCTGCCAAGAACTAAAATTGGGAAAAGGTTAAGCTTTTATTTGGTCAAGTAGTCTAATCACCCCCCTCTAGACATACTTTCGATCCTACAGAGAGGAGCAGCGCTGGTTTTGGATTAGAACGGGAGAGGAGCGACACTAGTTTTGGACTGGAACATGAGAGAAGGGGCGGTGGTTTTGAAATGGAAGAGGAGAGGAGCGGCGCTGCATTTAGATTGGAACAGGAGAGGAGCAGCGGTGGTTTAAGAGGAGAAGAACGGAAGAGCAGCGCTGGTCTTGGAAGTATTTTTTTGTTGTTTCGCGTATTTTGGGTCAAAGTTTGACCATGTACTGTATTTGACAAGCAAAATGTGAATGCATGTCACCAAATTGATTTTGATTTTGATCCAGTCAGAGCGCGCCGGCCCTCTCGTCCGATCCTAAATCGCTGTCGCACGCTCCTCTCCCTCTTCTCCATTGCAAAACCACCTCCTCTCCTCTCCATCATCTCCATTCCAAAACCACCGTCTCACCTCTCCCTCTTCTCTATTGCAACACCACCGTCTCTCCTCCGTTTTCTAGACGCTTTGCTCCATGGTGCGGGCGCAATCCATGGATACAAAATTAGTATACTGTATACTATTTAAAAGTCGAGGGCGGGGCTTTTCCTGCGCGGTAGGCGGCGGGGAAGTTCCGCCTAGTCGGTTCGACAGAGACGCGAGAAGACAAGGGAGTAGGATGCTGCAAACGTAGGGTTGTGTGATTTGACAGCGAGTTACTGCTGGATAGGTGGGGCCCCGTGATTTGACTTGCCATTATCATTTTAACTGCGGCGCTATGACCGGCGTGAGTCTCCCAGATTCCTCACCACCTCGATACAAGTGCCTCTCCCAATGCTCCACCATGTAGTAGAGGCTGGCTCTTGCATGAGAGCCCACTTCTCCACTTTTTCCTTGCCTCTCTTTTCTCCACATATGCAAAAATGCCATGTAAAGCGCACTATTGTACTTACTTTTACTTGCTCCTACAGGTGCTTAAGCTTGCCACATAAGCATAAAGTTTGATGTGGCAAGTTAATCAAGAAGAGAGAGACTAGTTTGGTGACCCAAGGAAGAAACAGTGCTAAGCGCGTGTACCTAGGTGAAAAGACAATTTTGAGTCTATAGCTAATTAAATGAAGCAAACTTAGCAACACCATTTCATTGGAAGAGGTCACTCCTTGGCAAATGCAATAAATACACCTGCTTAGCACCGTTTCTTCCTTGAGTACGAAGAAAGAGATAGAGAGGAGTAAAAATACACTTATAGCCAACCTTGTTGTAGTATGAGTGACTAAGTGATGACTATGTATAACATGCCAACATCAGATAGCCTAACGCACCGTGTTAAATCTCCAAGGGCGCGACCGCGCGAGCGACGCGACGGTCGTGGTAGGCGTGACCATGATATGGGCTGCTGGCAGCCCTTGGATTTGAGATCAAACGGTCACATGCTAAGTTGCTGAAAATTTGCAGAATAACCCTCCAGGATAGGATATTCACCCATAGGTCTAGAATCACGCCATGCAACCGTTCGATCTCAGATCCAAGGGCTCTCAGAAGCCCGTATCATGGGAGAATGGAAAGCCACTACCCTGCCGTTCGCGCGCTGGCAGTTCGTTCCTACTCGTCCCCGCACGTCCTTCAATATTACGGCGGTTCGCTCCTAGTCGTCCCGTCCATTCACATTACAGCAGTTCCACTAATCCTAACCCTCCTCCCAAATCCATGGCATCCCAAATCTCCATGATCGGCGGTGAGTACAAGGTTAGAACCATCACCGGCGATGAGTTCGATGTCATCTACACCCGTTCTTCCACGACGGTGAAAGGATGGTGTCCGCTCGTCAGCCTTCAATGCTGACCCTGGCAGGAGCCATGGTTCATCCTTCGTACGGTAAACTGGAGAAACCTCCATACACGTTTCATCGTCATGCATGGTAGCGGAATGTACTAGATATAGACCACATCCACTACGCTGCAATGGATGGCTACCTTTGCTTCAATATCTACAAGGGTTGGATGAAGAGCAACAACCAAGTGTGCGGTTCAAGCAAAGAAGTATCAGCCAAGAGGAAGAGGGACAAGGACGAAGTCGAGGACGTGGACGAGGACTCCGAGTAAGGTGGCAGTGTCGTTGCTCATGGTGGTTCTAATGCAGTGTCTACCGGAATAGTTGCAAAGTTTAATTTCAGGTGTGCTTAATTTAATTTGAGGGGTGTGTTGTGCTGAGCCCCCAGCAAAACTATGTTATGTTTCTTCTCATTACTTTAACTCTTCAGTACGTACATACTAGTATTTCTTACATTTCATCTTTTAGTTGGTATAGTACTACCACTCGTTTCTTCACATTATATACATACAATATATATGGCCAAATCATATAGCCAGCAGTTTAGTTGTCAAAGAATTTCAGGGTGCTTAGTTTTGTCAAAGAATTCTAGGATGCTTAGAGGGTGCTTGGATCCAAGGGACTTATTTTAGTCTGACTAAAAATAGTCTCTTTAAGAGGCTAAAGTCCAAGCACCCCTGACTAAAGAGGGGCTAAAACTAGTCTTGAGACTAAAAATTTTTAGTCAGGGGTACCCCTACTAAAATGTGGATTAGTCCTCTCTCTATTCATTTATCTCCTCTCCTTTAACACAGGCGAGTTCTGGATTGGAGGGTTTGGAGGATAATAAATGCTCATTAACTTGATTTTAGCCTTTTTAGTATTTGGATCCAAGCATGGGTGAGGCTAGCATGTTTTAGTCCCACTACTTTTAGTCATGGGACTAAAACGTATCCAAGCACCCTCTTAGTTTTATTTGAGGGGTGGGTTGTGCTGGACACCATTATTGTGACTAGCCTTTTTAATAGTACTATATGCATAATTTGGCGACAAGCGCTCTCTATATGTACCACCTTTTTTTTAATTTCAAGTTTTGCTCCATGGCACAATCCATCGATACTACTGATGTACAAAAGTATACATTTTTTAAAAGGCTAGAGGGCGGGGCAGTCTAGCTTGGTCGGTTTCACGAGAGGCGAGGGCCTTTGTGATTTGACGGATCATTACTGCTCGAAGGCGGGGCCTTGTGATTTGACTGCTCGTATAAATGCGCGAACGACCTGATCGAGGAGGAGCAAAGAACCATGCGGTATACTCAAGTTTTCCACTGGAGTAGTACTGCGACGGAGGAGCACGAAACACGGTAGCCCAGTGCCATATGGCGATAAAAAATGATCTAATTTGCTAGTCATCTCATTGTTAGCATTGTTCTATTCATTCCCTCAAAAAAAACATTGTTCTATTCATGCCTCGCAGAGAACGTGACACGTGCGGCGAAACACCCGAAGCAAAAGATGAAACACAGGAGCAAAAGAAGGAGGAAGATTATCACCCCAAATGATCTAATTCGCCGCGGAGTCGTAACTGATTCTTCATCGCCTCCACGACCTCCATCTCCTTGCGCGTCTCCTTCGCCATATTCATCATTGTGTCCATGACGTGGCATTTCTTGACGCAATCCTTCATCATCTGTTCCGCGGCCATATTACGTACCTTGACAGCAGTCGGGTGCTCGATGCGGAGCTTTGCCAACTCTTCCTTCTGTTCCATGGCGAGGGCCTGCAGCATCTTCATCGAGGAACTACTATTCTCATGCAGCTTCTTCCAGTCGGCGTTCTTCTCCTTCAACAGGTCGATCTCGTGGCAGAGCTTCGCATTGTCCTCCCGAAGTCGCAGGATTTCGCCGGTCACCTTCTTCTCCGAGGCAATACTCTTCTTCAGCAGCATCACCAAGCCGACGGTCAACTCCCCCTGCTGATTGAGCTCAGCGGGCATGTCGTCGAGGCTCTCCTTCAGCAACTCCATCAAGCCTTGGATGAACTCCTTCTGCTTATTGAGCTGATCGGGCATGCCGTCGAGGGATAACTACTCCAGCTCCGCCGGCTCGGCATGTTCGCCTCCACGGCTAGGGCGCTCCTGGGAGCCATTGCCTGCCCGTGAGAGATCTTTCGAGGTCTCTGCGTGGTGGCGAGCCCTCTCTTTTTTCCGTAGCCTTGGTTGCCGCTCCCTTGTTATGAGTAGTTCTCGACCTAGAGCTCTGCTCACCGGCCATGGCAACGACGGACGAAGAAGAAGCACTTATGAGGAGGAAAGGTAGAGTGATTTTCGGTTAGGTAGTTCCCCTTTTTATAACCTAAGTACTAGCACTAGTACTAATACCTGCATACTGGGAACACATTCAGGTTTGGTACGTACTACTAGTAGGTGTGAGCAGGCTTTCGAATGTGATGGGAACAAGGTAAAGATTAATTGATGGCTTTGGTTTCGAGGCCCGAAACGGCTCCCGATGAGTTTAGCGGAATATAAATTTCAAGTACTACACTGCTCAAATGCGTAAATATTATGTTACTGTCAAAAATTGGCACAAAATACGAAGGAGACCAATAGAAGTACTACTAGCAACCCACGATTTAACTACTCGCATGCGCGCAGTGGAGTAATAATGTCTTTCTTCCGCCCTCACGTCCACTCAATTTGCATGCGCTGTATTAATTGACCACCAATGAAGTGAACGACTTTACACGCGTCAAATTATCACATGGGCTGGATCTTGGTACAAAATTGCGTCCGCCCGTGTACTCGTGTGTGCGTGCAAGGAATGAGTGTGTGCATGGCGTGTGTGCACATCTTCGCTTCGTGCATGTACCGCCAGTATGGCTCAGGGAGGACAAGTACATTCTTCTGGAACCAGCAGCACGTCACTGTGATCAATCCATGCAAGGAGGCCGCGACAATGCCTACACATGTGCCACATGGCTTCATGTACTGTAAGAGAGACACTGTGTAGCGTGCCATTGGTATTCTAATTTACGTGTTTTGCACATACTCGAAGTACTAGTAAGGTACACATGCATTGCACGCATCAGATTTTGTAACCAAATTATGAATAAATACCACACTATAGCATGTAAGCTCTGAGTCATATATGCCTGATGTAGCCCTTCGTTTAATTCTTATAGTTCATCTCATTCAAAATCAATTAGTTTTTATAGAAAAGCTAAGAACGCGGGAATAGGAAAAACATGGGATTATAGTGGAATGTCGTCTTGAATCCTACAAGATTGTACGAGTGTTTGATTGTGCATAGAAAAAACGCAGAATTCTTTCAAAGAGGTTTGAGTGGATGGGATGTTTCCTATGAAATCTAGTGCAAATGAATCATATGGAAAAATTCCTATGGTTTACAATCCTACGAATCAAACAACCAAGATAGGAAAAATTCCTAATGATTAGAATCCTCCAAAATTCCTTTGAGAATCCTTTGAATCAAAGAAGCCCTTAATCTATTTTATGATTCACGGAATTGTGCGTTGTAAAGCATAAAGTAAAAACAAATAATGGCAATTCAACTAGAAAAAAGTTTGGGCAGTTATGATACGGAAGATTCTAGAACAAAAGAGAACCACTGTTGTTTTGAGGTTTGTGCATTATGCTTAAGTTCAACCATGGAGTCTGCTAGATTGTACATGTGGCAAAATCCGGTGGGGGCTAGAAGATGGTGCGAGGGGCCGAGTGGAGGGAGACTATGAAGGAATGCACAAGTGCGAGATCGATATTTAGAGAGAGAGGGCGAACACGTGCGCTGATGCACGCAGTGGCGGAGCCATGAAAAATAAATGAGCTAGGGGGGCAAGCATTGCTAATCCTTTATGAGGAGGGTCAATTCATGAACTTAAACCATTTTTAGCAGCAATTGTCTAATGATCACATTCATATTAGCCTTGATATATAGTGATGTTAGGGGGGAGGGGGCAGGGCCCTTACTGCCCCTGTCTTCGCCATTGTGCACGCATCTGAGAGATGAAGCGGACGGCATGGATGATGAGAGGGGGACGTTGGATACATAATTAATGTGGGTGTATTAGCTATATATGTTAATCCTATATAGAGAGGTATAGATTGATCGATGTGGACGTGGGAAAGAGGGTGAGACCTCACTGGATATATCGATTGATCGGTTTGTGTGGAAAACTATGAAAGACCTAGCTATATACACACATACATAGAGGAACATCGATCGTTGCGCATGCATGCGTGAGAGATAAAGAATGCCCGATATGATGGAGAGGGGGATGTGTGTTGGTGTGTGCCATGGGAGACTGACATGAAGAAAAAGATTGCATGCGTGCGATGGATAATGCCGACTAGTAGTGTGTGTGCATGCATGCACGAGAGAAGGTTAGTGATACAATTATAAAGAGAAGACTACTGTGTGGGTGTAAAAAAATAGCTGAATAGGTGAGGTCACAATCAATGTAAAGTTGAATTCAAATATTTGAATAAGAGATCCTGATGTTTGAAACCCATGCATGCATGAATATAATGGAGATCTGCGCGGTGTGGTTTGGAAACAAGCATGTTGTAATGTATACATATTGAAAAAGGTCAGACAGAATTGAATTTGAGATACCGATGGCAGACATCATTTGGCCACGTCGCATCCATGCATGGACACACTATTCTAATTGGAGATGATGGGCGGCTTTTGCATCACATATCTATATCTATACCCCTATATATATTATATTTTTTATATTGTGTGTGGGTAACTTTAACTTTGAAAGATGGTCGTTGGATGAGGTGAATTCGATGGTCCAAAGATGGAAAATTTGAGCACTACTGGCCGTTGGATATCATCTAGATTCCACCAGATTTAGCCACATGTATAATCTAGAAGACTCCATAGTTGAACTTAAAGCATAATGCACAAACATCAAAACAAAAGCACTTCTTATTTGTTCTAGAATCTTCCGTATCAGAATTGCCCAAATGTTTTTCTACATGATTTGCCATTATTTGTTTTTACTTTATGTCTTACGATGCACAATTCCATGAATCTTAAAATAGATTAGCTTTCTTATAAAAACTAGATGATTTTGAATGAAATGAACTATAAGAGTTAAACGAACATCTACATCATGCATATATGACTCAAATCTTGCATGCTATAATGTGGTATTTATTCATAATTTGGTTGCCAAATCTCATGCGTGCAATGCACGTGTACCTTACTCTAGTCTAAATGGTGTTTGTGTGTGTTGTGCGTGTTGAGGTGCAAATTGTCTTTTTTTGGTACACGTTAAGCTTGTTCTTCCAAAATTTCAAGCCACGCCTTGTTATGCCGAAAATTCAAGCTAGCGTCTTTGTCTATCGTGCTGGAAAACTCCCGCCTCTTTAACCCGCGCCTTGTTAACCCAAAATATTTAAGATATATCTTTGTCTCATTGTGCTCCGACAACTCCCTCCATCTCAACCCGTGCCTTGCTATTCCGAAATTACAACGCGCGCGAAAATTCCCACCTCATGTGAAATCCCGACACACGAAATGCCCGTGGTACCCCTGAACCGAAAGAACCGCCTCCAATCGGTGGGGTTACTTTTGTAACTTACCCCACATTTCGGACAGGCGCGTCTCTAAGCCATGGTTCCCCACTGCCATCCCATCCGCCCACCCATTCGTACACCGAGGCCGCGAAAACCCACGACGAAACCCCACACCCTGCTCCGTCCGCCACCTAGCCGGAGCCTCTTCCCCGAAGACGTCGTCCACAGCAACACCTCGACGTCCCTCATCCACCGTACCGGATGAGGATCCGTCGTAGATCTCATCGCCCCGCCGGTTCAGCCACACCGTCCTCGACCTCCAAGGAGCTGCCCCGACGTTCCCCTCGTCTTTCGCGCCACCTCCATTCCCACACCGCCGTCTTCATCTGCACCACCGGAAGAGCATCATCATCAAAATTTCCTCGGATGAAGCTGCAGCCTAATCGGCGCCACCAAAGAGGTTGTACACTAATCGCCGCATTTTCTTCTTGATTCGATCTCACGGTGCTGCCGGCGCTCGGTCCCGAGCCAACACGGCGCGGCTCCATCCACGGCGGCGTCACCGGCCACTTCCTCCACGGCGTCACTCCCTCGGCGGCGACGTCCACATCAGTAGGACCTGCTACTGCTTTAGCTCTCACTCGCGCTGCTGCTCTGCTCTTGCTCTCGGTCTCCTGCCTGGTCTGCTCTTGCTATTGCTCTTGCTCGCGCTGCTGCTCTCGCTCTTGCTCTTGCTTGTGATGCTGCTACGATTTAGCTAGACTTCACTCCGATGCCACTGGGGTGAAGGAAGAACCAGCCTCAACGGGGAGGGGAGCTCGCCGGAGAGGTACCCCACTATCTATCTTAGGGTTCAGGATGGGGGCGGTGGTCGCCGGCGGTGGCGGGGCGTTGGCGGGGCGGTGGCGTGGGGATCGCCGGACAAAAAGCTCGGCATGGGGGGCCTAGAGGGATGGCCGGGGCGGCGGCGGACCGGCGGTGGGGAGTGTTTTCGGGGCGGGCGGGGCGACGCACCGCCGGCCGCGGGCGGTGGGGGGCTGCTGTTTGGCCGGCTCAGGGGGGTGGAGGTTGAAGATGAACCGCAGGCCCTTGATTTCGTATCCAACGGCTGCAAAATCGACAGACCAGAGATGAAAAAGTCAGTCGACCGACGTGTAGCCTCACCTTGCTAGTGCGTTCAGTTTCGACAGCAAAATTCAGTTTCGACAGTTAAGTTCAATTTCAACAGTTAAGTTCAGTTTCGACAGTTAAATTCAGTTTCGACAGTTAAGTTCAGAGATGAGCGGCTGATGTATTTTACATCTAGCACTTTGTGTTTATGTATTTTACGTCATGTATTGGAGATGCTATTAGAATTCCACTCAGGTTAACGTTGTTCGTTGTCTCTCTTGTCCTGCTTCAGCCTCGGTGTCGTACAACTCACCAGAGCTGCTCCAACGACGAAACCCTCCATCACAGCGGAGCAATACCTCAGGCTCCATCTCCAGACGCCTAAGATCTTCTTCCACTCCTCCGACAGCCAAGTCAGCTGGAGCATCCTCACCGGCCAACCCAATCACGCTGAGATCGACATGGCTTCGCCAAAGAGGTTGTACACTTGTTGCATCTCTTTTTCACTCTACATGTTATATATGTTGTCCACTGAGCACTCGTAGTAACGGGAAATACAATTATTTTATCCTACTATATGACAAGCAGTGAGGTACCAGGCAACTAGCTATCCGTGATGGACTCTCTTGAATGCCATCATTATTTATCTCTGCGCGTTTGAGCTGTGCATTTGTCGATGGGCCTGGGATTTGAGCTAGTATGGCAGTGGCCTGGGTCCAAAGTAATAGAAGTAGCACAAAAACATTTTTTTAGTGTAGGATTTTCCTTGCTCAAGCCTGCCTACTAGAATCGCCAGTGCTTGAAAGGAAAAGTGAATGAAAAACATCGGAATTGGAAAGTTTCCTATGGTACTACTTTTCATGAATTTGGTGCAAAGGAATGGAGCAAAGGAAAACTGTAGGATTTGTTCCTTTAGTGTCTCCTTGAAAGAAAAACTGTAGGAATTCCAATTTCCACTTCTCCTCCTTTTCATATTCCTATTCATCAAGCACCAGACTAAGAGATAGTAGCATAATAGCATTATAATCGTACATTTTCTTGTGGTTTGACTTAATCTCACCATGCTTTTTTGCATCCTGTGATCTTCCAATTGTTGTGAATCAAACACCCAGATTGGCAGAAATCCTGTGTTTTTAAATTCTCTGTTTTGCACGTGCATTCCTATCATATTCCTGTCTATTTCCTATCCCTGCATTGTTAGAATCCTCAAATTCAAACAAGCCCTTACTCAATTACTTCTGTTACAGATATGTGTTAAAGAAAACCTTGTGTGGTTTGTCCTGCTCCTGCGGCGCTGTGTTCCACCCCAGCTCAGCTGCTCCAACGACGGAAGGGTTCACCACAGCAGGGATCCGCTCTCCAGACTGTCTTTCGCCGCCTCAGATCTTCTTCCCCGCCGCCGGCAGCCACGGCAACTGCATTACCATCATCAACTGAGCAGATGACCTTGAGGACTACACGGGTCCGCAAGAGAGGTCGCACTCTTCCGTGTCTGCTTACGTTATGCGTCGCTTAATATGATGACATGCTACATTATCATCGTGTTCACCTATTAGACTCCGAGTCAGGTCCAAATTAATGCTGAAACTTGAGTTTTTAAATGGTTGTGGGGTACATATTGGGGCAGCAATCAGTACTATCTGTCTACTATCTGGTTAATCTCCGGTGTCTACTATGAGTTTCATGTTGGGTCCAAACAAACATTAAAGGAGCCATTATCTATATTTTTTAACTAAAGCTATTATCTGCCTGCTATCATTGGTTTTGGGTCTATCCACAGTTTGCTACCATCACTCTGGATTTGTGCATGCACTCCTTACATAATCTCACTATGTTTTATTCCTATGCATGCCAGTTATTGTACACAATGGAACTGATCATGTAGAGCAAAAGAGACTAGCCTTGCGTGGCAATAAAATTTCATGCAGACGTCGTTCCATGGTGGGCGCAAAGGCAGCCCCCCTCCACCCATTTCGGATCATAATCAAGAGGAAGATAACTGTTATGAGGGGGATTCAGAAGGAGAAGACCACTCCTATTTACCCCATGAGGTCTTCGCTCTAACTTGGCATGCTGATGTTGGTAATATCATGCATATGGTGCCTTGCATTGCTTACTTTATACATTAAAGATGTCATCTGCTTAGTTTAGACATGCTTTGTGTCAATGCCATCTGTTTAGTTTCTTTATCGTATATGTGAATCATGCAATGCCATCTTGTCTAGCCAGGCATCATATATGTGAATTTTGCAATGCCACCCAGGTTAGCCAGTCATCTTATATGTGAATTATATCATGCCATCAGTTTTTTATTACGTGTTAAATTTGTCAACAATTTTAGTACATTCAATTACTCTTCCTGTGCATCAGCCATTTGACACGGTCATGGAAAAATCTGGAGTGGAAACAAGGTCTTCAGAGCAGACAATGCTATCTGACGAAGCGCATGTCTTGCTGGTTACCGATAGCTCCTCAGAGGGGGATTCAGAGACAGATGACCAGTCATATTCCCCCCCCCCCCCCGAGGTGCATGCCCTAACTTGGCAGGGTTATGTTGCTCATATCGTGCGTATGGTATCTTGCATTGCTATGTCATTTGCTTAGTTTAGACATGCGTTGTGTGAATGCCACCTGTTTAGTGTCTAATTACCATATATGTGAATTATGCAATGCCATCTTGTTGCAAGACATTATATATGTGAATTATGCAATGTTATCTTGTTGCAAGGCATTATGTATGTGAATTATGCAATGCCATGTTGTTTAGGCAAGCGTCATATATGTGAATTATATCATGCCGTCCTTTTTTGTATTTCTCATTGCTTTTTTCGACAATGTTTGTATATTCAACTACTCTTCCTGTGCATCAGCCATTTGAATTGGTGATGGAGAAATCTGGAGTGAAAACAAGGTCTTCGGAGCAGACAATGCTACCTGCTGAAGCAGATATCTTGCTGGTTACAGATAGCTCTTCAGAGGAGGATTCAGAGGCAGATGACCAGTCCTATTATCCCCCTGAGGTGTATGCTCAAACTTGGCAGGGTTATATTACTCATATAATGCATATGTTGTATTGCAATGCTTAGTTTTTACATCATATACACAACATTGAATGCCATCTCCTTAGTTGACACATCATATATGCGATTGCCCTCTGCTCATATCCTTAGTATATAAATCATATATTTGAATTATGTCATGCCATGATGTTTACATAGACAGAATGTATCTGAATTATGGCATGCCAACCCATTTTATAAAGACATAATATAGTTATATCATCTCATCATGTTTACATAGTCATCATATTTAAATTATGTCATTCTATCCGTGAATTATATCATGCCATCATGTTTCCATCGACGGCATGTTTGTGATTTATGGCATGCCAACCACTTTAATAGACACATCGTATAGTTATATCATGTCATCCTGTTTACATAGTCATCATATTTTGAAGTATGTCATTCTATCCTATTTAGTTAGCCATCATACATGTGAAATTGTGTCATGCTATCCTGTTTAATTAGCCATCATATATGTGAAATTATGTCCTGCTATTCTGTTTGCTTAGACAACATAAATGTGAATTATTTCATGCCCTGTTTTATTCCCTACTATCCATTACACCTGTCTATCTTACAATGTCTGTACATTCAATTACTTTTCTTGTTTATCAGCCATTTCAATTGGAGGGAGTGATGGCAGTATCTGTGGGAGTAAAAACACGGTCTTCAGAAAAGATCATGCTACCTGTTGATGCAGATAGAACCACGGTTGTACTTGCCCAAGAACTAGCTCCACCACACATAACCCACACTCATGCAGATTGTACCCCTACCCAGTTGGATAGAGAACCAGCTACACCCCTTCTAACCCCAACCCCAGCAGATAGACACCCAGTTCCCATTGACACAGCACCGTCTCCACCATAGAGCACCCAAACACGAGCAGTTAGTAAGGTAACTGCAATGCCCAAATCACGAGGACCACCACTCCGAACCCGGAGTCAACGCTTAAAGCAGAAGAAGAATTGTTCTCAGGTCAGGTTCCGTAGCTATGGTTCATACTACTTTGCTCTTGCATCACTGTATTTACTGATACCAACTAATTTCAAATTTGAAGGATGCAATTGAAACTCCAATGGCGCAACAGGTATGTTTTAGACCTGTTTCTTCAACGTGTTTGGTTGTTTGCTGTTGTAACTTACTCTATGTTGATTTCAGTTTCAGTTGAATAAACAGTTATGTTCTCATGCCATGCACATTACAAGTGTTGTTATTGCCATGTAGTTTCCCACACTTATATTTTGTCTATGCTGCTTTGCCTTAAATAGATATGATTCGAACTGTATCTATCTTGATTTGGCAACATAAACTAGAATGATATAGACCATACAGTGACCATACTACATAGATATATGTTTGTTTCATGCTGTTATCATGTCCACCTTACTACTGAACTGGTTTACCAAAATGAGTTTCATATACTACATTGTAAACCTGAGATGTGTTTATTTGTTTCTCTTTTAGAACGCGGATAAAATATTGGAGAAGAGTACCCTGTTATGCAATGGTAAAGGAAGTAATGCAGATAAGGTTCAAGATAGTGAGACATCCCTGTTGGTCTCCAAGAAAGCTGATAAAAACTATATCGAAGACACTGAGACAACCCCAAAGTCCTGTCTTGATGTAGTGTTCGAGTTACTGGCTACCACTGCTGGCACCAGCTCTTCAAACTCATTGCCTGAATCAGTTCGGCTTCTTGAGTCTCAACTTCAAGTTGAAAGACATCGATCAGATGTTATGCGACAGGAAGCCGAAGGACTGAGGAATTCCCTGCAGAATTCAGATGCATACTTTATGGTGCAACAGCAAGCGCTGGAGGACTTAAGCGCCAAACAAGATAAACTTAATAAGCTTGCTAAGCATCTTGCCAGCATTATGGGTACCCAGGATATTGTTTCTTGAGCTCTTCTGAAGTGGTTTCAGTTCTGGACTTGTTTTGCTGCGGCGTTTATATGCTGCTGCGTTCCCTATATTTGCACTGGTGGCAAACTTTGATGCCCAGTGGATGTAATATGTGTAATAGCCGTGATAGCCTAGTGTAAGTTGCTTACTTATTTATTTCCTTTTTGTCTTGTTTATTTGTTTGCTTGTAGTCAGTGCAGTTCTTTTTCTGCGGTTTGCTAGTGGATGCAATAACCTATTTTTTAAAACTAGGCCACAATAACCATGGGCTAATATTTACTGTAGTGACACTGGGCCTCCTACGGGCCGTAGAAACAGTGGGCCTTCTACGGGCCATAGAAACAATGGTCCTTCTACGGGCCGTATCATCAATGGGCCTTATACGGGCCGTATGATCGATTGGCCAAACATGGGCCAAACAGACCGCATTCTGGCCGTAAACGGGCTAGAGTTGGAATCGTCCGTTCATGGGCCGACCATAACAGGCCATCGTTAATAGGCCGTATTTGATGACGCTATGAAAACGGCCCAACGTATTAACGGACCACAAACGGGCCGACTATAACCACGGGCTGAATTTGGCCCACAAGCAGAAAATGACAGTAACGGGCCGTAAGTAAACGAATGCTGGAAATGAGCCCAAGAATAAATGGGCTCTGAGAAGGCCGAAAGATAACATGGGCTGGAGACGGCCCAATGGAATAACAGGCCGTTAATGGGTATAAAGTGATACACTGTTCATTACGGGCCAGTTTCACCATGGGCCGTTAATGGGTGTAAAGTGATACACTATTCATTATGGGCCAGTTTCAGCACGGGCCGCTAATGGGCCAAGAGTTACAAAGGGCCTCATATGGGCCGAAAGACGTCATGGGCTATACATGGTCCAGAAGTGAAATCGGGCTGGAATCTATTGGACGACCCAGATGACGCTACTGGGCCTAATTCGGATAGGGCGTAACGGGCCTTGGGTTAGCGGGCTGTAAATGGGCTATATGCGAACAGGCCGTTAACAGGCTTTCCATGGGCTGGCCCGCCAGCTTTTGACCAAGTCAAATGGGCCGGCCTTTTCACAGGAATGGGCCACTGTTGGGTCGTGCCACATGTCGACGTATTATAGGCGCCTTCTGTCCAGTGAGTGGATGACATCTGTCCCAATGATGAGCCGACACGTGTTTCCTCTAGCCAATGATGATTTTACATGTGGAAAATCCCCATTGGTTGGGGCTGTTAACAGTTATCGGATCCAAAACCCGACCCGATAGCTTAACGGCGTTCCGTTACGGTGGATGCCACGTGTCGGTCACCCTTGATGAAAGCACTTCTGTGACGCACGATTTATTGTCATGGAAGTGGACACTTTCGTGATGATAATTTTGGTAATGTCATGGAACACTTCTACGACAGCACAGGTATGACTATCTTGATCTGTCATAAATTTGTCATGGATGTACATGCATGACAAAAAAGCGACCTACTGTGACAAACACGTATCATCACGGAAGTGTATTTTTTTGTAGTGTTGTGTAGTAGACATCAGCTTGTCACTAAGGGTTATCGACAAGTTCAAGGGGTTGACTACGATGAGACCTTCTCACCCGTAGTGAAGCTGAAGTCCGTCCGAATCATGTTAGCAATTGCCACATTCTATGATTATGAGATATGGCAAATGGACGTCAAAACGGCATTCCTTAATGGTTTCCTTAAGGAAGAATTGTATATGATGCAGCCGGAAGGTTTTGTCGATCCTAAGAATGCTGACAAGGTGTGCAAGCTCCAGCGCTCCATCTCTGGGCTGGTGCAAGCATCTCGGAGTTGGAACATTCATTTTGATGAAATGATCAAAGCGTTTGGGTTTATGCAGACTTATGGAGAAGCATGTGTTTACAAGAAAGTGAGTGGGAGCTCTGTAGCATTTCTCATATTATATGTGGATGACATACTATTGATGGGAAATGATATAGAACTTTTGGAAAGCATAAAGGCCTACTTGAATAAGTGTTTTTCAATGAAGGACCTTGGAGAAGCTACACAACGTCGACCTGGCCATCCCCGCGCCTGTCAACACGGCCTACGGGGACCACTACCAGCCCGATCTCCTTGGGCGCGACGATGTCTCCGATTACATCTCGTCGGACTCAGAGTATGACTGTGGCTCCCACGACGACTCTGGCTACGCCGCCGACTCATCTTGGTCAACTGGCGAGCCGGACATATCGGTGGTTGTCATCTCTGACGACGAGACGGGGGAGCCGGAGGAGGTGGAGGAGGCGGAGGTCCAAATGGTGGCGCCAGTCCTCGACGCGAAGGAGGGTGATAAGAAGCGCCCGATCGACGTCGACCTGCTTCCAGAGGTGGCAGAGAACAACAAGAAGAAGGAGGTTGCAGAGGTTGCAGTCATGGTCAAGCAGGAGGTGGAGGTGGTCCTGGCACTTGAAGCACACACAGAGGTGGCAAAGAACAAGAAGAAGAGGAAGATGCCTGAAGAAGGTGCAACTGAGGTTCGCCGGTCAGAGCGCCTGAAGAAGATCAACAACTGAAAATGTGGGTTGAAGAACTGAAGAAGGTGGTTAGTTAGGTATGCTGAAAGTATACTATTTTCAGCATATAAGTTATAAGTAGAGATGTTTGGTTAGGTGTGCTTGTATAATGTGAGCACATAAGTTAATTATTACTGTCTGCTGGTATTCTTTTGGTAATGTGATGTTATGGCTACTGCTGAACTTTATATTTGTGGACAAGTACTATGAAATGCATCTTCAGTTGTCAGTTACTATGTTGAGCAACTGTTGTTGTCATTGTTGCTATCATCTTCAGTTGTTGTCAGTTACTATGTTCAGCAATTGTTTCAGTGTTGTTGTCATTGTTAGGTATGCTGAATGTTGTCAGCTAATGGAGTGTTGATGTTTAACTGAATGTTGTCAAATTTCAGTTAAGCATTTTTGTCTTTTGTCAGCACCAAATAAACATCAACTAAATGAATTTTGCAGTTATTATCTATGTCATTCAATATTTAGTTAGTCATCTCCAACTGGAAATTTGTTATATATGCTATGTGGTTAGCTACTGCATAAACAAATTCACTTGAATACCAAAACCATCAAACTGGAAAACATCAGTTCAATCAAATTCATTAAGCATCTAGTACAACATGAGTACAACATGAAATTAGTTAAATCATTCAGCATGTAGTACAACATCTGCTCAATCAAAATCATCCAGTATCCCCTTAAGCTTCCTTTTCTTCTCCTTGGTGTCCTCTTTGTGTTTGAACAAGTCACCAATCATGTATTCAGGCTTTCTCTTCTCTTGCTTTAATCTATCCCTCTCTCCTATGACTTGGTCCCTCTCCTGCATCACTTGATCTCTCTCTTTTTCTGCCTTAGCCCTGAATACCTGATGAATGCTTGTTATTGTTTTGTCATTCATCTTCCTCTTCTCAAGCTCTTCCATAAGATCATCCATAGCAATTTTTATGCTGCCTAATTGGCTAATTGTCTGCTCCTTCTCAGCCACCATATTAGCAAAATCAAGTTTGAAATTGCAAAGCTCCTTTTCCAACTTCTTCTTCTCTTCCATAATCTCCAAGTTTTCCTCAGCATTCAGAACATTTTGTCTCAGATTCTGTTTTGTCTCCTCTTCATACATGCTCCATATCCTAGCTAGGCTCATCTTCATAGCACCAGGCCACTCAGGGTCAACCCACTCCACATAGTTGCATCTAGGTACTTCCTATGAATTTAAGACAAACATAAATTCAGTTAACTAATCAAGAAATTTAGTTAACTACTCAAAAAATTCAGTTAACTACACATAGCACTTTAACACATAGCACTTTATTGTCATACAAATTGACTACTGTAAAATAACTAAAATTTGAGCTTTTTAAACTTTTGACAGTGTGAATGAATTTGGCACAGGTTAGGAACCTCCTGCTAGTATCAACTAATTCAAATGCCACAACCTTCTCACACGAAGTTCCATGCTAACATGTAAAACAAGGCAAATATATGGCCAGGCCTCTCCATTCCTCACAGAAGATTGTGGCAGGAGCCTAAAATAAATTCAGATTGGATTCAGAATGAAGAAAGAAAACCCTAGCTATTTGTAACCCTAGTAGGAGATGAGGAGCAGATGACCCTTGTAGGAGATGAGGAGGAGATGACCAACCTTGCTGGTAACCTAGTCGTATCCAGAAGAGCTAGGGAGATCATCGCATGAGTCCATGACACCATGGTTGATGCTGGAGGAAGAAGAGACGAAGGAGAACGAGTAGTGATGGATCTGGTGGTGGAAGAACAGAGAAGAGAGATACTTGTGGCTGGGGAAGAAGCAAAGGTGGATCTGGTGGTTGTGGACCAAAGGCAAACGTACAATGCAAGTTGTAGGGTACCAGTGTGCATGGGTGTAACTTCATTTAAGTTAACCGAATATTTGTTCAGTTAAGTTCAGTTACATTTCGGCCATATCAATCAAGCTCATTTAACTGAAACTTTTTTCATTTAAGTTCAGTTAAATGATTTGTTCTCCATATATTGATTTATCAACATCTTAAACATAAAATTTTGGCTATATTGTAATGCATGTTGGCTCAGAAAAGACAAAGACAAAGTTCAGCTCATAGAGCTCAGGGAAGACATAGTTAACTGATATTTTTCAGTTAAGTTCAGCTCAGAAAAGACAAAGTTAACTGAATATTGACAACAAATTGGAAGATTCAACATTGACACTGAAGCCTTCATATTACTTGATAGATACATATCCATTACAACCATACAACCAAAATAACATCATGTCCATTAAAACCATAGATACATATTCAGCTGAGGCACCCACTAATTTATCAACATCTCACTTCTTCACAATGAAGATGAAAGACATCACACAAAGCACCACAACACTAGCCATAAGAAGCTTTAGCACTAGCAGGATCTCTCTACCTAATCCAAGAAGCATAGCAACTTGCTGCTTGGTAGCAAGGTTTTTCTCACTAGGGCTGTCAAAATTCACCCTGCCTGTAATGCCTCTTCCAGCCAAGGCCCTTCCAGCTAATTTTCTTCCTGCCATCCACTTAGTCCTCTTCCTCTCAAGCTCTTCCCTCATGTCCTCAGCTGCACCAATTGCATCTACAGCAGCATTACCAACAAGAACCCTAGTTTCAACCAGATGCTGCACATGTTCCATCTCCCAGCGCCAGAAATCATAGATGACCTACAGCCAAAGCAATGAAATGTGTGAAAATGACTGAAGAAGTTCAGTTAACATGAAAAAATGTTCAGTTAACCAGGCAAGTACTCTCTGTATTTGTTGTGGAAATGTCTAAACTTTCAGTGTTTGAACCTGTCTAAATGTTCAGTTAACTACTAAAATTATCTATACCTGTCTAAATGTTCAGTTAACTACTAAAATTATCTATACAGAGTGTCTGAACCTGTCTAAAATTCAGTTAACCAGGGCAGTTAACTACTAAAATTCAGTCTAAGCACATCATGGCTACTGAACATTCAGTTAACCTATTAACTTCTAAGCACACATCATGGCTACTGAGCACAGCATGGCTACTGAACATGGCAGATTCATGAATCGAACAGAGAAGGACTGAAGCTTACATTGTCGTGGGTGCACTTGTAGAAAACCCAGCCATCATGCTCATCGGTGCTAGAGTGGTAGCACTTGACAGGTTCGGCACAATCGGGGCATCCCACCAATGGCACCTCAACAGAGCGGCCACGCAGACCGGAGCGGGAGGATCTCGCAGATGACATGCCGTCGGCGAGAGGTGGCAGCAGATCCAGGCGGTGGTGGCTGCAGCGACGGCGGCGGAGGCGGCGACAACTACTAGAGTTCGAGACAGGAGAGGAGAGGGGAGAGGTGTCGTGCGGTAGGCCCGACCAGGTGTGGTGTGCTGCGCTCGGTCTGACCAGGCGGGGGGAACAACGTAAATTCGGCGATTTTGCAAACCCCCCCCCCCCCCCGCCCCCTCTGCATTCCCCCGAATCGAGCGGCTCAGGGCGTACGGTGGTGAGGCGGCGGTCAAAGCCTGCGTAGACGCACCAGTCAACAGCCAGATCAGCAGATACATAGAGCAAATGGTATTTTGGACCGTAGATGAACCCCTAAGACAAGTTGTAGGACTGTATTTCAGATATTTGCAAGTACAGGGAGAAATGCGGCCAACGCGACGAGCATGAGGACCTGTAGTGAATTTTTCTCTTTTGACAATTATATTGCTACATTCCTACATCACACATGAACAGAACTTCCCCTCCAATCATGGTCTAATAATGGTAGAGAAAAAGAGTTATTTGCTTCCCGCTGCATATTAGGAGTATTTGGCTGCATCCACCGACACCTACTGCGATAAAATCGATGTTCCTGTATTGCGATTTATGGCCATGAATTTAGATCTTCCTAGGCTCCGAGCTTCACTTCAGGTGTTACATTGTCACGTCTGATTCATAGTCATCATCTGTCTGTTTCAGAATTTAGAGTCTCATTGGTATCATTCACTATATTTATTCTTCAGGAAAGCCTTTTAGTAGTTCTAAAAAAAGGAAAGCTTTTTAGTATTGGAACACAGAACCACTCCCCTACTCGTGCATGCAGTATTGGAACGGGTGATGTACTGACTCCAGCTCCTGAGCTAACCACTCGACATCTCCTACTCCATCACCACCTCAACTACATAAGCACACGCACGCTTCATCATGCTACACCATCCACAACCACAGCCACAGAGCAGCAAGCACACAAGCAAGAAACACGATCGAGAAGCTGCCAGCCAGCCATGGAGGCCATGTCATACATAGCCGTGCTCCTACTCCTCTCCTGCTCGCTCACGGCGGCGACGGCGCCGGCCGGCACGATCGAGCGCGTGTCCAAGCAGCAGATCCTGGCGAGCATCCCACCAGGAGGGCACGCCAGCCCGCCCGTGCTGTTCCTCACGTCTCCGTCCGGCAAGTACGCGGCCTACTTCGTGCGCACCCACACCGCGCCTGGCGCCGGCGGGCTCGGCGCCGACTTCTGCTACGTCGAGGTGATGGCCGGTGGTGAGGGCGAAGGCGGCGGCAGCGCTGCCCGCGCGAGCGCGTGGGAGTCGGAGTGCCGGCCGGTGAGCACGGTGAACACGTGCACCCTGCTCTTCTCGTGGCACGGGCTGGAGGTGTTCGACGGGGCCGAGGAGGTGTGGCACGGCGAGACCAACACCGACGGGACCAACTTCCTCCAGACGCTCGAGCTCGTCGACGACGGCGACATGCGCGTCCGCGACAAGGACGGCGAGCTCGCGTGGCGCGCCAGCGACGAGCCCCGCCACGCGCAGCACTGCGGCGCGCCGGGGTCCCCGGGCCTCGCGGCCGCGCTGCCGCCCTTCGCCGAGCCCATTGGCGCGCACAGCAGCAACCTGCCCTTCGGCCAGGTGGAGGGCGGCAACGGCCACGCGGCCGAGCTGCCGCAGGCGGCGCAGCTCGGGGACGGGGTTGCTCCAGGGGCCGGAGCCTTTGCCGGCGTAGGAGGAGTTGCCCCGGGAGCAGGCGGCTTGGGCGACGGGTACGGCTACGGCATTGCACCAACGGCGGGAGGCGGCGGAGAGGGTGCCGCGGGGGCAGGACCCTTGGGTGACGGCTACGGGATTGCACCGGGCGCCGGGACAGGAGCCTTCGATGGTACCGGGGACATGGGCGGACAGGGTGAAGCCGCGACGGCGGCGGGGGCTGCGGGCGGTGTGGCCGGAGCGGCAGCGTTCGGCAGCCAGCCGCTGGTGGACAACAGCCCGTACGACAGCGGAGCCTACAAGGGCAGCCGTGGGGGCCGTCTGGCAGCGATTGGAACCGTGGTTTTGGTCGGTGCCATTGCCGTGGGTTTCTGATCAGGAAGACGAATCAATGGCGAAAGCGCGGGCAACATCTATAATGCAATGCAATCGTGTTTCTTAAGGAGTTGTGAAGCTGTGATATATGCATCTATTACTTGTTAATTATGTAATTTGTGTACTACAATTGTATCAAAGTCAATACAATTTGATAAAATCAAATTGTATAATTTGACATTTTGTTCTCTAGTCTATTGCAGCCTTTACTTTGAGCAATTCCTCATCTATAGACGACCCGCTCCACTCTTTCCTCCAACATCACACCCACAAGCAGCGGGAGGGAACTCTAGTCGCCGCCGCTAGAGGGTGTGACCATAAATCATCAGAATATGTGTAGCCTGTTGCAACGCACGGGGCTGTTAACTAGTATTCATTTCGAAAAATTTGTGGCTATTGGTGTTTCTTCAAATATTTGTAATATCAAATTCTTTTGACTATTACTAGCACATAGCAAACATCTTCTTCTGCAGGGACAACCACATAATTCAAACATTCGAATAGAGATTCTAGATCCTGATCCCCACAAACTCAAAATAAGCAACTCCTACCCTTATCACTAATTCAAATGACCTAATTTTGAGTACACTGTCATAATATGTAGAACACATAAGAAGCACATATTATATGGTTCTGAAGAAGAAAAAGTCACTATGCCACCATCCATACTATAAAGGAGTTCCTTATGATAATTCCAAACCTGCAAGTGTCTTGCAACATTTTAAAACTGAAAAGCTCAGCCGAGTGATCATCACGGATCGGCTGGTGTAGGCTGTTGATGACGACGCTCTCGGGCTCTGGTGATGGCGCTGGCGCCCCGCCCCTCCCCACGCTGGTGGCCGCCGCCACCCCCCCCCCCCCCTCCCGCTGCTCCGGGGCTGCCCCGTCGCCCGCATCCCCCGCCGCCTCGCCGGGCCTTCCCGCCCCGATGACCCCTGGCGATGCCCCCGCCCCGTGGTCCCCCTCACCCGCCCCGGCTGCGACTCCGAGCTTCCGTTGGGCGGACTGCGCCGACGAGCCACCTTCCCCCCCCCCCCCGGTCGACGCCTCCCCTCCCCTGGCCTCCATGCCCCGTCGCGCTGCGCGGTCCTGCCGGGCCGGTAACCCAGCCCCCCGCGTGCGGGGTTCGGTCGCCGGCTCGCGGCCGCCGCATGCGCAGACCTCGCCCTCGAGCTCGTCTCAGGCGTCCGGGCTGCAATGAGCGTCCTTGGGGGCTAGTGGAGCTCGCCGTCGGCGCCTCCGGTCTTGGGGTGTGGTCGGCCGCTCCGAGCGGGGCGGCGCAGGTTCGTCCTGGCATCGTCCGGCCGATTGCGGCCCGCCGGAGTTGTCCCCGTTGCTGCCCGTGGCGCGTCGCGACCTGCCTTCCGCGGCCCCGCCCGCCCGCTCGAAGTCGTTCCGCCCCTTCATAGCCTCGTTTGGCTCCTCCGCTCTGTGCCTCCGCGTCGGCTTCTCCCGTCGGATTGCGCCCCTGCCCCCCTCCTCGGTCACGCCGGCGGCGGCGATGGTGGGCGCCGCGCCCCAGGGGGAAACCCTACGGGTCGCGCCTGCCGCCCGCCTGCTGGGCTGTGGCCCGTTGGGCCTTGGCATCTTGGGCCGCGCGCCGGCCCAACCGGTCTTCCCCTCTCCTGGGCCCGCGCCCCCTAGCTGGGCCGGCTGACCCCTCCTGGGCCACGCCCGTGCCCTAGGCCCACTCCCCTAGGGCGGTCGATCTGGATCCCAGGAGGTCGCCCGTGCTCCTCATTCCCTCCCCCCGCCGCCTCGTCGGTTGCTGCTCGCCCCGACCTCGAGCTCTCCGGCGGCCGTCCCTCCCCCCCTCCTCTGCGTCTCCCCCTCCCTCTCTGCGCCCAGCCATGCCGCGTGACTGGGAGGACGGGGCGCCCCGCCCCATGCGTCGCTCGGATGACCGTCGCGACCCTCCCCGTCCCTCCCCCGACGCCCTCCGCCGCGGGGAGGAGCTCCGGCACGAGCTCCGCTAAGGTCGCCAGGACGACCGCCGTTCCCCCGCTCGCCGCGAGATGCGGGGGCGCTCACGCTCCCCTCGTCCAGCCACCTCGGGGGACTGGCGCCCGCGTCGCCGTTCGCCCTCCCCGCTTCCTCGTCGGGGCTGCAGCCCATCTCCGTCTCACGCTGCGCGCCCCCCGTCCCCCCGCGCCCAAGCCTCGGCCCTCGCGTCAGCCTCCCGGAAGTACGTGCCACCTCACGCCGCCGGCCCTTCGGCTCCTGCCTCGGCTGCCACCTCGGGCGGCGCTCCCGCTCGCGGCCGCCAAGGCCCTGCCAAGAAAAAGAAGCATCGAGGCCAGGGCCGTGGCAACCCGGCTGCCCCTCCGGCCTCGGCTCCGGGCACCTCCGCCGCCCCGGGTCCCGTCTCCAACCTTCCTCGCCCCCCGTGTTTCAACTGCGGGGTGCCGGGTCACTCGCAAGTCAACTGCGTCAACCCCCAGTGCTGCTACATTTGCTCGGATCCTGGTCATCCGGCTCTCCTGCGCCCAGACCGCCCGGTGACGTCTGAGCTCATGATGTACGGCCACGGCATCGAGGGGCTTGAGTTCTTCCATCTCGAGGTCCCGGATCTCCCCCCGCCCACCCCCTCCCTTCAGGCGATCGTTACAGTGGTCGACGGGGTGGCATCCCCGGAGATGATCGAGGCTGAGCTCAACCACCTCTACCGTCGCCAGTGGGACTGGGCGGTCACTCCCACTGCTGGCCACATCTTCACCGTCATCTTCCCCAACACCATCAGTTACGGCTACGCCACTCGTAGTGGCCGGATCACCCTCGCCCTCAACCATCTCGTCGTCGACATCACCGAGCCGGTCCTCGACGCCCCCTCGGTGGCTGTCCTGGACACCGCTTGGCTCATCATGGGTGGCCTCCCTGACATCGCCTGGTCCGAGCTCGTCATCCGCCAGATGTCCCGGATCCTGGGCAAGGTGGTGGTGGTCGACGAGCTCTCCCTCCGCAAGGAGGAAGAGGTCCGGGTCAAGGTCAAGTGTCTAGACTCCTCCAAGCTCCATGTCACCGTCCGTGTTTTCTTCAACGACCTGGGCTACGACCTCCGCATCGCCCCCGAGACTCCCAACCACGTCGGTCGTCCTTGCTTCATCGACGATGGGCCTCCTGGCGGTCACCCGGGTGCCGGGAGGGACTATCACGGCAGACACCACCCCCGCTCCCGCAGGTCCGAGGATGGTAAGGGCTCGGATGACTCGGCCTCCAGGTCGCAGTCCCGATCGCCTTCACCCACGGCCGACGGGGGGCATGGACGCCAGGTCGTGACGGCCCCCTCCCTCAGGCCCCCCCTCGACCCGGTGGCCGTGTCTCCTGCCGCCAGCGACGCTTCCAGTGAGGGCCTGGTCGTCTGCCCCGCTTCCTCGCCGCGCTCCCCGGTCTCCGCCACCCCCGCCGGGCCGGTCCTGGACATGGGCATCGCCCCTTCTGGGTCGGTGTCCCTGGACCCGCCCTCCCCGCTCAGCGGTGGCGGGGGGGCTGTCTCTGACCTCCCCACCGACGCCACCCCCGCTGTCGCCCAGCCGGCCGCCTCGCCATCTCCGGCCACGGCGCCCCGGTCGTCCCCGACCCCTCTTAGGGCCCGGACGGATCTCGTCATCGACTCGGCCTCACCTCCGTCTTCCCCGACACTGATGCCATCGTCTTCTTCTTCTCCGTCCCCGGCTCTTCAGACTCTCCCCGCTGCGGGCTCTGGCTTGGATCAGGAGTCCCAGTTGTTCACCCCCCTGGCTGCTCCCCCTCCGCCTCCTCGCGCCGTGGCCTTCTCTCGGCGCCCCCGTTCAGCCTCCTCTCCGGCGACTGCCTCTCGTCGGAGTGCTCGGCTGGACGCGGCGCGCCCGGAGGGTTGCCCGGTGCTGCCCATCCGCGAGCAGGCTGAGCTTCGTGCCGCTGCACGGAACCTGGAGCCAGGTACCCCCTTAGTCCCTCCCTCGGCAGCTACTTGTTCTTTCTCTGCTCTCGAGTCAATCCCTCTTGGGAACCTTGTGAAGATCGCGACTGACTCCGCGGTCATATTTAGGGGGGAGGTCGGCTCCCCCTTAGCCCAGATCGAGGCCATTAGGGCCCGCGAGATCCTCGATGGTAGGCTGGCTGCAGCTAGAGCAGCCCTACTCCTGCCCCCTGACTCGTCGCCCGAGTCAGTGGACCCGAGACCGCCTCCTCCTCGTCGGATCGGTGGAATCCCCCCCTGTCCGTTACCGAGCTTCGGGGTCGTACCCGATCTCGGACGGCTGCTCTTCGCGCGCAAAGCGCATCTCGTGTCCTGGGGTCAAGCAGCCCCTCAATGGCTGCGTGATGCGTGCCATCTTCTGGAACATCCGCGGTTTCGGCCATGATGGCCGCCGCCGCCAACTCATCGAGTACATTCGTGATGAACACATTGACATTGTGGCCATCCAAGAGACCATGTGTATGGAGTTCTCCCTTACGGAGCTTGACCGCCTGAGCTCCCACCTTTTCGCCTGGCATTGGCTCCCGTCTAGTGGGACCGCGGGCCATTCTGGTGGCATCCTGTTAGGTGTGAAGGATGCCACATTCGAGGTGGGTAGTATGGACCAGGGCCAGTTCTTCGTTAGCATGGAGCTTTTCGAGCGCTCCCTGAACTTCAAGTGGGAGGTCATTATTGTCTACGTCCTGTCGATCACAGCCGATCCACTTCCTTCCTCGAGGAGCTTCATCAGAAGGTGTCGACGGCATCGCTGCCTGTTGTCGTAGGGGGTGATTTTAACCTCCTTAGGTGCGCGGAGGACAAGAGCAATGCCAACGTCAACTTCGGCCTTATGCAAATGTTCAACGACTGCATTGCTGATCTTGGCCTCCGTGAGATCGACCGGGTTGGGGCCAAGTTCACTTGGACCAACCGTCAGGCTGCCCCGGCCCAGTCCGTTCTGGACCGGGTCCTAGTTTCCCCGGAATGGGACCTCCGCTGCTCCCTCGCATCCCTCCGGGCCATCACCCGGATTGGATTTGACCACGTCCCCCTCCTTCTCTCTTATGCTGATGGACGCCCCCCCCTGGTTCCCCCCCCCCCCCGCTTCCGGTTTGAGAGTTTTTGGCTGTCCCAACCTGGCTTCATTGACGCGGTCGGTGCCCGGTGGGTGGAGACTCGGGCTCTCTCCCTGTCCCCTGCTCGCCCTCCTTCTACTGTCGACTCCTGGCACAGCTGCGCCAAACGGGGCCGACGGTTCATGAAAGGATGGGGCGCCAACCTGGGGTGCGACCTCCGCGAGTGTAAGAAGGCTCTTCTGTCCGTGATCCAAGCCCTGGATCTTCGGGCCGACGCGCACGGCCTCTCCCCCGAGGAGTGGCTTTCCCGCTACGACTTGGAGGACCAGCTTTCTATCATCTACACGGATGAAGAGGCTTACTGGCGGTTGCGCAGTGCTCAGAAATGGGTCCTGAAGGGTGACGCGAATACGGCTTACTTCCAAGCCATCGCGAATGGTCGTCGCAGGCGCAAAACCATCCCCCTTCTTTGGGATGGCTCGGTTCTCCTGCAATCCCCGCGGGACATTAGGTCCCACGTCAACGGCTTCTATAGGTCCTTGTTCACCACCGCTCCTCGGAGCGGCTTATCCCTTGCCCAGGACTGTTGGTCTGGTCGCCATCTTGTCTCCGCATCTGAGAACACGGCCCTTACGGCCCCCTTCTCTGAGGACGAAGTCTGGGCGACCATCAAGGGCATGAACCCATCCTCGGCCCCTGGCCCGGATGGTCTTCCAGTTAAGTTCTTCCAGAGCTTCTGGAATGTGATTAAGCCGGAGATCATGGCTATCTTTGACGAGTTCTACGTCGAGTCCATCGATCTCGGACGCCTGAACTACGGGACGATCTCGCTCATCCCCAAGGTTCCTGGTGCTTCTGACATCCGCCAGTTCCGCCCTATCACGATGATTAACGTGATCTTCCAGATTCTTGCTAAAGGGTATGCCAATAGGGTGACCCTGCTTGCCGACCGTATTACCCACCCAAACCAATCGGCTTTCATCCAAGGCCGGTATATTCTGGATGGGGTGTTGGTCCTCCACGAAATCCTCCATGAAGTCCGCTCCAAGCACCTCAAAGCGGTCTTTGTGAAGATCGACTTCCATAAGGCCTATGACACTGTTAGTTGGCCCTTCCTTCGGGAAGTTCTTCTGCGAAAAGGCTTCGATGACCGTTGGGTAACTCGGGTGATGCAGATGGTTTCGTGTGGGCGCACGGCTGTTAACATCAACGGGGAGATTGGTCCCTACTTCCCCACATTCTGTGGGGTGAGACAGGGTGACCCTTTTTCCCCGTTCTTGTTTAATATGGTGGTTGATGCTCTTGCGGCCATCCTGGACAAGGCCAAGGCTACTGGTCATATTCGTGGGATCACCCCTCACCTGACCGGTGGCACTGGCATCTCCCTGCTCTAGTACGCTGACGACACCATCATCATGGTCGAAGGCTCGGATGCGGACATCGCTAGCCTGAAATTCCTCCTCCTCTGCTTCCAGCAAATGTCTGGTCTCAAGATCAACTTCGACAAAAGCGATGTGATGGTGATGGGCTACTCTCCGGCTGAGGCCCTCGGCATTGCCAACCGCCTCAACTGCCGCCTGGGCTCCTTCCCAACGACATACTTGGGAACGCCCATTAGTGACTCCCGGCTCACTGTGGCGGACCTTCGCCCTACGGTCTCCAAGTTGCAAGCGCGAATGGAGCCGTGGCAAGGTTGATGGCTCTCGAAGGCGGCCCGGACAATCCTCATCAACTCCTCGCTCTCTAGTCTCCTCATATTCCTTATGAGCTTCTACAGTCTCCACGAGACCCTCCATCACGAGATTGCTAAAATTCAATCTCGCTTCTATTGGGCGGGAGACAATAACAGGCAGAAGTATCATATGGTTAGTTGGCCCGACATCTGCAAGCCTCAGGACCAGGGAGGCCTTGGCATCATGTGCTCTAAGCGCATGAACATTTCCCTCCTTTCCCGCTAGCTCTGGCGCATCTCTCAGGGACATGGCGGTCTGTGGTTAGACATCATCCGGAACAAATACCTGCGTGGTCAACCCTTGGCCTTCTGCCAGCGGTCGGGAGGGTCCCAGTTCTGGCAGTCGGTCATCTAGCTGCTTCCCGTCCTCCGCATTGGGACCTCCATATCGGTTGGTTCCGGAGCCGCGACCTTGTTCTGGTTTGACCGCTGGGCTGGGGACGCCCCCTTCACTGCCCGCTTTCCCGACCTCTTCTCCATCGCTGTCGCCCCTACATTCTCAGTTCAGTAGGCCCTTATTGACTTAGGGCGCCTCGCGTTTCGGAGGCCATTTGGGCCTCCGGAAGTGGCCGCCTGGCATGAGTTGCTTGATTGTATTGCGCTCCATGAACCGACTGTCGATGTTGGCCCGGATGAGGTTCGGTGGCACCTTGAGCCTTCGGGACAATTCTCCACCAAGTCCCTCTATGCGGCTATCGCCCCCTCCTCCGCCCCTTCCCCCCTTCAGGCGGTTTGGTCCATTCGACTGCCCCTTAAAATCCGGATCTTCATGTGGCAGTGGATCCGCGGTCAGCTTCCGTCAGGTGTTGAGGTCCGCAAGCGCAATGGCCCAGGCTCTGGCCTCTGCCCCCTCTGTGATTCCCCCGAAGACTCGAACCACATTTTCTTCTCCTATGTGTCTGCGCAGTTCGTATGGAGCTGCTTTAGGAGGCAATTGGCGGGAATTGGTGCCACTCCAACTTCCCCGACCTCTTCGCCGAACTACAGGCCTCCCCGCTTCCATCTCGCCACATTAGGTGGCTTGAGATTGGGGTTCTCGCGTGGACGCTTTGGACCATTCGCAATAAACTTGTGATTCAGCGCTCCCCTCTCCGATGCTCTACTGACGCCCTCTACAAATTGTCTGGTTACTTGCAGCTCTGGCGGCCGCTTAGCCGCCCTCGGGACCGGGACGCCATCTCCGCCTTCATCGCCGACCTCTGCTCGATGGCCGTCCGTCTGTCGCCGCTCCCTCCGCCGCCTCCTCATGAGCCTGATTAGTCGTGTGTTGCTATCCAGCTCCGGCTATGGCCTTGGCCCTGGCTGAGCTGTCTTTTTATGTTGTGTTGCGTTTTTGGGCTTGTTGAGTTGTGCCCTCAGCGGAACCTCTGGACCTTATTTGTGCGACTTGGATGTGTGTGTTGAACTGGTCTTGTATGTGCTCCTGGCGGATTGCTTTATTTATAAAGTGGGGCGAAAGCCTTTTTCAGTAAAAAAAAGCTCAGCCCATTAGTCCCCTTTGGCACATCCTTTGCAACATAACTCATAAAGTTTCATTTATATGTCGAGAACCTTGTGATTATAATCAATTAGCAATTCGGCACGCAGAAAACCTACATAGCAAGAGAAGATTTGTGTAAATTTGCCTAACTCTACACTACTAGCTTCTTTAGAATTTATTTTCCTCTTGTGTTTTAGCGCGGTATAAACTCTAATTGGGAGAAGTATCACTGATTGAACCACTGAAATCTCTTTTTTGCGATATATGTCCCCCATGCTTCCCAAGATTTCAAAACATTTGTATCTCCGCTTTTCCAAACAGCATTATGCAAATGTGTTAAAGAGTCACTAAATCTATGATGAGATATTTCAATTTATAATGAATACGACAATCTGCAATTTGGCATAATCTGTACTAAACAAGCTTTTATGGGGACTTTTTCCTAATACCATTGTTACCATTTTGCATACATGAGTGTGCAAATTGCAAATAAGATGTTATAAAAACCATGAACCAAGCTAATGGAGTTTTGAGCATAGTTAGATACAACTAACTATAAATACAAATGTATGAATCAAGGAAACACAAACTCAGGAAGGACAATGCACATAAACCAAAAGGAACAAAAAACAAAAAAACACTGCACGTTGAAAAGAATGTTTGCCCCATAGAGAAATAGGAGGAACTAAATAAAGCATGTTAGTTTGGAAATCAATGCCGAGCCTAATTGGGAGATATAAAGTTGGAAAAGAATGACTGTCCCATAGAGAAAAGAATGATTCAACATCAAGTTGTATAGTATCTCAAATTTGCACGGACAAGTTGGAAAAAAAATTGTATGTTCAATTATTTCAAGTTAGTGCACCAAAAATGATAACTATTAGATTGTAAGACCACATCTAACGGTGTCAATTATACATGATAAGCTTATGTAGGAAGGAGTAGCACATCGTAAAGTCACCTATTCTCTTACATGCGAATAGAGAAGCTTACTGGCAACCTACATATGTCAACCAACATTTTTCTTTTAAAAATGTGTTGTGCTAAATACAATACTTCTACTTCACTTCTGGTATTGTAACTAGGAGTTACCCATATCCAATACTTCCTAGCTAAACACCATTGACCTAGGACACTATTCGCGAATTCAAATAGGTACATATATAATTCAATGGAAGTTGATGTAGCCCCAAGTTTGTTTCTGGTAATTATTAAAAAAATCCTTATGGACCAATATTTTCATTGAGATGTGCATGGAGGAATATTCCATAGTTAATGCATGAATAATATTGGATGGATTTGAGGATGGATGGTTGTTATTGCTACTCCTAGGATTTGCCCTACTTAGCAGTTGTTGGGTCCCCGAGTGACTTCTTTGTTGTTTCTACAACAACATTAATTAGTTAAAACATCGTTGGACTAGAAACCTTGAACACTCACGGGTTGGTTACACATTAGAAACTAATTCTTAGTGGAACCAAAACATACCACTAATGAGCAACCCTTGCTCATTAGTAGTAACACAACATCCACTAATGTGCATTCCCTATTCGTCGGTGATACTACACCATGGAAATAAATAAATACATAGCTCATCGGCGACATCTAGTTAGCAGCATCACCCCATGCTCACACCTCGGCATCATCGACGCATCGCACCTACCTTAAGCTTCCACCCCTAGTGCCAGTGACCATGTGCTTATCAAACTCAATCTTGATGGCTCGAAGCTCCCTCACTTCTTATCATAATACATTCATCTATTGTACACAATGATCTCTATTTATATCTTGATTTATATAAAATTTCTCCAATATCCTTCATGTACCATGTAAAATTCATCCATCTAATGTTATTCATACATAATTCAATGAGTCTATAGGAATTGTATTAACTACCAAAAACACACTTGGAGGCTACATGCGATTTAAGTACCCACCTCCTTACTTTAGCCACGGGACTAAACCTGGTGCAACACTTTGGAATGCATAATTTTTTGATTGGGCCTCATGCCCACATGGTTCATCCAATGATGGTATGAAACTAACAAGCATCTATGAGTAACTATTCCTCTACATACTTAGGGAAACTTTGCACTAATTAAAAGGACATGTGTTGAGCTTATTTTATAGGAATGCATTAGGCTTCTGCATGATGCGTGGAGAGACAAATTGATGTCAACTCTACCATCCAATCGCATGTAAGTGTGTTGATATGAGACATCCCCACTTTGCAACAAGAAAACCTAGTTCTTGCACATTATTTCATGACACATAGTTACATAGTTTCCACCATACTTTTAAACCATTAAAAAGGTTACAACATTAACCGTGCACTAGTAGAAAAAGGATCAAATGTGAAGCACATTAGTGCCGGTTTGATTTTGAGCCGGCACTAATGTGTCCATTAGTGCCGGTTCCAACGGCTAGCTGGGCGGCGCTCATTAGTACCGGTTCATGGCGAACCTTTAGTACCGGTTCGTGCCACGAACCGGTACTAAAGAGGTGGTGGCCTTTAGTACGGGTTGGTGGCTCCAACCGGTACTAAAGAACCCCCCCCCCTTTAGTACGGGTTCGTGCCACCAACCGGTACTAAAGGGGTGCGCTGCCACCCGCCGTGCACAATGTTTAGTCCCACCTCGCTAGTTGAGAGGAGCTCGCACCGGTTTATAAGCCCCGCCGCGGCTACCGTGTCGAGATCCTCTCTAAGCAGGCCTTTGTGGGCCTGTGGGGCCTATTGGGCCATACGGGCCTGCATCCTGGCCCAACTAGAGGTTGGGTTTCTAGTCGTATGCAAGCTGTGCCGGCCCAGTAGGTGGGCTGTTTTTTCTTTATTTCAAAAAAAATCAAAAGAAATCCTTTAGTACCAGTTGGTGTTACCAATCGGTACTAAAGGGCTCCCCTCCCCCGGCGCTGACTCGTGCCGCGTGGTGGCCCTTTAGCGTCGGTTCGTGCCGAACCGGTAGTAAAGGGGGGCCTTTAGTCTCCACTCTTTAGTGCCGGTTGTAACCGGCACTAAAGGTCCTTACGAGCCGGCGCTAAAGCCCGGTTCTGCACTAGTGGTGTATGCAACAAAAAAAGTTCCATGGATACCATAAATTCATATTCATTGGATCAAACCGTTAAAAACTGGTTTGCAACATACCCAGATAAACATACCAATGTATGAGGAAACGACAAAAATCCACTGTAACATGTAAAACATCCCTTTGCAACATACATCAAGAAATCGCTACTACTAACACGCTGACCATGTATACAACAAAAAAAACATGACTGCACTACATTGAAACGACCTATGCAACACTAATATTCTCAAACTTTCTAACGACCTATGTTCTTCAACACCTGAGACATCGTCCTATTTGCATTGGTCTCACCGATGATGATTCGGTGCACTGGAGCCCTATTTCAAAGGATTTGGCGAGCTAGATCATCCACTCCCTGGCACCATCTTCTCTAGGCTGAACGACACCAAAAAGTCCCATGTCAAGCTCGAATCAAACTCTAGCATGGTAGCAGGCTCTCTAACTTCCATCCAAAGGAGAGTCCTATAAAGGACAAGAGTAAGGATGAGGCGATGGGGATGGACTCAATGGAGTAGAAGTTTAATTGCATATTGTTCCTCCTGGGCAAAAAAAGCTCTCCAACAGTTCCCATGAATGCCTAAAAAATTTATGGGAACCCATGTAATCTCTAAAACTTCTCCTCAATCTATGGGAAGATGGCCCTTCCTGTAAAAGTGCCACGTCAGCTAACCGCCACCAGAATCCACAACGCCGTTGCCCCGCCACCCCTGACTATCGTGCCGCCATTGTTGATCATCGCTACTGCGCTGCCCGCCTGCCTGGTGCTGCCACCCATCGCCATCCTCCGCCAGAGTTCGTCGTCACGATCGCACCACCACCAAAACCACCTTTAGGGAAAGGTTTTATGGGAACTGGCAAAAGACCTCGGCTGAGAACTTCCTCTAAATTGTATGGACACCCGTAAGAAACATATTATAGGATTTTTTTACTGGAAATGTTGGAGCTAAGTGGGTTCTCATGATTAATGACAAACTAAGCAAGATTTTGATGTTTACACTAAATGTGATTAGGTACATGCTCCTATAAGCAATGTATTAACAAGGTTTAAAGAGCACATACAATGTTCTAAGGAGAAGGGCCTTCAAGCTTAGCAAAAAAATCCAAATCTTATGGTGATAATTAACCATATTTTGTGTTGGATACATTGTATCATGATGGAGTTTTGCCTTCAAAATGCTAGTGATAGAATTTCCTAATGCTCAGCTAGGATCCAATTCTGGAATCCAAACCATCCGTAAAAGATGCTTCCCCTGTTTTTCATGAAATTTAGACTTGTCGGTCATGATGTCAAGCCGCCAATTTAATTAAATGACAACTTAGGAGGAGGTCGGACCCTTTCTTTCATCAAAATGCATATTATCTCGCTTGAATTCCTTCTTGCTTCATGTTGGAATCTCCGGGATAAATCGTAGCTAGCAAGTAGTATAATTTTTGTGTGATGTGATTTAAATTCAACCAACGACTATTGA
This sequence comes from Triticum urartu, assembly GCF_056163025.1. Classification (NCBI taxonomy): domain Eukaryota; kingdom Viridiplantae; phylum Streptophyta; class Magnoliopsida; order Poales; family Poaceae; genus Triticum; species Triticum urartu. The sequence continues at coordinate 82,041,559 of NC_141874.1, forward strand.
CACCAACAATTAAATTAGTACATTACACAGGAATATCCTACTTAACGCTTAAGGAGCTGACTTTTTTGAGACAATCTCGCTTAGCTTTATTCAATCTCCAAAATGTTTACGAAAGGGAAGCTCCCCCGGTCGGCCTAACCAAACATGGCGACCAAAACCGAGTCCTAAAGCATGTCTAGAGAGAGTGTGAGCCTCGAAATTCGAGCTCCTAAACTCATGAACTATATTACAGCAAAAGAAATTCCTAGATCGGTCTTTTATTTCATGTAGAATGGCTCCATACCCTGCTGCCGAGTTCACCTTGATGTCATTCACCACCATCTTGCTATCTGAAGCAATATTGAATCCGGTTCTCGTAAAGATCGTCAGCTAAAGATTGCCCTTCACGTACTCCCAATGCTTCCAGCATGTTAGGATCAATTATGTGTTTGAAAATGACAGCTGAAGCCCCAAGAAATTTTCCTCTCTGATCCTGACAGACTGCCACCACAGCTCCAAAACTTCCTTCAACAGAGACCGCTGCATCAACATTAACCTTTGCAACCCTCCGGAGGTGCCAACCAAGTTGTTGGTCGTGCTTTCGGCATTTGTATCTGCGTCCGAGTTTGCCTTTCAACTATTTGTAGATCTCTGAGAAAAAAGTTGACAAAAGAATGCAAAAGGGCTTTAAAAAATATCTTCATGGATGGCTTTCCTCCTTGATCGCCAAATGGCCCATAAGGTCACCACCATTCGGGTGAACTGCTCGTGTGACAATGTCTCATGCATAGTAAATAACCAATTTTTTGCATCCATTATCAGATTATCAACGATAGCTTCCACAATTTCCTCTGAGCAGAGAGACCACACGCTCCTCGCCATAATGCAATCAATCAAAGCATGTTTCCAGTCATCTTGCACGGCATAGAAAGCACACACAGATGTGGTCGACATATTTCTGTGATGTAATACAGCTGCCGTTGGAGTGGTTTCATGGCAAAGTCTCCACAAGAAAACCTTGATTGTCGAAGGTATCTTGATCTTCCATAATGACATCAATGCCCTCTCTTCCATGACAGCGTTCGAATGTCCTCCAACCGGCTGTAACAATGCTTCATTCTGCAGCTTCATAGTGAGCAAAAATTTGTAAACAGGTTTAACTGAAAAAATGCCTCTGCCATCTTCTCCCCAAGCCCAGAAATCATCAAATCCCCTAGTACAAAGTGCGATTTTCAAAATATTATCAGCATCCATTGGCAGAAATACCGCTCACACCTTATCCTCGCGCCAAATCACCGACAAGATATCAATCAACTCCGAAACCCAAGTCGGCCTCTCCGTCACCAGACATAACACCGGTTTCATCAATCCCGATCGAGGTATCCAATTATGCTCCCAAACCAATGTGCTTTCTCCTGTACCAATTCTTCGTATTATTCCTCTAGCAAGGGCATCTCTCCCATCCCGAATACCCCTCCAAATCTGAGATGGGCTGTGTCCCAACTCAGCATCTAGGATATAAGTGCCCGGAAAATACTTAGCTTGTAAAATTCTCGCACTTAGCATATTTGGAGCTTGAATGATACACCATGCCTGTCTAGCAAGTAGGGATAAATTACATAACTCAATATCCCGAAATCCGAGCCCTCCCAAGTATTTGGGTCTTGTGCATACATCCCAAGAAATCCAGCAAGGCTTTCTCTTCCCCCTCTTGCTAACCCACCAAAATTGTCTGATCATAAATGTAATACTTTCGCAAATTCCTATTGGCAACCTGAAACAAGCCATAGAACAAACTGGAATTGCTTGAGCTACTGCCTTGATAAGCACTTCCTTCCTAGCATAAGATAACCACTTCTCCATCCATATTTTGATCTTCTCCCATACCCTATTTGTCAAATACCTGAAGGTGCCATTCTTTGAATGTCACACATCAGTAGGCATCCCTAGGTACATGTCGCTTAACTGTTCATCATGCACCTGCAGAGAGTTTTTAATACCATCACGAGTTGCTTGAGGACAGCCCTTACTGAAAAAATAGAGGATTTGTCATTGTCCACTCTTTGTCCCGAAGCATTGCAATATATATTCAACAAGTTTGACACCAAAGCTACCCCTTCTATACTGGCCTTGAATAGCAGCAGGCTATCATCAGCAAAAAGCAAGTGCTTGACAACCGGAGCTGTCGGCACCACCTGAACTCAAAAGCTGACGACTGAGGAACGGATTTTAGTAGGCACGAAAGGCCCTCCGCTGCAATCAAAAATAGATAAGGGGAGATCGAGTCTCCCTGCCGAATACCTCTAGTGGGTTTAAATTGCTCCAATTGCTCTCCATCGAAAAGAACTGAAAATGAGACTGACTTGATCATATTCATAACCACATTTACCCATTGTTGTGCAAAGCCAAGCTTTACCATCATTGCCTGAAGATAGTCCATTCAATCCTGTCGTAGGTCTTCATCATATCAAGTTTTAAAGCACAATGGTTGTTATTCTTTGACTTGCTCCTCTTCATAAAGTGCAGACACTCATAAGCAGTAATAATGTTGTCAGTTATCAGTCTCCCTGGCACAAAGGTTGACTGTTCTTCTGAAATTATGTCTAGTAAAATCTGCTTCAACCTGTTTGCCAAAACCTTGGAGGCAATTTTGTACAAAACATTGCACAAACTAATGGGGCGGAATTGAGATAACAAAGATGGGCTCATTACCTTTGGAATAAGTACTAGAAAAGTTTCATTGATACATTTTGCACTTTCCTCCCCTCTAACAATACGCAGAACACCCTTTGTCACCTCTTCACCACATACATCCCAGTGCCTCTAATAAAAATGCGCAGGAAAGCCATCTGGCCCAGGTGATTTAGTTGGGAACATCTGAAACAACGTTGTTTTCACCTCTTCCTCTATATAATCTGCACATAAACTTGCATTCGTCTCCCTGGTAACTTTCCTGGGTACATGGTTGAGCACTGCCTCCATATCATTCACACCCTCCGAGGTGTAAAGAGTTTTATAAAATTCCGTTACCATTGATTTAAGCTCCGCTGGATCACCAATCTGTATCCCTAAAGAATTCATCAGAGCCCTGATCGTGTTCTTCTTCCTAAGGAGCTGACTAAAGTGTTGCTCGTAGGAAACACACACACCTCCCGATGTTATGGGCCGGCCCACTCTATGCATTTGAAAACTGAACCAAAAATAAACTGAACCGACCCAATTTTATGGTTTGTGGTTTCTATATGGTATGAACTTTTCTTACTGTTTTCAATTTTGGTTTTTATGGTATATACTGAAAAACCAAATGGTCAACCGAATAACGAAGTAATTTCTTTTATTTTTCGAGGCGAACAACCATACAAGTAGTCATTTTTCTTGTACATGATCCAGATTCCCTCCTAAGCACGTCCAATTTTCGTGTAACATAGTTATTTTTCTCTTAAAAAATACTAAGCACGTTCGTAACCATCAATGAATGGATCCATGCATGCAATATACTTATGTATACTTCTATATGTTGTTTCTATAAAAAATTATGTGTTTTGAGTCATAAATTTGTAAATTATTACGGTCATTTTCAAATTCGCTTCAACTTTGGTTATTATGGTATACACCGAAATAATTTCGTATAAACCGAACCGTATCTTAATTTCATATTGTATTTACTGAAGTACTAATACCGTACAATCTACAAAAACGTATAAACCTAACCATGTAAAAGAATGCAGAGAGTCGGTTTTTGGGAAGATCCTGGTCCAGTTTTTTTCTATTTTTTGCAGGTTTTTTACCAGTATTTTCTACTGGTTTCTTATTTTCAGTTTTTCCCTTTACTTTTTTTTTTATTCATGGGCATTTTTTTATTTTGAAAAAAAATTAACTCTTGAATACTTGAAACATTTGTGAACTTTATAATATTCAAATATATTTATTAATTTTTCAATTTTTTAAAAGGTTTATTAACATATTTTAAATTTATAAGCATTATTAAAATTCACGTTAATTTTTAATTCATGTTTTTTTATAAAACTAATCTATGTTTCTTGAAAAACCATTACCATTTTATAATATATGTAAAATTCAGATTTTATTTTTCCAAAAACGGCATTCTAAATAAAAGACCAACCGAATATGAAAAAATGGCTGAAAATCCAACTGTAAGAGAAAAACACCAACTTGCATGAAGAGAGTAAAGTGTTACATGGGCTTCGGCCTAGTGTGTGTTTTACCATCAATTTACCGCCTTAACCGCTGAATAGGGGAGCTCCTGTTGGATGCCCATTGCGTCGGCATTTCCTATACGGAGCCTTATGCGGCCGTTACTTCTTTTTTTCTGCAATCTGGCGCACCCCCGCCCACAATCGCACCCAGGAAGCTCACCTCTCCCGGTTTAAAGAAGCTTCCCAGACGTTTCTTTCCTTTTTGAATTTTTTGGGGACCGGTTTTTGTTTGATTTTTTTCTATCTACATTATTTTATTTTTATCTATTTTTCACAATGCACGCACTTTTTCAAATTTGGTGCACTTTTTTCGAAATCAGTGAACTTTTTTCAAATTTGCTATACTCTTTTAAAATTTTGATAAAGAAATTTCAAAATCAATGAACATGTTTCAAATTCAATGGAATTTATTTCATAATAGAAGAACGTTTTAGAATTTGATGATCTTTGTTTAAATTCAATAGACTCCTAAAAAGATTGATAAACTTTTCAAAAAATTCTGAACTTTTTTTAAATTCAATGAGGATTTTTTTCAAATTCGTGACTTTATGAACTATTTTTCGAAATCCATGAATTTATTTGAATTCATGATTTTTTTTATACTAATTTGTTTCCACAATCAATGATTAACCGGTCAACTGGTCAACCGCGACCGGTCTAACTTGATCGAGCGACCAGGGAAACTAGTCGGGTGCTTCCCTTCTTCTTGTGACGGCCCAAGAACGGGGACGCATGAGCGCCAGTGAATTCTTCGGGCGCGTAAGGTAGCTCCCCATTGCATTCAATAGCAGCACGACACACAGATAGCGTGGTTCACTATAGATCGGGTTTACTATATAGCGAATGATCATTGTAGCAACCGGTTCGAACTTGTCGAACAAGTTCTGGAAAAAGGTAAACATTTTTTGAAAGATTCATACAGTTTTCATGTTTGTGAACATTGTTTAGAAACAGGTACATTTTTTTAAACACATTGTTTTGAAAATGTTGAAGAATTTATGAAATGTAGAACATTTTTCTGCGAAATGCAAACATGACATGACATAACGAAAACAAAATAACGATTGAACATTTTTCTTTTTTGAAATTTCCCGATTTTAAAAGGGAAAATGAGAAGAAAAAAAGAAACATAATAACAAAAAATGCCCAAAAGAAAACAGAAAACCTAGTAAATACCTAACAGAAAAAATAATATCATTCACCTTCTAGCACGAGAGAAGACTTTCGACCATGCACAGGACCTGTACTGTTGTGAGCAGGAAAAGGAGCGCCATGACATAAAGTGGATTGATGGCCTGCGCTGCTATATTTGCATGCGCTCGGATCTCTAGTGCAGGAGAATCTCTTTTCTCTTGCAAGCTCACCGACGCACGAGGCACGAGTGACCGTGGGAGTCAACAAAAACAGTAAGTTGCATGTGCACCATATGCCCTCCAGATCAAGATCGCCATAACTATACTTAACGACTCTACATGTCCTCGCCGAGTCATGATCCATATCATCAGATCGGATCGATGGAGATGGAGAAAGGCGCTGCGTACCTACCCATTTTAATTACCCAACCTGCAGTATAAGAGCAACTTCAAAGGGCCGATCCATTTCATCCGTCTGCGTTCGTTTAGGTCGACACGGACAAAAGTGGCGGCCCAACGCGCCGACCCAAATCCAAATCACGTTCGCGTTGCGTCCGCGCTGACGCATTTGTGACGCAAATTTGCGCCTCAAATGCGTCGGCGCGGACGTTGAACGGACGCTTCGTGCGCCTTTTCGCTGTCCGCCGTGTCCCCACATGGCATCCGTTCAACTACCCGCTGTCCACGCGGTCAGTTTCATTTATAACGACGGGCCCACGCGTCAGCGACGGCGCTCGTCCTTTTTTAAGCCGACCGTGCAGCGGGGCCGTTCTCATCCAAACTCGTCGTCCACATCTGCCATCCTTTGCTCCCTCGTTGCCGGCAAACTCTAGCCACCACAACCACAGCAGAGATGGGCCTCTTCTCCGGCGCCAGCAGCAGCAAGGCCAAGGGCAAGTCCCCCGCCACCCCTTTCCTCCCGCCTCCGCCGGCGCCGGCGCCTCGCCGGCAGAGGCAGCGCGTGAACGTGCCAGTGCACCAGGCGGAGTGGCACTGGCAGCACCGCCAGCCTCTGCCGTATCCCGACGTGACGCTGTCGCACGGCTGGCATCTGGATCCAAAGAGGATCCCAGTGCCGGCGGCGCCGCAGTCGGCTCGTGCTCACGGGAGGAGGTGCGGCGCCGGCGGGCGATGCTGACGCCGAAGCAGCGCCGCGAGGCCGCCTACGCAACCGACTCACCCAACTGAGCGAGGTGGTTCGCCTTCGAGCACGAGGAGGCGAGGCGATGGGGCGTGCGCGAGGTCGACTGGAGGTTGCCGCCGCCGGCGCTCGTCGCCCGTGAGGAGGACCAGGCGGCACTTGCGGCCGTCTTTCGGGAGAGCGAGGAGGACGAGCGGCGCAGGGCGAAGGCGGAAGAAGAGGCTCGGTACGAGGCGGCAATGGCGCAGGCCCTTGTCCTCTCCGCGGCGGGCGACAACGTGCTGCCGCTGGTGGTCCCGCCGTCCCCCATCAAGCCGGAGGCGGAGCCCGAGCCGTCCCCACGAGCGCTACTCCTGGACGGGAGTAGTGCGCCAAAGGGTACGCGCGCCGCTGGTTTGGATGGGAGCGACGCCGGCGCAGGAGCAGGCGTACCTCGAGCACAAGCGCAGCATCAGGGTGGCCGAGGAGCGCCGCGACGGCGAGTACCTCGAGATGCTCGAGCGCGACCTCAAGGAGGAGCGGCGCGAGGCCGAGGAGGAGGCGCGCCAGGCCGCGGCTGCACAGGCGGCCGCACAACCCCCCGTGACGGCACTGCCCGACATGACGGCGCTCTGGAACACGGCGTTCGCCTGGGCTGGGCCGGTGCCGACGCTCATCAACCTCACGGACCCCGAGGACGACGATGACACCTAGGGCAGCGCGCCGCCTCGTAATTTAGTCTGTTTTCTTTCTTTTTAAATGCAAATGTGGACGCGTGGACTCTCGCCGGCCTTTGTGGCCGGCTTTAATGTTTAATTAATGCTGTTTTTTTTAATATGCATGCGTTCATTTTTTTTGGCGACGTCAAAATGGGTCTCAGACCAGCGTTGAGCGCATGCGATGACCCAAATGCGGAAGCGAACATTCGTGTCCGTCTGGCCGACCAAACGAATAAAAAGCGGACGAAATCATCGTCCGTTTGGGTCGTTGGAGTTGCTCTAATAACCCAGCTCCAGCTTTATTTAATCGCACGTTGCGAGGCCAGCAAAATATCAGTTGCACTTCATCACGAGCTCAAGCATGCGGAGCTCCATGGCCTGCAGGTCGCCAACCATGGCGCTGGCATTGGCAATGCTGCTCGTCTCTACCTTGTTTGTCTCCTCCCATGATTGGACGCATCCCGCTCCGTTTTATTCAAACACTAACCATAATTTCAGACTTTATTTCCGCTAGCAAACACCATTGACAATAAGACCAACAAGTACTACGTGCTAAAACAGAATGAGCTATGTCTAAAAGAAACTAGGCATCAGTTTAGCCAAGACAGAGCTAAGGACTGAACACGGACTGCCTGTCCCACACCCCACTGCCCACCAACCAGGAGGATTCACGCCATCAACGTGCGGCGCGTTCCTGGCGGAGGTCAGCTCCAGCTGCGAGCCAACAAGCGGCGGGATGCTCTGCTCGCTCCTGAAGTAGTCGCGGGGATCGATCTGCCCCTTGGCCATGGCGAGCCTCCGGAAGTTGGCCTTGGAGTAGTACTTCTCCCCCCACACCCTACCGGCCTCGAAGCTCGAGACGTCGCCGGCGCCCACCACGTTCTGCCCGAGGTCCAGGTCCCTGTAGTTCACGTACGCCTCCCGCGGGTTCTTGCTCACGTGCGGCTCCATGAACGCGTACATGTCCCTGATCCACCTCGTGTTTGCCGCGCCGTCGCCGCCCACGCCCCAGAAGTTCATGTACTGCACGTTGTACAGCACGCCGGCCCGGTGCGAGAAGGGCGTCGCCGACTCCGCCACGCCCGCGATGCTCCCGCCGTAGGGGTCCAGGATCATCAGCCCCGCGTCCCGCCTCGCCAGCCAGTCGGAGAAGATCCGCGCCCACACGTCCCTCGGGATGGCCCGCCGCACGTAGTCGGACGTCGACTTGCTCGGGGAGGAGTCCCTCGCGACGGTCCGGTTCAGGATGTCGTCCACGCTGGCTGCCTCGCCGATGTAGATGTAGGGCACCGACTGGATCCACGACATCTCCTTGCAGTGCGTCGGGTTCACTCCCAGCTCCGGGAACCGGCTGCCCATCACCGGCAGCAGCGCGTCGCGGGCGCCCAGGTACAGGGCCTGGAACCTCGCCTTGTCCCCCTGGACGACCACCCTCACCAGCAGGTCGTCGGGGAGAGCAGGGGCGACCTCCTGCCACTTGGCGAGGAGGTCCGCCGCGCCCTCCCGGGCCGTCTTCACGACGGTGAACACCGTCACCCTCGGCGGCACGGCCACCAGCCTCACCTTCCACGACAGCACGATCCCGAAGCTCCCGCCGCCGCCGCCGCGGATGGCCCAGAACACGTCGCGCCCCATGGCCTGCTTGTCCAGCAGCCGCCCCTCCGCGTCCACCATCACGGCGTTGATGACGTGGTCGGAGGCGAGGCCGTACTTGCGCAGCAGCATGCCGAAGCCGCCGCCGCTCAGGTGGCCCCCGACGCCCACCGTCGGGCAGAGGCCCCCCGGGAACGCGTGCCGGTCGGTCGCCCTCCCGATGGCGTGGTACAGCTCCCCGAGCGTGGCGCCGGACTCCACCCACGCCTCGGCCGGCTCCCGCACGGTGACGCGCACGGAGCGGAGGGCGGCGAGGTCCACGACGGCGAAGTCCTCCTGGCGCGCGGACCGGAACGAGAGGCCCTCGTAGTCGTGCCCGCCGCTGCGCACGCGGAGGCGCACGCCGTGCCGGCGGCCGCACACGACGGCGGCCTGGACGTGGGACGCATTGGTCGCCGTGACGATGCAGAGCGGACGCACCACGGCCGGCCCGAGGAACCGCGGGTTCCGGACGGACGACGCAAGGACCGACGCGAACGACGGCGAGCTGCGGGGAAAGAGAAGGTTGCCTGGGACGGACGCCGACATGCACCGGAGGAAGTCGTCGGCGGCAGCTTGGATAGGGATAGGAAGGGAAGCATGGGAGGTGACGAAGAATAGAGCAGAGACGAGCAGCATTGCCAGCGGCGCCATGGTTGGCGACCAGCAGGCCATGGAGCTCCGCATGCTTGGGCTCGTGATGAAAGGGCAACTGATATTCTGCTGGCCTCGCAACGCGCGGTTAAATAAAGTTGGAGCCGGGTTATTATACTACTACTACCACCTGTTGGGTAATTAAAAATGGTTAGGTAGTAGCGCCTCTCTCCATCTCCATGGATCCAATCTGATGATATCGATGGATCGTGACTCGGCGAGGACATGTAGAGTCATTAACTACTCCAGTTATGGCGATCTTGATCTGGATGGCATATAGGGTGCACATGCAGCTTACTGTTTTTGTTGACTCCCAAGGTCGTGCCTCGTGCGTCAGTGAGCTTCACAGTTGCAACTTGCAAGTGGAAAGAGATTCTCATTCTCCTGCACTAGAGATCCGAGCGCATGCAAATATAGCAGCGTAAAGGCCAACAACCCACTTTATCTCATGTCGCTCCTCTTTCTCTCTTTTTCCTGCTGCTCACAGCACAACTATAACACTCTATCGCACCGTAGGCATCTCTAAACCTTCAATCCGTCCACGTCTGTCTAGACCGCGGACACGAGTTTTGTCATGCTACATGGTTCTCTATCTGTCCATCCAGATGTTTTTTTTCGTTTTCGAGAAGCATGACCGTGACTCTTGTGAAAATAAAACTGTGCCTCTCATGGAAGCAAAATCGTGGCTTTGATGAAAAAAAACTTATTTTTTCACATAAAATTTTTTATTGAAAAAATAAGGAAGATCGGTGAAAAACCAAAACGTCAAAAAAACACAAAAAAATGTTTAAAAAGCCAAAAACGCGTGCAGAAAAAAAATCCGGAGGGAGCGCCCAACGCGCGACACGTGACGAATGGCTGAGAGCACGCCAAGTGACGCTGATCGTTGCGAGGCTTCCGAAAAAGCGCTCGTTAACTTTTTTTGAGACGAAAGCGCTCGCTAACTAGTTGTTCTCGCCTGTGCCAATTCCAATTGGAATCACCGACCCGCGAGCGAACCAGGCTGGCCCATCAGCGCAGGTGCTGGCGCCGCTCGTGCGAAGATGTAGGCTCGCTGCTCTGCTCCGTTTTTTCTTTCTCGTCCCTTTGGTTTTTCTATGTTTTTCATTGGTTTTCGTCGAATGTTCCTTTTTCCTTCGTTATATTTTGTTTCTTTCACTAGTTTTCTTTGAACTTTTTTCTTTGTTATGCTTTTTTTATTTCCTTTTTTCTTGAATTTTTTGTATTGTTCGGTTTTTTATTTTATTCTTGTTTCTTTATCGGTTTTTTTTAACATATATATACATTTTCTCAGTACACCTTTATAGTTTTAGCTCATACATAAAAAATTGATAGACTTTGGACATTTTTCAAATACATTATGTACTCCGAAACAACACGTGTTATGAAGACCTTTTTGAATACACCGAACATTTTCCCAAAACACATTGTATATTTTCTTGTTGACAATAAACATTTTCTAAAACTACAAAACATTTTTTCACATTGTTTAAATATTTTTAAAATTCCACAGACATTTCTTGGACACACATGAATATATCTTTAAAATGTCACATATTTTTTTAACGGAAGTAAACATTTAATTAACCGATGGGGGGAATTCTTTACAGTGTAAACATTTTTAAATGTCATGAACATTTTTTGAATCACTTTTTTTTTCTTTAAAATGTCACATACATTTTTCTAATGGCACGAATCAGTTTTTACATTATGCGAACGTTTTTACATAGTTTATACACTTTTTTTAAGAAAAAATCCATGACACATTTTTATGCTGGTGATGCTCTAAATCGGCGGTTCATCGAGGAGGAGGCGCGCCGCGAGTTTGAGGTCTTTCCCTGCGGCCCCCACGGGGATTTCGGCCCCGACATGTTCTTCGCCCCCGATTGCTTCATGCCGCCATCGCATGCGCCCATGCCGATGCACCCGTTCCCGCACGCGCCGCCGCCGGTGCCTTTCGAGGAGTTCGGGGCCTGGCAGGGGTTTGGGCGTCGCCGGAGCACGGGGTTTGGGGGAAAGGATACCGGTCCTCTGTGACTCTGAGGATAGGAGGTTGTCTCCGCCGCGGCCAAATCTGGAGCACAAGCTCAAGCTGCTTGAGCTGGAGCTGCCGGGAGACCCGAGGTATGTGGGCATAAGTCTTCTTCCTTTTCAAGATCCGGCATGTACCTTCTGTATCTCTGTCGTGTCATTTCAGAGTCACTAACGCTATCTGTTCTGAAGTTATTTTCCAGATCGCTTAGTTGTACGCGGGCGGCGCTCACGATTTCTTGGTCTCCGGCGCCGGCGCCGGCTCTTGGTCGTCGGCAGCTGCGGCGTGAGCTCTTGTTCCTCCTCAGCAGTGCGGCCGGATTGTACCTTTGAGATGGCACGGTGAGGTCCTACATCGCTGCCCAGCCGCGAAACTAAAATCACAAAATATTGTCCTGCATGTTGTGTGAAAGAAAAACAGTTCTGATCCTCTATTTGGAAGGTTGAAGCCCTTTGTTTTATGGGAAGCAACAATGAACGATTTGTACATCTCTGCTGTAAATTAATTGATTATAATGTGGTACCATACTGTTATATACTGCATGGTGTTCACAGGGAGTACAAGATAAATTTATATCTCACATCTGCATGAAATTGCCCATCTCCCTTGGTTGCCTGATGGTGTCACTTTTTGCTTGACAGATTCAGGCTGCTTACGGCTATCGAAGAGCTGTGTTAGATATGTGATGAAATGGTGCTGCACAGGATGTCGATTCTAATAACAGAAGCTAAGCAAGCCAATTCAGCATCATCATCATCATATGGCTGCATGTGTATATCTTGTCAGGACATGCCATCTCAGCAAACAAGTGCAGACTCAACCCTCTTCTGAACATATCATCAGTTAGTGCTCTCCCTGTGAACACCTCCAGGCTCCAGCAGAGTGATCCTAAAGCTGTAAGCATCACCTGCAGTTGATACAGAAAGGGTGAAAAATCATAACGACATTTAGAAGCTCAGTAGGTTCCCTTGAAACTGAATTCCTATCCAAATTAATTGACGCATCCTTAGTACAACTTTAGCACAAAGTTGTACTAAGTGTGCGTCAATTAATATGGATCAGAGGGAGTAGTATTTTTTGTGTCTAGCAATGTTATGTTTGTCAACACGTGCATTGCACGTGCAAAATTACTAGTATTTTTAGAGTAGAGAATGCAATGCATACATGTTTGTTCCATGCCAGAAAGATATCTTAGGCTTTACGGGCTTGGAATAGACCTTCATCGCCCGGCTAGGCGAGGGGAGGCCTCCTTTCACTTCACCCTGTTTTGCCTAAAAAATAACTTCACCCTGTTCGGTTCCTCCACTGCAACGACAGAGAAAGAAGCGGCGCCGGCGACCTGAGGCGCCTGTCCCCGGCGGCGGCCACCGACCGATTGATTGCTCCGCCTCCCAATTTCACAGGTGTGAGCTCTTCTCCTTCTCTTCCCCTTCCAATTTAATTTCCCCTCTCTTCTTTGTCGCGGGATTAAACCCTAATTAGGAGCTGCCTACATCCACTTGTTCAGGCGGAGCTCAGCTCATGGGACCGCGAATCCTATAGACGATGGATGCTGCCAAGAGATTCTCCAGTGGTAAGACCGTCCAATCTCTCTATCTCTTTCAACAATAATGAAAAGTATGTCCATCCGGGATATGAATATGAATTCATCTTAACGTGTAGTGCTGTACCTTAAGTTCCCATAATGCTTTAGCTTTTGGGACACAGAAAAAAAAAACTATATCCCTGCACTAACATCAGAATTTTGCACTAGCTACTTGCCTTGTTAGTCCATTTGGTACTTTGTAAATAATGTCATGCCCACCCAATTCAGATGGACACACTTGTAAAATGTTAATAATAAGAAACACAACACAGGATGCTACATCCCAGACTTTATTTTGCTCATTGTCATCCCAAGGCTTGCGCGAACAAGTAGCTTGGTCCTCCTGCCTATATTGTGCCGGCACCAACCTGCCTGTAGGTGTTGGTGCTGAGGCTGAATGAAAACAAGGGATTCAGAGTCCCAGGTGTTGCCGTTCGCTGCGGGAAAGGTAAGTGAATCGAAAATTCAGCACATGAATGGAAGCTTCAGATAAGGAATGCACCAATGGCATCAGTAATAGAAAGGACCTGCACACGGAGGTGTCTTCTTTGGAAATGCCTTGGGAGATCACTTGGCCAGCATTTTCAAGCAACAAGGTGGACTTCTGTTATTTCCGTTGCTAGCTGCTGCAAATAGTCTCATCACCGCCACCTGCAGAAATCAACAGATCATAAGTCTCTTTTTGCAAACACAACATCCATATATGGATAAATACTTGTGACCAGCTAGAGTTGTACACTTCACATGGACCAGCAGTGTAAATTAAGTACAAGCATGTATCACGATGGTTAATCAGGCGAAAATGCTCGTAAAATGGGCGAGGACACAAGACAAGTAGACATATAGGCTTCAGGCCACTGACCATACCATGGACACACGATTCAGTACATGAATGCTCTAGGCCCATGTACAGGAAACATTATGTAAAGTCTGACGAACATATAGGTTATATAATGGTTGAAAGAAACGATTTAGGAAGGCTCAAATGGTGATTGAAATGAGTTTGTGTCGATACTCACTTTTTTGAAGCTGTGGCCAAATCGAAAATCCTCTTTGGCTTGAATTTTGGAGGATTTTTCCTTCTTTGCAAATAGAACGCTTTTTCATTTTACTACAAAATGACTGAGTCAACACCACACTTTACCCTCTATGAACACATGGTTGGTCCCTCCTCCTTTTTCCGGGCTTGGGACCGGCTATGCAATTATAAGTGTTATCTTAAAATGGCATAGGCGGAGTTCCACCCCCCATCCCCGACCCACATAAACACACAAAAAAAGAGAAGAGTATGTAAGAAAAAAATAGCTAACGCCTGCAGCCCCATCCTCCACCCCAAAAAAGGAGAAATAAAATAAAGTCAAACACACATTTTTTTGTCTGGGACTAAAGGCTTTGTTGTACACTTTTTTTTTGTTTATCAAAGACTAAGAAAAGGCAATGCATTATACGAACGCTTCTTTCTCCATTTTACAACTTTTCTTGGATTTTCAAACACATTGATTCAAGGAACAAACCACTAACGCTACAATGCAAGAAAATGACTTTTTTTAATTTGTTCTGTATTGCTGAAAAAACAAATAACCATTTGTTTGCCTCTCTTCCGTAGATGAATTAAGCCCATCAGTACTTCCTTTCAACTGGTAACAAGATTGTAGAAGGCATCAAAGTACCACCATCCTGTAAATAAAGGGCCTGAAAAAAATATTAAGACTGGTTTAGTAAATAGCTAAGCAAGACATATGCATCACTATGAGTGTATATGAACCATGAGCCCTTTAGATGGATATTTTTTGGAAACCAATGGAATATAGGTTTCAGTTCGATGCAGTACTGATCTTAAATTGGGAATTGTAAAACTATAGAGGATTAAAAACAATCTGGCATTAATAGTTTGGTTTTGTTAAATGTAACAAGAATAATGAAGTGGCAGTCTCGTCATGCAAAAGATACTGGAATATTGTGCATGTGGGTTGAAACGGAAAAGAGAAACTGATGTGTATACATATGCATAGTTAAACTTAATGGCAGGCACAATCAAGGAACCGTGGATGCACTTGCCTGTTTGGCCTCAATGCCATATTCCATTATTGCGATGGAGTTTGGATGTGCTTCTATAGCTTGTTTCACCTGATTTGGTAGCCTGACCGCACCACTGAACACCATTTCCTTCAACTTGGGAAGGTTGTTGATTCCTGAGAGAGACTCTATCACATCGATGAGCCAGACGATCTTTTCAAGCTTAGGAACTTCTCCTTGTTCGAAGTTGATGTCTGTGATGCCACCCCCCTCAATAGTAAGATATTTGAGATTTTGGAACCCATTGGTCTGGATTATAAGCTTGCCCTCAGTGTGTAAATTAATGTGCCGGAGCCTGAGGCCGCGTAGGTTGGGCAAATGTGCGAGGGATTCCATATCATCCTGGTCCAAGAAGGTGTTATGAAGAGTTACCTTGGCAAGTTTGTGGCAGCCTCTGGTGAACAATGGGTGAAGACGCCCATACTTTGTGACTCCACTGATGCTCAGGCTTTCAAGAAGCTTGGGTGTGTTCTTACAGTGTGCGCTCATAGCATTGGTTGCAGGTACGTCAGGAGGAGTAGCACCCTGGCTGGCAGGCGGAGGCCTGATCTCGATGGACAATGACTTAAGGCACTCATTCAGATTGCTGATCCCTTGGAGTAAGTTCTCAAGTTGAGGTTTCCAATCATAAATGACCACACCAAGCACCCTCAGCTGCCATAGCTGGCCAATCTCTCTCAGCTCTGTAGCATGATGTTTTGAAGCCTGTACATGGGACAGCACTTCCAGGTCTGTCATTTTTCTGACCTTGTGAGGCATCTGGACAGTGGAAAGTATGCTAGCATCACCAGTGTGACCAGCCAGCAGACGCTTCAGCTTCAGCAGCATGAGGTGTTTTATGGCGGAGGCATTTATTGGAGTGTCCCGGATGTCCAACACCTCCAGCTGCTGGAGCATGTTGATCTCCTTGGGCAGCTGAGTGACATCTGTGTTCCTTAGGCTCAGATACTTGAGCAGTATTAACGAGGTGCAGATGTTCTTGAGCCAGCGTTGGTTATCTCCCAGGGATGCACATCCTTCCAGATCCAGGACCTTGACGAGCTTCAACTGAGATGATGCACGGGATGGTTGCTTCAAGAAGTCGAGGATGCTATCTGAGGGACGGAGCCTGATGTTGCTGAGAATGGAGAAGTGGCGAGCCAGGTGCCGAGACAGGCGTGTGTCCAGAATGTGTACTTTCCTGGCCATCATGGTGATGAAGTTGTACACTTGTTGATGCACTGTAATGCTCTTGACCTTCCCTGCAGCACCAACATCACAAGGACAAACAAGCCATAGATCGGCAAGTACCTCCAAACAATGCTCAGCCTGGCTTACTGAACTGGACCAGTCTTGTCTAGTTATCAGTCCTTCCGCAACCCACCGCCCAATTAACCTTGTACGGTTTATCTTCTCACCTTCATGGAAGATGGCTAGATATAGCAAACATGTCTTGTATTCCCTAGGCAGATCGCTGTAGGAGAACTTGATCATCTTGTAGCCATTCGTACTAGTTTTCGCAGAACCTCCAAACACGAGGCTGTTGCTCAGCTTGCCCAGTTCTTCTCTGCTCCTCATTGGATTGGCAAATAGAGCATGGATGAACATATTCAGGCTGAACTCATCCACCCTACATTTCTCCAAGATCTCATGGAAGATTTCAGCACTGTACTTCTCGTCGTCATTCACACGCCGATTTGTAAGTTGGAGCACTGTTTTGTGGTAGTATTCAATAGAAGAGTACACGATGGGTTCCGTCCCATAGCAGAAGTCCTTGGAGCCCTGCATGTATTTTGTGGTAACTATCACTGCCATTGAACTGCAACCCAAATTTTGCAAGGCCTCTGCGGTCTCATCCCATTTGTAGCCAGAGGCATCGTGGAGAATGACCAGCGTCCTTGTATCCTTCAGATACTCTCTAACCCTCCCCACGGTTTCTTGAATCAACAGATGCTCTTTGATCTTCTCTAGGACTTGTTCAATCCTCTTCCTGCAGTCCTCCTCGCCCCATGGCAGCGACAGGTGGTCTTGGCCTGATTCTTCCACTGATTTATCTTGCTGGTGAAGTGACACTGGCAGGAGCTCCGGCGTGATATGCACTTGAATTTTCAGCGTGATGTCTTTAATATTCTTCACGATATAATCCTCGCCATCCAGTTTATTTGTGGCTGCCTTTGCCAGTGTGGTGGCCTGATTCGGAAGCAGCTCCTGCAGGATGGCTATGTATTGGGAATGCTCAACGCCGATCCTGCAGGAATCCATTGCACCCCCTGATTCAAGATAGTTTTTCATCTTATCCGCTGTCTCGTTAAGGATCTGTTCCTCGGTTTGATTTGGATCCTCACCAGCAGTGGCGTCCTGGAGCAGCACCCGCAAGATGCCACAGAGTACTCCTAAGGGTTCAACCCGGTAACCTTTATTACCAGCTTTTTCCAGGTACTCTTCGATCTTCCCAATCTTCTCGTTGACTTCTTCCTCGCCAAATTCTTCCACCGATTCGTCGGCTTCCCCTTCCAGCTCCTTCAGGATGTCACCAAGAAAATCCCAGGGTTCTTGTAGGCAAGTGTAAGACGTCTTCTCCCCCGCAGTAGGTGTTGCTGCTTCAAAAATAAACATCTTCTCGTTTAAAAAGAAGATGTAGTCGAACTTTTCCTTGATGGAATTATGAAGCAATGCTTGATTAATAATATCCCTTCCATCCTCTTCATCTGGTGCTGCAATGGCGATGGCTTTGAATGGGTCACCCATGTGTTGGTGTTTGAGCCAGTGCATTAGCTCTTTGGTGCACTTGAAAACAATGCGAGGCTCGGAAAAGGCTTGCTCCCTTCGTGGATCATCACTTGTCGCCCAGTAGTAGTCTTCTTCCAAGTCATAGTCTCCTTCAGCTACAATCCCCGCAGCAGCAGCTTGAAATGACGGTGATGACTCCGCCGCTGCCTCCGGCAGCACCAGCTTATCGGAGTCTGCCTTGGCCGGGACCTCAACACCGTACCTGAGCCTCCGCTCGCCAACGTCACGCGCCCGGGCCTTGAGGTCTCTCAGCTGGGTGGCTGCAAGGTGCTGAGCGACTGTCTTCTTGATGAACCAAGGCACCCACCACACGTAACCCAGCAGGATTCCTCTGGCGCGATAGACTGCCGGATCACCGCGCTGTAGGTAGACGTCGATGCAGTTGCTGCAGTCGTGAGCAAGGTCACGGACCTGCTTCATCCACGTGCGGACCTGCACATCGTGCTCTCCGTTGCGGGGTGTCTTCCTGGCGAGGTGCAGGAGGAAGCTGTTCATGCTCTCCATCTCCTCTTTTATGAACTGCACATCACCACCGACACCCCCCAGCAGCTTAGCCTCGTCGCGGATGACGCCCAACAGCGAGCGGACAGCACCCCCGGCGAGCTCAGCCATGGCTGGAACTCGATCGGTCTCCACTGGTGTGGCGCTGGTTTAGCTTAGCATGCGAATGAGCGTGCGTGTATGTGAATTCTGACCTTGTGGGTATCGTACCTAGCCTGATACAGGCGATGAGACACAATAGGAATTTTATGATGTGGTGGACAAACAATGGAGTATCTATCTATACCAGTCTATTTTCTACAGCAACATCTAGAAGATGACAACGGATGGTCGAGACCTCATATAGTTTTAATCAAGTCAAGTCAATTTAATTAGCATAGTCTTCGGGGTGGTAGTGCAGCACATGCTTGCATGCGAGGAGCTGTTGCATGTGCTTGATCGGTGCCATTTGATTGCAATTGGTGGAGCCATATGATATGTACATTCCTACTTTGGATATATATAACCCCTGATCCTTAATTTGTGTGAGGTCGTGTATTGCGTGCATGCATTTCAATCAAGCCTTCGTGTCATTTTGGTAATTATCGGCCTTTGTGTTGATGAATCAAATTACTTCTTATATTTGGTAATTATCGGCCTTTTGCAAAATTACTTCTGTTTATATAAAATGCACAGCTAGTGAAATGGTAATTTACTCACTGCAAAGAATTGTGCTTACTACGAAATAGGGTGCATTATCTAAAAGAATGCTAAAACTAGCTAGTTTTTGAAAGACGACTTTCAGGGCTCATATAATTGGCGGGATACATCACCTTTTTAAAATGCTCATGTCTGATGCCAACCCTGCTTTTTTTAAGGGAGTACCTAGAACTCATCTAGATGAGATATAATTTGGTCTCATTCACTTTGAAAACAAGAATAGATACAACCCACGTCAGCACACACGCATCTCATAGCATCACATCCAATGGCTATAAAAAGTGAATGAGACCAAATTATATCTCATCTAGATGAGTTCTAGCAAAACTGTTTTTTTAAACCTGAAAAATCTTTACAGTTTTTTTTTGCTTAGTCCATCCACCTATACAGTTAATCTTGTTGATCAGGAGTTGCACATTGTGTATTAATTAGTGTCGATTTAAGAGGGGCCAGATGGCACATCACATGGGAGGAAATACGCTGGCCGAGGAGCTACCGTAGTGAATAATATCAACTTGATCTATATACTGCTTATGATTGACCTACCTACTGCTTAGAGTTGACATTCGGTGGAAGATATGATCTGCTTAGAGTTGACATTCGGTGGAAGATATGATTAACGGAGCTGGATTCGTTCTTTATTCTAGTGGTCACAGAGCAATTTTGTACGCAAGAGTGATTAAGTCATTATTTCTTGAAGAAATTATGATGGCTACTAAAGGGTATAACACAACTAGTGGTGTTAGCATTCTTTTAGGCAATGCACCCTATTTCAAAATCGTAAACCTTGGTCAGACCTCGATCCACCAATTGAGTGATATTCTAGGCATCTCAAGTCATCAAGTCATCTTAGTTTTAATCCATTCTGACCTAATTGTATACATTTGTGTTCAAAGACTTCTTGTGCACACAAACTGTACCACAGAACTTTCTTGTCCCGTAAATTTACAGGTCAAATTCTACGTACTTCACATGGACGGCTTTGGGTTCCCCTGGGGAAAACCAAGGACAAAGCAGCGTCGGTGGAAGCGTTAAGGGAGCTTAAAGATATTCATGCCGACGGTTGATACTGCTAACTAGGCTCCGGTATGTGGTTGCGCAAGTCTGCGTGCTCGTCGTTTGACCATGTGTCGTGAACTGCTATGCCCATCATTGCTCTCTTTTGTACTCCCTCCGTTTTTATTTACTCCGCATATTAGTTTTGGTCAAAATCAAGCTTTGTAAACTTTGACAAAATTTATAGACAAAAATATTAACATGTATAATAACAAAACAATATCATTAGATTCATTATTGAATGTACTTTCGCATCATATAGATTTGTTATGGTAAATATTTATATTCTTTTTTATAAACTTGATCAAAGTTTATGAAGTTTGACTTCAGTCAACTCTAATATGCAGGGTAATAAAAACGGAGGGAGTACTAGTATTTTACTAGGTTACATGTGAGACTATGTTTGACCCAGCCATTCGGGGCTTTATTTTATAAGGCCGGGTGCCCCTTCCCTTACTGACAAGCTCTATAGGAATCATCGCTAAAAAGGAAATCAGTTACATGGAAACGCACCTAACTGGAACCTCAAATTTGTACATATGCTGAGTTTTTTTAAAGCAATAGTTCTTGCTAGTCATTTTGGACAATATGCTGAGTTGATTCGTGAGAACATTTCATTTCTATTACAGAGATCTCTTTTCCTACTGGTGGGGAAAACAAATGTGAGGTCATTTTTCTTTTTTAGATACAACCATTGTTGCAATTTACAGCATAAAAAACTATAGGTCTAGTTTGTTATGGTTTGTATTTGAATAAAACGATGCATCCAATTCATCCCTCAAGTCTATATCTCACCCGTATCGATTCCAACTAGAATCACCAACGCGCGAGCGAACCGGGCCAGCCCATCAGGGCTGTTGCTCGTGCCGCTCGAGCGAAGATGTAGGCTCGCTCGCTCTGCTCCGGTTTTTTTTTGTTTTCCCCTTTGTTTTTCTATGTTTTTTCATCGGTTTTTGTTGATTTTTCTTGTCTCCTTAGTTATAGCTCGTTTTTTTCACTAATTTTCTTTGAACTTTTTCTTCGTTATGCTTTTGGTTTTACTTTGTTTTTTTCTTGAATTCTTTTGTATTATTCGGTTTTTATTTTATTTTTCTTTATTTACCATTTTTTAACACATATCCATTTTTTCCTATTTTTCTTTATTTACCATTTTTAACACATATCCATTTTTTCTCAGTACACAATGTACAGTTTTAGCGCACATATAAAAGATTGATACACTTTGGACATTTTTCAAATACGTTATGTATAGAAGAATATGTGTTATGAAGACCTTTTTTAATACACAGTAACATTTTCCAAAAACACATTGTATATTTTCTTATTGACAATAACCATTTTTAAAAAGTACACAAACATTTTTTCACATTGTTGAAATATTTTGATAACTTTCACAGACATTTTTGGGACACATGTGAATATTTTTTTAAAATGTCACATAAATTAATCTAACGGAAATAAACATTTAGTTAAACTATGGGTTAATTTTTACAATTTATGAACATTTTTAAAATGCGGTGAACTTTTTTAATCACGGTAATTTTTCTTTAAATTTCACATACATTTTTCTAATGGCGCAGACTATGTTTTAAATTATGCAAACATTTTTTTGACACTTTCACTATTTTTGAAATGTCCCCAACAAATCCTATATCCTACATACCTAAGAGATCCATCCACACTAACATATTTATCTAAATATACAGCCTATCCAAGTTAGCATCAATCCACCTCATCAATTCTCCACTCACATATTATGTTTGCAGCAGTCAACCAACGACTCCTTTCTTACTCTTGTTTAGTTTCTCTTCTTTATGGCTTTCAACGAAACGACAGAAGTGAGGAAGACTATCCAGTTCCCTACCTCTTCATTTTTCCTCCTTCCACTCACTAAAGGTTTGGATATCGATCCAGTTCCCTGCCCACGTTCCCTGCCCACGGGGCCTCCTTTATTTAACACACAACACACAACACACTTCATAAGGCACCACCGCCGTCAACGACTGTCGCCGCAATAGACCTGCGCGCTGACGCTGTTGCAAAGCCTCGTGATTGCCTCCAGCGGGGCTATGCTGGCCCTGTTGGAATTATGTGTCCTGCAACTATATTCAAATTACTTGGAATTGTTAAATATTCGGAATACCTCATTATGGAATTATACATGTATTTGTACATGGAATTGTTTTACATGTTTAGCATGGAAAATTATCACTTGTTGGAATGTACTTAAGTAACATATGCTTAAGGAAGCTGGTCGATTATCAATGGAATACAATATACTATTTATATTGGAAAGACTACCCGGGTACACTGATGATTGGAAGGAGCTAGATCGTATAGTTAGATTACAGCTCTAATGTTGATCTACATAATTAGAGGAATTTACACTCTATTATGACGCGTTGCTCACAAGCGCGTGCTCCGGGGACAAAACGAGTAGAATCCGTTAAACAGACAAATATGATCGTGGTTGGTAATTTGATCTGGACTTTATCCCGAAAACTAGTGGAAAAGACTAGGAATCTTATATCTGTATAAGAGGTGGACTCTTTCAAAAGACAATATAAGAAGGTCCCTACCCCCTAGTCTCAGATATACGAATTGCGAGCGGCATCATGGATAAGCGCAGAGAAATTATGGGGTAAACCGCAAACCCTAAATTTCTAACAGGCCCAAGCCATACGCACACACGTCGACCTGGCCTCTCGGCGAACCATCTCTGCCACTCCGCGTCCTCCTTTGACCTCACATGCGCCACGGTGGGAGCTCTCCTTCCTCTGTTCGAGCCGGAGTAGCTGGGAAGGGCCACCGGCCCCTAAGCGTAGTTTGGCGGCGCTGATGGAGCCATGCCGGTGCGGAGCGTGGGCAATCTCAATCGAAGTAGCGCCTTTGCTGGCAAGGTAGAGGAGCAGGAAGATTAGGTCCCTCTGGTCGTTTATGTCATTTAGTTATCTGTTCAGATCTCCACGTCTGCGTTTTTTTGCACCTCAGCGTTGTTCCCCTGGAGATACATGTGTTCTTCTTCAGTTGAAGACATGCATCTGTGTTGTTATGTGTTACTGTATGCACGTTCTTTTTTCTCCTTCTGGCGTTGGTATGAGGCTCGTGGTCATGTAGAAATTCTATGATGTATGGATGCGTTGCTGAGATATTTATATATATCTCGTGCTTTCGCCTTTGAAAGACAGATTTTTTTTTTGAGGGTCAACCAAACTTTATTCAAGCAAATTCCACAGAGAGTGAGATACAAGTTTGGTTATATATATGGTTGGATGAGCCACAGATGGCGACCCTTTTCTAGGCGAAGTGAAAACTTAGCTAATCTATGAGCATCTATGTTAGCCGACCGGCCTTCGAAAACAAAATTACAATTGATATTTGCAGCTCTAGCATTAATCTCGGTGATGATCTGACCATACCGCCCTCTACTTGTACTCCGAATGTCTTGAATGACTTGCTTAGCATCACATGCAATGACGCAGCTCTGAATAACCAAATCTTCAGCGAGTGAGAGTCCCTCACGGCAGGCTATTGCCTCCAAGGCTGATGGATCGTGCAATCCTTCGATCACAAGAGACGAGCTGCCAAGATAGTTCCCAAACTGATCCCTTGCCACTGCTCAGCTGTACCGCGCGGATGGGAGTTGGACACCCCGGCATCTACATGAATTTTTGCATACCCCGCTGGTGGGGCTTTTGGCCTCGTGCTCTCAGTTGCCGGCTGTTGCAGCGGCCCCCTCCCAGCCCCCGGCTGATTTTCCTTGATGATTTCCAGGTCAGCCATGAATCTTTTGATGAATTCATGTGTAGCTTGAGGGCTTTGGAAAACACCTTTATGGATTGCCTTCCTCCTCGCCGACCAGATTGCCCGTAAGGTGACGGAGAGCTTGGTGAATGCGTCATGAGATAAAACTTGGATCATTGAGAATATCCATTGTTTGGCACCCGGTTCACTGATCTCTCTTAACTGTTCAGCTAGTTCTCCATCCACTAGCACCCAAATACATCTGGTCATTGTACAATTTAGAAGCGAGTGTCTCCACGAGTCTTCCGCTCCACATAGACCGCAAGCGCTTGAATCCGACATGTGCCTGTGTGCTCTCATGTCATTTGTAGGCAGTGATTGTTGCGCCAAGCGTCACAAAAACATTCGAATCTTGGCCGGCACTTGGGTATTCCATAGTTTCTTCCATGAACCGGATTCACTATCAAAGGACGAAGATCCCGCTGTATTCTCAAGCCAGGCTTCCCTTCGTTGTCTAGTACTGATAAGCATATTGTACTCAACAAGCATTCACCTTAGTGGTTTTACGGGCCTCAAGCCAGCATTCAGACTTCCGGGCTTTTGTGTTGAGACTTGCTTGGGCTTTGATTTCACCGAAATTATCATCAAACTATATGTTCATTGCCTCAAAATAAAAAATCAAACTATATGTTCATTGTTTCATGTTAGTAATGTCTTTAAATTTCCCTGCAAAAAAATTGACCCATACTTTTTGAGATGAAAACAGTAACAAATACTAATTATGCAAATCTGGAAATAGTCTACAATATACTAATTTTCATATTCTGTGACCAAAGGTTGAAATAAACATATCTTTATATTTATTTTCACGGTATACTATTTTTACTGCATAATCCTTCTCCTATATGGTGCCACAAATTCCCGCAGGAACGCGTGGGGTATTATCTAGTTTTGTAAACTCGTGAACACTTTCTTAAGTGTAACATAAAAAACATTCTGAATGGACAAAATATTTTTTTATTACATATATATATTTTTTACATTGTATAAAAATTCTTTGAAATGTCACTCATTTTCTTTAACATGTGTCATTTTTTTAATTCACACGGAATCAACCAAATCCGTACATCCATCTAGTAGCAAACATTACACGTAAAATTCTCGCACCGCTGAACAACCTTAATCCCATGAACTACTGGTCGAAACATAGGCAACAACCACAAAAATCCACGGCAGAATAAAAGGGGAAACACTACGCAAACATGGGGAATGGGAACCTCACCGGCAAATCGGTCGTCGTCCGTTGAGAAACTGACCTCGCTGCCGCCCAAAACCACCACAGGTGGAGAAGACGATGGGAGGATAGGCAGGGAGAGGGAGAGCAATGTCGTGGTTACCACCACAGGTGGAGAAGACGACGGGAGGATAGGCAGGGAGAGGGAGAGCAATGTTGCGGTTATCAGTAACTGGCGATATAATTGAATGAGGGTGAAGGAGGTGAGCAAGTGGAGATCGTGCGTATTTGGCGAGCGGGGTGGTTCAACCTGCACCCGTATGTCGTTGATAGAATCGCGTCCAGCGGCTACGGACAGGCGGGCGTGACGCCGGGTTCGTTCACATTAAAACCGCCTCTCAACCGAATCACGTTGGATCCAAAACGAATGACGATCGAACGACCGGATTTTAGCTTTGTCTTTAAATAATGTTTACTAATTTGAAAAATGTTCATGAATTTTAAGAAACGTTAACAAACTTAAAAAAATATTTTTAGAGTTTATATTAATTATGAAAAACTACTTCAAAATGTTCATGGCTTTTAAACAAAATACAAAATTTAAAAATTTAACAATAATAATTTCTAAAAATGTTCACGAATTTAAAAAGATCCTCTAAGTAAAAAATGTCTTTGATATATACGGAAAATGCACATACAAAACCCACGAAAAATGTTAATTATGTATTTACAAAACTAATATGTATACAAATAATGTTCACATGTACATGTAAAATGCACAAACAAAACCCAGGGAAAATGATACAAACGACACATAGAAAAAAAAGACAATAAAAAATGTCTAAAACCTAAGAAAAATCGATGGAAATCACAGAGAAAAACACATAAAAATAAAGAAAGAAACAGCCCCAAAGAAAACAGAGGAAACCCGATCATAAATAAAGATAAATGAAGAGAACCAGTGAAAACCAAGAAAAAAGAAAGAAAGAAACCAAGGAAACCAACAAAACACAGAAAACTAATGAAACATAAAGGAAAAAGAAGTTACAATCTAGGAAAAAAGAAAACCAGAGGAAATCGGTGAAAACACAAAGGGAACCACTGCAAAAACAATCTATCGAAAAGAAAGAAAGATAAAAACCAGGAGAAAACCAGAGCAGAGCGAACTTGCAGGGGGGCGATGGTAGCCCGGCCCAGTAGGAGTTGCACGTCATGCTGACATCACACTATTTTCTTTATTTATTTTTTACTTTTATTTATATCTTAAATACATATATTAGAAATTTACCTAAAAAAATTAAAGTCACGAATTTCAAAAAAAATTTACATATATTAGAAATATACAATGTAGAAATATGTTTTCTTCCACTGAAAATGTATGTGACATTTTAAAAAATCACCTGTTTCCAGAAAATGTCCGTGAAAATTTCAGAAATGTTTATATAATATATAAGGAATGTTTACATAGTTTTAAAAAATGCGTGTTGCCAATAAAAAATGTACAATATATATTTTGGCAACTGCTATTGAGTATTTGAAAAACTGTAAAAAACATGTATTTTTTTAAAAATGTAATCACGTATTTGAAAAAAAATATGTATCAGATAAATGTTTCCCGTGTGCTTTCAAAAGTGTACATTGTATACCAACAAAAAACTAGACATGAGTTCAGAAAAAAAACTCAAATAAACCACAAAGATAAAAAAGAAGAAAAAACCCCAAAGAAAACTGAGAAAGAAGCAAAGGAAACAAGTATAATGAAGAAAGAAATGAAAATCAAGAAAAAACAATGAGAAAAGCAAAGAAACCCAAAGTAAAAAGAAGAAAATAAATCTAAGAAAACAGTGATTTAGAAAAAACTATCAAAATGAAAAACGGCGAAGAGCGAATGGTACTTGGACCTATCTTTTGGCGAGGCCCATTTACTAGTAATTTCCATTCTCTTTTCAATAAATCCCGAAAGAATATTTATTCTGCTTATTATTATATATATTTTTAATTGTAAGAAAGTTGTTGATGCTTTTTAGAGAGTGTTCACGCCTCGTGAATACTTGTTTGTGTAATTTTAAAAAGTTTTCATTTATTAAAATATATTTATCTAGTTAAAAAAGTGCTCTGCTATTTTAGAAATTTTTCATGTACTATTAGAAAGTGCTCACCTATTTAATATAAAAACCATGTAGTTTTTAAAAACGTATTCACGCCTTTGAAAATGTCTATGTGTTTTTTGAAAAGTGCCCAATCCATGTAGTTCATTTCGTTAAAAAAGAGTTCGCATCTTTTTTAAAATGTACATGTAATTTGAAAAAAGTATTCAGATTTTTAGTTAAAAAAATTAAATCTTTGTTCACAAATGTGTTCATGTCTTCATAAAAAAAAATGTTTGGTATTTTTCAAATGAAAACTATTTTAGGAGAAAGAAACTAGAGGGGTAAATAAAAAAAGGAAAGAGAATAGCAGTAGTGAAAATAAATACAGATAAATGAAGTCAAAGCTAAAAACCGAACGAAATTGTTTCTAGTAAAAACATGAGAAAGTGACATCGGGGGAATTTAGCGCAAACGACATAAGACTGCTCACAGTGGGGAGTAACATAGAGTAGTAACTTGTTGATGTTACTAATCTATGTTATTACCTCTATAGTGGGTAGTAACATATGACTGATATCATGAAAGAGTTCATTTATTAGGCTATAGACTCATTATGCCTTGAAATGTGTGATGTTACAGTAACTAGCTAAGTTACCACAAACCCCTCTCTCCTTATTAATTAGCTGCCACATAAGCAATCTTGTATTGAAATGTGTGATGTTACTATTTAAATTACTCCCATTGTGACTAGTCTAAAGGCAGGATGAAAACCGGTCACTCCCACGCACCCTCCACTGGGAATTCCTCATCGGGGATAGGCGAGCGCTATATATAGCTTGCAGTAAGACAAATATAGTGATGGATTCCATCATCTCAAATCGAGGGCTTAAGAGGGTGCAACTAGACAGAAAACCCACCTCCGCGTGGAGGCAACGAAGTGTCCATTTTTCTTTTTTCTTTCCTTATGGGAATGGTCCATATGTCCTTTAGTTTTGAAATGAACAGAAATTTAATATCAAAAAATTAAGTTGTAAATATCTCTAACAATATGTTGTGCTTTTTGTTAAGTGTTCATCCATATATGAACTTGGTCATGTATTTGGAGAAGAATTCGATGGAACATACATGTGCACGATGTCTCCCCATGCACAAATGATTAGAAATTACTCCCCCCGTTCCTAAATATAAGTCTTTTTAAACATTTCAAATGGCCTACAACATGCAGATGTATGTAGACATATTTTAGAGTGAAGATTCATTCATTTTGTTCCGTATGTAGTCACTTCTTAGAATCTTTAAAAAGACTTATATTTAGGAACGGAGGGAGTACAAGATTTTAGAGTGAATTACACGGTTGGTACAAGAAGTCGTCTTTAAAAAATCAGTTGCATACATCAAGTTAGAAATCTCACCTTGGGATGAAGTTGTCACGTGCGATTATTACGAAGCCGGCCTGGGATGGAACCGTCACCTAGTTCTTCTTAGTCACTGATTCATCATTTGTTAGGGCCTATAAATTCATTGTCCCTTTACTTTCTTGCCGAAGGTAAAATGTTTTTGGCCCAATTCATCAGTCGATTATGCATGTTTAGGGGTGTTTGACCCACGGTCTAACAAAAGCTATCCACTTTGTTTTTGAACTTTGTGGCAAACTTTATTGAACTCAGATAACAGTTATTACATCTCTAACAAGTTCAGCTAAGAGAAAATCAGGAGAGAATCATCATCCCAAGAAATTACAGACTGTGAATCAAAAGACTTTCTAGCTTTGCCTTTCTTGGTCCAAGCACGAGGTCTTCAATTCTTTTGTACCAATAAATTCTAGATCCACGTTTTTTTGCGGCCACATGCATGAACTTTACTCCATAGTGACCAGCGCCAGGAAACTGGAGTACTCAGTTTGGTTGTCGCTGGTGCACATACCATGTCTATATACAGTACCCCAGACGTATCTTCAAACAATTGAGGTATCACGTCACCTTTCCTGTCTTGCCGCACAATTCTCCAGTTTAGCCGATATAAATCCTCCAACTTCTCTATTCAGAAGTGCAGACCTAGGGGCTATTTTGTTTGAGACTAAATTTGTCTAATGTTGCCACACCTAACCGTAGGCAAATTTGACCAACTTAGATGAAAGTTTGATTCAAGCCCCATTTTAAACAAGCCATATTCGGGTCCCGTATCATATACACTTATAAAGTATGGCAAGATTTTCTTAGACTTGCAACTTATGACTCTTATTTCAAAAAAAGCTAACCTTATATAAGCTGGCAACATTGTATGGTAAAATATGACATTGCTAGGCCTAGAATTCCAAGTCGTCATGGCATTTCCTCGTATGACACAAAGTCGTCGCTCTGGCGTACCCGGCGGCCGGCCATCTTTCCCTATAGACAGTGCGTAATTGACCTTGACCGCACCTTAGCCAGCACCGTACGCCCATCGATCCGTCCATCTACCCCTTAACCTCCACGTACACGTCAAAGACCTTTTTACCAAATGGATGACCGACAGATCCCAGAAAGAAAATCAGTTTTCCTCCCAAGTGTCAAACCATCGTTAACCATTGTCAAGTCGCCACCCACACCACCCCACACGTAAACGTACGTGCAAGACATTCGGCGCATCCGTGATGGATGGACGCAAACTTTGCTCCATCGTGTGTGCACACGCTCCATCACCGGCCCTGTGCTGTTCCTTTCGCATGCCCGACGAACCGATGAAGCGCGTCATATTCCACGGTGTGGTTGGGACACTGTTTTCATTTTGGCACTTTTCTCGACTGTGGACGTTTCCAAGATTAGACTGTGAGAGAATGCCTAGCTGGTCGTCTTGAAATAGACTTTCGCCTCGCTTTATATATAAAGCATCACATCAAAGTACACGGCCGAACGATACATTGTAATGAAAAGATTCTCTTACAAAGCAGATCCAGAGCCTCGCTTTATGTATAAAGCACCACGTCAAAGTACACGGCTGAATGATACATTGTAATGAGAAGATTCTCTTACAAAGCAGATTCAGAAATATAACAAGAAGCATCGGACTAGCCTAGCACCTCGACGAAGCCCAATCGAAGACGCCTGAGCTCCACGACAACGCCCTCAAAAGGGTGATGGCGCGAAGGTTTGCCGCTGTCGAGTTTGAGTAGACAAACGAGGGTTTTCATCCGGAATCCTAGCTAGTACAAGGACGAAATCCACGACGACGTTTTCAAGAATAAAGCGGCACCCACGGGTGATGCCGGCGCCGGCGCCGATGCCAAAGTATGAAGCATTCGCTAGAGAACTCGTTTGTACCACCAAGAGGCACCTCGATCAGCATCACGACGAAGTACAACCAAGTCACACCAGATCTGGGCACCGTCACTTCCAAAGAAAGAGGACAAGCCAGGACATCCCTCAACTACACCCCTCGCCGCCCACGCAACAAAGAGGTAAAGTCACCACTGCCACCACGGAGCCTGCCGGGAAGCCACCCGTGTAGCCCACCTCCCGGGGCTCATAGGAGATGCAAGTCATGTTGCCATCACACGATTTTTTTTGTTTTTTTACATTTGTTAATATTTTTAGGTGATTATGTTACAAAAACTGAAAATTAATCAAGAAATTTAAAACCATGAATTTGGAAAATGTTAACAGACTATAAAAATATTTATTCGTGCAGTTTTTAGAAAATGTTAATAACTTTGAAAAAATATTCGTGACAAAGATTTTTTCACATTTAAAAAATAAATAAATGCAGTTTTAAGAAAAAATGAGTATACAATGTACTCCCTGTTTTTAAAATAAGTGTCATTGATTTAGTAAAAAAATGTGTATTAAATCAGCGACACTTATTTTGGGACGGAGGAAGTAACAAAAAATGTTTATGTAGTGTAAATAATGTTTCGTACCATAAACAAGTGTATGCGATATTCTACGGAAATATTCCCGTGTTTCAAGAAAATGTTTGTGATGTTAAAAAAAGTGTTATATACAATGTAAAAATATGTCCGCGTAGGTTGAAAAACTATATTTATTTCCATTCAAAATGTATGTGACATTTTAGATAAGTAATCGTGTTTCCAAAAAAGAGTGCATGGAATTTTCAAAAATGTTTATATAATGTATAAAGAAAGTACGCTAGTTTGAGAAAATGTTTATTATCACTAAAAAATTGTACAATTTGTATTTTTGCATATGTTATTGTGTATTTGGAAAAATATTCAAAAACATGTATTTTAAATAATGTATTCACATATCGGCAAAAATGTTTCACATGTGCTCTGTAAATGTACATTATATACCGAGAAAAAGTAGGGATCAGTTTAAAAGAATGATAAAACTACAAAGAAATAAAATGAAAAGCAAAAAACCCCGAAGAAAACCAAGAAAGAAGCAAATAAAAATAAATATAACAAAGAAAGAAAGAAAAATCAACAAAAACCAATGAAACCTGAAGTAAAATGAAAAAGACAAAAACTTAGGAAAACAGTGAAAAAAAGAAAACCAACCAAAAAAACAAAAGAAAACGAAAAGCATAGAAAACCGGAAGCTACCTGTTTTGGCGCGGCCCATTACCAGTTATTTCCTTACTCTTTCCATTAAATCCCCAAATGATATCTATACAGCTTATCATTAGATATTCTTTTAATGGTAAGAAAATTGTTGATGATATTTAGAATGTGTTCACGCCTGGTAAAAACTTGTCTGTGTAATTCAAAAACGTTTTTATTTTTTAAGAGATATTCATGTAGTTAAAAAAGTTCTCTGCTATTTTAGAAAAGTCCTGTGTATATTTCAAAAGTGTTCTCCTATTTAATATTAAAATCATGAAGTTTTTTAAAAATGTATTCATGCCTTTGAAAACGTTTAGTGTTTTCGAAAAGTGTCCAATCCTTTTGGAAAATGTTTGTGTTCTC
This sequence comes from Triticum urartu, assembly GCF_056163025.1. Taxonomy (NCBI): domain Eukaryota; kingdom Viridiplantae; phylum Streptophyta; class Magnoliopsida; order Poales; family Poaceae; genus Triticum; species Triticum urartu. The sequence continues at coordinate 82,073,702 of NC_141874.1, forward strand.
CAGAAAGAGTTCTCCTATTTTAAAATTGTATACATGTAATTTGGAAAAAGTGTTCGTATTTTTAGTAAAATATGACCATGTTGTTCACAAATGTGTTCATGTATTTATAAAAAAACTGTTTGGTATTTTTAAAAAACATTGAATTTAGGCAAAAAGAAACAAGAGGGGGAAATAAAAAAGGAAAGAGAATAGCAGCAGCGAAATAAATAAATAAAAGGAAACAAAAAAATAAACCAACAAAAATATAAAAAGGCAAAACTAAAAACCAAACAAAACTATACCCACCTCCGAATAGAGGCAATGAAGTGCCCATTTTTCCTTTTTCTTTCATTGCGGGGACGGTCCATATGTCCTTTAGTTTTTAAATGAACACAAATTTAATATCAACACAAATTGTAAATATCTCTTATAAAAATATGTTGTACTTTGAATTTATAATTTTTAAGTGTTCATCCATAAATGAAGTTGATCGTGTATATCAAATAAGGACTTTTTAATATACTTTACAAGAAATAATTTATTGGAGGGGAATTCGAAGGAATATACATGTGCACGATTTCTTCCTGTGCACACATGATTAGAACTTAAATTTTAGAGTGAAATACACAGTTAGTACAGGAAGTTGTCGCAGAAATTTAGTTGCATACATCAAGTTAGAAACCTCACCTTGGGATGAAGTTGTCGCGTGCGATTGTGATGAAGCCGGCCTGGGATGGAACCGTCACACTCATTGTATTGCTCGAACCATTGGTTAGTTCTTCGTATTCATTGATTCATCATTTGTTAGGGCCTATAAGTCCATTGTTCCTTTACTTTCTTGCCGAAGGTAAAATGTTCTTAGCACAATTCATCAATCAATTATGCATGTTTAGGGGTGTTTGATCTGGCTGATGAGGTTTATGTCATTGGTCAAACCTACTCCCTCCATCTCATAATATAAAACGACGAAAAGAGTAGTATTAGTTAGTCATACTGCGTTTTTTAGGGACAGTTAGTCATATTGTACTACTACTCATAGATCAAATATGGTTGGTAAGTTACAATAAATTCAAAGGCCCACAACTCTTTTTTGTCGGTAACAAAAGCTATCCACGTTTTTGTTGTGGCACCCTTCATTTAACTCGGATAATAGTTAGTAGGAGTACATCTGTAACAAGTTCAGCTAAGAGAAAATAAGAGGATCATCATCCCAAAAAGTTACGGATTGTCAATCTAGAGGCTTTCTAGCTATAGTGTGTATGTGCCACCTTGTTTGCCTCTCTAGCAATGAGCAAAAGAAACCGAACTAATCATCTGAGCTAGTTGAAAGCAATCGCAAGATTTCAGCTACCCCATTACATGCATTATAATCTCAAGGCCATCCGATTAAAATATACTCCTATATCTGTAAGGGTGTCTCCAACACCGACTCTCAAACCTCTTACAACTGTCCGAACCACGAAAGCCATCCAACGTGATCCTATATCGATCTGCGGCACGGTCCGAATACGTTTTCTTCCGCAAATCAGAGACAAAAAGTGGGGAGGTTTGTGGGAGTATGGACCGATCCCAAGTCCGCTTCTGACTGCTCTGGCCCACCAACACCCCCCCCCCCCCCCCCCCCGTGCACGCTTCCAGCCCGGCGTCAGCTGCCCGCATTCATGATGCCGTAGAGCGCGCAACTATGCATTGAAAGCGGCTCAGGGCGGATGCAACCTCTCACTGCCTCCGCCATTGAAGCGGCGCGCCGGCCGGGCGCACCCGCTGCACGTCCGGCTAAACACGCCTCCTCGCCGCATTCATACACATCCATTAAACCCGCATGAAAGCCAAGAAATCTACTCTGGCCACACGTCCGTTCATGAGCAGTCCGACATTAAACGCAACGCCAGCCAAGTTCCTTCTGTCCGTCCTCTATTTAAATGACGCCAGACCCCAGGCAAGAATTGCACCCCTCCGCCGCTCCATCTCCTCCTTCACCATTTTCTCCACTCTTCTGATGGCTTCCGAAGAGCAGTTCTCCGTCATACAAATCGGCTGGGTGGCCTGCCGAACCCGTCGGATACGAGCGAGGCAACTCGCTGCTCCACATCCCTCGCCTAGCCCGACGGAGCCGGTTGCCGCCCGAAGACGGTGCGTGGTTCAGCAACTCGCCACTCCAGGCCTGCTCGATGAGGAGTGGTGAGTTGCTCCACGGCGGCACGGCGACACGTGCGTCATCACTGTCGTCGACGACAGCGCCTCATACCACGCCTCTCGTGCCTGCGACCGCGCCTCCCGTGGCTGCGGCTGCACCACCCGTGCATGCCGCTGCGCCATGTAGGCAGAGACAGAAGCAGGGTGCGCGGAGAGCGACGAGTCGGTGGCCAGCACCTCCGCGTCTGTCACCATCATCGAGGAGAAGTAGAACATGACAGGCCGCCGCCGCCTGGGTCCCATGAAGGCCACCACCGAGACGACGGCCGGCGTACACAACCGGCGTCTTGCTCGGTTCTTCTTTTACGAGGACCTTCGTCAACCCCGCAAGGGCTCCACGGAAGCGGAGGCGCCCCCTTCCTCTTCTGCTGAAGCATCAGCCGGGGGTTCCACTCTGATGAGCGGTGGGGAAGCAAGCTGTTCTTTGTGCTGAAACATATACATCCGGGTCTCTCGGCAGTCCGGTGATCGGGCTGCTGGACACGAGGAAGACAAAGGAATCCGCGGACGACCATCTAGATTTGGTATTATTACACTCCAGAGTCGGACTAGCACCGCTTAGTTGATGTAAATGTAATAAAATCCGTCATGTTTATATGAAATCCGACCATGTTTGCACGAATTTCGTTCAATTGGTTCGAGTTGTTGTCAAAATATACGCGGCTATGGTTGGATGACGTCTTACCATATCCATGTTCATGGATTGGTCCCTCTATCCACGGACGGATGCGGGAGAGAATTTGCGAGAGATGCCCTAAGCAACCCAGTTGTCGCTGGTGCACATAGCATGTCTATATACAGTACTCGAGACGTATTTTCAAACAATTTAGATACCACGTCACCCTTCCACACACTTCTTCACTTTAGCCAATATAAATTCTCCAACTTCTCTACTCTGAAGTGCACAGACCTAGAATTCGAAGTCGTCGTGGCATTTCCTCGTATGCCACAAAGTCGTCGCTCTGGCGTACGGCCAAGTCTCCGCGTGAGCTCCACCCGACGGCCGGCTGGCCATCTTTCCTCATAGACAGTGCATTGTTTTTTGAGGCAACCCCATAGACAGCGTGTGATTGACCGCCATCACTTCATCTTCGCCTTAACCTCCATGTACACGTCAAGACCTTTTTAACAATGGATGGCCGACAGATCCCAGAAAGAAAACCAGTTTTCCTCCCAAGTGTCAAACCATCGTTAACCATTGTCAAGTCGCCGGGCACACCACCTCACACGCAAACGTACGTGCAAGACATTGGGCGCATCCGTGATGGATGGACGCAAACTTTGCTCCATCGTGTGTGCAACACGCTCCAGCACCGGCCCTGTGCTGTTCCTTTCGCATGCCCGACGAACCGATGAAACGCGTCGTATTCCACGGTGTGGTTGGGATACTGTTTTCATTTTGGCACTTTTCTTGATTGTGGACATTTCCGAGATTAGATTTTGAGAGGATACCTCGCTGGACGTCACCCTATATGTGATACAATATCTTATATCAGATTATTAGACATAAATTCATCACAATTAAGCAGGTCTTGTCAAGAAAATATCACGATGTTTCTTTTCACAAAGACCTATGATGGTCTCGCATCTAAACATGGAATGAATTGCTCGTACGTCTGCAACTCATTCAGCTGTTGGACAAACTGGACGAATTTTGATGGAACTTGCATTAAAATGGTAGGTTTTCTGTCAAGCTGTTATATGAGACGACTGCCCCGGGTGATGTTCCTGTTAATAATTAAAAAAAGCTATGAAAGCTCAAAATACCTCTTTGAGTATACTTTTGGTCTTTAAACAGAGGTGCAGTCTTGACTAGAGATAACCTGACACGTCGCAACTGGCGAGGTAGCAAGACCTGTGTCTTTCGCAGCATAACGAGTCTATTAGACACCTATTTTTTAGTGTAACTTTGCTCGTGTGGTGTGGGCCGTGGTTCAAGTAGATTCAAATTTTTACTCTCTTCATAGCGCACATAACATGCTTGATAATTGGTTGCGCGTATTGACATACAATTTTTTACACATATTCTTGCGGGGACGGCAACCTTATATTGGGCTCTATGGCTTACTAGCAATGATGTGTTTTTAGCACAACAAAATATGTTTCATCTCTTGTGTAGGTTATTCATACATATACGTGATGATGGTGTCTATCCGGTTGGAGCATACGATGAGAGAGGTTTTCTCCCATCATAGATAGCAGTTTACTCGTCGGATAGGTTCTACCACATCTTAAGTTGGCCTTTTTAATTATTGTCGTAAAATAACATTTTATTCTTTTTTGTGTTAGACGTGTCAATTGTGTGCATCATGTTATGCAGATGCCAGACATTCGCTCAATGCGATTGTATCACGTCGACACATCAATTGAATGATTAAAAGTGACAAAGAAACGAGAACTCAGAGAGGCAATACAAAAACTTAAAGAAACTAACAGGGAGCGAAAATCCATTGGCGTGGACGAGCTCGCGTGCTCACGGTATCGCGAGGCGTTCGTTCGCATATAGATATAGGATGTGTGATGGTACACCTGGCGTACAAAGGGATATTTAATGCGCGTACGCGACGGCAAGAGACGCCGTGAGAACCGAGAACCGATGGAGGTTGCAGATGTTTAAGCGATGACAACGGTGTTTCCTGCGGGCCGTTGTTCACTGTTTGGCACCAATATGTACCGGAGTATGGAAACGGCCCAGCCCGGAGGCATGCATAGACTATTCTACGGTCTGGGTGATCAGGGGAACATCAGAGTTTAAGAAAACGTTTTGGGATCCACCAACGGCATGCCTAATGCTGGGCTTAATGTGCTCCCGGTTTGAGAACATCATTTTTATTTTTTATTTTATATACTCGTACCAGGGGCAGTTTGAGGAAGTGTTTGGTTGAAGTTCAAATAGTATATCAACTACTGCCAGCGTATTAGTGGCCATGTTTTTAATTTAGTCAGGAAGATTGTTTTTAGCAGATACAGTATGTCAACACGGGTAAAAAGGGGAGTGACAATAATGAGATATCGGCGGCCTCCCTTCAGGAGGACCGCCGGACGCAATGAATATCTTAGTATGGAACTGCCGGGGGGGGGGGGGGGGGGGGGGGGACCGCCGGACAGTTCGTGAGGTGTTGGCACTCTGCAAAGCCAACGTCCCCAAGCTTGTCTTTTTTTTTGTGAAACAAGACAAGCTTCAGACAAAATTCAGAAACTTAAATGGAGACTAGGGCTGAAGGGTTTCCATGGTGTTAATAGTGATGGAAAAAGTGGAGGTTTAGCGTTGTTTTGGGACGAGTGTCTCTCAGTGACAATACTCGACTCTTGCAACCGGTACATCGATGTCAAGGTTACCGATGCTGGCACAGGGGTCTTGTGGATAGGTACTTTCGTCTATGGGGAGCCTAGAGTGGAGAACAGGCACCACATGTGGGATCACCTGTCCAGATTACGAGCTATATCACAAGATCCATGGCTCGTATGTGGAGATTATAATGAAGCAATGTGGCAACATGAACATCTTTCGAGATCATTGCGATCAGAGACGCAAATGACAGCCTTCAGAGATTGCTTGATGGTGTGTGAGCCGGAGGATTTGGGTTTTTCCGGGGTTCCGTTTACATACAATAACGGCCAGCATGGTAATCGCAATGTACAGGTCCGGCTTGATCGTGCTTGTGCAGACGAAGGGTGAAGAGAGTTGTTTCCAGCGGCAAAAGTCTCCCACCTGGCTACTTCTTGTTCGGATCATGCACCGGTGCTAGTGCAATTGCAGGAGGCACCGGGTCGCCAGACCAAGTGTAAAAGCCCACGTTACGAGATTATGTGGGAAAGACACCCATCCTTCTCAAAGGTCATAAACAAGGCTTGGGAGTGCAATAAACCGGTCGAAGGGCAGCCCTCGATAGCGTCTTCCCTGGCTGGGTTGATGAAGGATCTAAAGAGTTGGAGCAAAGATAACTTTGGTAATGTTCTAAAAGAGATCGAGACCCTCCGGTCGCAACTATCTGAACTGCAAATTGGAGGGGCGGATGCCTCTCAGGTCTGGCGCAAAATGAACCAGTTGGATGAACTCTTATATAGAGAGGAGATGATGTGGCTCCAGAGGTCACGCATTACTTGGCTAAAGGAAGGAGAGAGGAACACGAGCTACTTGCATAGGAGAGCATTCTGGCGTGCTCGCCGGAACCATGTTCAGCGCCTTCTAAAGGCCGATGGCTCCTGGTGCTCTTCTCCGACACACATGGAAAGGATGGCAGCGTCGTACTTTAAGGAAGTGTACACCAAAGATCCCGCCCTTGAGTCCAGGGAGGTTCTTGAGTGCATTACAACTAAAGTCACAGATGAGATGAATGAATCTTTGTGCAAACCATACTCCGAGCAGGAAATATCGGATGCTTTGTTTCAAATCGGCCCCTTGAAGGCCCCGGGCACGGACGGTTTTCCGGCCCGCTTCTATCAGCGCAATTGGGCGGTGTTTAAGGAACAAGTTGTTGCAGCAGTCCAGGAGTTCTTTCAGACGGGTATCATGCCAGTTGGGATCAACGACACGGCCATAGTTTTGATCCCCAAAGTTCCACACCCCAAAGAACTAAAGGACTTTCGGCCCATCAGTTTATGCAACGTAGTTTACAAGATCATGTCGAAGTGTATGGTAAACAGGTTACGGCCTCTACTCACGGAGTTAATATCTGAAAACCAAAGCGCCTTCATCCCCAGAAGGTTGATTACAGATAATTCTATAATAGCTTTCGAGTGTATCCATCATATTCAAAATTTGGCGGCAAACTCGGATGCTTTCTGTGCTTATAAACTTGATCTATCCAAGGCGTATGACCGTGTTGATTGGGTGTTCCTGGAAAAGGCCCTCCTCAAGTGGGGATTCTCTCAATACTGGGTGGATCGTGTTATGGCATGTGTATCTTCAGTAAAGTACTCGGTGAAATTCAATGGCAAGTTAACAGAATCATTCAGTCCATCGAGGGGGCTGCGGCAAGGTGACCCCCTTTCCCCCTTCTTATTTCTCTTTGTCGCGGATGCCCTGTCATCCCTATTCAATAGGTCAATGGCCGAGGAAGGTTTGAGGGGAATCAAAATCTGTAGGGATGCTCCTGTTATATCCCATCTCTTATTTGCGGATGACTCTCTACTATTCTTTCAAGCATCACAGCAGCAAGCTTTGTTAGTGAAGGGTTTGTTGAACACTTATGCGGAGGCCACGGGACAACTAATTAATCCATCAAAGTGCTCCATTCTCTTTTCTGATCATTGCACACCGGCTGTCATTGCGGAAGTAAAAAGTATTCTGGATATCACACAGGAGACGTTTGAACCTAAATATCTGGGCTTACCAGTACTGGAAGGAAGAATGCATAAAGGAAAGTTTGAAACGGTCCAGGAGAGGCTTAGGAAGAGACTGGTGGACTGGGGAGAACAGTACATGTCTACTGGGAACAAGGAGATACTCATCAAGTCAGTAGCCCAAGCCATACCGACCTATGTGATGAGTGTGTTTAAACTCCCTGCATCGGTATGTGACGAGCTAACTTGTATGATACGTCAATATTGGTGGGGGGTGGAGAAAGGGAAAAGGAAAATGGCATGGCTCAGTTGGGATAAGATGAAATTACCAAAAGCTATGGGTGGCATGGGATTTAAGGACATGCGTGCCTTCAACCAGGCACTCCTTGCCAAGCAGGCGTGGCGACTAATTGATACACCTAACAGCCTGTGTGCTAGATTGTTGAAGGCTAAATACTACGCTTCAGGTAATATACTTGATACTGTATTTTCAGGCAATGGGTCGGCGGTATGGAAGGGCATATTACACGGGCTGGAGCTGCTCAAAAAGGGTATAATATGACGGGTGGGGAGTGGAACCCTCATCCGAACCTGGAGAGACCCCTGGATACCACGTCCTTACTCTTACCAGCCTATAACTCCCAAGTGCAATTGCCGGTTTAACAGAGTTGCTGATTTTTTAGATGAAAATGGCGCCTGGAGGCTGGACAGATTGAGAGAGCATTTTTGGCCGATGGATATACAACATATTTTGAGGATATGCACATCTCCAAGGCAGCGTGCTGATTTTGTCGCATGGGCACCAGAAAAGAGCGGGATTTTTACAGTGAGAAGTGCCTACACCCTCGCAACATGTGATCATGTCGCTGGTGTTAGCGGCGGGGCTTCCAGTGCGGCCCCGGGTGGGCGACGTAGCTTGTGGAATTGCGTCTGGAAGTCCTCGGTCCCTCAAAAAATGAAGATTACAATGTGGAAAGCTGCTACTGGAGCCCTTCCAACACAGAGTTACAAGATGCTCAGGCATCTGGCGACCAGATCAACATGCCCAGTATGTGGCCGAGAGGAGGAAGGTTCATACCATGCCCTGGTGGCGTGCTCTCATGCTAGAATGGTGTGGACCAGTATGAGGGAGAGATGGCCTCTCCCAGATGACAAGTTGCTGGTGGATAATGGCAAGGAGTGGATCCTACATCTGTTATCGAGCTGTTCTGATGCTGTTCGTGACACGATTATTATGTTATGCTGGCGTATCTGGCAGCTAAGGAACGACCTCACTCATGGCATGGAAACCCTTCCAGTTCATGTGACGGTCGAATTTTTGGATAGCTACTACAGATCGGTGTGCCTGGCAGGCCGGTATACTACAGAGGAAATTCTCAAGGGGAAGATGCCATCTTCGGCTCTCCCAAGCAAGGCAGTGAAGACGGCGCCAGCAGCAGCACCGCGGCCCAAACCACCACAAGGCCGGGTAGCACTCTAGGTTGATGGTTCTTTTAGTGGTACCGACGGATCAGCGGCAGCAGGTATGGTATTACGTGATCACAATGGTCATATTATCTTCTCGGCGTACCGCGTGATCTTCTATTGCAATGACCCTTTGGAAGTTGAACTACATGCGATCATGCAAGGGATGGCATTGGCTATCCAACATTCCTCGCTCCCGGTTATTGTACAGTCGGACTCATCGGAGGCGCTCTCGTCTTTACGGAATTAGGGTCTTGAGCGCTCTGCTTATGGTCATATAGTTAGAGAGATCAAAGAGTTGTTAGTCAGTAGGGAGTTTTATCCTCAGAGAATTCACCGTAGCCAAAACAGTGTTGTAGATCGTTTGGCCAATTATAGCCGCACCGAGAGCACAACTGCGGTGTGGTTGACCTCGGCTCCACCATGTATCGAGGACCTATGGCCTCTGGATTGTAACACTTCTTCTGAGTAATAAAGCTCCTTTACTTTGCAAAAAAAAACACGGGTAAAAAGAGATTACAAGGCGGCCGTAAGTGTTTCTATAAGAACGTGACAACGCAGCGGCACTGACCCAGCAAATCCCTTCCTTATGGCGTTTTGGCTCACGTGTTAAGGGTTTAAAAAATGGTCTGAATGGTTTCAATAAATTCCGCATTAGTGGTGCAAGCATCCACAAATTTTTTCATGCAAAATGGAGCAGCAGTGTTTCGTGGTGAAGAAAACAAATTAAAAAAAGCATACTTTTTGTCCCTCAATTTTTGGCGGAGTCTAGACTTGGTCCCTTAACTCCAAAATCGGACAACTTGCACCATTAACTTCTGAAACCGTACAAGATTCATCCCTGCTCACGGTGTTGACCGGTTTTCGTGCTGTCCCACCCTAGTTTTGACCGTTCCGATTCAAATTTGCCTACCTTTTCCAAGTCCACGTAATATTTTCAAATTCGGTTACTTTTTGCAAATACGTGAACCTTTTAAAATTTTGTGTAATTTTTTTAAATCTGCGTACTTTTTCCAAGTTCACGTACTTTTTCAAATATGCGTATTTTTTCCAAGTTCATTTAGTTTTTTCAAGTTCATTTAATTTTAAAAAATTGATGTAGCTTTTCATATTCGATTACACTTTTTTGAAAGAGTTCATGAATTTGAAAATTTTATGCGGACTTGAAAAAAGTACGTGGATATGGACTTCTTTTATGCAAAAATATGTGGATTTCAAAAATTATTTCAACTTGAAACAAGTACGTGAATTTCAAACAAAGTTCATGGATTATAAAAGGAACACGGATTTGAAAAAAATGCGGACTTTGGAAACATGTGGATTTGAAATAAGTATGCGGATTTCAAAAACAGTTCACGGCTTTGAAAAAAACTTGGATTTGATAAAATTACATAAACTTGGGAAAATACAGGGATTTAGAAAAAAGTACGTAAATGTTAAAAAATGATGGATTTGAAAAAGTACGTGAATTTCAGAATAGTTTGCTGATTTGAAAAAAGTATGATTATTTTTGTAAAAAAATACGCGACCTTTAAAAAATTATGCGGAGTTGAAAAGTGTATGTGAATTTCAAAAAGTTCACGGATATAAGAAACTTTACAAGAATATGAGTGAGCACGGGCCAAAACCGGGATGAGTCAACACCAAAACCGGTCAAAACCGAGTCCAGGGACGAATCTTGTCCGGTTTCGGTAGTTGAGGGTGCAAGTTGCCCGGTTTTGAAGTTGAGGGACTAAATCTAGACTTCACCAAAAGTTGAGGGACGAAAACTATACTTATCTCGAACAAATTTAGTGTGACATTTTGTGGTGACCGTTGGTGTTCTTTTTGTTTTTTTGTTTTTTTCCACAAAAAATGTTTTGTCTTTTCCCCTACAAATTGGTAGATAGCATTTGCATGAGACGGAGAACATATAAATATACCTTTTGAATTATTTGGTTGTTTGAAAAAAAATCTCCCTGTACCAATAATAGAAGCAAACACAAGGTTGACCAGTCATCCAGGTGAACAACTAGAGAGCTGTGGCATAATCTAATCAACAGTGGCGCAGCTGACAGACACTGCTCTGTACCGTGCGAATAAACCAGTGCCAATGGAACAGCATAATCGTCAGTCGTTAGTTGCACGTTATTTTACACGCCTCCGCCGATAACTCCACCATTTTCACGGGCGTACTCGGCCTGTTTCCATATCCTCACATTGAATAGAGCCTGCAACGCGTCGTTCAATCGTTCGTCCAGCTATCAGGAGCGCGCGAGCCCATCCATACCATCGCCACTCTCTAACAGGGAGGCACTATACTAAGTCCAATGAGATCATGAGAATAGACTGTAACAGTTTCTTTTACTTGCATATTCTCCAGTCAGGGGAATGGCAATGACACAGGCGAGACTATCACATTCCAAAGGATAGAACGTAGACAATCTGTCTTAGGTCAACATAATGTATCAACCTAGTCAGTCATACTTTTCTCCTAGTAAGTTAGACCTACAAGTGGGGCAATACAATGACCAGTTCTATTAGCAGATGATGACACATAGTTTATTACTCTTTCCGTCCGAAAATACTTGTCATCAAAATGGATAAAAATGAATGTATCTAGAACTAATGTACATCTAGATACATCCCCTTTTATTTATTTTGATAACAAGTATTTCTAAACGGAGGAAGTACATGACAATGTGATGTATTGTACGAAAGGTGATGAGCATACCATGGTGTTTCTTACTGATATTTTCTGGAACAAAACTATGAAATCTGGTTTCAGCACTTCAACAAGTCCTTGTCCAAGTTGTTCCCAACATAAAACTGTCATCGTTGTGGGAAAATTTGCGTCAGTTAATTCGCGCCGGAGGGTGTACTACATTTATAAGCTTGTAGTGTCTGCCCCACGACAAAGTTAGGAATGTGGCATCTACAATTTTATACAAGGTCTGTGATTCTACTCGCGTTGAGTACTTTTCTCTCCTAAACGATGACGTGACTTTGTTCTATTCTCTATTTATTTATTTTGCCCGAAGTGACTTGGTTCCTTCAGTGGCCGCACGTCCATTATGTTATTTTCTTTTATGTGTGTTAGCGTTTATTAAAAGCCTGTGAGGTAGGCGCACCACGGATTAGTTTGGTCTAGCCGATCTGGGATGGAACCTTCACTCTCATTGCTAGTTCCTCCTAGCCACTGATTCATCTTTTCTTAGAGCCCATCGATCCATTGCCACGTTGTTTTTCTTGCCGAGGGTAAAATGTTCTTGTTTAGGGGTGATTGACCTGGCTGAGGTTTTTGTCAGTGGTCAGACTAGTCACGCTAGCTACTAGTAGTAGGAGTACTACTTGCTAGCAAACCGTAGGTCGAATATGGTAGGTAAGCTATAAAGATGTTCTAGAATATGCATGTGCCGTCCAAACCGATCCACGTTTTTCTGGCGGTAACAAAAGCGAATACACGTTTCCCCTTGGTCCAAGTATAAGGGTCTTCCATTTGTATAATTTTTAACCAAACGATCCACGTTTGTTGCGGCAACATGCGTGAAAAAAAATACTTATAGCGTCAGGAAACTGGTCGAGTGCCAGGAGATTTATACACATATTTTTTTTAAACACACACACACGTAAGAGCAACTCTAGTAGACCTCGTATTTTGCCGAACTGTAAACTGTGTTTGCAGATCGTACGGGGGCGCTCATGCAGGCTGAAAAATGCGGCGGCAGAACTGAAACCGCAAAAAAACCCGTAATATTTTAAAAAAGTTGTTTCGCGCGAGAAATTTAAGCAGCAGCTCGCCGGAGCTCGCTCACATAGATGATTCTTCTTCGCATAAGTTCGTACACTCCATATACATACATATTAAAGGTCAGAGATGCTAGACAAGGCCTACGCTACCGCACCACTATAACAAAATTGAGCTCACCGGAGCTCCTGCGGTAGCTGCGCACCGGCGGTGATCAGTCGGAGTAGGAGGAGTCGGAGTCGAGGTTGATGTAGAGCTTCGCGTGCTCCGCCTTCATCACGCGCATGTCAGCCTCCTTCGAGGCGCGCGCTTGCGATGCCGTGACGCCCGTCTTGAAGAAGAACCGCTCGTATTCGAGCTCGCGCCGGATGCGCTCTTCCATCTCCTCCTGCTCCCTCGCCGCCCGCTCGAGGCCGACGCGCTCTAGGAGCTCCTCCTGCCCCGGGGGAGGTAGTCCTCGGGCCCGATGACGCCTCGGCGCGGCGGCGCATCGGGCACGGCCTCCTCTCCCTCTTCACCGCCTCCTCCGGCTCCCTCTTCACCGGAACGAGCCGCGAGCTCGATGCGCCCGCGAATGAGCACCCCGCGGACCAGTGGCCGGATGAGCACCCCGCGGACCAGTTGTCGGAGGAGGCGTGGCGACGACGGGCGAGCTCGAGATCGAAGTCCTCGAGCTCGCGGCGGTTGAAGGCCGGCGGCGATCGGGTACCGCGGTTGAGCCACCGACGCGCCTCCCGCTTGCGCGCGCCGTCAGATCTGGTGTCGCGGCGGCGCTCCGCCTCATCCCCCGAGTCGTCCATGGCGGTCGAAGGCTCGACGGCAGCGACAAATCGAGCAGCGCGGTGGGGAATTGGGGGCAAACGCGGCTGCGGAGGGGGGGAGGATAGGATTTTGACCTGCATCTGCCCCCAAACCCGCAGTTATACTGGCTCGGGGGTAGCGTTTGCGGGTTGCGGCAAAAATATTTACGGGCCGGACATTGATGCGGGTTCTGGTCTGGCCAGAATAATGAGCCGGGCCCGTATAATCGCCGGAATTATGCGGGTTCGCGCCGGATGCGGGGTCTGCTAAAGTTGCTCTAACAGATGCATACACTCATAATACATACTCGCACCCTATTCATACAAACACTTCCGAAAATTTGAAAGGTGGATCTTGAGATTGTCGAAGTCGAGACTCAGAGATAAACACTTCATACCACTAAAAGAATAATGTCGTGTGCCAAGTCTAGAACTTAAATTCAAATAAGTTGATTCCACTATAAAGAACATAACTATTTAAACTATGCTTATTCACATCTATATATGCAGTTTGGTTGGTGTTTGTTGACACATACTAAGATGTAAAGTGATGCGGAGCATCCTATGGACATCACCATGTCAAGAGTCCATTTGGCAAGTGACATGTTCGATATCCACTTCACATACACAAAGATGAATCATCTCCTTTACGTTGTTCACTTGACTCCTTCGAGGATGGTATACTACTTGACACTCCACTCGTGTGCATGCATAGGTATTGTCGGAACGCTACGGACGACGAGGAGGAGTGCGAGCGCAAGTGTACAACTACACCATCCGCGAGGGAAGTGTGGAAACGAAGATGCAAGAAGAAGATCTGCCGAAGAAGCTCCAGCGAGCGGACGTCCGGACGACACCGGACGACCGGCCCCTCCCAGCGAGCGGACGTCCGGCCCCCACCAGACGACCGACACATCTACACCCGAGCCAATTCAGCGGAAGATCGACGACACCAGACGACCGGCGACCGGACGACCGCCAGCTACCGGACGTCGGGTGCCACCTCAACCGAGCCAAAGTGAGCGGAAGTCTGGCGACCACCGGACGTCCGAAAGACCATGAGCCACCGGACGTCTGGTACCTGTTTGCATACAGAGATCGGGCCCGAGGCCCATGTATCCCTCTCCCACTTACCCCTTCATGGACCTAGACTATATATACTCCTCCACCTCCTCCTAGTTAGGGTTAGCGTTGTGTTAGCTCATTTGTGAGATAGAGAGCTTCAGTCATTCATATCAGATCTACTCCTTGAGAGAGACCGCGGCCCCTCTTCGGAGAAGATCCACCTTGGATTCAAGACCCTTTTACGGGAAGATCCCCTCGCGGATTCAAGACCTCGTCACGGAGAAGAACCGGCTACCCTTTGTATCGTCCCTTGTTGGATTTGGATCGTGCATCTCTTTGTGTTTCGAGGATCTAGCATATGTGCGACCGTATCTTGTTGGTTTTAGTGTTTCTCTCGTGTTTCCCCTCCTGATTCCCCATTTTCCCCCTCATGTTCTTCGTGTTCTTTGCGGGATCCGCTCCTTTCATGAAAGATCGGCCACATAGGGTTCCACCCTACATCATCTTGGTATCATGAGCCACGTTGATCATGATTTCGGAGCCTCCCCTCTTTGTTTTCTAGCCTAATTTTGTTGTGTTCTTCCCCAATTTCGAAAATTCCCCACAAAAATAGCCTCAATTTTTTTTGTGATTTGTTGGTTTGAAGAAGTTTTGTTGATTTTGATCCATGGATTTTCTTGGTTTCAAGTGGATCTAGCATCTCCCCAAGTTTCCCTATCTTTCATCCACGAAATCTCCTCAATTTTGACCCCAAAATCCCCAAAATTGCGTCCCGAAACTCGCATCTCGCGTTGACCCCGACCCACCAGACGACCGACGTTTTACGGACATGCGGAGCCCCAGGAAACACCGGACGTCCGACCTTTTCTGGACATCCGGAACCCCTAACCCGAGCCAAATTTACGGATTTCCGAGCCCGCCCGGACGTCCGCCCCCCGAACATCCGCCCTTTTACGGACGTCCGTAACCTGTAGATATTGACTTCGACTGATTCTTGTTTCGGCCATAACTAATTCATCCAAACTCTGATTTTGACGTTCTTTAGCTCGTTTTGAAGCTCTTGACATCCCCCTTCCCAAAAAAATACCACCAACATCATTTGACTCCATCAAAATTTTGGAACTTTGGCAGCTTTGCCTAGGGCTTCCACCACATTGTCCGCTACACCACGACCGACTTCCGCAACCTAACCAATTTTGTTCCCCATTGCATATGTGGTTGCTTAAGTAGTGATTCGAGTCTCCTAAGGTGTTTCGGCTACTTAGGGACGGTTGCTTCTTAACCAACCACCACCACCACTACCGCATAGGCTTACCCACCTTACACTTCCGCCACCCCGACTTAACCCAATTTTGTTTGTGTTGTGAGTTGTGTCTCCTAAGGTGTTTCGGCTACTTAGGGACCGTGTATAGTCCACCACCTTACACTCCATTTCCGCATTGCATCTCAAAACCCATCATTGCATTTTCGCAATCCCATTGAGCTTCCGCAACCACCACCGCATTCCCGTTACCACTATTTGACATTTGAGATTTTGAGTTCGTGGTGTTTCCGTTTCCTAAGGTGTTTTGGCTACTTAGGGACGAGTCTCCATCATCTTGGTATCTACATCAAGAACACCGCCACTCATCATCGCCAAGGACGGTAACCTCCATATCATCTCGGTATCGTGGTATCCCTCCATTGTATATTCCCTTGCCATTGCATTGGTAACCCCTAGCCCATTTTTGCGTCACTTGCCTATCGAGACTAGCCTTTGAGTATTGCCGGCAACGTTACTTGTGCACATTAGTGGTCTACACCTTCCATTGCATACATACCATACCATATCATATTGGTATCATATCATCCCTTGTGCCACAAGTTTGTTCCCGTATATACCCAATTGCTATCTTGGTTTGTGCATTTCGTATTGTGGCCATATACAAAAGAAGAGAATAAGCTTTTAAGCAAAATAGAAAGAGCAAAGAAGCTTGTAATTAAGTGCCATAGCATCATACCACATTGCATATAAGATTGTCATATCCGATCATCTTGGATCATAGCACCGGAACATCATACATATATAGCATACTTGGGATAGAAGTCATTGCATTTTTGTCTCCTATAGGTTGTGCACAAGTGTCGTATCCGCCTATTGAGCAATCGTGCTAGCGTCCCTCTAGAGTTGTGCATCAAGAGCATTTTCCGTGGATTCCACATTTTGAGCTCATTCCTTGGTTGCACGACCCCATTTATCTATCCGTGTGTGTGTTTCCGTGTGCCACATATTGCTATTGGTCTACTTGTTTCACTTGCGAATTTGTGAATCTATTTCAACTTTATTGACTCTTGCTAACACTTTGCATTAAATTTTTTGTGCCACTATCCTCACCGAGCTCCACCATAAGCCTTATTTGTGTAGGTGTGAGAAATCGACAAGATCGGTACCAATTGTGCTATTTCCTTGTTACACTATTGAGTGATCATTGATCCATCTTCAACATCGGTCAAGGTACATTTGATATAGTTCTTCTCTTTCTCCCACTCATATTTGCTAGAGTCTTGTGATGGATAGGCAAGGCATTTCATCTTCGGTCTACAACAACAACGACGAGTTCATTGCCACGAACAACTCCAACGACGCCAAGATGCAAGCTCAAATGGAGATCAAAGCCCTCATCAAGTCCTACAAGCGGTCTTCCTCATCTTCGAGAAGACACTCACGAGCACATGCCTCCGAGCTACCATCTCCGGCAAAATCACATCGGCATCAACACCATCACCAACAAGGACGTGAAGGTCAAGAGCTCAACACCAACAACCGCTCAACGACTTCACCATCTCCCTTGGCATATTCGCCAAGCGACTTCAAGGCATCTTCGCCTATAGTCATACGACATCTCCGCCCACAAACACTTCAAAAGAAGCTCCCCAAGCTCAAGTCTGCGACTTCCACGAGCTACTACGACCTCGACACCAACCATGAGATTCCTTTCTATAGGACTCTAGAACCTAATGAGTATCTTAAGTGGGAGCGTGCTACCTCTTGAGCATGCGTTGGTTTTCCCTTGAAGAGGAAAGGGTGATGCAACAAAGCAGCGTAAGTATTTCCCTCAGTTTTTAAGAACCAAGGTATCAATCCAGTAGGAGACCACGCGTGAGTCACCTCGTACCTACACAAACAAATAAGAACCTCGCAACCAACGCGATAAAGGGGTTGTCAATCCCTTCACGGCCACTTGCAAGAGTGAGATCTGATAGAGATGATAATAATAAGATAAATATTTTTGGTATTTTTATGATATAAACTGAAAGTAAAGATTGCAAAATAAAATAGATTGGAAACTTGTATGATGGAGAATAGACCTGGGGGCCATAGGTTTCACTAGTGGTTTCTCTCAAGATAGCATAAGTATTACGGTGGGTGAACAAATTACTGTCGAGCAATTGATAGAAAAGCGAATAATTATGAGAATATCTAGGTATGATCATGTATATAGGCATCATGTCCGTGACAAGTAGACAGACTCCTGCCTGCATCTACTACTATTACTCCACACATCAACCTCTATCCAGCACGCATCTAGAGTATTAAGTTCATAAGAACAGAGTAACACTTTAAGCAAGATGACATGATGTAGAGGGATAAACTCATGCAATATGATATAAAACCCATCTTTTTATCCTCGATGGCAACAATACAATACGTGTCGTTTCCCTTTCTGTCACTGGGATTGAGCACCGCAAGATTGAACCCAAAGCTAAGCACTTCTCCCATTGCAAGAAATATCAATCTAGTAGGCCAAACCAAACTGATAATTCGAAGAGACTTGCAAAGATAACCAATCATACATAAAAGAATTCAGAGAAGATTCAAATATTGTTCATAGATAGACTTGATCACAAACCCACAATTCATCGGATCTCGACAAACACACCGCAAAAAAAGATTACATCAATAGATCTCCAAGAAGATCGAGGAGAACTTTGTATTGAGATCCAAAGAGAGAGAAGAAGCCATCTAGCTACTAGCTATGGACCCGAAGGTCTGAGGTAAACTACTCACACATCATCGGAGGGGCCATGGAGTTGATGTAGAGGCCCTCCGTGATCAATGCCCCCTCCGACGGAGCTCCGTAAAAAGCCCCAAGATGGGATATCTTGGGTACAGAAGGTTGCAGAGGTGGAAATAGGGTTTCATTGTGCTCCTGGATGTTTTCGGGGTACGTAGGTATATATAGGAGGAAAAAGTAGGTCAGTGGAGCCACGAGGGGCCCACTGATATGTCTCCGTCGTATATATAATTTTTGATTGTTCCATGCCAATATTATTCAACTTTCATATACTTTTTGGCAACTTTTTATATTATTTTTGGGACTAACATATTGATCCAGTGCCCAGTGCCAGTTCCTGTCTGTTGCATGTTTTTGGTTTCGTAGAATATCCATATCAAACGGAGTCCAAACGGGATAAAAACGGACGGAGCTTATTTTTGGAAAATATGGAAAATTCGGAAGGAAAATCAACGCGAACCAGTGCCCAAGGTGGTCACGAGGCAGGGGGGCGCGCCCCTACCCTCGTGAGCCCACCGTAAGGCGGTTGACGCTCTTCTTTTGCTGCAAGAAAGCTAATATTTGTAAAAAATCACGGCGAAGGTTTCAGGCCAACCGGAGTTATGGATCTCCATATATATACGAAATGGTGAAAGAGAGCCAGAACAGAACGCAGAAACAGAGAGAGACAGAGAGATAGATCCAATCTCGGAGGGGCTCTCGCCCCTCCCACGCCATGGGAGCCAAGGACCAGAGGGGAAACCCTTCTCCCATCTAGGGAGGAGGTCAAGGAAGAAGAAGAAGAAGGGGGGCTCTCTCCCCCTCGCTTCCGGTGGCGCCGGAGTGCCACCGGGGGCCATCATCATCACCGCCATATTCACCAACAACTTCACCGCCATCATCACCAACTCTTTCCCCCTCTATGCAGCGGTGTAACCTCTCTCTTACCCGCTGTAATCTCTACTTAAACATGGTGCTCAATGCTATATATTATTTCCCAATGATGTATGGCTATCCTATGATGTTTGAGTAGATCTGTTTTGTCCTAATGGCTATTTGATGATCATGATTGGTTTGAGTTGTATGTTTTATTATTGGTGCTGTCCTATGGTGCTCTCCGTGTCGCACAAGCGTGAGGGATTCCTGCTGTAGGGTTTGCAATATGTTCATGATTTGCTTATGGTGGGTGGCGTGAGTGACAGAAGCACAGACCCGAGTAAGTAGGTTGTTTGCGTATGGGATAAAGGGGACTTGATACTTTAATGCTATGGTTGGGTTTTACCTTAATGAATCTTTAGTAGTTGCGGATGCTTGCTAGAGTTCCAATCATAAGTGCATATGATCCAAGTAGAGAAAGTATGTTAGCTTATGCCTCTCCCTCAAATAAAATTGCAATAATGATTACCGGTCCAGTTATCGATTGCCTAGGGACAAATAACTTTCTTGTTGACAAAAGTTCTCTACTAAAACTAATTTAGTTGTGTCTTTATCTAAACAGCCCCTAGATTTTATTTTCGTGTTCTTTACTTTCTTGCAAGCTTACCCAAAAACATCTACAAAGTACTTCTTGTTTCATACTTGTTCTAGGTAAAGCGAACGTCAAGCGTGTGTAGAGTTGTATCGGTGGTCGATAGAACTTGAGGGAATATTTGTTCTACCTTTAGCTCCTCGTTGGGTTCGACACTCTTACTTATCGAAAGAGGCTACAATTGATACCCTATACTTGTGGGTTATCAAGACCTTTTTCTGGCCCCGTTGCCGGGGAGCAATAGCGTGGGGTGAATATTCTCGTGTGTGCTTGTTTGCTTTATCACTAAGTAATTTTCATTTGCTGTTCTTAGTTGTTCTCTATCTTTAGTTATGGATATGGAACACGAAATACCAAAAAAATTAGGTGTACTTTCTGCTCATGGAGATGGGGAACCTCCTAAAACCCTCGATGCTGGTTATGTGAAAGATATTATGTACTACTTTAATAATCCTGAGAAAACCCCATTTAATTATGTAATGGGAGTAACGTTGGATCAACGTGAATACTTTAGGGATTATCGCTTGACACAAAAAGGGAAACTATTATGGGATCAAATTCATATATTGAAGTGGTATGCTTGGCAATTATGCGTGAGTTATGATTATACTTGTTGCTCTAGGATGAAGGCTCCACACCTTCCCTTTTCATGCAAACTTAATGATAATAAGACCTTAGCTTCTTATGCTAATGGTATATATGATTACTATGATGTGGAACAAATAGAAGAATTTGTTGCTTTTATGGGTGCTTATGAAATTGAATCTATGTTTAAAGAGTTTGAAGATTTTGATGATGCTGTTTATAGACCTAAAAATTTAGCTATCCTGAAATATTGTTATGAGAATTATGAATACAATTATGAAATTAATGCGCTTATTGAGAAAGTCTCCGCTGTCCAAGAAGAGACTAATATTTTGCAGGAGTCTATGGAAGAAGAAATTGATGAAACTATGAGCTCATTGGATGAAAAAGATGAGGAAGAGAGCGAAGAACAAAAGGAGGAAGAGCGGATTGATCACCCATGCCCACCTTCTAATGAGAGTAACTCTTCAACTCATACATTGTTTAATTCCCCTTCGTGCTTACCGAAGGATGATTGCTATGATGATTGTTATGATCCCATTGATTATCTTGAAATATCCCTTTTTGATGATGCTTGCTATGCTTGTGGCCAAGATGCCAATATGAATGATGCTTATGGAGATGAACTTGCTATAGTTCCTTATGTTAAACATGAAATTGTTGCTATTGCACCCATGCATGATAGTCCTATTATTTTCTTGAATTCTCCCGATTACACTATATCAGAGAAGTTTGCTTTTATTAAGGATTACATTCATGGGTTGCCTTTTACTGTTGCACATGATGATTTTAATGAGTATAATATGCATGTGCTTGCTGCTCCTACTTGCAATTATTATGAGAGAGGAACTATATCTCCACCTCTCTATGTTTCCAACATGGTAAAATTGCAAGAAACTGTTTATACTATGCATTGGCCTTTACTATGTGTGCATGAATTGTTCTTTTATGACATGCCGATGCATAGGAAGAGAGTTAGACTTCTTTGTTGCATGATATATGTTGCTTTGTGCTCACTACTAAATTACAAATCATTGTTGATTCAAATTGGCTTTGATATACCTTGGGATCCGGGTGGATTCACTACTTGAGCACTATATGCCTAGCTTAATGGCTTTAAAGAAAGCGCTGCCAGGGAGACAACCCGGAAGTTTTAGAGAGTCATTTATTTCTGTTGAGTGCTTTTATGTAGTTTAAAAACAACAAAAATAAAGAGGGGAACCCAAAACTTTTTCAAAAAGGAAAGTGAAAGTGATAGAGACAAGCATTGTTGAAGTGGGAGCTAGCCTTGAACTTTGTTCATGCTCACGGAAACTTTGTGAATCTTGATTACAGAAACTTTTCAATAAAAATAATTATCCCCTTGTACAATTCCATTGTATTATAAAAATAATGTGCCAAGGTTTGCCTTTAGGATGTTTACATTTGCTTGATGGTTTGTATGGTGCAGGACAGAAACTTTGTCTATAGTGCGCGATTTTACATTTTTTGCTGGAACGTCAAATGGTTCTGATTATTTTTGCATTGTCTTCCTATACAAATTGTTTATTTTTCCTAATTTTGGCAGAATTTTTCAAGTACCAGAAGTATGGTGAATGTTCAGATTATTACAGACTGTTCTGTTTTAGACAGATTCTGTTTTTGATGCATAGTTTGCTTGTTTTGATGAAACTATCGATTCATATTAGTGGATTAAGCCATGAAAAAGTTATATTATAGTAGACACAATGAAAAAACAAAATATGAATTGGTTTTCAACAGTACTTAGAGTAGTGATTTGCTTCATTATACTAACGGATCTTACCGAGTTTTCTGTTGAAGTTTTGTGTGGATGAAGTGTTCATTGAGAAGGTTTCGATGTGAGAAGAAGGAAGAGAGGCAAGAGCTCAAGATTGGGGATGCCCGAGGCACCCCAAGTAAATATTCAAGGAGACTCAAGCGTCTAAGCTTGGGGATGCTGGGAAGGCATCCCCTCTTTCTTCAACAAATATAGGTATGTTTTCGGATTCGTTTCGTTCATGCGATATGTGCAATCTTGGAGCGTCTTTTGCATTTAGTTTTCATTTTTCTTTTATGAACCATGCTGGTATGAGATAGTCCTTGGTTGATTTATAGAATGCTCTTTGCACTTCACTTATATCTTTTGAGTATGGCTTTATAGAATGCTTCATGTGCTTCACTTATATCATTTGAAGTTTGGATTGCCTGTTTCTCTTTACATAGACAACCGCCATTTGTAGAATGCTCTTTTGCTTCACTTATATTTGTTAGAGTGTGGGCATATCTTTTGTAGAAAGAATTAAACTCTCTTGCTTCACTTATATCTGTTTAGAGAGATGACAGGAATTGGTCATTCACATGGTTAGTCATAAAATCCTACATAAAACTTGTAGATCACTGAATATGATATGTTTGATTCCTTGCAATAGTTTTGCGATATAAAGATGGTGATATTAGAGTCATGCTAGTGGGTAGTTGTGGATTGTAGAAATACTTGTGTTGAAGTTTGTGATTCCCGTAGCATCCACGTATGGTGAACCGTTATGTGATGAAGTCGGAGCATGATTTATTTATTGATTGTCTTCCTTATGAGTGGCGGTTGGGGACGAGCGATGGTCTTTTCCTACCAATCTATCCCCCTAGGAGCATGCGCGTAGTACTTTGTTTTGATGACTAATAGATTTTTGCAATAAGTATGTGAGTTCTTTATGACTAATGTTGAGTCCATGGATTATACACACTCTCACCCTTACACCATTGCTAGCCTCTCTAGTACCGCGCAACTTTCGCCGGTACCATAAACCCACCATATACCTTCCTCAAAACAGCCGCCATACCTACCTATCATGGCATTTCCATAGCCATTCTGAGATATATTGCCATGCAACTTCCATCATCAGCATATACATGACTTGAGCATTCATTGTCATATTGCTTTGCATGATTGTAAGATAGCTAGCATGATGTTTTCATGGCTTGTCCCTTTTTTGATGTCATTGCTACGCTAGATCATTGCACATCCTGGTACACCGCTGGAGGCATTCATATAGAGTCATATCTTTGTTCTAGATATCAAGTTGTAAGTAAATAAAAGTGTGATGATCATCATTATTAGAGCATTGCCCCAGTGAGGAAAGGATGATGGAGACCATGATTCCCCCATAAGTTGGGATGAGACTCTGGACTTTACAAAAAAAATAAAAGAGGCCAAAGAAGCCCAAAAAAAAGAGGCCAAAGAAGCCCACCAAAAAAATAAAAAAAATAAAAATAAAAAAATAAAAAAATAAAAAAAATGAGAGAAAAAGAGAGAAGGGGCAATGTTACTATCCTTTTACCACACTTGTGCTTCAGAGTAGCACCATGTTCTTCATGTAGAGAGTCTCTTGAGTTATCACTTTCATATACTAGTGGGAATTTTTATTATAGAACTTGGCTTGTATATTCCGATGATGGGCTTCCTCAAATGCCCGAGGTCTTCATGAGAAAGCAAGTTGGATGCACACCCACTTAGTTTCAGTTAGAGCTTTCATACACCTATAGCTCTAGTGCATCTGTTGCATGGCAATCCCTACTCACTCACATTGATATCTATTGATGGGCATCTCCATAGCCCGTTGATACGCCTAGTTGATGTGAGACTATCTTCTCCTTTTTGTCTCCTCCACCATCATATTCTATTCCACCTATAGTGCTATGTCCATGGCTCACGCTCATGTATTGCGTGAAAGTTGAAAATGTTTGAGAACGTCAAAAGTATGAAACAATTGCTTGGCTTGTCATCAGGGTTGTGCATGATTTGAATATTTTGTGTGGTGAAGATGGAGCATAGCCAGACTATATGATTTTGTAGGGATAACTTTCTTTGGCCATGTTATTTTGAAAATACATGATTGCTTTATTAGTATGCTTGAAGTATTATTGTCTTAATGTCAAAGGATATACTATTGCTTTGAATCACTCGTGTCTTAATATTCATGCCATGATTAGACATATGATCAAGATTATGCTACGTAGCATTCAACATCAAAAATTATCTTTTTTATCATTTACCTACTCGAGGACGAGCAGGAATCAAGCTTGCGAATGCTGAGACGTCTCCGTCGTATCTATAATTTTTGATTATTCCATGCCAATATTATTCAACTTTCATATACTTTTTGGCAACTTTTTATATTATTTTTGGGACTAACATATTGATCCAGTGCCCAGTGCCAGTTCCTGTCTGTTGCATGTTTTTGGTTTCACAGAATATCCATATCAAACGGAGTCCAAATGGGATAAAAACGGACGAAGCTTATTTTTGGAAAATATGGAAATTTCGGAAGGAAAATCAACGCGAACCAGTGCCCGAGGTGGTCACGAGGCAGGGGGCGCGCCCCTACCCTCGTGAGCCCACCGTAAGGTGGTTGACGCTCTTCTTTTGCCGCAAGAAAGATAATATTCGGAAAAAAATCACGGTGAAGGTTTCAGGCCAATCGGAGTTACGGATCTCCATATATATACGAAATGGTGAAACAGAGCCAAAACAGAACGCAGAAACAGAGAGAGACAGAGAGATAGATCCAATCTCGGAGGGGCTCTCGCCCGTCCCAGGCCATGGGAGCCAAGGACCAGAGGGGAAACCCTTCTCCCATCTAGGGAGGAGGTCAAGGAAGAAGAAGAAGAAGGGGGTCTCTCTCCCCCTCGCTTCCGGTGGCGCCGGAGTGCCACCGGGGGCCATCATCATCACCGCCATCTTCACCAACAACTTCACCGCCATCATCACCAACTCTTCCCCCCTCTATGCAGCGGTGTAACCTCTCTCTTACCCGCTGTAATCTCTACTTAAACATGGTGCTCAACGCTATATATTATTTCCCAATGATGTATGGCTATCCTATGATGTTTGAGTAGATCTGTTTTGTCCTAATGGCTATTTGATGATCATGATTGGTTTGAGTTGTATGTTTTATTATTGGTGCTGTCCTATGGTGCTCTCCGTGTCGCGCAAGCGTGAGGGATTCCCGCTGTAGGGTTTGCAATATGTTCATGATTTGCTTATGGTGGGTGGCGTGAGTGACAGAAGCACAGACCCGAGTAAGTAGGTTGTTTGCGTATGGGATAAAGGGGACTTGATACTTTAATGCTATGGTTGGTTTTTACCTTAATGAATCTTTAGTAGTTGCGGATGCTTACTAGAGTTCCAATCATAAGTGCATATGATCCAAGTAGAGAAAGTATGTTAGCTTATGCCTCTCCCTCAAATAAAATTGCAATAATGATTACCGGTCTAGTTATCGATTGCCTAGGGACAAATAACTTTCTTGTTGACAAAAGCTCTCTACTAAAACTAATTTAGTTGTGTCTTTATCTAAACAGCCCCTAGCTTTTATTTTCGTGTTCTTTACTTTCTTGCAAGCTTACCCAAAAACACCTACAAAGTACTTCTAGTTTCATACTTGTTCTAGGTAAAGCGAACGTCAAGCGTGCGTAGAGTTGTATCGGTGGTCGATAGAACTTGAGGGAATATTTGTTCTACCTTTAGCTCCTCGTTGGGTTCGACACTCTTACTTATCGAAAGAGGCTACAATTGATCCCCTATACTTGTGGGTTATAACCCTCGAGGGTGGAGGGCACGCCCAGGGGGGTAGGCGCGCCCCCTGCCTCGTGGCCGCCTCGTTCGTTGCTTGACGTCCACTCCAAGTACTCTGGATCACGTTTGTTCCAAAAATCATGCCCCCGAAGGTTTCATTCCATTTGGACTCCGTTTGATATTCCTTTTCTACGAAACACTGAAATAGGCAAAAAAACAGCAATTTGGGCTGGGCCTCCGGTTAATAGGTTAGTCCCAAAAATAATATAAAATTGTATAAATAAGACCATTAAACATCCATAATAGAATATATAATAGCATGGAGCAATAAAAAATTATAGATATGTTGGAGACGTATCAAGCATCCCCAAGCTTAATTCCTGCTCGTCCTCGAGTAGGTAAATGATAAAAACAGAATTTTTGATGTGGAATGCTTCCTAACATATTTCTGAATGTAATTTTTCTCTAATGTGGCATGAATGTTCAGATTCGAAAGATTCAAGATAAAAGTTTAATATCGACATAAAATAATAATACTTCAAGCATACTAACTAAGCAATCATTTCTTCTCAAAATAACATGGCCAAAGAAAGTTATCCCTACAAAATCATATAGTCTGGCTATGCTCTATCTTCATCACACAAAATATTAAATCATGCACAACCCCGATGACAATCCATGCAATTGTTTCATACTTTTGATGTTCTCAAACTTTTTCAACTTTCACGCAATACATGAGCGTGAGCCATGGACATAGCACTATAGGTGGAATAGAATGGTGGTTGTGGAGAAGACAAAAAGGAGAAGATAGTCTCACATCAACTAGGCGTATCAACGGGCTATGGAGATGCCCATCAATAGATATCAATGTGAGTGAGTAGGGATTGCCATGCAACATATGCACTAGAGTTATAAGCGTATGAATGCTCAACAAAAGAAACTAAGTGGGTGTGCATCCAACTTGCTTGCTCACGAAGACCTAGGGCAATTTGAGGAAGCCCATCATTGGAATATACAAGCCAAGTTCTATAATGTAAAATTCCCACTAGTTTATGAAAGTGACAACATAGGAGACTCTCTATCATGAAGATCATGGTGCTACTTTGAAGCACAAGTGTGGAAAAAGGATAATAACAATGTCCCTTCTCTCTTTTTCTCTCATTTTTTATTTGGGCCTTCTTTCTTCTTCTTTTTTTCTTTTGGCCTCTTTTCTCTTTATTTATTTATTTTTCGTCCGGAGTCTCATCCCGACTTGTGGGGGAATCATAGTCTCCATCATCCTTTCCTCACTGGGACAATGCTCTAATAATGATGATCATCACACTTCTTTTTTACTTACAACTCAAGAATTACAACTCAATACTTAGAACAAAATATGACTCTATGTGAATGCCTCTGGCGGTGTACCGGGATGTGCAATGAATCAAGAGTGACATGTATGGAAAAATTATGAAAGGTGGCTTTGCCACAAATACGATGTCAACTACATGATCATGCATGGCAATATGACAATGATGAAGCGTGTCATAACAAACGGAACGGTGGAAAGTTGCATGGCAGTATATCTCGGAATGGCTATGGAAATGCCATAATAGGTAGGTATGGTGGCTGTTTTGAGGAAAGTATATGGTGGGTGTATGATACCGGCGAAAAGTGCGCGGTAATAGAGAGGCTAGCAAATGTGGAAGGGTGAGGGTGCGTATAATCCATGGACTCAACCTTAGTCATAAACTGCAAAAATCTATTAGTTATCGAAACAATGTACTACGCGCATGCTCCTAGGGGGATAGATTGGTAGGAAAATACCATCGCTCGTCCCCGACCGCCACTCATAAGGAAGACAATCAATAAATAAATCATGCCCCGACTTCATCACATAACGGTTCACCATACGTGCATGCTACGTGAATCACAAACTTCAACACAAGTATTTCTAAAATTCACAACTACTCAACTAGCATGACTCTAATATCACCATCTCCATATCTCAAAACAATTATCAAGTATCAAACTTCTCATAGTATTCAATGCACTTATATGAAAGTTTTTATTATTCTTAAAAGCAAATTACCATGCTGTTCTGAAGGACTCTCAAAATAATATAAGTGAAGCATGAGAGATCAATTATCTCTATAAAATAAAACCACCACCGTGCTCTAAAAGATATAAGTGAATCACTAGAGCAAAAACTATATAGCTCAAAAGATATAAGTGAAGCACATAGAGTATTCTAATAAATTCCGATTCATGTGTGTCTCTCTTAAAGGTGTGTACAGTAAGGATGATTGTGGTAAACTAAAAATCAAAGACTCAAATCATACAAGACGCTCCAAGCAAAACACATATCATGTGGTGAATAAAAATATAGCTCTAAGTAAAGTTACCGATGAACGAAGACAAAAGAGGGGATGCCTTCCGGGGCATCCCCAAGCTTAGGCTTTTTGGTGTCCTTGGATTTTACCTTGGGGTCCCTTGGGCATCTCCAAGCTTAGGCTCTTGCCACTCCTTGTTCCATAATCCATCAAATCTTTACCCAAAACTTGAAAACTTCACAACACAAAACTTAAAAGAAAATCTTCGTGAGATCCGTTAGTAAAAGAAAACAAACCACCACTTCAAGGTACTATAATGAACTCATTCTTCATTTATATTTGTGTTAAACCTACTGTATTCCAACTTTTCTATGGTTCATAAACTCTATTACTAGCCATAGATTCATCAAAATAAGCAAACAACACACGAAAAACAGAATCTGTCAAAAACAGAACAGTCTGTAGTAATCTGTAGGTTTCGAATACTTCTAGAACCCCAACAATTATAAAATAAATTGCTGGACGTGAGGAATTTATCTATTAATCATCTACAAAAATAATTAACTAAATATCACTCTCGAGTAAAAAAATGGCAGCAATTGTCGTGAGCGCTAAAGTTTCTGTTTTTTACAGCAAGATCAAAAAGACTTTCCCCAAGTCTTCCCAACGGTTCTACTTGGCACAAACACTAATTAAACACAAAAAACACAACCAAAACAGAGTCTAGATAAACTATTTATTGAATAACATCAAGGAAAAATATTGGGTTGCCTCCCAACAAGCGCTTTTCTTTAAAGCCTTATAGCTAGGCATAAGATTTCACCGATGCTCACATGAAAGACAAGAATTGAAGCACAAAGAGAGAATCATAAAACATGTGACAAACACATCTAAGTATAACATACTTCCTATGCATAGGCATCTTATAGGTAAACAAATTATCAAGGCAAGAAAAAACTAGCATATACAAGGAAGCGGAAAGAAACAATAGCTATCTCAACATAATGAGAGGTAATTTAGTAACATGAAAATTTCTACCACCATATTTTCCTCTCTCATAATAATTTCATGTGGGATCATAAGCAAATTCAACAAAATAGATATCACATAAAATATTTTCAACACGATCCACATGCATGCAAAGTTGACACTCTTCCAAAATAGTGGGATTAACATTAACTAAAGTCATGACCTCTCCAAACCCACTTTTATCGAAAACTTCATAAGATTGAACATTATGCAAATATGTGGGATCTAAAGTTGACACTCTTCCAAACCCACTTTTAGTATTATTGCAAACACTATTATCAATCTCATATTAATCATGGGGAATAAATAAATTTTCAAGATCAAAAGAAGAATCACCCCAATCATGATCATTGCAACAAGTAGAGGACATAGCAAAACTAGCATCCCTAAGCTTAGGGTTTTGCATATTATAAGCACAATTGACATTAATAGAATTTATACTATCATCATTGCAATCATGCTTTCTATTCAAAGAACCATCGTGAATCACTCCATAAAGTACTTCATCACAATATTCAGATTCATGAATTTCAAGCAAAACTTCATAAAGATAATCTAGTGCACAAAACTCACTAGCAATTGGTTCATCATAATTGGATCTCTTCAAAATATTAGCAATCGGATGAGGATCCATAGATCTTAGATTCTCTGTTTAGCAATAAATAAACAACTATTCCAAACAAACGAGCGAACGAGCCAAGTAAGACATCAAAGCAAATGGAAAGAAGAACAGAAGAAGGGCGAATAAAACGGCAAGGGTGAAGTTTGGGAGAGGAAAACGAGAGGCAAATGGCAAATAATGTAATGCGAGGGATAAGAGTTTGTGATGGGTACTTGGTATGTCTTGACTTGTGCGTACACTCCCCAGCAACGGCGCCAGAAATCCTTATTGCTACCTCTTGAGCATGCGTTGGTTTTCCCTTGAAGAGGAAAGGGTGATGCAGCAAAGCAACGTAAGTATTTCCCTCAGTTTATGAGAACCAAGGTATCAATCCAGTAGGAGACCACGCGTGAGTCACCTCGTACCTACACAAACAAATAAGAACCTCGCAACCAACATGATAAAGGGGTTGTCAATCCCTTCACGGCCACTTGCAAGAGTGAGATCTGATAGAGATGATAATAATAAGATAAACATTTTTGGTATTTTTATGATATAAACTGAAAGTAAAGATTGCAAAATAAAATAGATTGGAAACTTGTATGATGGAGAATAGACCCGGGGGCCATAGGTTTCACTAGTGGCTTCTCTCAAGATAGCATAAGTATTACGGTGGGTGAACAAATTACTGTTGAGCAATTGATAGAAAAGCGAATAATTATGAGAATATCTAGGTATGATCATGTATATAGGCATCACGTCCGTGACAAGTAGACCGACTCCTGCCTGCATCTACTACTATTACTCCACACATCAACCGCTATCCAGCATGCATCTAGAGTATTAAGTTCATAAGAACAGAGTAACGCTTTAAGCAAGATGGCATGATGTAGAGGGATAAACTCATGCAATATGATATAAAACCCCATCTTTTTATCCTCGATGGCAACAATACAATATGTGTCGTTTCCCTTTCTGTCACTGGGATCGAGCATCGCAAGATTGAACCCAAAGCTAAGCACTTCTCCCATTGCAAGAAAGATCAATCTAGTAGGCCAAACCAAACTGATAATTTGAAGAGACTTGCAAGGATAACCAATCATACATAAAAGAATTCAGAGAAGATTCAAATATTGTTCATAGATAGACTTGATCACAAACCCACAATTCATCGGCTCTCGACAAACACACCACAAAAGAAGATTACATCGAATAGATCTCCACAAGAGAGGGGGAGACTTTGTATTGAGACTTGCAAAGGTAACCAATCATACATTAATAAAGCTTATAGTCGGTCTACTCATCTCGGACGTGATGCCTATATACATGATCATACCTAGATATTCTCATAACTATGCTCAATTCTGTCAATTGCTCAACAGTAATATGTTTACCCACCGTAATACTTATGCTCTCGAGAGAAGCCACACTAGTGAAACCTATGGCCCCCGGGTCTATTTTCCATTATATTAATCTTCCATCTACAAGTTATTTCCTTTTCCGTTTATTTTGCTTTCTTTACTTTGCATCTTTATCATAAAAATACCAAAAATATTATCTTATCATATCTATCAGATCTCACTTTCGTAAGTGACCGTGAAGGGATTGACAACCCCTTTATTGCATTGGTTGTGAGGATTTTATTTGTTTGTGTAGGTGCGAGGGACTCGTGTGTGGCCTCCTACTGGATTGATACCTTGGTTCTCAAAAACTGAGGGAAATACTTACGGTACTTTGCTGCATCACCCTTTCCTCTTCAAGGGAAAACCAACGCAGTGCTCAAGAGGTAGCACTCACATATATTCATGAAAACATAATAGGTTCATATCTGAAATCATGGCACTCGGGCACTAGTGACAAGCGTCAAGCATTGCAAGTCTCAATACAAAGTTCTCCCCCTCTCTTGTGGAGATCTATTCGATGTAATCTTCTTTTGCGGTGTGTTTGTTGAGATCGATGAATTGTGGGTTTATGATCAAGTTTATCTATGAATAATATTTGAATCTTCTTTGAATTCTTTTATGTATGATTGGTTATCTTTGCAAGCCTCTTCGAATTATCAGTTTGGTTTGGCCTACTAGATTGATCTTTCTTGCAATGGGAGAAGTGCTTAGCTTTGGGTTCAATCTTGCGGTGTCCTTTCCTAGTGACAATAGGGGCAGCAAGGCATGTATTGTATTGTTGCCATCGAGGATAACAAGATGGGGTTTATATCATATTGCATGAGTTTATCCCTCTACATCATGTCATCTTGCTTAAAGCGTTACCCTGTTCTCTTGAACTTAATACTCTAGATGCATGCTGGATATCGATCGATGTGTGGAGTAATAGTAGTAGATGCAGGCAGGAGTCGGTCTACTTGTCTCGGATGTGATGCCTATATACATGATCATTCCTAGATATTCTCACAACTATGCTCAATTCTGTCAATTGCTCAACAGTAATTTGTTCACCCATCGTAATACTTATGCTCTCGAGAGAAGCCTCTAGTGAAACCTATGGCCCCCGGGTCTATTTTCCATCATATTTTTATGATAAAGATGCAAAGTGACTGTGAAGGGATTGACAACTGTCGGCGTTCTGGGAAAGGGGGTCCCTAGACTTGCCTGCCTGCGGCCAGCGGCGTGGCCAAGCAGCAGGCCGTACGGCCCATCTTCACCAACAAGGCACCCAAGACCCTCGCGAGGGTCCAAGCCTCGCGAGGCGGACGACGCAAGACCTCCTCCGGAGTGGCCTAGCTAGGCAGTCTCACGAGGAGCGGAGATATCAAGGTGGGGTGAACCTCATGAGACTCTCGTGACGTGAGCCATGACAATCGACACCAGGCGGGTGCCAGGCGAGCGCCAGCGCGCGCAGCGTCCTTATTTCCCTTTTGGTGCAAAGGGGGCAAGCGCAGCCGCGGAGTACTGAGGCCTCAACCAAAGGTTGCCATTTCGGTGCAACAAGACCAAGACCCGACGGAGGTCATTGTGGAGCCCAAGACAGCGTCACCCTAGAGCCTTTCACAGGTGCAAACTACCTTTTGTCAGGATAGCTTGTACTAGCTGTCCCCCTTCAAATTAGCCCGCCATTGTTGGCTCCCTTCCCGCTCAATATTTGGGAAGAGGACCAGGACCTATATAAGTAGAGCTAGCCACCATAGTAGGGAGAGACGGATTAGACCCAGAGACACATCACAAGTTCATACGCACAACCTCAACCTCAGGAGGCTGTTCTCCCCCTTGTATTGTTCATCATCAGCCCAAAAGGCAATCCACCACCACCACACTGGAGTAGGGTATTACACCACAACGGTGGCCCGAACCAGTATAAACCCCGTGTCTTTCTGTGTTGTGAGTTCGTCGAGTTCGTCCACAAGATCTTAGCGAGCTAGAGCGTAGATCGGTAGGAGGGAAAGACTTCGCGCACACCCCAGTGTTCGAACCTTAAGGGTTTGCCGGAACCCCACATCCGACATTTGGCGCGGCAGGTAGGGGTGCGCCGGAGCTCCTCTCCAACAACCCGCGCCCCGCGCCGCCGCACTTCGCTCCCATGGCAGGTGCCCCGCCACCCACCTCTGCGGCCGACACCAGTAACAGGGAGTCTGGGTACCGAGCCCTGGCCCCCGCCCTGTGGCGAGTGCAGTGGCTAACCAAGTTCAAGCCAGAGATGCCGCCATGTTACGATGGCGCGGCAGACCTGGCACCGTTCCTGCTGGCGTACGAGGAGGCCATCCTCGAAGTCGGGGATGATGGCAAGATCATGGCCAACTGGTTCCCCATGGCCCTCACCGGTGAGCCGCGCGCCTGGCTGCTCAACCTCCCGGGATCCAGGGTGGCATCCCGGGGGAACTCCGCGACCTCTTCACCGCGCGCTATGCGGTGCCGGCGCACCACGCAGTCGCGGCACTGCTGGGTGGCTCTCAAGCACCACCTTCAGATCGCCACATCAAACCTTTCTTTTGTCAGATTGGGGCAGCCACCAGGCGCCCGGGGGCTCCGCCGGGTTAGGCCGCGCCGGAGGCCGA
This sequence comes from Triticum urartu, assembly GCF_056163025.1. Taxonomy (NCBI): domain Eukaryota; kingdom Viridiplantae; phylum Streptophyta; class Magnoliopsida; order Poales; family Poaceae; genus Triticum; species Triticum urartu. The sequence goes on from NC_141874.1 coordinate 82,107,886, forward strand.
CCTTACCTTCGGTTCGGAAGACCACCCCGACTCCACCGCCGGCTCCGGGGTGCTCTCGATGCTCTGCACGCTCACCATCTGCAACGTGGCCGTTACCAAGACCCTCGTCGATGGCGGCGCCGGCCTCAACTTGCTCTCCGTAGAAGCCTTCAGCCTTCTTCATGTGCCACTCGAGCGGCTCGGCCTCAGCGAGCCCTTCATGGGCGTGGGTGGTGGAGCTGCCCACTCTCTGGGGTAGATCCACCTCCCTGTCACCTTTGGCACGCGAGACAACTATCGCACCGAGCTGGTGGACTTTGACATCACCCGCATCGGTCTCCCGTACAACGCCATCCTCGGGTACCCGGCTCTCGCTCAGTTCGTGGCGGCGACTCACCCAGCCTACAACCTCATGAAGATGCCCGGGAGCAAGGGCGTCCTCACCATCAAGGGGGACACTAAGGAGGCTGTGACGGTGCTCAAGCTCACCTTCAAGACCGCGGCAACGGCATAGCTAGCCGGCGCCGGTGCGCCCGAGGCCAAGGAGATCGCGCCCACCAAGAAGAAGCAGCTGTTCACCCAAGACAAGGCGGAGACCAAGCAGGTGCTGGTCAACGAGGACGGGTCTTCAGGAGCCACCTTCACCATAGGAACCGGCCTTGCCCCGGGACAAGAAAAAAGCTTTGGTGAGGTTTTTGCGCGTGAACAAGGAGATATTCGTGTGGGAGCCCAATCAACTGGTAGGGGTCCCGAGAGAGGTGATCCAACATCATCTAAGGGTGTGCCCCAACGTACGCCCTGTGAAGCAGCGAGCAAGACGATAGTCCACTGAGAAGCAGGCTTTCATCGTCCAAGAGACACGCAAGCTGGAGGCGGCAGGTACCATCCGATAAGTTCGATACCCCGAATGGCTGGCGAACCCCGTCGTAGTACCGAAGAAAGGTGGGAAGGAATGGATGTGCGTCGACTTCACCAACCTCAACAAAGCCTGCCCCCAAGATCCGTTCCCCCTTCCGCGCATCGATCAAATCATCGACTCCACCGCCGAGTGCGATTTGTTGTGTTTCCTGGATGCGTTCTCTGGATACCATCAGATCAAGATGGCGGTGGAGGATGTGGAGAAGACGGCCTTCTTGACACCATGTGGGGTGTACTGCTACACCTACATGCCTTTCGGCCTTCGCAACGCGGGTGCAACCTTTCAGCGGCTGATGCACATCGCCTTGGGGCGGCAGCTCGGCAGGAACACAGAGTGTCATGGTTTTGTCACGGCAGATGTCCTCGTGAAAGGACTTAGTCGTGGAGCCATCGCAACGGGTTAGCTTGAAGAGGTTAAAGCGGACACAGGGACGCAAGAGAGTTTATACTAGTTCGGCCCCTTCGATGAAGGTAAAAGCCTACGTCTAGTTGTGATGGAATTGATGGGGTTTTGATGACTAGGGAGCAAACAAGCTTCGCCTAAGTCTCGAGTTGTTGTCTGTTGTCCTGAACCGCCGCCAGGTCGTCCCCTTATATACACGGGTGACGCCCGTCGGTTCACAGAGTCCTAACACCGGTTCATATTCGTATTTGGGTTAGTCTCTCCTTATTCCTATCTTACACTACAAGTTTACATACAGATGCCGGTTTACGGCTACAAGTCTTAAACCGACTACGGGCCTCAGGCCCTCATCTATCTTCTTGGGCTTTAACACTCTTGAGTTACTGATGAAGTTAACCCGGCCCACATAGGCCGGTTTACGCCCAATAGTAATATTCCCAACATTAGGCCCCAGATTGATTTGAACGGGTTCATGTCAATCCTTAGCAAAATCTTCATCTTCAACATTTTCTCGTAGTTGCTGAACCGCCATGATGTCATCCTCTCCAATTGCTGTAAACCGAGGTGACGTCATCTGTCATAAAGAAAACATCCATGATATCTCCTTGTTTAATAAACTCAAAACAACCGAGGCGACAGCTCCGCTTCCGAAATTTTCGGTTCCTGGATTCACGCGCCTGACACATGCCTTTTTGCCTTATAAATAGGGCCGAAGGGTCATTTCTTTTATCCCCTTCGTGCCCTTCCTCTTCATCTTCCTCGCGTCGCCAGTCTCAGAGCTCCGCCGCCGCCGTCGTCTTCTGCATCGACTTTGGCCGCTGCATCAACCTGAGCGTACCAGAAAACTGCGGCGACCTTCCACATCTTCCTCAGCTCTGGTAGGTCTTCTGCTCTTCTCAACATAGATCTGTTCTAGGTTTCGTGTTCTTGCTGCGTTCATCACCTGTTCATGTTCGTATGCTAGCTCCTGGATGCATCTGTGAACCCCTTCTCTGTGTAGTGATAACTTTTAGTATCCGCCTTTAGTTTCATGCCTAAAACCATAGATCTCACATATATTTCCGCCCATTGATTCAATATTGTTCTGCTTTGAGCTTTTGAATATTTTCCTTCTTTTTTGAACTTGCTTCAGATCCATCGCTGTAGAGTAATCTTGTGAAATCTGTTTCTGTACACTTACCCATCCGCAATCTCAACTGTTTCAATGCTTAGATTCGGCGGTTTAACTTGGTGTAGAAAAAATTAACAAACCGGTATATACCATTAGTCCCCTTGTTGAACCGCCAGATGTTGTTGCTTCATAAAACTCCGGTTTAGATAGAGCTGTCTCCGGTTTAACATTGCACATACCAGTGTACTTTAATCAATGCATTCTTGAACCGGAATCACCTATCTTGTAGATTTCATCATGGCCAAGCAAGTATATGAGTGCAACTGGGTTCCTTGTCGCGTCACAGAGACTCAACTGAACAATTTAGTCCTGTTCGGCGCCTTAGGCAGCAAAGATACCATCCATTGGAGGGTCCCTGGCAAAGAATGCCCTCCCACACCTCAAGAAGGAGAGGTCGTCGTTTTCGTAGATCACTTAGCCCGGGGCTTTAAGCTGCCCAGTTCTAAATTTTACCGGGATGTTTTAGCCAATTTTCAACTCCGCCCTCAAGACACTGGCCCCAACTCTGTTACAAACACGTGTCACTTCCAAGTGCTCTGTGAGGTGTTCTTTCAAGAGGAGCCCATAGTTGAGTTGTTCAGAGACTGCTTCCATCTAAACCGCCGCACTGAGTTTACTGACGGTTCCAATACGGAATTGGGTGGTGTGGCGATTCACAAAAGGAAAGAGGTTCCATACCCTCACGCCAAACTGCACAGCTACCCCAAAGAGTGGAATCAAACATGGTTCTATTGCAAAGACACCTCCCCTGCTGATGAAAATCCTTTGCCTGGCTTTCGTCCGGAGCGGCTTAGCAATACACACCCCTTTCCACAAAGGTTGACTGCCAAGGAGAGAAGCAAATACGCTCCTCAACTGTCCAAGCTCAGAGCCTTCATGGCCAATGGTTTAACAGGGGTTGATCTCGCTCGCTGTTGGATATCGTGGAGCATACTGCCCCTTAGTCAGCGCTCCGGTTTGATGTGCGAGTATACTGGCGGTGTTGATGACCCACTGCGACATGCTAACATCCAGCTCACCGACGAAGAAATCACAGAGGCTGTGAATAAAATGCTGAACGAACCGGAACACGTCTGTGCTCGAACCGGCCTGCTTCCCTTCTATGCCACCAACAAACCGCCAGCTGTAAGAGTTTGATTCTTCTTTTTACTGAACCTGTTATTGATATATCTGGTCATTGTTTAATATCAATGTCTGTTTAAACAGGGCAATGATCCGTTTTGGAGCAAGAAGCTTCCCCAGGAGAAGCCAGAAAAACAGACAAACCGGAAAGACCAACCCAGCCAAAGACTAAAGTCGTGAAACGGCCTGCTCATAAGAAGAAAACTACTGCATCTTTTGATCCGGTCGCTGATGATGATGTGGGTAATCCGGACCTTGAGGTAGAGAGTCACTCACTTGGCTTATTTTTCACACGCCTTATTGATGATGACATTTGTCAGGATGATGCCGAAACCAGCCATGCTGATGCTGCAGAGGTAATTACTCTCTCTTCCGATTCAAATCCTTTGCCTTCGCTAAAAACCCGTCAGGCAAACCGAAGGTTAAATTTTCTCATCCTCTTGCTTACTTGGATCCCAAATTTCTTATGAAGACCCAACAGCACGAAGCTCGCCGCACAACCCGGCACAGCGGCCAGGTAGTTACCTCCGCCGGTTTATCGAACAGTCCGGTTCGGAAACGCCGTTCAGAGGTCTCTAATTTGCTTGTCAGTGCTTGTCCTAAAGCGGGCTGTTTTCGTCAACCTCTTAATCCATATGACTCCGATTATCAGGTTACTTCCCACTCATCCTCTGGCGAGTCATCGGCTACTCAGCTGCCACCGCTCAAAATGGTGCTTGGGTAAGCTATACTTATCATAATATTTCTGGTACATCACCTTGGAACATATGCTGTATTTGACTTTGTTATTCCTTTCAGGGCCAAGCCTAGGCCGAGCAAGAAGGTTCGCCTGGATAAAGCGGCCGAGGAGGACGCCGTCCCTGAACCGGGTAAAACACCAGATCTTGAAGCGGCTATTCATGAAGATATACCCAATGATCCACCACAGCAGGATGATGATTTTATTGCTGAAGAAAGGCCTATTGATACCTCAGGCCCTATCAACCAGCCCACAAGCCCCATACGGATTGAGAAATCCACCAGTCCATCAAAGCCTACTGATAAACCAACGACCCCAGTGCAAACCGGCGATGCCAAGGATGATGAGGTTGTCATTATTGGCATTGGTCGCACAGAGCCAGGCAATCCCGTTGCTTTATCCAGACACATTGCCAAGGAAGAATTTGCTGCCATTGGCAAGGGAAAATGGAATGCCGATCTGACAACTTATGCCGCTCTGAACGCCCAAGATCTCCATTCCGGCTATCTGAACCGGCTATACACCAGCCGTGACTATGAAGCTGGTCTGGTTAATATGATGAAAGAGAAATATGAGGTAACTTCCATATGCTTATCTGCGTATGTACTTCAATCTGTCAACTCTCCTAGCCCCCAAGGGCCGGTTTAGAATCTTCATTCAAACCGGGACTTGCTAATATAAATCCCAATGCTTCGGAATTCGCTAATGTAGCCCCCAAGGGCCGGTTCAACTTAGTGTAGTTAAACCGGGACTTTTAAGTAATTGAGATCGCAGCATCAGAATTTATTCGAGCAAATAGCCATTAGCCCCCAAGTGCCAAGTTGAATACTTGTATTGATCTTGGGACTTTATAATCAAGTGAAAGATAAAGATCAAATAGGCATTAGCCCCCAAGGGCCAAGTGCATAACTTGTTATGTGGTTGGTACTTCAATTCTTGCACTGCTTGCTGAATCATATAACTGTCTGTATGCAGGCTGAGCTGAAGACAAAAGAAAACCAAGTCGCCGATCTCCAAGAAAATCTGAAGTCCCAACAGACTGAAACCTCAAAAGCAAAAGAGAAGTTGACCATCGCCTTAAGCGTCATGGAACAGCTTAAGGAAGACTTCAAGAAAGAGCGGGCGGGCTGGGCTACTGAGAAGGCCGCTTTGACTAAGCGAGTTGAAAATGCCGAAGCCGCACTTAAACTGGTGGTAGATGAACTGACCGGCGTAAAGCGTCAAGTGCATGCCATGACTGCCGCCATCTTTGGTAAGCTTTCTTGACTTCTGTAGTAACTTGGCCTTCTTATGATGTGTCCGGTTTGTGAATCCTTTGTAATGTTGTAGGGACACGCATTGGTCACTTGGGGTCAGATGTGCGGAAGAAGTTGAAGGCTGCCTACACATTGACAGAGCAATTGTATACTGGCGTGAAGCGGATCATCTCAACTGCATCCCACAACAGCCCGGCGCTCACCTTGATTCAAGACACCCTGAAAAGACTGCCTATGCTTCCTGCCCGGGTTGAAGAGCTGAAAAAATCTGCTGCTCGAACCGGTGCTGTCAATGCCTTAATCCAGGAAAAAGCGTGGGTGCCGGATTTTGATCCTGTTGAAGCGGCTCAAGGCTACCGCCACTTGAAAGAAGATGGCTCAGAATTCAATGAGGAGGACCTGAGAGCGATAAACCGGGAGGTGCGCCCTCTAGCTTGCCAATTGGTGGAAGAGGCAGACTTGTCTCATTATCAAGCCCAATATGACAACCAGAACAAACGAGTGGCTGCACCAATTCCTGAAGCGGAGAATCTGATCCCTCCAATCCGTAAGCATACTTATGCTCCTGATATTGAACCGTCGTTGCTGATCCATGATGAAGCTGTCTTTCAAGCCTTAATGGGAATCGACTGGACAACTATTGATTTCCAGCCACTGGGTAGGGAAGCTGAAGTTGAAGCGGCGCGGGATGACCCACAACCATCAGGCCAGGCTGGTGACCAAGCTTGAACCGGAAGCCGGTTTAAACTGCTTCTCCTTTGCGAAAAAACAATGATCTTATTTTGGGCACCGTGTTGCCTTGTAATAGGCTAGCCGATACTCTTGATTTTGATATGCCTTCGTGCATAATTACTGCAACTTGTTCTTCCTTTGGGTGATGAATTTTCCAAAGTATTTTCTGCCATCGTTGGGCATGAAGTTGGCTTGGCCAATCTTGAAGCGGAGGTTTATAAACCCACACTGTTGGAGGAGATAGCAGCTCCTGTATATATAATGCCGATTTCCCATGTAAACCATGCCGGGTTATAATAAAACACCGTGTTACTCCGTAATAAGATGTTAATAAAAAATCAAACCGGGCAAATAGTCTCCGGATTAAAAATGGACCGTGTTCTGTCAATTGACAGTTTGAACCGGTTTAAAACTTTGTCGGTTTAAAAACGCAACAAAAAGAAAGAAATATCTATCAAAGAAAATTGTGAAGCAAAGGCAATGATAAAACCGTTTGCAAAAAGAGGCTTATTTGAGCCGATCAGATGGCGTTACCATGGTCGGACACGACCAAGCTCCCGATAGGTGTAGCTATGGTTCAAGTCAGCCAGGTCCCCAAATGAAACCGTGGCATTTATGCCGATCAAGAGGCGTGGCAATGGTTCGGGTTCGACCAAGCCCCCAAGTGATTCTGTGGCCTTAGGCCGATCAAGAGGCGTGACTGGTTCAGACTTGACCATGTCCCCAAGTGATCTGGTGGCTTTCGCCTATCAAAAGGTGTTGCATTGGTTCGGATACGACCAAGCCCCCAAGTGATATTACCTGATGCTTTGAAAAGCTAACTCAAGGGGTAAACCGGAGGCCGTTTTAGAACAACTCCGTGTAACCACACATGATGTAAAAGAACAGATACCCCGCTTTAGCTGAGGTTCTGGTTTATTATATTAATCATAATATATACATCGTCGTAATATGTACATAAGTAGAGCCAATGGCTCAGGTATAGTAAGGCCGAAGATGAGCTATGTTCCACGGCCTGTTGGTCTCCTCCTCTGATGTACGTGAGTCTTTATGCTCTCGAATATCGATCAGATAGTATGACCCGTTGTGCAGATTCTTGCTGACCATGAAAGGTCCCTCCCAAGGTGGGGATAACTTATGCATATCAGTCTGATCTTGGATGAGCCGAAGCACCAAATCTCCCTCTTGAAAGGTTCTGGTTCTAACTCAGCGACTGTGATAACGACGAAGATCCTGTTGGTAAATCGCCGAGCGAGCAGCTGCTATGTCACGCTCTTCATCCAACCGGTCCAAAGCATCTTGCCGTGCTGTCTCGTTGTCCGCTTAAACATAAGCTGCCACACGAGGTGAATCATGACGGATATCACTAGGGAGAACCACCTCCGCTCCATAGACCATAAAGAATGGTGTGTATCCTGTTGATCTGTTGGGTGTGGTATTGATGCTCCATAACACAGATGGTAACTCTTCTACCCAACAACCCGGTGTTCTCTGCAAAGGAACCATAAGCCGGGGCTTGATGCCTCTCAAGATCTCTTGATTAGCCCTTTCTGCTTGACCATTGGACTATGGGTGCGCTACGGATGAAACGTCAAGCCGGATGTGCTCCCGTTCGCAGAACTCCTTCATGGCACCCTTGGAAAAATTGGTACCATTATCTGTGATGATACTGTGTGGAAAGCCAAACCGGAAAATCACTTTTTTGATGAACTGAACCGCCGTGGCCGCATCACACTTGCTAACAGGTTCTGCCTCCACCCACTTTGTAAACTTGTCAACCGCCACCAGGAGGTGGGTCTTCTTATCTTTGGACCTTTTGAAAGGCCCAACCATATCCAGCCCCCAAGTCACAAACGGCCAAGTAATTGGAATCATTCTCAATTCTTGAGCCGGCACATGAGCACGTCTTGAAAACTTTTGGCAACCGTCACATCGTCTGACCAGATCCTCCGCATCAGCATGAGCAGTTAACCAATAGAAGCCATGGCGGAACGCTTTAGCCACCAAAGATTTTGAACCGGCGTGGTGACCACAATCTCCTTCGTGGATGTCACGCAAAATTTCACAGCCTTCTTCAGGAGACACACAGCATTGAAACGCCCCTGATACACTGCAATGATGCAACTCGCCATTGACAATAGTCATGGACTTGGACCGCCGGATTATCTGTCGGGCCAGAGTCTCATCCTCTGGTAACTCGCCCCGGTTCATGTACGCCAGGTAAGGAAGCGTCCAATCCGGAATGACATGAAGAGCTGCCACCAATTGAGCCTCCGGATCAGGAATAGCCAAATCCGCTTCACCAGGGAGCTTGACCGACGGGTTGTGCAACACATCCAGAAAAACATTGGGCGGGACCGGTTTGCGCTGAGAGCCCAGACGGCTTAAAGCGTCCGCCGCTTCATTCTTCCGTCGGTCCACGTGGTCCACCTGATAGCCTTTAAAGTGACCTACAATAATATCCACCTCACGACGATATGCTGCCATGAGTGGGTCCTTGGAATCCCAAGTGCCAGACACTTGTTGAGCCACGAGGTCCGAGTCACCGAAGCACCTAACTCGACTTAGATTCATCTCCTTAGCCATCCAGCGACCATGGAGCAAGGCTTCATACTCAGCTGCATTGTTAGTACAAGGGAACATTAAGCGGAGAACGTAACAAAACTTATCATCTCATGGGGAAGTTAATACGACTCCAGCCCCCGAGCCTTCCAATTGCCTGGATCCGTCAAAATGGATGGTCCAATATGTGTGATCCGGCTTTTCTTCAGGTGCTTGCAGTTCCGTCGAATCATCAATGAAATCAACAAGTGCTTGAGACTTAACCGCCGTCGGCCCAAGCTCTATAGCCCACTTGGCAATCCGGCCAGTCGCTTCCCGGTTCTGGATGATATCCCCCAAGAGAGAAGAACTGACAACCGTAATGGGGTGGCCTTGGAAGTATTGCTTAAGCTTCCGACTTGCCATAAGAACTCCATATACCAGCTTCTGCCAATGCGAATACCTTTGCTTGGACTCAATGAGTACCTCGCTGATATAATAGACCGGACGTTGAACCGGATGCTCCTTGCCTGCCTCTTTTCGCTCCACCACAATAGCCACACTGACCGCACGAGCATTAGCAGCAACATATAGCAACAATGGCTCCTTATCAATGGGAGCGGCGAGCACAGGAGGATTGGCCAATTGTCGCTTTAAGTCCTCAAATGCTTTATCAGTAGCAGAACTCCAGACGAATTGATCCGTCTTCTTCAACATCTGATACAAAGGGATTGCCTTCTCACCAAGGCGGCTGATAAACCGGCTTAACGCGGCAATCCGGCCTGCTAGGCGTTGAACATCATTGATACACTTCGGCTTAGCCAGGGAGGTGATGGCTATGATCTTCTCCGGATTAGCCTCGATTCCCCTGTTGGACACTAGAAAACCCAATAACTTGCCTGCCGGTACACCAAAGACACACTTGGCCGGATTAAGCATCATCTTGTACGTCCTCAGGTTATCAAAGGTTTCCTTCAAGTCGTCAACCAGAGTCTCCTTCTCCCTTGACTTAACCACGATATCATCCACGTAAGCATGTACATTACGGTCAATCTGTTTGTGAAGACAATTTTGTACACACCGTTGATAAGTTGCCTGGGCACTCTTGAGCCCAAAGGGCATAGACACATAGCAGAAGGCTCCAAAGGGAGTTATGAATGCCGTCTTCTCCTAGTCCTTAACTGCCATTTTGATCTGATGATAGCCAGAATATGCATCCAAAAAACTCAAACGCTCACAACCCGCCGTAGCATCAATAATTTGATCAATATGGGGGAGGGCAAAAGGATCTGCTGGACAAGCCTTATTAAGATCTGTGTAATCCACACACATGCGCCAGGTGCCGTTTTTCTTAAGGACCAGCACCGGATTGGCAAGCCACTCAGGGTGGAAAACTTCAATAATAAAGCCAGCTGCTAAGAGCCTGGCTACCTCTTCTCCAATCGCTTTGCGTCTTTCTTCGTTAAACCGGCAGAGGAACTATTTCACCGGTTTGTATTTGGGATCCACATTAAGGGTGTGCTCAGCGAGTTGCCTCGGTACACCTGGCATGTCAGAGGGCTTCCATGCAAAAATGTCCCGATTCTCACGGATGAACTCGATGAGCGCGCTTTCCTATTTCGGATCCAAGTTGGCACTGATGCTGAACTGCTTGGATGAATCGTCAGGCACGAAGTCAACAAGCTTAGTTTCAGCTGCCGATTTGAACTTCAGGGCCGGATCATGCTCCGTAGTTGGCTTCTTTAATGGAGTCATGTCCGCCGGATCAACATTGTCCTTATAATACTTCAGCTCCTCGGTGGCACAAACCGACTCTGCGTAGGCCGCATCTCCTTCCTCGTACTCCAAAGCGACTTTACGGCTTCCGTGAACCGTTATTGTCCCCTTGTGACCCGGCATCTTGAGCTGCAAATACACATAACAGGGCCGTGCCATAAACTTGGCGTAGGCCGGTTGCCCAAACAGGGCGTGATATGGACTTTGGATTTTCACCACTTCAAACGTCAATGTTTCCGACCTGGAATCATGATCATCTCCAAAGGCCACTTTCAGAGCTATCTTACCAACAGGATATGCTGACTTGCCAGGTACCACACCGTGGAACACCGTATTGGACGGTTTGAGATTTTTATCTGTTAGTCCCATACGACGGAAGGTCTCATAGTACAAGATATTAATGCTGCTCCCTCCATCCATGAGCACCTTGGTGAACTTGTAACCTCCCACCTGAGGCGCCACCACCAGAGCCAACTGACCCGGATTATCAACCTGGGGAGGGTGATCCTCTCTGCTCCATATGATTGGCTGTTCAGACCAGCATAGATAACGGGGCACGGCCGGTTCAACAGAGTTGACTGCCCGCCTCTGAACCTTCCGGTCTCGCTTGTCCAAGATAGTGGTGAAGACATGGTACTGCCCACTATTCAACTGCTTTGGGTTGCTCTGGTAACCCGACTGTTGCTGCTGCTGGTTGTAACCACCCTGGTTGTTCTGATTATTTTGATTGTTATGTCCGCCCGGATTACCATTAAATCCTGAACCGGAATTTCCTCCACCGTATCCCGGCCCGGATCCTGAGCCACCGCCGGAGCCGTGATCATACCGGAAAGCGTTAGAATTCTTTAACTCTTGCATAATGTAGCAATCCTTCCAAAGGTGGTTTGCTGGCACCTCCTTCGTCCCATGTCTTGGACAGGGCTGGTTCAGTAGATAATTTAGGCAGTCCGGGTTAGGGTTGGGTGCCCCACTGTGATTTGGCGGTTTACCCTTGCGTCGCTGGCCCTTGTCCTGTGCGTTGGTATTAGCCACAAAGTCCATGTTACCATCCGCTTTACGCTTGCCTCCGCTAACATTGCCTGCCGAGTGATGCTGCTGACCTTTGGAGTTGCTGTTCCTCTCTCCCTTCCCTGCCTTTTCATCATCAGATTCGGGATCCTTGGTACTATCAGAATTAGCATACTTTACCAAAGCAGCCATGAGGGTCCCCATGTCAATGCAATGGCGCTTCATCCGTCCCAACTTCAGCTTTAGGGGCCCAAACCGGCAGTTGCCTTCTAGGTTTATGACTGCAGTGTCAGCGTTGATGTGGTCTGATGAATGCAACACTTGTGAGACCCGGCGCACCCAATGAGTCATCGATTCTCCTTCCTCCTGGACGCAGGCAGCTAAGTCCACTATCGACATAGGCTGCTTACGTGTATCCTTGAAATTACTGATAAACCGGGCTCGTAATTGGGCCCATGAACTGATAGAATTGGCCGGTAAGCTTTTTAGCCAAGTACGGGCCGTTCCTTTGAGCATCATGGTGAAGTATTTCGCACATGCCGCATCATCCACATCAAGCATCTCCATGGCCATCTCATAGATCTCCACCCATGTCTCTGGAGGTTGATCCGCCGTGTAATTTGGTACCTTGCGCGGGCCTTTGAAATCCTTGGGCAGGCGCACATTGCGTAAAGCGGGGACAAGGCAAGGCACACCCAAAGAACTAGAAGTAACACCAGGTTCGACCGAGATAGTTGGGCGAACCAGCGTAAGCTGCCGAGCCTGATACTGTGCGGCTAACTCGGCCTCCCTGCGCGCTCGGGCCCGGTCCACCACTTCTTGAGCGTTATCAGCACCACCCGCCGGGTTGTTGCCGCGGGGTGCTCCACGTTGCTCATTACTTGACACTGCCGGTTCATCCATATGCCTGCTATAGCTCCGGCTTGGACGAGGGGTCGAGTGGATCCGGTCGCGGCTGTACGAGTATGCTTCCTGTTGGACCAAAGCTGTCCTAAGAAGCTCCTTGACCCGTTGCGTCTCTACCGCTTGCGGCGAGTTACCTTCAATTGGAATGGCCTCCAGCCGTGTAGCAGCGGCAACGAGATTGTCCATAGGGTTGGAGTAGTGACCCGGAGGTGTTGAAACAGCCTGAGGTATAACAGTGTTTTGACGAGGCAGATCCATCAGACGGGGCTGAACCGGCGCGCCGGTCCCAGGAGCTTCCGCCCGGTTTACCTCCAGCGGATTACTAGTTCCTGCTCCTGGGGTGTTGAACAGGTCTCTGGCCTCGAAAACTGAAGGCAAACGGGATCGGTACTTCCTCTTCATGACTTCATGCGACGCGTTCTGGTCCAACATGAGCCTGTAGGCTTGTGCGTCTAAAGCGGCCCGCTCTGCGGTCATCCTGGCATCCTCAGCTACCAGGTCCGCCTTGGCCTGGGTGATATGTTCCCTCACCTTTGCAATCTCCGCGTTGTGGACATCCTGATCTGCCAGGTTAGCTTCTGCCATAAGCACAGCCAATGCATCAAATAGGTCTGATAGAGCTTGAGCCGGCGGGCGTACAGAGCCTCCTGCCCCGGCAGCCGTCGCCGCTACTGAACCGGAGGTTATTGGCGCAGCGGTCGAAGAATGAAGCGCTGCTTGTGTGCCGGCCATGAATATTCCAACTCGGTTGGGTAGATCAGAGGGATCCGGAATACTATCGCCATCGGAACAGCCCCCAATCCGGCCATCTTGTAGCTGATATAGAGATTCAGTTTCTCCGGTTGATGACTCGTCGCCGGAATAAACGACGGTCTCGCCGCGAGATTCCGATCCACCCTCAGAACTTCCTCCATGGACGACTCCCACGAAGGCACGCTTCACGACCGTTTTAACCCGGGCGGATCGCGCACGCTGAGCCGTTTCGACGGGGTCGGTGCAGATGTCTGGCTCAGGGCCCAGTTCACCGATCTTGCCGATGAAAACGTGTATGCCACCAAAGGGGACCCGGTACCCGTACTCAACTGAGCCGGCCTCGGGGCCCCAACCTGCATCGTCGATGTAGAGCTTGCCGCGACGACTCTTAGTCATCCGGCCCATAGCGTAGCCCTCGAGTCCTTCAAAGTGGCCCTCCAAGAACTTGAAACCATCGTGCGATAGCCCCATGGTGGGCGCCAACTGTCGTGCTTTTGTCACGGCAGATGTCCTCGTGAAAGGACTTCGTCGTGGAGCCATCGCAACGGGTTAGCTTGAAGAGGTTAAAGCGGACACAGGGACGCAAGAGAGTTTATACTAGTTCGGCCCCTTCGATGAAGGTAAAAGCCTACGTCTAGTTGTGATGGAATTGATGGGGTTTCGATGACTAGGGAGCAAACAAGCTTCGCCTAAGTCTCGAGTTGTTGTCTGTTGTCCTGAACCGCTGCCGGGTCGTCCCCTTATATACACGGGTGATGCCCGTCGGTTCACAGAGACCTAACACCGGTTCATATTCGTATCCGGGTTAGTCTCTCCTTATTCCTATCTTACACTACAAGTTTACATACAGATGCCTGTTTACGGCTACAAGTCTTAAACCGACTACGGGCCTCAGGCCCTCATCTATCTTCTTGGGCTTTAACACTCTTGAGTTACTGATGAAGTTAACCCGGCCCACATAGGCCGGTTTACGCCCAATAGTAATATTCCCAACACAGAGGCCTACGTTAATGACATAGTGGTCAAATCTCGCGAGGCGAGGACGTTGATTCAAGACTTGGAGGAGACATTTGAGAGTTTGCACCGGGTGAACTTGAGGCTTAACCCAGAGAAGTGTGTGTTTGGCATCCCCTCTGGCAAGCTGCTAGGGTTTCTTGTATCCCACAGAGGGATAGAGGCGAACCCGGAGAAGATCAAGGCCATCGAAGACATGAGCCCACCACAGACCCTCAAGGAGATTCAAAAGCTGGCAGGACGGGTGACCGCATTAGGGCGTTTCATCTTTAAGCTAGCCGAGCGCGCCTTACCCTTCTTTAAGCTCATGAAGAAGAAAGGCCCCTTCGAGTGGACCCCGTAGGCCGACCGGGCCTTCCAAGACCTCAAGAAATACCTCACCAGCCCCCCGGTGATGGTGGCGCCACGGCCTCTCGAGCCTCTGGTACTCTACCTCACCGCCACCCCGTACTCCGCCAGCGCGGCGTTGGTGGCGGTTCGGGAGGAGCGCAAAGACAAGGGTGTGCCACGCCAAGCCAGAGCTGATGCAGCGCAGGGTCAGGAAGGCACACCGGAGCCATCAACGACGGAAGATCAAGCTCGGCAGGGCAACGTCGCGGAAGCTCCAGAGGATGGCCAAGTCTCAGGAAACCCTCCACCTCAGGATACGCCACAATCTCCGCAAGACCCGAGCCTCAACACTGTGCCAGCCCTCGCCGAGCACCCGGTGTACTTCGTCAGCACCGTACTGCGGGACGCAAGGGCACGCTACCCCATGCCACAAAAGCTCCCGCTCGCGCTCTTGGTAGCCTCACGCAAGCTGCGAAACTACTTCCAGGGGCACCCCATCAAGGTCGTCTCATCTTACCCATTGGAGAGGGTACTCAGGAGCCCAAACTCAGCCTGAAGGGGCGCTGAATGGAACATCGAGCTGCAATCATTCCAGCTGGAGTTCAACACCACCAGGGTCATCAAGGGAGCAGCGCTCGCCGATTTTGTGGCAGAATGGACAGATGCCCCGGCTATTGAGGAAGGAGAAGATCGGACCACCTCCCCAGGAAGTGAGGCACCAGACGGCTGGGTCATGTATTTTGATGGCGCCTTCGCGGACCAGGGCGCGGGGGGTGGAGCAGTGCTCATCTCGCCCACTCAGAACAAGCTTTACTACGCCGTGCAACTCTGCTTCCAGCACGGCGAGAAGGTCTCCAACAATATTGCAGAATACGAAGGCCTCATAGCCGGCCTAAAGGTTGCGGCGGCTCTGGGGGTGAGGCGCCTTACCGTCAAGGGCAACTCGCAGCTCCTCGTCAACTTCTCCAACAAAGTGTACGAGCCAAAGGACGAGCACACGGAGGCCTACCTTATGGAGGTGCGCAAAATGGAAAAGCAGTTCTCAGGCTTGGAGCTGCAGCACGTGCCCCGGGGCACCAACAAGGAAGCCTACGACATCGCCAAGAGAGCATCCAAGCGGCAACCGCAAGAGCCCGGCGTCTTCGAAGGGCGGCTCTTCAAGCCGTCAGCTACGCCACCTCTTTCAAGCATGACTCAGCCTCGGGAGGAGCTCCCACAACCCCCGGCCACGGGAGCCCCAGCTTGCGGCCCAACCTCAGGAGCTCGGCTACTCTTGGCGCTCGAGCCCCAGGAGGAGTGCTGGACCAAGGAGTTCAAGGAGTACCTGATGCATGAGACACTGCCGGAGAAGGAAGAAGACGCGGAGCGCGTGGCCCAACACGCCACGACATACTGCATTCAAGATGGCGAGTTGTACAGTAAACGGCCGAACGATGTCACACTGCGCTGCATCTCCAGCGATCAATGGAGGGAGCTGCTGATTGACATACACGGCGGGGACTATGGACATCACTCATCAGCACGGACCCTCGTCGGCAAGGCCTTCCGCAGCGGATTCTATTGGCCCACAACACTCAACAATGCAGCCGAGCTGGTGAAGTCCTGCGAAGCTTGCCAATTCCACGCCAAGCAAATCCATTAGCCTGCTCAGGGCCTTCAAACCATCCCGCTCACGTGGCCGTTCGCGGTCTAGGGGATAGACATCCTAGGCCCATTCCCGCGAGTGCCAGGGGGCTACCGTTATCTCTACGTCGCCATCGACAAGTTCACCAAGTGGGGGAAGTGGAAGCCCTCCAAACCATTCCAGCCGGCTCTGCTGTCAAGTTCATCAAGTGCCTCGTGAGCCGCTTCGGGGTCCCCAACCGCATCATCACAGATAACGGCTCGCAGATTACCAGTAACCTCTTTAAAACCTACTGTGCTAACCTTGGAACGCAGATCTGCTACGCTTCGGTGGCCCACCCCAGGAGCAATGGTCAGGCTGAGCACGCCAACGCTGAGGTCCTGAGGGGCCTCAAGACTAGGACCTTCAAGAAGAAGCTGGAGGCCTGCGGCAGGGGTTGGCACGACGAGCTCCAGTCCATGCTGTGGTCCATCCGCACCACCGCTACCAAGCCAACGGGCGAGACTCCGTTCTTCCTCGTCTACGGAGCTGAAGCAGTCCTCCCTCATGAGGTCAAGCATCGCTCCGCCGGGTTCTGGCGTTCGACGAAACACAGCAAGACGCCATGCGAGGGATGGATCGGGCTGGGGGAGGAACATCGTCGCGAAGCTACATTAATGGCAGCAAGGTACCAGCAAGCGCTGCGGCGTTACCACTGCCGCAACATTCGCTCCAGGACGCTCGAGACGGGTGACCTGGTCCTAAGGCGGGCCCTCTCCCAGGAAGGGTTGCACAAGCTTTCACCCATGTGGGAGGGCCCGTTCAGGGTCGTCCACATCTCCAGGCCTGGCGTCATGCGCCTGGAGACGCAAGAAGGGACACCTATCCAAAACGCCTGGAACATCCAGCACCTCCGAAAGTTCTACCCATGAAGCAAGGCCTAGAGCCTGTGAAGCAAGGCCCAGAGCCTGTGAAGAAGGCCCGGTGCCTGTGAAGAATCACCGCCCGTGACACTCTCACGTAATAGTGAGTTGGGGCTGTACACGCCCCGGAGTCTCAGGAGCGCTGGCCTCAGGCACTGGGGCTCCCTCCCACGCCTAGTGGACAGCACTTAGCTCCGCGCTGGTGAGAAGACTTGAAGACTAGATTAGGTGCCAGATGCGGCTTTTCATTTGCTTTCCGTAGTTGGCTCGCTTCTCCTTAATCAAGTTTGCCTTTGGCGTTCCTTGCTGATTTGGTTCCTTCGCCTTTTACCGTGTTTTTCGGCTCTGGTTTCCTCATGATCTCTCTCTCATACCTCGCGAGGGGGCTAGGCAGGTGCCCTCGCGAGCGTTTTTCTTCTCTCTGCCTTCGCGAGCATTTTTCTTCTCTCTGCCTTCTCGCGAGTCACCCTCGTTCAAGCCTGGAAGCTGGTGCTACCTCTTGAGCATTGCGTTGGTTTTCCCCGAAGAGGAAGGGATGATGCAGCAAAGTAGCGTAAGTATTTCCCTCAGTTTTTGAGAACCAAGGTATCAATCCAGTAGGAGGCTACGCGCGAGTCCCTCGTACCTGCACAAAACAAATAAATCTTTGCAACCAACGCAAATAGGGGTTGTCAATCCCTATAAGGCCACTTACGAGAGTGAGATCTGATAGATATGATAAGATAATATTTTTGGTATTTTTATGATAAAAGATGCAAAGTAAAATAAAGGCAAAGTAAATAGCAAAGGAAATAACTAAGTAGTAGGAGATCAATATGATAAAGATAGACCCGGGGACCATAGGTTTCACTAGTGGCTTCTCTCAAGAGCATAATTATTCTACGGTGGGTGAACAAATTACTGTTGAGCAATTGACAGAATTGAGCATAGTTATGAGAATATCGGTATGATCATGTATATAGGCATCATGTTCGAGACAAGTAGACTGACTCCTGCCTGCATCTACTACTATTACTCCACTCATCGACCACTATCCAGCATGCATCTAGAGTATTAAGTTAAAAATAGAGTAACGCCTTAAGCAAGATGACATGATGTAGAGGGATAGACTCATGCAATATGAAGAAAACCCCATCTTGTTATCCTCGATGGAAACAATACAATACGTGCCTTGCTGCCCCTACTGTCACTGGGAAAGGACACCGCAAGATTGAACCCAAAGCTAAGCACTTCTCCCATTGCAAGAAAGATCAATCTAGTAGGCCAAACAAAACTGATAATTCAAAGAGACTTGCAAAGATAACCAATCATACATAAAAGTATTCAGAGAAGATTCAAATATTATTCATAGATAGACTTGATCATAAACCCACAATTCATCGATCTCAACAAACACACCGCAAAAAGAAGATTACATCGAATAGTTCTCCACAAGAGAGGGGGAGAACGTTGTATTGACATCCAAAAAGAGAGAATAAGCCATCTAGCTACTAACTATGGACCCGTAGGTCTAAGGTAAACAACTCACACTTCCTCGGAGAGGCCATGGTGTTGATGTAGAAGCCCTCCGTGATCGATTCCCCCTCCGGCGGAGCTCCTGAACAGGCCCCAAGATGGGATCTCGTGGATACAGAAAGTTACAGTGGTGGAATTAATTAGGATTTTGGCTTCATATCTGATCGTTTGGGGGTACGTGGATATATATAGGAGGAAGGAGTACGTCGGTGGAGCAACAAGGGGCCCATGAGGGTGGAGGGCGTGCCTGGTGGGGGTGGGCGCGCCCCCTACCTCGTGGCCTCCTCTTTTCTTTCTTGACATAGGGTCCAAGTCTCCCGGGTCTTGTTGATTGAGAAAATCATGTTCCCGAAGGTTTCATTCCGTTTGGACTCCGTTTGATATTCCTTTTCTTCGAAACCCTAAAACAGGCAAAAAACATCAATTCTGGGCTAGGCCTCCGGTTAATAGGTCAGTCCCAAAAATAATATAGAAGTGGATAATAAATCCCAATAATGTCCAAAACAGTAGATAATATAGCATGGAGCAATCAAAAATTATAGATACGTTGGAGACGTATCAAGCATCCCCAAGCTTAATTCATGCTCGTCCTCGAGTAGGTAAATGATAAAAACAAAATTTTTGATGCGGAGTGCTACTTGGCATAATTTTAATGTAATTCTTCTTAATTGTGGTATGAACATTCAGATCCGAAAGATTCAAGACAAAAGTTCATATTGACATAAAAATAATAATACTTCAAGCATATAAACAAAGCAATTATGTCTTCTCAAAATAACATGGCTAAAGAAAGGTATCCCTACAAAATCATATAGTCTGGCTATGCTCTATCTTCACCACACAAAATATTTAAATCATGCACAACCCCGATGACAAGCCAAGCAATTGTTTCATACTTTTGACATTCTCAAAACTTTTTCAATCTTCACGCAATACATGAGCGTGAGCCATTGATATAGCACTATAGGTGGAATAGAGTGGTGGTTGTGGAGAAGACAAAAAGGGAGAAGATAGTCTCACATCAACTAGGCGTATCAACGGGCTATGGAGATGCCCATCAATAGATATCAATGTGAGTGAGTAGGTATTGCCATGCAACGGATGCACTAGAGCTATAAGCGTATGAAAGCTCAAAAGAAACTAAGTGGGTGTGCATCCAACTTGCTTGATCATGAAGACCTAGGGCATTTTGAGGAAGCCCATCATTGGAATATACATGAGAGACTCTCTACTATGAAGATCATGGTGCTACTTTGAAGCACAAGTGTGGTAAAAGGATAGTAACCTTCTCTCTTTTTCTCTCATATATTTTTCTCTTTTTTGGGCATTTCTCTCTTCCCGACTTGTGGGGGAATCATAGTCTCATCCCTCTTATCTTTTTTTTTTCGTCCGGAGTCTCATCCCGACTTGTGGGGGAATCATAGTCTCCATCATCCTTTCCTCACTGGGATAATGCTCTAATAATGATGATCATCACACTTTTATTTTTCTTACAACTCAAGAATTACATCTCGATTCTTAGAACAAAATATGACTCTATATGAATGCCTCCGGCGGTGTACCGGGATATGCAATGACTCATGAGTGACACGTATGAAAGAATTATGAATGGTGGCTTTGCCACAAATACGATGTCAACTACATGATCATGCTAGGCAATATGACAATGATGGAGTGTGTCATAATAAACGGAACGGTGGAAAGTTGCATGGCAATATATCTCGGAATTGCTATGGAAATTCCATAATAGGTAGGTATGGTGGCTGTTTTGAGGAAGGTATATGGTGGGTGTATGATACCGGCGAAAGGTGCGCGGTATTAGAGAGGCTAGCAAAGGTGGAAGGGTGAGAGTGCGTATAATCCATGGACTCAACATTAGTCATAAAGAACTCATATACTTGTTGGAAAAATCTACAAGTTATCAAAGCAAAGTATTACGCGCATGCTCCTAGGGGGATAGATTGGTAGGAAAAGACCATCGCTCGTCCCCGACCGCCACTCATAAGGAAGGCAATCAAATAATGAATCATGCTCCGACTTCATCACATAAAGGTTCACCATATGTGCATGCTACGGGAATCACAAGCTTCAACACAAGTATTTCTAAAATTCACAAATACTCAACTAGCATGAATTTAATATCACCATCTTCATATCTCAAAACAATTATCAAGCATCGAACTTATCATAGTATTCAACACACTCATAAGAGAATTTTTTTATTCTTGAATACCTAGCATATTAGGATTTTAAGCAAATTACCATGCTATTTAAGAATCTTAAAATAATCTAAGTGAAGCATGAGAGATCAATAGTTTCTAGAAAACAAATCCATCACCGTGATCTAAAAGATATAAGTGAAGTACTAGAGCAAAATTATATAACTCAAAAGATATAAGAAAAGCACATAGTGTATTCTAACAAATTTCAAATCATGTACGGCTCTCTCAAAAGGTGTGTACAGCAAGGATGATTGTGGTAACTAACAAGCAAAGACTCAAATAAGACAAGACGCTCCAAGCAAAACACATATCATGTGGCGAATAAAAATATAGCTCCAAGTAAAGTTACCGATAGAAGTAGACGAAAGAGGGGATGCCTTCCGGGGCATCCCCAAGCTTTGGCTCTTAGATTATCTTGGGGGTTCCATGGGCATACCCAAGCTTAGGCTCTTGCCACTCCTTGTTCCATAATCCATCAAATCTTTACCCAAAACTTGAAAACTTCACAACACAAAACTTAAAGTAGAAAATCTCGTGAGCTCCGTTAGCGAAAGAAAATAAAAGACCACTTCAAGGTACTGTAATAAACTCATTCTTTATTTATATTGGTGTTATACCTACTGTATTCCAACTTCTCTATGGTTTATAAAATATCTTACTAGCCATAGATTCATCAAAATAAGCAAACAGCACACGAAAAACAGAATCTGTCAAAAACAGAACAGTCTGTAGTAATCTGTAGCTAGCGCAAGATCTGGAACCCCAAATATTATAAAATAAATTTCTGGACGTGAGGAATTTATCTATTAATCATCTTCGAAAAGAATTAACTAAATATCACTTTCCAAATAAAAATGGCAGTTGTTCTCGTTAGCACTAAAGTTTTTGTTTTTTACAGCAAGTTCAACAAGACTTTCCCCAAGTCTTCCCAACGGTTCTACTTGGCACAAACACTAATTAAACACAAAAAACACAAAAAAACATAGGCTATATGAATTATTTATTAAATAACATCAAGGAAAAGTATTGGGTTGTCTCCCAATAAGCACTTTTCTTTAAATCCTTTTTAGCTAGGTATTGATAATTTCAATGATGCTCACATGAAAGACAAGAATTCAAGCACAAAGAGAGCATCATAAAACATGTGACAAACACATCTAAGTCTAACATCCTTCCTATGCATAGGAATCATATAGGCAAACAAATTATCATGGCAAGCAAAAACTAGCATATGCAAGGAAGCGGAAAGAAACAATAGTAATCTCAACATAACGAGAGGTAATTTAGTAACATGAAAATTTCTACAACCATATTTTCCTCTCTCATAATAATTACATGTAGGATCATAAGAAAATTCAACAAAATAGCTATCACATAAAATATTTTCAACATGATCCGCATGCATGCAAAGTTGACACTCTTCCAAAATAGTGGGATTAATATTAACTAAAGTCATGATCTCTCCAGATCCACTTTTATCAAAAATTTCATAAGATTGAACGTTCTTCAAATATGTGGGATCTAAAGTTGACACTCCTGCAAACCCACTTTCAATAATATTGCAAAAAATATTATCAATCTCATATTCATCATGGGGCTTAAAGAAATTTTCAAGATCAAAAGAAGAATCACCCCAATCATGATCATTGCAACAAATAGAGGACATAGCAAAACTAGCATCCCCAAGCTTAGGGTTTTGCATATTATTAGCACAATTGACATCAAGAGAGTTTATAGTAAAATCATTGCAATCATGCTTTTTATTCAAAGATCTATTGTGAATAACTCCATAAGGTACTTCATCACAATTTTCAGATTCACAAATTTCAAGCAAAACTTCATAAAGATAATATAGTGCACAAAACTCACTAGCAATTGGTTCATCATAATTGGATGTCTTAAAAAGGTTAGCAAGTGGATGAGGATCCATAGATCTTAGGTTCTCCGTTTAGAAATAAATAAACAACTATTCCAACCAAACGAGCAAATGAGCCAAGTAAGATATCAAAGCAAATGGAAAGAAGAAGAGAAGAAGGGCGAATAAAACGGCAAGGGTGAAGTGGGGGGAGAGGAAAACGAGAGGCAAATGGCAAATAATTTAATGCGGGAGATAAGGGTATGTGATGGGTACTTGGTATGTTGACCTTTGCGAAGACCTCCCCGGCAACGGCGCCAGAAATCCTTCTTGCTACATCTTGAGCATTGCGTTGGTTTTCCCCAAAGAGGAAGGGATCATGCAGCAAAGTAGCGTAAGTATTTCCCTCATTTTTTGAGAACCAAGGTATCAATCCAGTAGGAGGCTAGGCGCGAGTCCCTCGTACCTGCACAAAACAAATAAATCCTCGCAACCAACGCAAATAGGGGTTGTCAATCCCTATAAGGCCACTTACGAGAGTGAGATCTGATAGATATGATAAGATAATATTTTTGGTATTTTTATGATAAAAGATGCAAAGTAAAATAAAGGAAAAGTAAATAGCAAAGGAAATAACTAAGTAGTAGGAGATCAATATGATAAAGATAGACCCAGGGGCCATAAGTTTCACTAGTGGCTTCTCTCGAGAGCATAAGTATTCTACGGTGGGTGAACAAATTACTATTGAGCAATTGATAGAATTGAGCATAGTTATGAGAATATCTAGGTATGATCATGTATATAGGCATCACGTCCGAGACAAGTAGACCGACTCCTGCCTGCATCTACTACTATTACTCCACTCATCGACCGCTATCCAGCATGCATCTAGAGTATTAAGTTAAAAACAGAGTAACGCCTTAAGCAAGATGACATGATGTAGAGGGATAGACTCATGCAATATGAAGAAAACCCCATCTTGTTATCCTCGATGGCAACAATACAATACGTGCCTTGCTGCCCCTACTGTCACTTGGAAAGGACACTTCAAGATTGAACCTAAAGCTAAGCACTTCTCCCATTGCAAGAAAGATCAATCTAGTAGGCCAAACCAAACTGATAATTCGAAGAGACTTGCAAAGATAACCAATCATACATAAAAGAATTCAGAGATGATTCAAATATTATTCATAGATAGACTTGATCATAAACCCACAATTCATCGGTCTCAACAAACACACCGCAAAAAGAAGATTACATCAAATAGTTCTCCACAAGAGAGGGGGAGAACGTTGTATTGAGATCCAAAAAGAGAGAAGAAGCCATCTAGCTACTAACTATGGACCCGTAGGTCTGAGGTAAACTACTCACACTTCATCGGAGAGGCTATGGTGTTGATGTAGAAGCCCTCCGTGATCGATGCCCCCTCCGGCGGAGCTCCGGAACAGGCCCCAAGATGGGATCTCATGGATACAGAAAGTTACAGCGGTGGAATTAGGGTTTTGGCTCCGTATCTGATCGTTTGGGGGTACGTGGATATATATATATAGGAGGAAGGAGTACGTCGGTGGAGCAACAGGGGGCCCATGAGGGTGGAGGGCGCGCCTGGTGGGGGTGGGCGCGCCCCCCTACCTCATGGCCTCCTCTTTTCTTTCTTGACGTAGGGTCCAAGTCTCCCGGGTCTTGTTCGTTGAGAAAATCACGTTCCCGCAGGTTTCATTCCGTTTGGACTCCGTTTGATATTCCTTTTCTTCGAAACCCTAAAATAGGCAAAAAACAGCAATTCTGGGCTGGGCCTCTGGTTAATAGGTTAGTCCCAAAAATAATATAAAAGTGGATAATAAAGCCCAATAATATCCAAAACAGTAGATAATATAGCATGGAGCAATCAAAAATTATAGATACGTTGGAGACGTATCAGCTGGCACATCTCTCCTATCCGTGCCCCTCGGCTACCGCGATACAAAGCGCCAAGTCAAGGTTTGGGTGAACAGCAAATCCTCTAGCGCACCCCCTCACAATTTTTTTGCAGTTTCTTAGCAAATGCAGACATCGTGCCCCTCGGCTACCGCGATACAAAGTGCCAAGTCAAGGTTTGGGTGAACGGCAAATCCTCTAGCGCACTCCCTCACAATTTTTTTGCAGTTTCTTAGCAAATGCAGACATCTCGTGAAGGAAAGGGCATCCCAGACGCGCCATGTTAGGTTATATTTGCGCAAAATAACAACACGGCATGGGAATAACACGCACATTGCATTAACCAAGAATCACAGTTCGATACACGCCCCTCTGGGCCCATACTAGCTTCATTTTCTGATGCAGGAAAAAAGTAAAAAGCTAAACAAAGCGGCGTTTCAGCAATCCGCGGAGGCAGGCCTTTAGCGACGCCTCGAGCCTAGCCAGACCCCTCCTCGCGCTTCACGGAGGCGCGGTGACGAGATGACCCGCTGCCTCCTTCAAAGCGGGCGCGGTGGCTGGCCGTAGCCACCGCTGCTGGAGCTGTCACCGAAGGAAGAGCCGCTGTAGCTGGAAGAGACGCGGTCACCGCCGAGGGCAGGTTCACCCTCATCCTCGCCGCGACCGTCACCAAGGCCGAGAACCTCCTCACCGTCGTTCGTCTCGGGGCAGCACCCAGCGCGGCGACCATCTTCCCCGAACACCCTCACATAGAGGGTCGACCTACTGTCATACTTGAAGTGGAGCGTGCACCGCCTGCCCAGGCCGCACGCGCGGGCGAACGTCTGCCAGCCGCGGGCGCGGGCGAACGTCTGCCAGCCGCAGGCTAGGGCTATGTTGCCCGCGGCGGAAGTCTCGACCGCGACCCAGGAGGCCTTGCTGCAGCAACCAGAGCCCGCCTGGACCAGGGGCCGACAGTTCATTAACAAGGAAGCGCGGAAGCTGGAGCCAGTTGTCGGCCGGGTTCTCTGACCAGACAACGAACTCCGGTGACACCTCCGCTAAATGGAAGCGCGGGCGGGGAGGCCGCGCCACCATCCCACGCCTCCCCTCGTCAGCTAGACCGCCATGGTTGGGACGGTCCCCTCCGCGTGCCACGGCGCCGCCTCGACGATGGGCCACAGCGGGGGTCGCAGCGTGCTTGTGTGGACAGCCGCGACCGCGCTTGGGCGTCGGGGAACCGGGGCCCTCGCGAGGGGCCTTCCCCTTCTCAGCGGTAGAGAATGTCCTTCGTGGCGCCATCGGAGGCACTGCAAGCAATGAAGCAAAGAAGAAGCTAGCAAGCGAGGAAGAGATGGGCAACGGGGGCTCCGCCCCTCCCCATTTATAGCAAGAGAAGGCCAACCGGCGTCTCCCACGATCGCAGGTAATGATGGTTTCCCTTGCATGTCACAGGGACTTGTTAAGTCGTGCAGTTGCTGAGGCAGCGTGGGGAAGCGGAGACGCCCACGCCCGATCAACCGCCACGCGTCGACCGAGGCTGCAGGCTTTTGGGGCCCGCGGTGCTCCGAACTTGACCCTTGGCTTCGCCGTGAAGCCAAGCCCGAGCGCACCTTGGGCCCGGGGGCTACTGTCGGCGTTCTGGGAAAGAGGGTCCCCAGACTTGCCTGCCTGCGGCCCGTGGTGTGGCCAAGCAGCAGGCCGTACAGCCCATCTTCACCAACAAGGCACAGAAGACCCTCGCGAGGGTCCAAGCCTCGCGAGGCGGACGATGCAAGACCTCCTCTGGAGTGGCCTAGCTAGGCAGGCTCACGAGGAGAGGAGATATCAAGGCGGGGCGAAACTCACGAGACTCTCGTGACGTGAGCCATGACGATCGACACCAGGCGGGCGCCAGGCGAGCTCCAGCGCGCGCAGCGTCCTTGTTTCCCTTTTGGTGCAAAGGGGGCAAGCGCAGCCGCGGAGTACCGAGGCCTGAGGCAAAGGTTGCTATTTCGGTGCAACAAGACCAAGACCAGGTGGACGGCAAGGCCGAGGTCATCGTGGAGCCCAAGACGGCATCACCCTAGAGCCTTTCACAGGCGCAGACTACCTTTTGTCAGGTTAGCTTCTACTAGTTGTCCCCCTTCAAATTAGCCCGCCATTGTTGGCTCCCTTCCCGCTCAATATTTGGGAAGAGGACCAGGGCCTATACAAGTAGCGCTAGCCATCATAGTAGGGAGAGACGGATCAGACCCAGAGACACACCACAAGTTCATACGCACAAGAACACCTCAACCTCAGGAGGCTGTTCTCCCCCTTGTATTGTTCATCATTAGCCCAAAAGGCAATCCACCACCCCCACACTGGAGTAGGGTATTACACCACAACGGTGGCCCGAACCAGTATAAACCCCGTGTCTTTCTATGTTGTGAGTTCTCGAGTTCGTCCGCAAGATCTTAGCAAGCTAGAGCGTAGATCGGTAGGAGGGAAAGACTTTGCGCGCACCCCAGTGTTCGAACCTTAAGGGTTTGCCGAAACCCCACATCCGACAACAACCCCTTTATTGCGTTGGTTGCAAGGATTTTATTTGTTTGTGTAGGTGCGAGGGACTCATGCGTGGCCTCCTACTGGATTGATACCTTGGTTCTTAAAAACTGAGGGAAATACTTACGCTGCTCTGCTGCATCACCCTTTCCTCTTCAAGGGAAAACCAACGCAGTGCTCAAGAGGTAGAAAGAAGGATTTCTGGCGCCGTTGCCAGGGAGTCTACGCAAAAGTCAACATACCAAGTACCCATCACAAACTCTTAACTCCTTTATTACATTATTTTCCATTTGTCTCTCGTTTTCCTCTCCCCCACTTCACCCTTGCCGTTTTATTCACTCTCTCTCTCCATCCTCCCTCTCTTTCTCTATTCGCCTCTTTTTCCCCGTTTCTTGTTTGCTTGTGTGTCGGATTGCTTGCTTGTCACGATGGCTCAAGATAATACCAAATTGTGTGACTTTACCAATACCAACAACAATGATTTTATTAGCACTCCAATTGCTCCTCTTACCGATGCTAAATCTTGTGAAATAAATGCTGCTTTGCTGAGTCTTGTCATGAAAGATCCGTTTTCCAGCTTTCCTAGTGAAGATGCCGCTACCCATCTAAACAACTTTGTTGATTTGTGTGATATGCAAAAGAAGAAAGATGTGGACAATGATATTGTTAAATTGAAGTTATTTCCTTTTTCGCTTAGAGATCGTGCTAAAGATTGGTTTTCGTCTTTGCCTAAAAATAGTATTAATTCGTGGAATAAGTGCAAAGATGCTTTTATCTCTATGTATTTTCCTCCCGCTAAGATCATCTCTCTTAGAAACAATATTATGAATTTTAAGCAACTTGATCATAAATATGTTGCACAAGCTTGGGAGAGGATAAAATTAATGATATGTAATTGCCCTACACATGGTTTGAATTTGTGGATGATTATACAATTCTTTTATGCTGGATTGAATTTTGCTTCTAGAAATCTTTTAGATTCGGCCGTGGGAGGCACTTTTATGGAAATCACTTCAGGAGAAGCTACTAAACTCCTAGATAATATTATGGTTAATTATTCTCAATGGAAAACTGAAAGATCTACTAATAAGAAAGTGCATGCGATAGAAGAAATTAATGTTTTGAGTGGTAAGATGGATGAACTTATGAAATTATTTGCTAATAAAAGTGTTTGTTATGATCCTAATGATATGCCTTTGTCTACCTTGATTGAGAATAATAATGAATCTTTGGATGTGAATTTTGTTGGTAGGAATAATTTTGGTAACAATGCGTATAGAGGAAACTTTAATACTAGGCCGTATCCTAGTAATTCCTCTAATAATTATGGTAATTCCTACAACAATTCTTATGGAAATTTTAATAAGATACCCTCTGATTTTGAATCTAATATTAAAGAATTTATTACCTCGCAAAAGAATTTCAATGCTTTGATTGAAGAAAAATTGCTTAAGATTGATGAGTTGGCTAGGAACGTTGATAGAATTTCTCTTGATGTTGATTCTTTGAAACTTAGATCTATTCCTCCTAAGCATGATATCAATGAGTCTCTCAAAGCCATGAGAATTTCCATTGATGAGTGCAAAGAAAGAACCGCTAGGATGCGTTCTAAGAAAGATTGCTTTATAAAAGCGTGTTCTTCTAGTTTCCATGGTAACAAAGATGAAGATCTAAAAGTTATTGATGTGTCCCCTATTAAATCTTTGTTTTGTAATATGAATCTTGATAATGATGGGACTGAATATGATCCACCTTTACCTAGAAGGCGTACCAAAAATTCAGAGTCTTTATATCTTGATGCTAAAATTGTTAAAAGTGGGATTGAAGAAGTCAAAACTTTAAATATTAATGAACCCACTATTTTGGATTTCAAGGAATTTAATTATGATAATTGCTCTTTGATAGATTGTATTTCCTTGTTGCAATCCATGCTAAATTATCCCCATGCTTATAGTCAAAATAAAGTCTTTACCAAACATATCATTTTTTTGACCTGGAAGACTGCAGGGCTTACACCCCACAACATTTTATTAGGACAAAGCAAAACAAGGTACAAATACAAGATTCCTCAAGAGGAGGAACAAACAAACAGAAAAACTATACAAGAAAGGCTAAAGAAATCTAATAAAGAAAGGAGAGGCACTAAAATCTTTTACTAGGAAAGAAAGAAAATACAAATAAGAAGGGCCTCAAGGGGGCAAGAAATCAATCCATTTGAGTAGAGCTTCCTTGTATCTGGTCTTGATCCGGTGTGAAAGAAGAGTAATATCATGGATAAACCCATTTCCCCATTGCCTAAAAGTTGGTTTGACCTGCCTAAAAGCCATGTCATTCCGAACTTTCCAAATATTTCACCATGCTTATTAAACTCCCTCCTGGCATGTAAGGCAATTTGCACCATATCGTTGCTGTCCAACCAGGAAACCTGCAGATAGTTCCATATTCTCATACTGAAGTTACATTGGAAGAACAGATGGTTCCTATCCTCAAGTACTCCAGTCGGGCATAGGACACAACTAGGTCCATCATCAATTTTCCAATGGCGGCATTGAATCATATCCTTGGTGTTAACTCTGTCCATAATTACCAGCCAGGCAAACATTTTAATTGTCACACTACTAGGGAAAAGGCTAGCAGCAGCGCGGGTTTTAGACCTATCAGTAGCGCGGGGTGGTGCGCTACTGATAAGGCGCTACAGCTAACGAATAGCAGTAGCGTGCCTCCACCCACACTACGGCTAAATCGACTTAGTAGCAGCGAGTTCCACGAGGAGTGCTGCTGGTAATTAGTAGTAGCGCTTCTCTCTGCCCGCGCTGCTACTATTATTTCGTATTTTATTTCTTTTTTATTTCATGTTGTATTCATACACCTTTACACAAATTTTCATACAACAGGAATTTACAAATTGTTTTTACATCATAATGAGTTATTACATCACGGGGTGAAAGAACCGTGTGGACTAGTTTCAAGTGGACGGACATCCACTTGAAACTAATCCGCGGTTCTTTCACCCAATGATATAATAAATATCATCATCATCATCATATCATTAACAACTTATCATCATCATCATCATATCATTGGTCACTAGTCGTAATCACAAGTACTCCTAACATCTTCAACTCTAACACATTGTATCACATAATAAACATATTATACCTCATAGGACCTACTACATTCTCTTGGGACCTACTATATTCTCTAAGGTAAAATAGCAAAAAACAAGATAGCCCCTCGCTCTCCATTATGGAGAATGCAGATTATCCTGTCTCCAATTCTTGCCTTTCGCTTAATGTTGCTTCCAAGAACCTCCTTACAAATGTCCAAACATTTTTTCCACTCTTTGATTAGCATGTGTTCACCGGTTTCAGAAATTCGATATGCACAGGTGAGATCCGTAGGATGACCTGGCTGTAGGTTCAGAACTTCAAGGCGACCATTGTAATACATCAGATGAGGCACGCAATCCATCGGGATTTTTTGTTGAAAAACATAGTAATAAATTCATAGTTAGCAATGATGTACTAGTTTTAGAAGTATGCAAAAGATGCACGGATGTCGTAATAGTAAAATATCTTACCAGGGTATCTCCATAGAAGTTATCGTGGTTCAACACGTGCACTAGTGGCATGTATTCACCATAATTTGGAGGAGTTCGATAATAGGTATTGTAATTCTCAAAAAAAGTACAATAAGCAATCAGATGATTTTTCTCCTTATAAGTTAATTCGGAGCCATCAGTGTAGTGGGTTTTGTCTACCATCTTCTGCACATTCTTTAAAGATTCAAAATAAGCTGTCAATGGAAATAAGCTGCCAACTATTTTGAAATAAACAATATAAATTAGTTAATAACTATGTTTGAGAAACTCACATTGCGGTAGAATCGGAAGCGTATCAACAAGGACCCAAATGTCCATATTGTCTTGCTCGATGTCAGGATGACCAAGATCCATGGTGACAATCATACCCTCATAAAAACCATACATTTTGCAAAGTGCTTCCCAATTTTGACAACCAAAATGGGTTACGCTCTGAGAATTATACAGATTTACTTCAAAATCGATATGATGATGGGTCCTTAGGTGTATTTTCTTTGTTTGAAAATTTTCATGGTCTTCAAAATCCATCCTCTCCAAGACATAGCGTCTTGCATGGCATGGGATAAGCTAGTCGAATTGTAAAAGATGAAAATTAGACGTTGAAATAGTTGAAGTCATGCTTAATTACGAAAAAAAACACTTGTCATTGTTGCGTACCGTTTCAACATCGAAGGTCTCCTCGAGCTTAATGCTGAAGCGCCGATCTTCGTCCAGCTCAACGAACCTGTCGCACATACCTCGATCGTCGTGGCACCAGCTGCACTCCCCCGGGAGACTGTCGTCATCCGAGTACGACATTTCCTACATTCATAATTCAAAGATTAAACTTGTACAATTAAATATATGTACTAAAAAACCTAAATTAGATCATTATTTTTCAAAGAAAATCCAGGCCACTCGATATTTCCCACATATTCTAGCACAAGTCATGCCAGAATTGACGGAAAAATCCGGCATGACCTTTGCTAAAAAAGGACATATCGAGCGCCTGAAATTTGTCGGAACGGAAATTAATCAACACTCCGGCAAAACATAGGCCACTCGGAGGTGTAACCAAAAGATGAAATAATTGCTTAAACTAAAAAATAACACCAAATATGGCATGTTCAACTAGTTCTATTAATTCAACTAGTTCTATTAATTCAACTATTTTTTTACTAAATATAAACTTAGTATAAAAAGAAAAAAACTAGTTCTTTCTAAAAATGAAGTAGTTCAACTAGTTATTAATTTACTTACTATACTAGTTCAACTAAAACTTAACTAGTTCAACTAAAACTAAACTAGTTCTATTAATTCAACTAGTTCTTACTAAATATAAACTTACTATAAATAGAAAGAAACTAGCACATCTACTACTACTAATTAACATCTAACTGCTACATCTACTACTAATTAACATGTACTATTGCTAATTATACATCTACTACTAATTAACATCTATCCACTACTTCTAAAAATCATTATCTATGAACCCTAAATTAACATTTAGTACTAAAATCATCTACTAACTAAGCAAAGAGAGAGGGGGTTGGGGAGGGGTGGGAGGCTTACAGAGGGAGAGACGATGGCGGGGAGGTGCTCGGCGACGGAGGGGCGGCGAGGGCGGGCTCGGGATTGGGAGGGCGGCGGTCCTGGGCGGCGGGCTCGGTCGAGGGCGGCGGCGGTGAGGTCGAGGGCGGCGACAGTGTGGTCGAGAGCGGCGGCAGTGAGGTTGAGGGCGGGCAGCGGCGGCGGTGAGGGCGCAGGCGCGCTCGGGCTCGGGCGGCGGCGACAGGGAGTAGGGGAACAGGCCGGTGGGGGGGAAAGGAGGACTTAGCGAAATTTTGATGCGGGGGGTGGTTAACTCGAACTAGCAATAGCGCACGTACATAAAACACGCTATAGCTAACTTATCTACAACGCATTTTGGGAAAAACCGCTACTGCTAGTGGAAGCAGTTGTTTCTTTTGTTTAGTAAAAACATCAAAAATATACATTGGTCATCATTGATCTTTTTGTGTATAATCTAAAT
Source organism: Triticum urartu (assembly GCF_056163025.1). Lineage (NCBI taxonomy): Eukaryota > Viridiplantae > Streptophyta > Magnoliopsida > Poales > Poaceae > Triticum > Triticum urartu. The sequence goes on from NC_141874.1 coordinate 82,140,689, forward strand.
AGTCAACATGAATCCTCACTGTACCTGTATAGGTACAGGCGAGGATTCATATTGCAACCACAAATCATACACATATAGTTCAATGAAGACCAAGTGCTCGAGATAGGTTGAGAAGCAACATATTTAAGGTGGTAAACACCTTGTTCGCTTAGTAGTATGGGACTAAACTTAATTAGTTGCGGTCATACTTACCAGCAGCGAGTTTTGCGCAAAACCGCTGCTACTAAGTTCTTTAGCAGTAGCGCATCCACGAGAAGGGCACTACTACTATATCTAGCCTGGAGGCAACACCGTGGCAATTATTGTGGTAGTGCTCTTTTCACCTAGAGCGCTACTGCTACTCAGTCATTAGCAGCGCTCTTTTCTAAAGCTCGTTGCTGCTAATTAGCAGTAGCATCTATTTTTATACCGCACTGCTGCTAAGATTCTATGTATAAGGTTTTCCCTAGTAGTGTCATGGTACAACAACTCTTCCAAACCTAGCTCAGAATAGGATTGGCAGAAATAGGCTGATGGGGAAAATCATAGCACATTTTTGCTGAGTACTCCGCCTTTTTTCCATGCCTCCAATTCCATTTATCATTACAATCATTGTCCAAGGAGGTCATATCTACTCGCTCCTTCCATCTATATAGGGCCTAATGCGTTTTTTAAGACCGCCTTTGACCATTGACAAGATTAATAGTACATGCCATGCACAATATAGATGGAAGGAGGGAGTAACAAACTTGATAATTGATTGAACTCCCTAAAAGCCAGTTCAGACAATGGTAAGGAAAACATTTGCTGCAAATTTCCTATTTGTACCACTTCCATGACAGAGAGGTTCTTCTGCAGGCAAAATGAGAAAAGCCTTGGAAACCTTTCTTACAGAGGAATGCAAGGCTGATCAATTTCCCAAGGATCAGACCAAAATAGCACAGAATCTCCTCTTCCAACAGAGACAGAGGTAACAGCCCTAAACTTTTCCATTAACTTGCAAATGTCCCTCCACTAGAAAGAGCCACATAGAGTAGTGTCATGACGAATTCTCTGAAAATAGTATGAGTCCCACACCAAACGTACCCATGGCACATCTGCTTTATTATAGAATTTATTCAGGTACTTAAGAAGCAGTGCATCATTCTGTAGTCCCAAATTCAAAATTCCAAGCCCCCCTTCATCTTAGGCTTGCAGACAAGGGGCCAAGCAGCCAAAGAGTGCCCCTTCTCTTGACCATATTTCCTCCAGAGGCACTGTCTCTGAATCCTTTCTAACTGCTTTAGAATACCTTGCAGCAAAGATAGACTAGAAAGGAAGAAAATAGGCAGTGAAGATATCACTGAATTTACCCGTTGCAACCTACTGCCTTGTGGTAAGAACCAAGAGCTAGCAGTTAGCCTTCTTTCCATGCAGTCCACCAAAGGTAGCAAATCTACAATTTTGGGCCGAGTGGTTCCAACAGGAAGTCCCAAATAAGTGAAGGGCATTGAACCTAGCTGGCAACCAAACAAAGCAGCAAGTGCAGTAGCAACAGAGGAGTCCACATTGATTGGACACATTGAAGATTTATGGAAGTTAATTTGAAGTCCAGTTGCCAAAGAAAAGGATTTCAACACTGTTTTGAGGACCTCCAACTGAGCTGAGTCAGCATTCACAAATAGTAAAGTGTCATCAGCATACTGCACCACTGGATAATCAGGATCATGTTTTGGTAATGGCAAGGTTAGCAGACCCTTACACAAAAGATCATTGATCATAGTCTGCAAAAGATCAGCAGCAATCACAAAGAGCAAAGGAGAGATAGGATCTCCTTGCTTTACACCACATTTGCATTTGAAATGTTTTCCAGGTACACCATTTAACAGGATAGATGAAGTTGAAGAAGATAGTAGCTGTTGAACCCAGGTGATCCATTTGCTATCAAAACCTTGTGCAACAAGAATTTTCAAAAATGCCTCATGCTGAATAGAGTCAAAAGCTTTTTCAAAGTCCAGCTTGAGCAGTATGATTGGCTTCTTTGAATGGCTGCATTGATGAATATACTCAAAAGTCCAATCAATACAATCTTGTATTGTTCTTGATTTAATGAAGCCATACTGATTCTTATGAACACACTTGGTGATTTCATCTTGAAACCTGTTAGCTGCCAATTTCAGTCCCACACTTGTCAAGGGGATTGGCCTAAAATCTCCTACACCCTCAGGTGTTTTCTTTTTGGGGATTAAAGTAATGAAAGCTTCATTGAGATCTTCCAAAAGAGCAGTGCCTGCATGAAATTCATTCACCAGCCTAATGAAATCACTGGAAATGATAGACCAACATTTCTTTATGAAAATGCCATTAAAACCATCTGGCCCTGGTGCCTTATCAATGGGCATTTCTTTTATGACCTTTTCAATTTCTTGTAGCTGAAAAGGTTTTGTGAGCACCTCAAGACCCTGCACTTTTGGGATAAGTGAGAGAATGTCATTGCCCAACAAAATTGGCTTAACAGTTCCCATTCCGCCCTTGAAAGCTTCTAGAAATTCTTTTGCTATTTCCCCATGATTTGAAGAAACTGTTCCATCAGACAATTGCAGCCTAGCAATAGAATTCCTCCTATACCTCTCTGTTGCCATGGCCTGGAAGAATTTTGAATTTTCTCCTCCCACCTTGATATACCTAATAGTGCACCTTTTCCTCCAGTATAAAAACTGCAAATGTAAGAGGTGCTCATGATGCATCTTAATTATCTTCCTGAAGTTATATTCAGGTATAGATAGAGGCCTCCAATCCTCCAAGTCGTCCAGCCACAGGATTACCCAATTTCACTTCTCAATCAATGATTTGATATGTGATAGGCCCTTCTGCCATTTTTTGAGTGCAAACCTCAAGGATTTCAGTATGTCCATAATTACTGCAGTTATATGAGTCTTATGTGAAGGTTTGTTCCAAACCTCACTTACACAGTCCACGAACCCAGGTTGACGCACCCAATAGTTTTCAAATCTAAAGATATGAGCTTTTGGAATTGAGGTGTAGATGGATATTACACAATGAACATGATCAGACGCAGTTCTAGCAAGAGGTGCAACTTGTGTCATGGGGTACTGAGTAACCCAACTGGCAGAAGTAAAAAACCAGTCCAATTGCTCAAGAAGTGGAACATCCTTCATGCTTGACCAGGTGAATCTGCGACATTTTTTGATGCTATGATGCAATCTTATGAAGAAAAAGTTGAGTTGTAAGTTTCTATCCCTAGAAAGCTTTATGATGAGTGGGAACCTATTATTAAAATTAAGATTAAAGATCATGAATGCTATGCTTTGTGTGATTTGGGTGCTAGTGTTTCCACGATTCCAAAGACTTTGTGTGATTTGCTAGGTTTCCGTGATTTTGATGATTGCTCTTTAAACTTGCACCTTGCGGATTCCACTATTAAGAAACCTATGGGAAGAATTAATGATGTTCTTATTGTTGCAAATAGGAATTATGTGCCCGTGGATTTTATTGTTCTTGACATAGATTGCAATCCTTCATGTCCTATTATTCTTGGTAGACCTTTCCTTAGAACGATTGGTGCAATTATTGATACGAAGGAAGGGAACATTAGATTCCAATTTCCGTTAAGGAAAGGCATGGAACACTTCCCTAGAAAGAAAATTAAATTACCTTATGAATCTATTATGAGAGTCACTTATGGATTGCCTTCCAAAGATGGCAATACCTAGATCTATCCTTGCTTTCATGCCTAGCTAGGGGCGTTAAACGATAGCGCTTGTTGGGAGGCAACCCAATTTTATTTTTATTCCTTGCTTTTTGCTCCTATTTAGTAATAAATGATTTATCTAGCCTCTGTTTTGGTTGTGTTTTCTGCGTTTAATTAGTGTTTGTGCCAAGTAGAACCGTTGGGAAGACTTGGGGAAAGTCTTTTTAATCATGCTGTAAAAAACAGAAACTTTAGCGCTCACGAGAACTGCTGCCATTTTTATTTGGAAAGTTATATTTAGTTAATTCTTTTTCAGATGATTAATATATAAATTCCTCACTTCCAGAAATTTATTTTAGAATTTTTGGGGTTCCATAACTTGCATTAGCTACAGATTACTACAGACTGTTCTGTTTTTGACAGATTCCGTTTTCCGTGTGTTGTTTGCTTATTTTGATGAATCTATGGCTACTAAAATAGTTTATAAACCATATAGAAGTTGGAATACAGTAGGTTTAACACCAATATAAATAAAGAATGAGTTCATTACAGTACCTTGAAGTGGTGTTTTGTTTTCTTTCGCTAACTAAGCTCACGAGATTTTCTACTTTAAGTTTTGTGTTGTGAGGTTTTCAAGTTTTGGGTAAAAGATTTGATGGATTATGGAACAAGGAGTGGAAAGAGCCTAAGCTTGGGGATGCCCATGGCACCCCAAGATAATCTAAGGACACCTAAAAGCCAAAGCTTGGGGATGCCCCGGAAGGCATCCCCTCTTTCGTCTACTTCTATCGGTAACTTTACTTGGAGCTATATTTTTATTTACCACATGATATGTGTTTTGCTTGGAGCTCTTGTATTATTTGACTCTTTATTTGTTAGTTTTCCACAATAATCCTTGTTGTACACACCTTTTTAGAGAAACACACATGCTTCGGAAATTGTTAGAATACTCTATGTGCTTCACTAATATCTTTTGAGTTATATAGTTTTTGCTCTAGTGCTTCACTTATATCTTTTAGGGCACATTGGTGGATTTGTTTTATAGAAACTATTGTTATCTCATGATTCACTTAGATCATTTTGAGAGTCCTACAAAACAGCGTGGTAATTTGCTTTATATATGTTAGGCATTCAAGATTAATAAAAAAGTTTTCTTATGAGTGTGTTGAATACTATGAGAAGTTTGATAGTTGATAATTGTTTTGAGATATGGAGATGGTAATATTAAAGTTGTGCTAGTTGAGTAATTGTGAATTTGACAAATACTTGTGTTGAATTTTGTGATTCCCGTAGCATGAACGTATGGTGAACCGTTATGTGATGAAGTCGGAGCATGATTTATTTATTGATTGTCTTCCTTATGAGTGGCGGTCGGGGACGAGCGATGGTCTTTTCCTACCAATCTATCCCCTAGGAGCATGTGCGTAATACTTTGTTTCGATAACTAATAGATTTTTGCAATAAGTGTGTGAGTTCTTTATGACTAATGTTGAGTCCATGGATTATACGCACTCTCACCATTCCACCATTGCTAGCCTCTCTAATACCGCGCACCTTTCGCCGGTATCATACACCCACCATATACCTTCCTCAAAACAGCCACCATACCTACCTATCATGGCATTTCCATAGCCATTCTGAGATATATTGCCATGCAACTTTCCACCGTTTCGTTTGCTATGAAACGCTCCATCATTGTCATATTTCTTTGCATGATCATGTAGCTGACATTGTATTTGTGGCAAAGCCACCGTTCATAATTCTTTCATACATGTCACTCATGCATCATTGCATATCCCGGTACACCGCCGGAGGCATTCACATAGAGTCATATTTTGTTCTAAGTATTGAGTTGTAATTGTTGTGTTGTAAGTAAATAAAAAAGTGTGATGATCATCATTATTAGAGCACTGTCCCAATTGAGGAAAGGATGATGGAGACTATGATTCCCCCACAAGTCGGGATGAGACTCTGGACTAAATAAAAAAAGAGGCCAAAAGAGAGAGGAGAAAAGTCCCAAATAAAAAATGAGAGAAAAAGAGAGAAGGGACAATGCTACTATCCTTTTACCACACTTGTGCTTCAAAGTAGCACCATGATCTTCATGATAGAGAGTCTCCTATGTTATCATTTTCATATACTAGTGGGAATTTTTCATTATAGAACTTGGCTTGTATATTCCAATGATGGGTGATACGTCTCCAACGTATCTATAAGTTTTGATTGCTCCATGCTATATTATCTACTGTTTTGGACATTACTGGGCTTTATTATCCACTTTTATATTATTTTTGGGACTAACCTACTAACCGGAGGCCCAACCCATAATTGCTGTTTTTTCCCTATTTTAGGGTTTCGAAGAAAAGGAATATCAAACAGAGTCCAAACGGAATGAAACCTTCGGGAATGTGATTTTCTCACCGAACATGATCTAGAGGACTTGGACCCTACGTCAAGAAACAAAAGAGGAGGCCACGAGGTAGGGGGCGCGCTTACCCCCCCCCCCCCCAAGCGCGCCCTCCACCCTCGTGGCCCCCCTATTGCTCCACTGACGTACTCCTTCCTCCTATATATACCTACGTACCCTCGAATGATCAGATACGGAGCCAAAACCCTAATTCCACCACCGCAACTTTCTGTATCCACGAGATCCCATCTTGGGGCCTGTTCCGGAGCTCCGCCGGAGGGGGCATCGATCACGAATGGCTTCTACATCATCACCATAGCCCCTCCGATGAAGTGTGAGTAGTTCACCTCAGACCTACAGGTCTATAGTTATTAGCTAGATGGCTTCTTCTCTCTTTTTGGATCTCAATACAAAGTTCTCCCCCTCTCTTGTGGAGATCTATTCGATGTAATCTTCTTTTTGCGGTGTGTTTGTTTAGACCGATGAATTATGGGTTTATGATCAAGTCTATCTATAAATAATATTTGAATCTTCTCTGAATTATTTTATGTATGATTGGTTATCTTTGCAAGTCTCTTCGAATTATTAGTTTGGTTTGGCCTACTAGATTGATCTTTCTTGCAATGGGAGAAGTGCTTAGCTTTGGGTTTAATCTTGCGGTGTCCTTTCCCAGTGACAGTAGGGGCACCAAGGCACGTATTGTATTGTTGCCGTCGAGGATAACAAGATGGGGTTTTCATCATATTGCATGAGTTTATCCCTCTACATCATGTCATCTTGCTTAAGGCGTTACTCTATTTTCATTAACTTAATACTCTAGACGCATGCTAGATAGCGGTCGATGAGTGGAGTAATAGTACTAGATGCAGGCACGAGTCGGTCTACTTGTCTCGGACGTGATGCCTATATACATGATCATACCTAGATATTCTCATAACTATGCTCAATTGTGTCAATTGCTCAACAGTAATTTGTTCACCCACCGTAGAATACTTATGCTCTTGAGAGAAGCCACTAGTGAAACCTAAGGCCCCCGGGTCTATCTTCATCATATTAATCTTACAATACTTAGTTATTTACTTTGCTTTTATTTTACTTTGCATATTTATCATAAAAAGACCAAAAAATATATTATCTTATCATATCTATCAGATCTCACTCTCGTAAGTGGCCATGTAGGGATTGACAACCCCTTACCGCATTGGTTGCGAGGATTTATTTGTTTTGTGCAGGTACGAGGGACTCGCGCGTAGCCTCCTACTGGATTGATACCTTGGTTCTCAAAAACTGAGGGAAATACTTACGCTACTTTGCTGCATCATCCCTTCCTCCTCGGGGAAAACCAACGCAGTACTCAAGAAGTAGCAAGAAGGATTTCTGGCGCCGTTGCCGGGGAGTCTATGCAGAAGTCAATATAGCAAGTACCCATCACAATCCCTATCTCCCGCATTACATTATTTGCCATTTGCCTCTCATTTTCCTCTCCCCCACTTCACCCTTGCCGTTTATTCGCCCTCTCTCTCTCTATCCTCCCTCTCTTTCTCTATTTGCCCCTTTTTGCCCGCTTGCTTTTTGTTTGCTTGTGTGTTAGTTTGCTTGCTTGTCTCGATGGCTCAAGATAATACTAAATTGTGTGACTTTACCAATACCAACAACAATGATTTTATTAGCACTCCGATTGCTCCTCTTACCAATGTTGAATCTTGTGAAATTAATACTGCTTTGTTGAATCTTGTCATGAAAGATCCGTTTTCCGGCCTTCCTAGTGAAGATGCCGCTACCCATCTAAATAGCTTCGTTGATTTGTGTGATATGCAAAAGAAGAAAGATGTGGATAACGATATTGTTAAATTGAAGCTATTTCCTTTTTCGCTTAGAGATCGTGCTAAAGCTTGGTTTTCGTCTTTGCCTAAGAATAGTAATGATTCATGGAATAAGTGCAAAGATGCTTTTATCTCTAAGTATTTTCCTCCCGCTAAGATCATCTCCCTTAGAAACGATATTATGAATTTTAAGCAACTTGATCATGAACATGTTGCACAAGCTTGGGAGAGGATGAAATTAATGATACATAATTGCCGTACTCATGGTTTGAATTTCGGATGATTATACAAAAATTTTATGCCAGAGAGAATTTTGCTTCTAGAAATCTTTTAGACTCGGCCGCGGGAGGCACTTTTATGGAAATCACTTTAGGAGAAGCTACTGAACTCCTAGATAATATTATGGTTAATTATTCTCAATGGCATACTGAAAGATCTACTAATAAAAAAGTGCATGCGATAGAAGAAATTAATGTCTTAAGTGGAAAGATGGATGAACTTATGAAATTATTTGCTAGTAAGAGTGTTTCTTCTGATCCTAATGATATGCCCTTGTCTACTTTGATTTAGAATAATAATGAATCTATGGATGTGAATTTTGTTGGTAGGAACAATTTTGGTAACAACGCGTATAGAGGAAATTTTAATCCTAGGCCTTATCCTAGTAATCCCTCTAATAATTGTGGTAATTCCTACAACAATTCTTATGGAAATTATAATAAGATGCCCTCTGATTTTGAATCTAATATTAAAGAATTTATTACTTCGCAAAAGAATCTCAATGCTTTGATTGAAGAAAAACTGCTTAAGATTAATGAGTTGGCTAGGGACGTTGATAGAATTTCTCTTGATGTTGATTCTTTGAAACTTAGATCTATTCCACCTAAGCATGATATCAATGAGTCTCTCAAATCCATGAGAATTTCCATTGATTAGTGCAAAGAAAGAACCGCTAGGATGCATGCTAAGAAAGATGCTTTATAAAAGCGTGTTCTTCTAGTTGCTATGAAAATAAAGATGAAGATCTAAAAGTTATTGGTGTGTCCCCTATTAAATCTTTGTTTCGCAATATGAATCTTAATAATGATGGGACTGATAATGATCCACCTTTACCTAGAAGACGTTCCAAGAATTCAGAGTTTTTAGATCTTGATGCTAAAATTGATGAATGTGGGATTGCAGAAATTAAAACCCTAGATGTTGCTAAACCCACTATTTTGGATTTCAAGGAATTTAATTATGAAAATTTCTCTTTGATTTATTGTATTTCCTTGTTGCAATCTGTGCTAAATTCTCCTCATGCTTATAGTCAAAATAAAGCGTTCACTAAACATATCGTTGATGCCTTGATGCAATCTTATGAAGAAAAACTTGAATTGGAAGTTTCTATCCCTAGAAAACTTTATGATGAGTGGGAACCAACTATCAAAATTAAGATTAAAGATCATGAGTTTTATGTGATTTGGATGCTAGTGTTTCCACGCTTCCAAAGACTTTGTGTGATTTGTTAGGTTTCCGTGATTTTGATGATTGCTCTCTAAACTTGCACCTTGCGGATTCCACTATTAAGAAACCTATGGGAAGAATTAATGATGTTCTTGTTGTTGCAAATAGGAATTATGTGCCCGTAGATTTTATTGTTCTTGACATAGATTGCAATCCTTCATGTCCTATTATTCTTGGTAGACCTTTCCTTAGAACGATTGGTGCAATTATTGATATGAAGGAAGGAAATATTAGATTCCAATTTCCGTTAAGGAAAGGCATGGAACACTTTCCTAGAAAATAAATTAAATTACCTTATGAATCTATTATGAGAGCCACTTATGGATTGCCTATCAAAGATGGCAATACCTAGATCTATCCTTGCTTTTTATGCCTAGCTAGGGGCGTTAAACGATAGCGCTTGTTGGGAGGCAACCCAATTTTATTTTTATTCCTTGCTTTTTGCTCCTGTTTAGTAATAAATAATTTATCTAGCCTCTGTTTAGGCTGTTTTTTTGGTGTTTAATTAGTGTTTGTGCCAAGTAGAACCGTTGGGAAGACTTGGGGAAAGTCTTGTTAATCTTGCTATAAAAGACAGAAACTTTAGCGCTCACGAGAACTGCTGCCATTTTTAAGTGGAAAGTGATATTTAGTTAATTATTTTTGCATATGATTAATAGATAAATTCCTCACGTCCAGAAATTTAGTTTAGAATTTTTGGGGTTCCAGATCTTGCTCTAGCTACAGATTACTACAGACTGTTCTGTTTTTGACAGATTCTGTTTTTCGTGTGTTGTTTGCTTATTTTGATGAAACTATGGCTAGTAAAATAGTTTATAAACCATAGAGAAGTTGGAATAAAGTAGGTTTAACACAAATATAAATAAAGAATGAGTTCATTACAGTACCTTGAAGTGGTCTTTTGTTTTCTTTCGCTAACGGAGCTCACGAGATTTTCTACTTTAAGTTTTGTGTTGTGAAGTTTTTAAGTTTTGGGTAAAGATTTGATGGATTATGGCACCCCCAAGATAATGTAAGGACGCCTAAAAGACAAAGCTTGGGGATGCCCCGGAAGGCATCCCCTCTTTTCGTCTACTTCTATCGGTAACTTTACTTGAGCTATATTTTTATTCACCACATGGTATGTGTTTTGCTTGGAGCATCTTGTATGATTTGAGTCTTTTCTTTTTAGTTTACCACAATCATCCTTGCTGTACACACCTTTCGAGAGATCCATACATGATTTGGAATTTGTTAGAATACTCTATGTGCTTCACTTATATCATTTGAGTTATATAATTTCGCTCTAGTACTTCACTTATATCTTTTAGAGCACTATGGTGGATTTTTTTTATAGAAACTATTGGTCTCTCATGCTTCACTTAGATTATTTTGAGAGTCTTAAATAGCATGGTAATTTACTTAAATAAACCTAATATGATTGGAATTCAAGAATAGTAAAAGAACTTTCTTATGAGTGTGTTGAATGCTATGAGAAGTTTGATGCTTGATAATTGTTTTGAGATATGAGGATGGTGATGTTAGAGTTATGCTAGTTGAGTAGTTGTGAATTTTAGAAATACTTGTGTTAAGGTTTGTGATTTCCGTAGCATGCACGTATGGTGAACCGTTATGTGATGAAGTCGGAGCATGATTTATTTTTTGATTGTCTTCCTTATGAGTGGCGGCCGGGGACCAGCGATGGTCTTTTCCTACCAATCTATCCCCCTAGGAGCATGCGCATAATACTTTGCTTTGATAACTTGTAGATTTTTGCAATAAGTATATGAGTTCTTTATGACTAATGTTGAGTCCATGGATTATACGCACTTTTCTCACCCTTCCACCTTTGCTAGCCTCTCTAATACCGCGCACCTTTCGCCGGTATCATACACCCACCATATACTTTCCTCAAAATAGCCACCATACCTACCTATTATGGCATTTCCATAGCCATTCCGAGATATATTGCCATGCAACTTTCCACCGTTCCGTTTATTATGACACACTCCATCATTGTCATATTGCTTAGCATGATCATGTAGTTGACATCATATTTGTGGCAAAACCACCCTTCATAATTCTTTCATACGTGTCACTCTTGATTCATTGCATATCCCGGTACACCGCTGGAGGCATTCATATAGAGTCATATTTTGTTCTAAGTATCGAGTTGTAATTGTTGAGTTGTAAGAAAAATAAAAGTGTGATGATCATCATTATTAGAGCATTGTCCTAGTGAGGAAAGGATGATGGAGACTATGATTCCCCCACAAGTCGGGATGAGACTCCGGACTAAAAATAAAAATAAAAAATAAGAAGGAAAAGTGGCCATAAAAAAGAGAGAAAAAGAGAGAAGGGATAGTGCTACTATCCTTTTACCACACTTGTGCTTCAAAGTAGCCCCTTGATCTTCATAGTAGAGAGTCTCTCATTTCGTTACTTTCATATACTAGTTGGAAATTTTCATTATAGAACTTGGCTTGTATATTCCAGTGATGGGCTTCCTCAAATTGCCCCAGGTCTTCGCGAGCAAGCGAGTTGGATGCACACCCACTTAGTTTCTTTTTGAGCTTTCATATACTTATAGCTCTAGTGCATCAGTTGCATGGCAATCCTTACTCACCCACATTGATATCTATTGATGGGCATCTCCATAGCCCGTTGATATGCCTAGTTGATGTGAGACTATCTTCTCCCTTTTTGTCTTCTCCACAACTACCATTCTATTCCACTTATAGTGCTATATCCATGGCTCACGCTCATGTATTGCGTGAAGATTGAAAAAGTTTGAGAACACCAAAAGTATGAAACAATTGCTTGGCTTGTCATCGGGGTTGTGCATGATTTGAATATTTTGTGTGGTGAAGATGGAGCATAGCCAGACTATATGATTTTGTAGGGATAACTTTCTTTGGCCATGTTATTTTGAGAAGACATGATTGCTTTTTAGTACGCTTGAAGTATTATTATTTTTATGTCAATATTAAACTTTTATCTTGAATCTTTCGGATCTGAATATTCATACCACAATTAAGAAGAATTACATTAAAATTATGCCAAGTAGCACTCCGCATCAAAAATTCTATTTTTATCATTTACCTACTCGAGGACGAGCATGAATTAAGCTTGGGGATGCTTGATACGTCGCCAACGTATCTATAATTTTTGATTGCTCCATGCTATATTATCTACTGTTTTGGACATTATTGGGCTTTATTATCCACTATTATATTATTTTTGGGACTAACCTACTAACCGGAGGCCCAGCCCAGAATTGCTGTTTTTTTTGCCTATTTTAGGGTTTCGAAGAAAAGGAATATCAAACGGAGTCCAAACGGAATGAAACCTTCGGGAACGTGATTTTCTCACTGAACATGATCCAGAGGACTTGGACCCTACATCAAGAAACAAAAGAGGAGGCCACAAGGTAGGGGGCACGCCCTCCACACTCATGGGCCCCTTGTTGCTCCACCGACATACTCCTTCCTCCTATATATACATACGTACCCCCGAATGATTAGATACGGAGCCAAAACCCTAATTCCACCGCCGCAACTTTCTGTATCCACCAGATCCCATCTTGGGGCCTGTTCCGGAGCTCCGGCGGAGGGGGAATCGATCACGGAGAGCTTCTACATCATCACCATAGCCCCTCCGATGAAGTGTGAGCAGTTCACCTCAGACGTACGGGTCCATAGTTATTAGCTAGATGGCTTCTTCTCTCTTTCTAGATGGCTTCTTCTCTCCTCAAAATGCCCTAGGCTTTGTGATCAAGCAAGTTGGATGCGCACCCACTTAGTTTCTTTTGTTGAGCTTTCATATACTTATAGCTCTACTGCATCCGTTGCATGGCAATCCCTACTCACTCACATTGATATCTATTAATGGGCATCTCCATAGCCCGTTGATACGCCTAGTTGATGTGAGACTATCTTCCCCCTTTTCGTCTTCTCCACAACCACCATTCTATTCCACCTATAGTGCTATGTCCATGGCTCACGCTCATGTATTGTGTGAAGATTGAAAAAGTTAGAGAACACCAAAAGTATGAAGCAATTGCTTGCACTACAAAAAAAATACACTTCCGTGATGATATGTGTTTGTCACAGTAGGTCGCGTTTTCTGTCATGCATGTACATCCATGACAAATTTATGACAGAATCAAGATAGTCATACATGTGCTGTCGTAGAAGTGTTCCATGACATTGCCAAAATTATCATCACGGAAGTGTCCACTTCCATGACGATAAATCGCGCGTCACAGAAGTGCTTTCATCAAGGGTGACCGACATGTGGCATCCACCGTAACGGAACGTCGTTAAGCTATCGGGTCGGGTTTTGGATCCGATAACCCGTTAACAGCCCCGACCAATGGGGATTTTCCACGTGTAAAATCATCATTGGCTGGAGGAAACACGTGTCGGCTCACCGTTGGGACAGATGTCATCCTCTCATTGGACCGAAGGCGCCTATGATACGGCGACACATGGCACGGCCCAACAGAGGCCCATTCCTGTGAAAAGGCCAGCCCGTTTGACTTGGTCAAAAGGTGGCGGGCCGGCCCACGAAAAGCATGTTAACGGCCTGATCGCATATAGCCCATTTATAGCCCGCTAACCCAGGGCCCGTTACGCCCTATCCGAATTAGGCCCAGTAGTGTCATCTGGGCCATCCAATATGATTCAGCCCATTTTAACTTTCGGCCCATGTGTGGCCCATGACTTCTTTCGGCCCATATGAGGACCTTTGTAACTCTTGGCCCATTAACGGTCCGTGGTGAAACTGGCCCGTAATGAACAGTGTATAACTTTATACCCATTAATGGCCCGTTATTCCATTGGGCCGTTTCCAGCCCAAGTTATCTTTCGGCCTTCTCAAGGTCCATTGATTCTTGGGCTCATTTGCAGCATTCGGTTACATACGGCCCGTTATTGTCATTTTCTGCTTGTGGGCCAAATTCAGCCCGTCGTTACAGTCGGCCCGTTTGCGGACCGTTAATGCGTTGGGCCATTTTCATGTCAAAAAAAACCCGTTGGGCTGTTTTCATAGAGTTATCAAATACGGCCTATTAACGGCCTGTTATGGTCCACGGATAGTACGACCCATGATTGGCGAAATGATGATATGCCCCGTAGAAGGCCCATGGATCCTACGGCCCGTATGAGGCCCATGGATAGTACGGCCCGTAGAAGGCCCATGGATCGTACGGCCCGTAGAAGGCCCATGGACCCTACGGCCCGTAGAAGGCCCGTGGACCCTAAGGCCCGTATAGAAGGCCGATGGATCATACGGCCTGCAGGAGGCCCATGGTTACAATAGTCCGTGTGTTGCCATGATTATTTTGGCCTAGTTACCAAAAATAGGCTATTGTGGCCACTAGAAAAAACAGAAAAAGAACTGTAGTGACTACAAGCAAACAACTAAACGAGACAATAAGGAAATAAATAAGCAAGCAATTAATGCTAGCCTATTACCGCTATTACACATATTACATCCACTGAGCATCAAAGTTCGCCACCAGTGCAAATATAGGGAACAAAGCAGCACATTACATACACTGGCCGTTAAAATTGGCCACCAATGCAAATAAACGCGGCAGCAAAACACGAGCATAACTGAAACAACTTCAGAAGAACTCAAGAAACGTTATCCTGGCATGCTGGCAATAAGCTTAGCAAGCTGATTAGCTTTGTCCTGTTTGGCGCTAAAATCCTCCAACGCTTGCTGTTGCACCAGAAATTATGCATCTGAATGCTCTAGGGACTTCCGCAGTCCTTCCGCTTCTTTTCGCATCATAGCTGATCGATGTCTTTCAGCTTGTAGTTGAGACTCAAGAAACCGAACTGATTCAGACCATGAGTTTGAATAGCTTGTGGAAGCGCTAGTGGCCAGTAACTCGAACACTAAACCAAGACAGGACTTTGGGGTTGTCTCGCTGTCTTCAAGATAGTCTTCCTTAGCTGTTTTATCAGCTTTGTTGGAGACCAATAAGGATGTGTCACTATCCTGAACCTTATCTGCATTACTTCCTTTACCATTGCTTAATAAGGCACTCTTCCCTAATATTCTATCAGCATTCTAAAAGAAGAAACAAGCAGACACATAACAAGTTTAGCATGTACTAGTATATGAAACTCATTTCGGTGAACCAGTTCATTAGTAAGGTGGACATGATTCAACTACCAAGTCTTCTATTGCCAAGTACTAGTACATAATAAAAGCATCAAACAAACATATATCTATGTCCTATGGTCACTGCATTGTCTTGCCAAATCAAAATAAAGACACGGTTCAAATCATATCAGTTCAAGACAAAGCAGCAGTGAAAGAATACAAAGCGTGGGAAACAACACGGCACAACAAGATTTCAGATGGGTACCACGGGTCTACATGTACAACAACACTATTGGCTCTGTTGTGATGCTAGTAATGTGCATGATATGAAAGTCAACTGTATACACAATTGAAATTGAAATCAACAGAGCTATTGATAAGAGCAAACCTGTTAAAGAAACATGCGTGAACATACTTGCTATGCCATTGGAGTTTCAATTGGATCCTTCAATTTAAAAATAAGTTTGTATGAGTAAATATAGTGATACAAGAGCAAAGCAATCATAGTTAAAAAAAGGTGCGCCTAAGCGAGCGCTTAAGCGCGCCTAGGCTCTAAGCGTTGGCAAAACGCATTGCGCAATTAACTATGCATAATCTGTTCATAACTGCGCATAAGCATGCGCTTTGGTTAGTAAAGCGCAAGGTGGTGGCAAAACGCACAATTAACGCCTAGAGCTTTTTTGAACTATGATAGCAATGGAATCTTAAATTAGAACAGTTGTTCTTCAGGTTTAGGCACTTGTTCTACATGAACAGAGTACAGTAAGACACAAGAATATAATACTTAAAATAGAAAATGAACTCATAGACCTTACCACATTCTTTGTTCGGGACCAGTACAGAACAAGGCGTTCCCAGTCATCGTCTAGTAAATGTGTCTCAGGAGAACGTAAGGGAATTTGATGAGTTTGTTTGCCGGTGAAGTACGTTTTCTTCAGGTAATTCCGATACTGCCACCAAGCATTCTTGAAGATAGCAGAGGTATTAGCACAGGTTACCTCATCCTGAGTTTCCAAATCAGTCCTTCTCTATAGAGAAAAATGGGAAAATTTGTTGTATTATAACCATCATGGAGGTAGGATGTATGAGACGAAGCAAAGTAATTGCCATGAATAACATTACTTACACATAACTCCTGGACAAACACTTGAAACCGGCATTTTCCTTCATCTTCAGTATAATATTTCCAAGATGGGAAGATATGCACATACGATTTAACAACATCAAATGCGATAGATGCTAAACTACGACTAGCTGGTTGTGCTTCCTCCACAGGAATAGGCGTACTAACTGGTGGAGTTGGGGTTTGCCGTGATAGTACTGGCCCTTTGGGCACTGGAGCTGCCTTACTAACTGCTCTTGTTTGGGAGCTCTGTGGTGGAGATGGTGCTGTGTCAACAGGAACTAGGTTACTATCGGCTGGGGTTAGATTGGGTGAAGCTGGTTCTCTATCCATCGCAGTAGGGGTACAATCTGCGAGAGTTTGGGTTATGTGTGGTAGGGCTGGTTCTTGTGCATGTACAACCGGGGTGCTATCTCCACCATGAGGTAGCACTATTTTATTTGAAGGCCGTGTTTTTAGTCTGCTAGATACTGGCATCACCCGCTCCAATTCAAATGGCTGATAAACAGGAAACATAGTTGAATGTACAGACATTGTATGAGAGACAGATGCAATAGATAGTGTGGAAAAAAAGAGGGCATGAAATAGTTGACATGTATATTGTTTAACTAAAATGGATAGCATGACATAATTTCACATATATGATGTCTATCTAAACTGGATAGCATAGCATAACATAATTCAAAGATATGATGAATAACTAAACAGGATCGCATGACATAATTCACCTACATGTGATCTAAGTAATCAGGATCGCATCATTTAATTCACATATGTGATTTATATGCTAAACAGAGGGCATTCGATATGATGTCTGAACTAAGGACATGGTGTTGAATATTGTGTATATGATGTCTAAACTATGCAATGCAAGACCCCGTATGCATGATATGAGCAGTATAACCGTGCCAAGTTAGAGCATACACCTCAGTGGGAGAATAGGACTGGTCATCAGTCTCTGAATCCATCTCTGAGGAGCTATCGGGACCCAACAAGAGATTTGCTTCGACAGGTAGCACTGTCTGCTCTGAAGGCCTTGTTTTCACTCCAGATTTTTCCATCTCCCACCCAAATGGCTGATTCACAGGAAGAGTAGTTTAATGTACAAACATTGTCGACAAATGGAAATGTAATGAAGAAAAGGATGGGAAAGATATCATTCAAATATATGATGCCTGGTTAAACAGGATGGCATTGCACATTTCACATATATTATGGCTGGCTAAAAGACATGAGACTGCATAATTCCCATATATGATATAGAAACTAAACATGTGGCATTACGGAACATGTCTAAACTAAGTAGATGACATATATGATGTCAAAAGTAGGCACTGCAAGGAAACATATGCATGATATGACTAACATCATCATGCCAAGGTAGAGCAAACACCTTGGGGTAAATAGGAGTGGTCAGCGGCGTCTGAATCCGCCTCAGGATAGATATCTTCCTCTGGATTACAATCTGGAGAGGGGTGGGGAGGGTCTGCCATTGAACCCACCATGGAGCGATGTCTGCATGACATTGTATTGCCGCGCAAAACTCTTCTATTTTTCTCTACATGTTCAGCATGACTGTGTACAATATCTGACATGCATACGAAAAAAAATATGGTGATATTATGTAAGGAGAGCATGCAGAAATTTAGAGTGATGGTAACAACTAGTGGATCGACGTTTTTCCGTTGAACCAAAATAGCCCTAATGGATCGACGTGAATGTATAGTAATAAGTGATGCAACAAGTGTACAACCTCTTTGTCGTAGCCATGTCGACCTTAGCATCATTGGGTTGGTCGCTGAAGCAGTTGAGGCAGAGGTGGCTGTCGCAGGTGTGGAGAAAGATCTGAGGAATCTGTAGACGGCGTCCAGGGCACTGCTCTGTTGAGATGGATCGTTCTGTCGTTGGAGCAGCTCCGGTGAGCCGTAAGACGTCAAGGCTGAAGCAGCACAAGACAAATATCATCAATCTCAAGTGGGATTCTAATAGCATCTCCAATAGATGATGTAAAATGGACGTAAAATTAACATCACCAAAAACCACCTGACTACAACAGATGAGGTAAAAACTATTGACTCTGAACTTAACTATCGAAACTGAAATTTATTGTGGAATCTGAATGCTACTGTCGAAACTAAACGCAATGGTAGCAAAGAGGCACTTGACATGTAGTTTAGGGAGGGCCTACAGTTCATCTTCAACCTGCACCCCCTGAGCCGCCAGCCACCACCGGCCGAACCGCCGGCCCCAGCGCCGCCTCGCCACCCCGAAACAACTCGCCACCGCCGCCCCGGCCAGCCCTCTAGGCCCTCCCATGCTGAACCCTAAGATAGATAGTGGGGTACCTCTCAGACGAGCCCCCGTCCCCTCTGCGGGTGGTTCTTCCTTAACTCCGGCGAGCCCCCCAACCCTTGAAAATCGACTGACCCAAAAGTCGATTCAGTCGACTGAAGTGTGGCTTAATCGGAGCAAAGCAGCAGCAAGAGCGAGGGGGAGAGCAGCAGCAGCTAGGCGAGCGAGCGATCGAGCGAGAGCCGGAGCAGTAGCAGTAGATCCGGCTGGTATGGACGCCGCCGCTGAAGGGGCCTCGCATTAGTGGAGAGCCGCCGTGGAGATGTCGCCCGCGACGCTGGCTTCAAGGTAGCTGCTCCATGGGGGTGCGAGATGGAGCACCATCGGCGCGGGGAGGTCGAGTTAAGGAGAAGGTGCGATGCGATGAGTGTACAACCTCTTTGGTGGCGCCGAGTAGGCCTCGGCTTCGTCCGAGGAGTCGGTGAGGATGTTGTGGTTCCAGTGGAGCAGGTTAAGGCAGCGCTGTGGGGATGGAGCAGCCGCGATAGACGAGGCGATCGTCGGAGCAGCTCCTTGGAGGTGGAGGACGGGGCAGCTGAACCGGCGGGACGGCGAGATGGACGAGGGATCCTCATCCGGGGAGGTGGACGAGGGACATGGAGCTGTTGCGGTGGACGACATCGTCAGGGAAGAGGCTCCCGCTGGGCAGCGGTGATGTGGCAGACGGAGGAGGGTGGGGTTTCGCGGCTGGAGCAGAGAGGTTATGGCGGCCTGGGATTTCGAATGGCGAAAAGGGGGCGATGGGAGGGGGTGAAGCATGACATAGGGGCGCGCTTGTCCAAAATGTAGGGTGTGTTACAAAAGTACCCCCCCCCCACCGATTTGAACTACCGGCCCTTTCAGCTCAGGGTTAGAAGGGGGATTTCGCGTGTCGGGATTTGGCAGCTGGAGGGAGTTTTCGCGCGCGTTGTAATTTCGGGATAGCAAGGCGCGGGTTGTGAAGGCGCCAGTTTTGGGAGCATGATATCTGAATTTTCGGGATATAACAAGACGCGGGTTGAATTTTAGGGACAAGCCTAACGTGTAGTAATATTGTACTTGTACGTACGAAATCAATTCACACTTCCCTCAACCAAAAAGAAAACGAAAAAAATAAAACTATTCACACCACACAAAGAGAGTCTTGCCCCGTTTTACTATACAAATGCTATTCAAAGCTACTCCCTCCTTCCATCTATATAGGGCCTAATGCGTTTTTCGATGCTAACTTTGACCAAATATTAGAGCAATGATATATGACATGCAACGTACACAAATCACATAATTAAATTCGTCTGTGAAAGGTTCTTTCAATGATATAATTTTCACATTGTGCATGTCATGTACTATTAATCTTGTCGATAGTCAAAGGCGGTCTTAAAAATCTCATTACACCCTATATAGATGGAAGGAGGGAGTATGAATCCATGTTATGTCCGATTAAATTTTTTCGCTTGCTGTATAATGCATGTAACCTACTCATACCAACATTTTAGGGCATTCCAAATGTCTATACTATCGCTGCAATTCGGACTAAATTTGAATTCGTTTCTCTATTTCAATAAGAATCTACAATTAATCATGATTGTTGCCAACTTTAACCATCATAGTTTCCTTGCTATCCGCCAGATATAAATCGGACAGTCTATAATGCAGGATGGCAGGCACACCATCATCAACAAGTCCGTTTTTTGTAAGAGTAGAGATAAAATATATTAAATGTAGTATAACATGTTCATAACCACACCATGTGTATCACTGTTATATATATTCACACATGCGTCGGTTTGAAACACTATGATAAATTCTTCAAATATCCGAATTCGCTTTTTATAATGAAGTATATATGATCTCTATTCGTCTTTTACACCCACACAACCCTCTTATCTTTGTAGCTAGCGCTAACTTTCTCTTGTGCATGCACACGCCCGCATCCCTCTCACCCTCCCTCAGCATTCTCTAGATCCATCGCGCAAATTCGTCTTTTCACTTTAGGTCGTTCACCCACGGTGTGTGTAGGCCCCGCAGCTCCTTCTTTACGGCACACATCGATCGATATGCCTCTCTAGCCAGGTGTGCCTAGCACAAACACAAGCTTCCCTTCTTCTCTTGTCACCGTCCATGCCTCACTCCCACCACTCTTTTCATCATTCTCGTACTCGCACACTCCTCCCCCTCGATATAGTATGCCTCTCGTACCACCTCCTACATGAATCCCTCTGTCTCTATCCTTCTCCTCGTGCCTCATTTGCTTCTAACACACACATACAGGTATACCGATCGATCTCCCAACATATATCTAGATCGACTTTAACTACCCCCCATCGATCGACGTACCTCACAAGTTATGTCTCTCCTTTCTCTAACAAAGGGCGATTGATCTTCCTATGTAGTTACGTCTGCTTACCACAGCCACATCGTCCCCCCTCATCATTCGTGCATGCCTCCTGACCCGTCTCTCACACGCACGTGCACAGACAACAAGCAGCCATCTCCTCTCTTATTGATATTGCGGGCGC
Source organism: Triticum urartu (assembly GCF_056163025.1). Lineage (NCBI taxonomy): Eukaryota > Viridiplantae > Streptophyta > Magnoliopsida > Poales > Poaceae > Triticum > Triticum urartu. Next base: position 82,162,164 of record NC_141874.1, read on the forward strand.
GCCCTCCGTTTGTCTAGCAAGCCTATCCCACCATTTGTTAGAAGCAACTCCACTACCACCCCCTCCAACACTCTAGCTCTGTCTCTCTCCCAACCTTATTCCTCTCTTGCACATATGCATGGATGCCGATCGATCTCCCTTAATACATGAGGCAAATGGATCTCCTTAATACATGAGGTAGGCCTCTCTCCTCCTCCACACATATACCAGCCATTGTACCTCTATAGTTAATTGGGCCTCCCTCTTCCCCCACCACACACCGATAGTCGAGCGCTGCAGGTAGGTATCCATGCCATATAGACAAACTACACATGTCCCATCTCACGTTCCAGTAGGCCAGCCACTCTATATCTTTGACGTGGGCACACACAAATTCGATGGCACTCTTTATCGATCACGCGCGCACACACACACAGACACACACACACACATCATCCCTCTCTGAGATTCTATGGACACCTCAAGCTGATGATACCTCCACTCTCTTCTCGTGGATCGCCCCCTCTATATACTCCCTCCGTTCTAAATTACTTGTCTTGGATTTGTCTAGATACGGATGTATCTAGACTCATTTTAGTGCTAGATACATACGTATCTAGACAAATCTAAGACAAGTAATTCGGAATGGAGGGATTATATGTTATATCGATGACTCTATTTCACACACATTGCATATGTTACATTTTTTGATTGACCCCCCCCAAAAAAAACTCTCAAGAACCCACACACTATATCTCTCTAGGTTTGTATCTCTCTCACACAACCCCACGTAGGTGGTGTACGTATACAAGAAGAGAATAGGTGCACCGTGCACGTATTCACGCTTCGTGCCCAGCCACACCCGCGCCGGTACACGGTGGAGCTCATTTCTTTACGAAATGGCAGCCCACGTGCTAATTTGAATGCCTGTAGCGGTTGTTTACCTAGGGAGGTCGTGTACCACACGTGCATGAAACAAAGTTCGACTTGACGCGTTGCCGCATTATTTTTAAATAAAGTTATATCACTCAATGGCACATACACAGAATATAAAACGATTTTTATGGAGAAAAAGGTAGTCCGCTCACTATATACAATGGAGCCTGCCTGCCTGGTTTGTCGCTCTTCAGAGTATCTCACACAAGGCTGCGGTGGCCTCTCTCTCTCTCTCACTATTGGTCACTGATCCGGCCGCATCCCGTCCGCCGGGAGAAAGGGAGTGCGGTGGCCTCTCTCTCTCTCACCATTGGTCACTGATCCGGCCGCATCCCGTCCGCCAGGGGAAAGGGAGGAAGTGCATCGTTTCTCTGTTCGACGGCGCCGAGGCAGCACGTCCCGATCTGCGGTACACGCCGTTCTCTCTGACCAAGCTCCAGCGCGGCAGGGCCTACGCCACCTGGTCGCAGATTCCGCCCGCCGCCGCTCACCTAGTTACATCCCGACGACCTCCAGGTATCCCCTCCGGCCTTGCTCCACTGCCCGTCTTCCCACGTCGCTGCATGTGGATCTTCCATAGTTCTTTGCCCAAAACGTAGCTCGTCCGGCGTACCTTCCATATTGCATTCTCATTCTCACACCGTTTTAGACAAACACAACCGTGTTGCTATGTTCCCTTAGGACAAGGAATATGCTTCTTTTTTGTCATCGCATGTGTCATCAACTGTTATTGGCAAGTAATTGTTTCCTTTCTACCTCTTTTTTGCAAACAGGGCTATCCATTTCACCTCGTTGCTATCGCGACCTTTTGGTGAACTGCACAAATCACTTTTTTCTTAAGAGTGTTTTGTGCGGTTGTACTAAAATGTCACATGGGCAACGTCTCTACATTTCAGTGCGACTGCACAAAGGGAGATTGGTTTTGCTTTATCCTCCTCATCCAACTCCGAGCCTAATCTTCTCCAACTAGTTAGTCTTAAGAGAGACTGCAAAGGTGACCGGCTCCTACTTGTGTGTTTATTGTTTCATCAGCAGTCCTCTATTATCGTAATCACATTTAATATCTTTGGAATAGGGACGCTCAGCTCTATTTTAGTGGAACTGCACAAAATGATCGGAATGTTGCATGCTCCAGACAGCTACTTTTTTCCCAACATGCCTTGTTGATTTAGACAGAGCTGGGGGGACGTTGCTGCCAATGAAAGCATGGATCAATTTTAATTTAACACCTTCTCACAACTCTGTCTTCAGTTGTGATGTAATTATTAGCTCTGATCTGCTAATAATTAACATGCATTAGCAAGGAAGTTAGTTTTTTATTGTTTCGGAAAGAGCATCGATGGCAAGACACGTGAAACAAAAGCGGAAAGCTCACACCATTGTACAATTTCATGTCGCTGGAAAATTATTTGTATAGTACGTTAATTATGTAAACAAATGATGGAAGCTTGATAGCATTGCCAGAAGCCTCTTCATCATCCGGTTCCATGTGCCATGCACAAAATTATACTCCTTCGTTCCTAAATATTTGTCTTTTTACAAATTTCAAACGGGCATATTTTAGAGTGTAGATTCACTCATTTTGCTTCGTATGTGTACTCCCTCTGTTCCTAAATATTCTATTCATCTTTCTAGAGATTTCAACAAGTGACTACATACGGAGCAAAATGAGTGAATCTACACTCTAAAATATGTCTATATACATCCGTATGTGCCAGTCCATTTGAAATCTCTAAAAAGACAAATATTTGAGTAGTCACTCGTTGAAATCTCTAGAAAGACAAATACTCCAGAGTATATTTAAGAACCGAGGGGGTAGTGCACAACCGCATGGGAGACTCAGCCCGGTCGTTGCGCCGCATTAATAGTGAGTAATGAGCAGTCAAATCATAAGCCCCACCTTTCCCACTATAAGTTGCTCTGAAGAAGCAACCATTAATACGCTCTTCTTTGAATCCGCTCATACTACTCCATCTGTCACTGTTTATATAGCGCGCTTCAGAAAAAAGAAAAAATCTGTGGGACCAAGGCGACTAGCGCTCGGCCTGAAAAATAGCATTGGTTGTTATAGCACGGCGTCTATTACTAGAGGGAATAATGCATACACACATGCATGCAGTGCTCCACCCCGGGTACACACATGCATGCACTTACTCCACTCCGTAGTAGTACAATACATGGAGAGAAAATTGTGAACTTGATTGCGGTTACCACGCCCTAATTAATTGAGCATTAAACCAAACACGTCTAAAGTCTCTCTGGTGGTGGAAATGCATTGAGAGAAATGCATCATAATGAAGCACGCCCTGTAAACTATAACGGAGGGAGGAGTAGTATGAAGGTGCAAAACCAAGTACGCGTATGGTCAGTCGGTCAACGCACGTCCTCTTGGCATATTACTGACATGTGGGACAAGAGTATGAGCAAACCGGTCTCAATTGACGGCAAAGAGCCAACCCGCCGTTCCTTGAGAGAGACGAGGGGGCTGTTTGGTTCTCAGCCTAAGGTTTCCACGTCTAACCTTAGTCATGCCACAACACCTTAGGCATATGTTTGGTTTATTGCCACACTTGTGGCTTGCCACACTTTTCTAGTTATACGGCCCACACACTACAAGAAATACGGCCAATTATGACTCCCCATTTTGGTCGTTAATTCGTCATTGTTTTCGTTTATTGACCTTTTTTGACCAAATTTGGAAGGTCAATAGTTGACCGTCAAGAATGAACAAACGTGACCTTCTCTGGAATTTTGGTCATGGCTGCCCTTGACCAAAATTTTGGTCGTTAAATCTTTGACGAAAATTATGGTCACTACTAATGAGCCTAGTCCACGTAGGATCTAATGTGGCCGAGCCAACTTGGCACATGCGATGACATGGATACCATGTAGGATCGGTCCAAATCAGTTGTTTTAATGGGTTGAGCCCAATAATTCAGCCCACTTTTAAATTTACTTTTGGGCCACAAGCATGGGCCGAGCCCAATAGATCAGTTCTTGGGCTGTGGTGTGCAACCCATTTATTTAATCCATCATTAACTGGGCCAGCCCTTTTATCTACCCAACAAAAACATTTTGATTTTTTCCATATAAAAATATATTTGGCCTTGAAACAGTCCAACCCACTCACACAATTTATTTTTTCAATCCAGCCCTTATTGAAGGGCGACCAACAACAACCAACAGTATCTCAAAAACAAAAATACATTGGCAATTTGGCAGTCAGCCAACACATGAGAATATAATGATGATAATAATAATAATATAATTCTCTAGGATTTCAATAAGTTAGGCCCAGCAGTATCATTACACCATAGGTTCATAAGATGCACCAACCAATATAACACAACCAGTAGCTTAGTATTATTACCCCATGTTCATAAGATGGCACATGTCCATATTGTGCACTAGTAACCAGTAACATAAGATGGCACCAACCAAAACAACACATCCAGTGAGGGAATCTGCTGGAGGGCCATTCTTTAGTGAGAAAAGATCAGCAACAACATCACTCTTTGGTTCTTCACCTTCTGGTACCTCTTATTCCATAGCACTTTCCATGTTAGCCTGACATTTAAAGAAAGATCTACACATGAGCACAGTACTATGTCCATCAATATATTGCAGTTGGTTATGAATGACTAGGAAACTTTATAAGCAAACTATTCAAGAATAGATGTCCTAGTAGCAGAATTTAAGAAGCTAACATCATGATACTAATACAACACCTGACATTTTGAAAGAAAGACTGGAAAATCTAAACTGCACACGACGCACACCCGCGTCCCGGGAGGCAACTGCTGCACGAGATTAGCTACAGTGCGGTGCACTGTTTGCTCAATACAGACTAGCAGTGATTTCTACATGGGATGGCCAACACATGATTTTGTATATATCTCTAGAATAGAATGTTGACAAAATAATAATCCAATCTACATGCTACTAATTAGGTAGTAGTTATTCAAAAAGTTTGTAGCAGGCAAGCAGAACAAATCAATCTTGGCAATTACAATTTTTTTGCAGGTTACTATTAGCTACATGAAATAAGCATGGCACCAAGTTTACCAAACAGGTAAGCATGCAAAACAAACCGTTGTTGAAATTTAAATCAGGCACGTAGCTTAAATGGGAACATGTAGCAGACAAGAACGTAGTACGTTTCAGGAGCACATATGTTGTTTCTTTAGTACAATATACAATATCAAATAAATCCACTGCAACAAGTCCTAATCATTTCATTCAGATCATATATGAAATGACACGAGTTTCTCCATTCTAAAAGCTAGTAAGATAGATGCTTCAAGCAATCAATAGACAAATAATCAGAGAGTATACAATGCTCTCTCTTAATTACCAGTGTCCAACGACAAAGCAATGCCTGTTGGACTGCGACAGGGACTGAAATTGACTGAATAATGTCACATTTTGAGTACCAAAAATATGTGCAATGCGATTAGGAAAGGAAACATAGCAGCCATGAAACAGAGGACTGGGACAAACAAACAAACTATAACAAAACATGAATCATATACTCTACTATTTTGAATGAACCATCTCTATCAGATCCTCGAGCAGAGATCATATAATGCGATCAAGTGTAGCAAGGACGAGGTAAACAAGCCACATCAACACGGTAGAGAATACTAGAAACTGACTATCGCTTGAGCTGACCCCTCCGCTTTGAGAGGACGATGATCTGTTTATTGAGCGTCTTTCTGGTTGTGTCCTTAAGGAGAGGGCAGTGGCAGGAGCGGCCACAAACATGGAAATTAGTTGGACCCACGACTCGTGTACGCTCTCACCACCAGAGAGGAGGTGCATTGCATACAAGCTCCTTTGGGTCTATGAGAGCTAGAGCGAGGTGGGGTCAGTAAAAATCAAGGATGCTGTTGTTCTGGGTCAAGCTAAGTAAAAAAATCAAGGGCATAACAGATTCAAGTCAACAAAAATTAATATGTGCACGTGATAGGAAAGATCACAGGAAATAGACTACCCTGATCAAGTATACTATAACATCGAAAAAGTCAAACAAGCTCATTGTACATTTTATTTTTTAGTGTGAGACACAATAAGCATAAGTAGCCACTAGCAAAATAACGTGCTATCTACATGCCCTATTATCTGCAACAATGACATTAGGCGATGAAGAACAATATATTTCCAATGCAATATGTTAGCCAAACACACCCTGCCACGCCAATCATCTCATGATCCAATAAAATGTCTAGAAAAATCTATTGAATGGCATCAGTCCAGATTTATATCTGGTGTGCTAGTAAATCTGGACGATCGATGAACATCAAACATATCAAGAAAAACAGTACATCAAGGCATCGACCTAATTTCAGTAAGCAAATCAACTCAATTTAAAGAGCTAGATGGCAGCTAAAAACTAACTCCAAATCTATCTATATTCTTATATATTGTACGAATAAGCTAACAACTAACTCCAAATATATCAATACACTTATATAACTCTGAATCTAGATGACAGCAAATTAACACAATTTAAAGAGCTAGGTGACAGACCATTGTGGGAGTTGACTATAAGTCACGCTCTTCCACTCGCATCAGATGTAGCCTAGCTCACACTACTCTATGCAGTCGTCGACGCCAACTATGCATTCATAGCCGCTCTCACTCGCTGCTTTTGCTGGTCTCCTGTTGCATATGGGGCTGCCATAAAGTGCTACACATTCATCAGTCTCCAACAAAGAGTAGAATAGGAACACAGTTGGTGCTACTATCATTGTTGTTGGTTGGTTGCTCAATAAACAGAAACGGCTCGTTCTATTCCATGGTTGATACAGTCATTCACAGTAATAGATCAACATGAATATAATTTCAATTGTATCCTAAATGTTTATTAATCAAAATCATATCCATGCATGCTCATGCAGGCAAGCCGACCTTGGCAAAGACAAGAGGCATACAGCTCATCATGCAAGAGAAACTATAAAAACAACATGTCCGGATCTCAATGAACTGCAGATACGACACTTATTATGGAACGGGGGGAGTATATTTGTTGAAATCATATATGAGGAAATTGTTAGATCAAAGAATTAATGTGAATAAAGTTGTTCTAACTATAGATATTTATCACTTCTTCTAAGTAGAGAAGACAACCAAAGATGAAATAACACTGACTAAATTCAAAACATGTGGAACAATTAAGATTGTTCATGCCATTTCTTTTGCTAAACCAAGTACAATTTCCTGAACCAATGTTGCCAAAGGGTGTTTTCATTTTCTTTTTGCACAAAAAGTTCATTTTTCATTTCCCGAGTGCGAAAAACTGTTTTTTAAGAAACTACCAAATATTTGTTGCAAAATAGCACCATTCGATTTTTCAAAAATATTAGACCATATTTTATGTCAAAGTAACCAAATGGTCGCACGTTAATAGCTTTCCGTCCACATCTCGTCAAATTGACAAATTTCTGCCGATTCAGCAGTAACTGGATCAATTTTTAACTACAGCTACCTCACAATTAACAATTTCAAGTGCTTGGTTAGAACTTTTTGAATACATAGTCAACATTTTTTATACAACATTTAAATATTTTTAAATACAAGATTAATATTTTTAATACATTGTTAATATTTTTATTTACACATTTTAACATTTTCAAATGCTTGATTTATGTTATTATATAATTGTTTAACATTTTTGAAATGCTCGGTTAACATTTTTAAATACATGATCAACTTTTTCCACACACATTGTATTTTTTTTGTACATATGGTAATCATTTTCTTTATACACATGTAAGATTTTCAAATGATTGGTTAACATTTTTTCAAACATTTTATGTGAAGTTTGTTTTTAAATATATATATATATAGAATAATTGGAAGTATAAATAATAAACAAAAGTAAAAAAAGAATGAACGAACAAAAAACAGACCAAAAAACGAGCCGCGGCCTAGTACTTGGCCCACTCGGCGAACAAAAAATATAAAAGAAAAAAAGGTGCCCTTGTCCCACCAAAGGCCCAAGCCCACTCGACACTACCCATTAAGGGCGTGTTCGGAATCTCTCCCGTCTGCTAACTCCGCTCCGCGCGAGGAGCGTGGTCTGAGCCGCTCCCAACAATATTGTTGGCGCTCCGTCCGCTTTGGGAGAGGCTGGGGCAGAGCGGATAGTATCCGAACGGGCCTAAATAGGTTACGGGCGAGAATGTACCTGTGTGTTTGTTACAGTCTGGTGGTTTGTCTCCTTAGGGGAACTCGGCTGGTAGGTAGTTCAAATCACGTGGTGTGGTTTCTTTTTTGCTTTATTCACCTTTGTGGGACGGGTCCTTTTTCTTCTTTGAGAGTGGCGTTTTGGCGCAGTGGCCTTTCTTTCTTGCTTTATTCACCTTTGTGGGACGGGTCCTTTTTCTTCTTTGAGAGTGGCGTTTTGGCGCAGTGGCCTTTCTTTCTTGCTTTATTCACCTTTGTGGGACGGGTCCTTTTTTCTTTGAGTGGCATTTTGGATCTTAGATGTAGATACACCTATTATGAAATATGTATAGAAAAAATCTCGTGTGTACATCTGGACATCCTATGTTCGCACACAAAATTTCGGTGAACAAGGGCATTTTTGTTGCATGTGTAAAAAAGATTACAAATGGCTTGTGAATATTAATAGCTGTAATCAACCATCAAAAATTGTGTTTTTCTCACAAGCCACAAAAAATGTCATTTTTCATCGAAATTTGGTGCACACACATATAGTATCCGGATTTACATGTGGGATTTTTTCTCGAATTTTTTTAACTTTTTAAAATATGTATTTAGACAATGGGTGCATATACACCTATGAGCCAAAGTGAATGTTTGCCTTTTTCTGCTTTATTCACCTTTGTGGGACGGGTCCCACATGTCATTTGTACTGTGTTAGTTGGCCCCGTCTGTAAATGTAGACCCATTTTAGTCAACAAGTCAATCTATGGACGAACTGACGCTACAACCGAATCATAAGCAAAAATGACACGACACATAGGTAAAATTGATGATGTGGAGATCCAGTCATCCATGTTACAACACCATGACCATCTGGATTGGTCGTAATCAGCTAGAAATAAGGTTATCGACCACTGTTGTCTGCTTATGACCATTTTGTGTAAGGCAATTACGGCCTTTTTGACCAAAATAGTCAACTATGGTTTATGGTTCCGACTCTCCTAAACAGGCCATGACCAATTGGATCGAAATGGTCATAGATTTATGATGATTTCTTCCACGGTCACTGCCAGAAGGTCACAATTGAGCATATTTCTTGTAGTGACAAGTCATAGGCTCAAATTTTTGCCAAATCTTGCCACACTTGTGGGGGCCATTTTGTTAGCCACACTTTTTGTGGCAGCCACAGTTTGCCTAAGAATAGTTGTCGCAAAGTTAGTCATGAACCAAACAAGCCTGAGGAGCGAGAACACACAGACGAGCTCGCGCGGAGGCCAAGATATATTCGAGCATGGTTGGTTGATCGATATCATTCATTACATGTTGGGCTGCCGTTTTCCGCCCTTCTCCGGAATAAACGTGTACTTTATCAGAGATAAAAAATAAGAGTACAGACGCTCCACCATGCGGTTCTAGTAGTAGTACTACTCGTACTACTGCGCTTGGCTCTTCGCCTCTTCGTGAAGTCGAACAATGATGGTACACCGCATGTTGGGTACTACAGTGTATGCCTCTCACAATCTGACACCGAATGGACTGATGCATGTCCACCGAGGGTAGGTTGCATTAGTCAAAAGGCGTAAGCAAGCTTCACCTTGTCCTGCAAGCTTCTCCTCGTTCTGCGAGTTGACGGGACACACCAAAAAGTAGTGCTCATCCATACTCCCTCCTTTCCGGTTAATATGGCTTCGAAACTACTACGCAGACGATACTTGTTTGGACGAAAGCTGGACGATGGTGAATCCATTGGCATGTCGTAGTTTGCTCATAGGCATGGACGGCTTGATTAGCACTGTCGTGCAAGAATCGTGCACCATGAGTCGTCTGCATAGCAGCGCTCATATGGCTTAATCTTTTTTGCAGGTAAATGAGAGAGCTTTATTCATATATAAGAATTCTTAGGACGATCAGCCAAGACACTGGTCACTAGGAAGCGAGGTACCCCGCAAAAAAGAAGTAGGAAGCGAGGTGTTTCATCAAGCCAGCTCTCGGCCACATTCAAAGTGCAGCAACCACGGTTCGCACGAAGATGCGCCTTAAGGTTTGCTGACCTGTTTACATGCTGAATAACAAAAAAGAGGAAATATTACCGAGCGCTACTATTTGTAATAGGATATGAGCCAGAATTAAGCGAGAATTGTGGCGAGTGTTCCATGCAATCAACTTCCATTATCACATGCGAGAACCCTCGAAGAGAACCAAATGTGTTGAAATTCCTTTATCACATTTTAAAATTATAATAAGAGTGCAGACGCTCCTCCATCCGGTTCATACTAGTATAGCACGTACCTTTATAGACTATAGTAGTAGTACTAGTAAACTTTGCGCTTGGCTGTTCGCCTATTCGGGAAGTCGAACAATAGCACTAGTAGTAGTATAGTGTATGCTTCTGGCAATCTGACACCGAATTAACTGTTGCACGTCCATCGCCTGAGCGAGGGAGAGCTTGCATTAGTCAAATGTTTCTCCTTGTCCTACGAGCCACCGCGCGCAAGCTTCTCCCGTCCTGCAACCTTCTCCTTGTTCGGCAAGTTGACGGGACACAGCAAAGTAATGCCAGTCCATACTGCCTCCTCTCCGGTTAATATGGCTTAATTTCAAACGAGATAAATACACTATCTGTCACTGTCTATTTGTAAAAATACGGCCAGTGGACTTCATAATACACTCATTGCGCTCAATATATATATTTTCTGGTGTTTATACGGTCACCAGCTCACCCTGACTGAGTATGTGTGTGCATGCACGTGTAGGTTGAGCACTTGAGCGTGACCGTGTGTGTTCCATCGTGTGCTCGGACATGCATGCATTAGGGTGTCGGTGTCAAAACCGGAGGATCTCAGGTAGGGGGTCCCGAACTGTGCATCTAGGCGGATGGTAACAGGAGGCAGGGGACACAATGTTTTACCCAGGTTCGGGCCCTCTTGATGGAGGTAAAACCCTACGTCATGCTTGATTAATATTGATGATATGGGTAGTACAAGAGTAGATCTACCACGAGATCAGAGAGGCTAAACCCTAGAAGCTAGCCTATGGTATGATTGTTGTTTCTACGGACTAAAACCCTCCGGTTTATATAGACACCGGAGAGGGCTAGGGTTACACAGAGTCGGTTACAATGGTAGGAGATCTACATATCCATGTCGCCAAGCTTGCCTTCCACACCAAGGAAAGTCCCTTCCGGACACGGGACGAAGTCTTCAATCTTGTATCTTCATAGTCCAGGAGTCCGGCCGACGGTAGTCTGGCTATTTGGACACCCCCTAATCCAGGACTCCCTCAGTAGCCCCCGAACCAGGCTTCAATGACGACGAGTCCGGTGCACAGATTGTCTTCGGCATTGCAAGGCGGGTTCTCCAAATCATGTGTACTTGTTGAATAATGTCTGGTTTCTTGTAGCGCTCCTTGGCTTCTACGCCCAATAATGGCCGTCTTCCACGTGTCAAACGAATACGAAAAGTCAGGGTGTTTCTTATATTTACACCCCTAGTCGTGTGAATGAGCCGCCTATTTAAGGGGACGAGGATTTAGATCCAAACCACACCTTCTCCCCTCCGCAATTCTTCATCAGAGCGTATCCGACAGAGGTCCATTCTATCATGGTCGGCCACCGCAGCTCCTCCTCTCGCCCTTCCAGCCCTCAGCCTGGAGATTGGAAGAGGTGCTCCATCCCGCACAGCGAGCTAGCGACGCTCCAGACCAAGGGATTTCTCCCCCCGGCCGATATGGTCCCGGTTCGAGCCGGACTCGCCACCTATAATGGCGGAGAGCAAGCGGAGAGCGCCCCCAATCCCTCCAAAGGAGAGAGGGTATGCCTTGTCCCTTACTTAATAAGAGGGCTCGGATTTCCAATTCACCCGTTTCTTCAGGGGCTCCTGGAGTTCTATGGCCTCCAGCTGCACAACCTCACGCCTGCCTCCATATTGCATATCACGGGCTTCGTAGCCCTTTGGGAGCTGTTTTTGGGCAGTGAGGCTCATTTCGCGCTGTGGAAAAGGCTATTCTGCCTTGTGCCCCGTTCTAAGAAGGGGTCAATATATCAAGTGGGCGGAGCCGAAGTGTGGCGCATCGCCGGGACCGGATATCTATCCGGAACCCCAAAGAAGGCGTCCGAAGACTGGCCTTCGGAACGGTTTTATATAGAGGACGTCCCGCTACGGGATCCTGTCTGGATCGGCCTCCCTGAGTTCGACAGTGCTCCCCTAAAGAAGCGCCTAAGCTGGCGTCCACGGAGCCCTCAGAGGGAAAGCGACAAGGACGTTCTTTACCTGATGGGCCAGATAAGATTGTTAGCTCATTCCGGACTGACCATGATCAGGGTCATGGCCGCATGCATCATGCGGAGGGTGCAGCCGCTTCAGTATAGAGGCCGTCCCATGTGGGACTTCAACAGGGAGGACGACGCCACCCGCCACGGCCGTAAGGGGCCGGATTCGGCTGCCGCTCTAATAAAGATCTTGTCCACTTTGTACAAGGGAGAAGAGGAGGAATTTCTCCGCGTCAACCCGCAGGGTGGATTTTCTATGTACAATCCCCCAAGTCGGGTAAGTGGACACTTTTACTTGCCCATCCGTTTTATATTCCCATCGTTAAATGTTCAGTCTAACGACTTCAACGCAGGAACTGCGCCAGGCTGTTAAAGAAATAAACATCCCTCCTCCACAACCCAAGGATCCGGGACGGTTCCTCGACCCGGCCTCTCAAGAGGATCCGGACCTATCTGTGGAGCTGATTGATGGGGTGTTTCATCAATTTAGCAAGGACAACGCCTTGGTGGCCATTACGGCTGATTACCCAGGGCTACTCCCAACCTCACAGGTAACTGAGACCGAAGTCCCAGCACTTTGAAAAGGGATCTATCCTCGCGTATTTTCGATTGCCGTATGACAACCGTGTTTTGCAGGGGAGGTCCTTGAGACGGGAGGCCGAGCCTACGGCGACTAGCCAACGAGGGGCGGCAAGGCCCCGTGGGCTGAAAAGAAGTGCGGTCCGGACTGAGACGCCGACGCAAAGGTATAGCGCGCCATCTTATTCCCAGGTGTTATTCCTTCAAGGCATACTAACGCTCGTGCACTCTTCAGGACGAAGAGACCTCGCCGGACTATATCCGGAGAGGTTTCCAATCGCGCCTCCACCAGCCAGGCTCCAAAGCCTGGTCCGGAAGCGGAGGCGAACACGAGGCGTGCACCGGACGCTCCTACGACAGAGGATGCGGACAGGCTGTCTGCCACCAATTCTGAGGTGGAGAGTGCCATGAACCACAGGCGTCGCCGGACAGTTCTTCACGACGCTTGTTTCTCCCAAGAGGCATTGGATGCCTTCAATTTGGGAGATGCGTACCTCCGTGCCGCTCAAAATGGTCTAGCCAGAGCCACGGAGCAATATGTAAAAGACATACGGGTAAGAAAATTTTGGTAACTATATATATATATATACCAGTAGCCCCCGAGACTTGAAACAGTTAGAATAATTGATTTAAGGATCATTTGTTATGCAGATTCTTACAGAAAAGAATACCTTATTGTCCCAGGAGCTGGAAGAGTGCAAAGCCCAACTTGAGGCCGCACTAGCCGCGGCAGGGGAGCCCAAGGAGACCCCCTCTGGTAATATACGCTTCGAAAGATAAGTATTTTGCGAAGTGCGGCGTGGGTGCAAATCTGACAAATGAAATTGCAGATGGCGCCGGATTAAATCCGGAAGAGCAGCAACTCCGACGCCAGCTGAAGGCTGGTGAGAGAGTGCTGACAAAGGTGAGGCGGGAGAAGAACGATCTCCAAGATGCCAACACCAAGCTGGGCGTTGAACTGGAGGATGTTCATGCCCAGTTGTTGGACTCCGTGAAGGAGAATCAGTGGCTTCGACGCGGCATATATAGTAAGTGCTTAAACGAACTTTGAAAAAAGAGTTTGGCGAGGAAGTCGACTAACAGAGTTATGTCTGTAGGTATGCTAACAGGTCGTCCTGCAGAGGAAATGCCTGGTTCTACGGGTGACCTTCTTACCGAGCTCTCACAACTACACAAGCGAGTTCGTCAGGTGATGCAAAGCATCGCCCAGGCCTTGTGGCCATCCGTCTTCATGCCCGAAGGCCTTGGAGAGCTTGTAGAGAAGCTGAAGGGAGCGCGGCGGCGCTTCCAATTTTGGAAGATGTCGGCTTGCCGTCAAGGCGCCAGGGAGGCCAGGGCCATGGTGAAGGCGCGGTACACGAAGGCTGACCCAAACCACATGGCCGAGGTCGGACCCATGGGGCCTGATGGGAAGGAGATCCCTGTGAGCTTAGTATACGGCCAAGTAGAATTGGCCGTAAAGTATTCCCAACAGGACTGTAAACTAGACAGCCTGTTAGATGGTATTGAAGGGGAATACAATCAGTCAGGTTGACTATATAATTATAATTGACATGTGTAATGCCTTCTAGCCGGATTGTAGATCGTTTGTCATGGCCGACCTTTTTGCTTCAACCTCGGGACCTGACGGTCCGGAGTGTGTCCGAATACCATCGCGGTTATATAAGAACCGGGGTATGCATGGAGACCAGGCGTAGGGGTCATTAGTGCTTGAACAGACAAGTGCCCAACTAGTTATGTTATATTACATGGTTAGTAAGAAACATCTTCCAGGGAGAATAGTTCCGTTAGGGGTTCCTTTCCCTGGGAGGCATGCCCTAAAGTGCATGTCCATTCTGCGAAAAGAGACGCAGGAAAACATCTGGGGGCGTATAGATAAATAAGTGAAAAAAAGATCATCTTTAGTTCACCGATCGAATATTCCCTTAAGAACGCTAGCTTTCGGCTTCACCCAGTCTGAGGTACACATCCGGCTGACCCGGCAGTAACAATCGCAGAGGTGCTCCCTTTACCACCTAGCCGAACAATCGGGAACGTAGGGGTAAGCACAGGAGCCAGGCAACCCAGCTTGGCCAAAACTTAAGTCATATCGATGCATATAATGGTGAATAAAAGGTACATGCGGAAGTGTGACACATGTGTTGGGCATGAAGCCTGTATAAATAAGCTTCTGTTTGAGGAAGCCCCCGGGTTTAATGAGTGCGGATAGCGCATCGATGTATGGGCCTTTAAAGGCTATAAGAGAGAGAGAGGAGAAGGAGAGAAATGTAAGACAAAAAGTATATAAAAAATGGACAGAGGAAGGAGATGAACACAGAGTCCGGCGCTAGGCATAGAATCTTCGGAGACGGGCTGCGTTCCATGGGTTCGGCTCGAGTCGGTTATCCGATGCATCTCGCAGGCGGTACGCTCCACCAGTCAGGACTTGGTCAATTATGAAGGGACCTTCCCACTTGGGCTTGAGTTTGTCCTTTTTCTTGTCCGGCAGGCATAGAACTAATTTGCCAACGTTGTAATTTTTGGACCGTACTTCTCTGCTTTGGTATCTTCGAGCCTGCTATTGATAGAATGCAGAACGAGCTTTTGCCACGTCACGCTCTTCCTCCAAGGCGTCCATACTGTCCTGCCGATCGAGCTCGGCTTCTCTTTCTTCATACATGCGCACTCGAGGTGAGTCATGAATTATGTCGCAGGGCAAAACTGCCTCTACTCCGTACACCATGAAGAATGGTGTGTATCCAGTGGTGCGATTCGGCGTGGTCCGCAGCCCCCAGAGTACGGAGTCGAGCTCCTCTACCCAATGCGTATTAGATTCCTTAAGGGACCGCACTAATCTGGGTTTGATGCCGCTCATGATAAGACCATTTGCACGTTCGACCTGGCCGTTAGTTTGTGGGTGGTAGACGTAAGCATAATTGAGCTTGATGCCCATGTTTTTGCACCAGAGTTTTACCTCGTAGGCCGTAAAGTTCGTGCCGTTATCAGTGATGATGCTATGGGGAACACCGTAACGGTGTACAACCCTGGATATAAAGTCTATCACCGGTCCGGATTCGGCCGTCTTAATAGGCTTGGCTTCTATCCATTTGGTGAACTTATCCACCATGACCAGTAAGTATTTTTTCTTGTGGGTTCCGCCTTTAAGGGGTCCAACCATGTCAAGCCCCCAGACCGCGAAGGGCCAAGTGATGGTGATAGTTTGGAGGGCGGTGGGTGGCATATGGCTTTGGTTTGCCAAAATCTGGCAACCGACGCATCGTTGGACTAAGTCCTGAGCGTCTGCTCGGGCCGTCGGCCAATAAAAGCCTGTACGGAAGGCCTTGCTTACAAGGGACCGAGCTGCAGCGTGATGACCGCTGAGTCCGGCATGAATTTCAGCCAGGAGGTTCCGCCCTTCCTCTTCGGAGATGCACCTTTGAAGGACTCCGGTGGTGCTTTTCTTATAAAGCTCTCCCTCATGGACTTTCTAGGCTTTAGATCGCCACACTATCACTACTAGGAAAAGGGCTACTAATGGCGCACCAGTTTTGCCTACTAATGGCGCATCACTGGTGCGCCATTAGTATCACGCCACTAGAATTTTTAACTAATGGCGCACCAGGCAGTGCGCCATTAGTTTTGCCAATGGTGCGCCACTAGTGTCTGCTATACTAATGGCGCACCACATGGTAGTGCGCCATTAGTAACAATTTTTTTAAATTTTTTCTTAATCTCAGGTCACTATTTCACCTATGAGATATCCAACACATATATATATACAACAAGCATCCATATAACAATCATAGCCAACACACAAGTTCCATCATATATACATACATAGCCAACACATAGTTCCATCGTTACATATTACAAAAGTTTCACATTGTTCATCCAACACCGTTATCCATCAATTCACAAAAGTTTCACATTGATACAAAATAAAAACACAAATGGAAAATAAGCACTCCATCCATGCAAGCTTCCGTGAATTAAATCAAATCTGCAAAATGATAAACAAGAAGTTAGAAGAAGAAAAAGAAGAAGACTAGAAGAATACTAGAAGAAGAAGAACACTAGAAGAAGAATAAGAAGAAGACTATAAGCTTATTATGTATATAAACTTGATCATTTTGTGCTAACATAAGTTATTTTGGAGCTAACCTATAGGAAACTAAGCATATAAGCTCTAAGTTAGTATACTAGAGCCAACTTAGGTAAAATGAAGCTAACCTATGTCATTTTGGAAAAGAAGAAGAATAAAAAAAAGACTATAAGCTTATTATGTAAACTTTATCATTTTGTGCTAACATAAGTTATTTTGGAGCTAACCTATAGGAAACTAAGCATATAAGCTCTAAGTTAGCATATTAGAGCCAACTTAGGTAAAATGAAGCTAACCTATAGGAAACTAAGCATATTAGAGATAACATAGGTAACTAAGTATATATATATATATCATTTTGGAGATCTGACATACCTGACAAAGTTCAGTTCTCATGCATTGTTCTTCTCCTTCTCCCTCCTCGGCCTGATGCGCCAAGAGTGGCGAGGTGGTGGAGGCGGTGGAGGCAGTGGGATGTAGTCTTCTACCTCAATTGGCGTGGTCATGTCGCCCAGCTGTGGGATCGCCGTTGCCACCACCGGTGCGTGGTCATTGTCAGGCACCACCACCATCGCGAGGCCACCTTCAGGCACGACCATCGCTAGGTCATCCTCAGCCACCTTAATCTCTTGCCCATGGTCAGCCACCACCATCTCTTGCCCATGGTCAGCCACCACCATCTCTTGCCCTTGGTCAGCCACCACCATCTCTTGCCCTTGGTCAGCCACCACCAGCGCTAGGTCATCCTCAGCCTGATGCCCATCGTCATCCTGCAGCTCCTCATCCCCACTCTGCTCCTCTTCTCCCGCACTCCAGTCCGGATCATCCTTCTTGTTGTCTATGCTGCTGCCAGAATCGCTGATGCTTTCGCTACAGCCAGAATCGCTGCTGCTTTCGCTACAGCCATGGTCGCTGCTGCTTTGGCTGTAGCCATTGTCGCTGCTGCTGCTCCCATTACCTGTCCAAATGCAACAATGACTGTTAACAATCGATGTGAGAAAAAGCCAAATGTAGAGGAATAAGAAGAGGCAGAACGTACCGGCATCATAATCTTTAGCGTAGCGCATGCGACACATAGTCGCGTTGAACACCTTCACGATGAGCATGATGGCGTCGTCATCGTACCTGAAGAGAAGGAAGTACCCCAGCCGCAGGTCGTAGGCACGGTAGAACTTCTCCCACCCACGAGACAAGTACATGTGGCCCTCCTTGATCACCAACTCCACATCCCACAGCCTGCGAAACCCGTTGCCGGCCTGTCGCAGCTTCACATTATTTGGCGGATCTTCACCTATCAACATATTCATAAAACTGTCAGGCAGCCTCTACAGTTTGGGACAATGAGTGATGTAGGCAAACAATAGATATCATAATGAGATGGGTGAAGGGGAGATCTCTCGTTTTATATACCTGCGTCATGGATGATACTGAAGTCCCAAGTATGATAGTGAAGAACTCGGAAGAATCCAACTCGTACTGCGGTGTCGTAGAGCGGCGGTGGCTGCTTCCCACCATCTCTGATAAGCAGCAGAAGAGACCAATTAGTACCCTTACAACAGATGATAAAACATATGGAGTACCCTGTCTATTTCTTCTATGCTATCAAACCTAACAAACCTACTGGACAACATACAGGTATAACTGATACAACCAAACAAGGCAAGGTTTTATACAGATAACATTTAGATTTCTTTACTTGACACCATGATGATACCAAATTCTTGTAGCAGTACAATGAGTTCACAGGATAAAAAAATCATCCACATTCACCAACCCAAACTGGTGGAGATACAGCAAACCAGAACCTCCCAGGTTTCTGCCATTTTATTTTTCCCACCGTATATGTTTTTTGATTCATGTGATGGTACTTGCTGTCAAACCAAGTATTTTCTTTCTACATAATCTGGGAAGTTTCCTTCTTACTGTCTCACTATGATAGGCAATACAGCGACAGTGTGATAGGCAAGTTTCAGCTGGCAAAGTGTCATGATTCAGACAAGAGAGCAGCTAAGCATAGCAAGTGGATAGTTTATTCAGTATACTAGTACTCTTTAGAAAGGATGAGACATATATTACCCGGAGGAGACTTCGTCGGAGAGTTGCCTGTGAATTGAAAATACAACGAGATCAGCAAAGGACAGTAATATATATACTAAAATTATCATAACACCGCAGGATAAGATATATACAAGATGCAGGTCAAAGAATAGATTATGATAGCTGGACAAGTACAGGTCAAACTAGATAATTTTCAAAACCAGTTTAACCACCGCAGGATAAAACAATGCATCCAAGACTGGGCTTAGACTAATATCCTCATAGCATAATCTGACATCAAGCAAATATTATAAGAACAGTGAAAATGTATTTTCACTGCAAATGAATATGGACCAAGTGTTCAGCTTTCTAGTCAGTTGCTTTCTTCAGTGTCAATCGATGTAACTGAATCAAAATTTAGTTAGGTACTCAGTACCACCTTATTTAGTTGAAAAATCAATGCACACCGACAGCTGAGAACCACATCAGTGCCCCTTCTCCAACTGTATCAAAGGAAACCAAGGACATGTTGGTTGGTCAGCTAATCTAGCTATAACTAGTAACCGCTTCACTGGAAAGAGCGGAGACGCAAGAGAAGGAAACATGATAGCAGAGGGAAACATGAAGTGATGGAACGGGAAAGGGGAAAGGAGGTGGCACTTCCATGAACCTCCACTACAGCTAGTATTGCAACTTGCATAAAGTTGCAATGAACAACTCAAACAAGAAGTGCAGGGGCATTGAGTTCATCACATAAAACATCTTTCCACCTTATGTAAGGAGATGCCAGCAAACATGCAGGAGCTATAATCATTGCCAATCAACGCAGAAATAAACAGAGCAACCAAAACATCATTACCTAACTCGAAAACACAAACTAGCAGGCTGCAGGCTGAGGCTTTATACCAAACCCCATCAAATCAGCCGTACGAACCCCCCCTGGCGATATAACCGGATAATCTCTACCATCGATTGACTGTATCCCGAGTTCAAGTGCCCTAGCGGAGTCGTCGTGGGTGGGGAATACTATGACCCACAAGTGAATCAGTCACAACAAGCCGCAAGAACCCGCACGGGCGCCTCAAATCCCACACAAATCCAACCACCCCCTACGCATCCAAGATACAGGGGAAACAGGTGCTACCTCTGGAGGGAAGGCGACGGAGGGAGGCGGCGATCGGAGCGGGCGGCCGGAGAAGAGGGAGTGCGGCTGGTTTGACCTTCCCTTGGATGGATAGGGGATGGGTGCGGCGAAGGAGGCGGGGGCGGCGGCGAGGGGGACGGCGAACACGGCCGGGGGCAGCGGGTGAGATCGATGAGGCAGGGGAGAGATTAGAGAGATTGGGGATTTAGTGTGGGGGGAAGCTTTCTAATGGCGCACCACCCCCTCGTGCGCCATAAGTACGACTATTCTAATGGCGCACCACCCCTCGGTGCGCCATTAGAATTTTGTTTTAATCTAGCCCACTAGCCCTATCTACAACCTAACCCTATCTACAACAGAACCCACCCACTAGCCCGGCTGGTCAGCACGCAGCACACACACCAGGAGGTCTTGGGTTCGACTCCCAGGCTCCCCAATATTTTTTTATGCATTTTAAATGATGTTTTTTATATTTATTTGTGTTTAAATATGTTCAAACTTATTTAAATCATAACAGTAATATTTTGTCAGGGCGGCGGCGGCAGGGGACGAAGGGGACGGAGGGGGCGTGGGGGCGCGGGGGCGGGGGTCGGGGCGGCGGCGGCAGGGGACGGAGGGGACGAAGGGGGCGTGGGGTCGCGGGGGCGGGGGTCGGGGCGGCGGCGGCAGGGGGCGTGGGGGCGGGGGTCGGGGCGGCGGCGGCAGGGGATGGAGGGGACGGAGGGGGCGTGCAGGCGCGGCGGCGGTGTACGGTTGGGGCGGAGGGGGCGTACGGTTAGGTCGAGTGGGGAGGGAGGGGAATAGGTGGAGTGGGGGGGAAGCTTACTAATGGCGCACCCAGCAGCGGTGCGCCATTAGAATGTTTTTTTGCCAAAAAGTAAAAAAAATAAAATTACTGGCGCACTCTGTCGCCGGTGCGCCATTAGTAGTTCTAACTACTAATGGCGCACTTTGCCAGGATGCGCCATTAGTATGTTTGAAAATATGAAAAAAAATTTGTTTTACTAGTGGCGCACCTTTTGCCTGGTGCGCCATTAGTGTCTTCCACACTAATGGCGTATCTCCACCGGGTGCGCCATTAGTATATAGTAGTGGAGCACCACTTCTCTGGTGCGCCATTAGTGTCAATCCTATCTTTAGCCCTTTTCCTAGTAGTGTATGCAGCGTGCCTCATTTTGGTCTTCGGGGAGTTACTGCCTGGTAAGGTAGGCGAGGAATGGTTTTGTCCACGGGGCGATGACGGCCATTATTACGTGGGCTGAAGGTGTTATTTCATTGGCAGAGCCTCCAATTATGTCAGAGTGTTTGGTGTCGGGCAGTGCGGTTGGGTCCGGGCTGTTATTGCCAGGTTCCCCTTCCCATACTACGGACGGCTTGAACAGCCTTTCCAAGAAGATGTTGGGGGGGGACTACATCGCGTTTTGTGCCGATGCGTGCTAGGACATCTGCCGCTTGATTATTTTCCCGGGCTATATGGTGAAATTCGAGCCCTTCGAACCGAGCTGACATTTTTAGGACGGCGTTGCGATAAGCTGCCATTTTTGGACCCTTGGCATCAAAGTCTCCATTTATTTGGGATATTGCGAGGTTCGAGTCCCCGCGCACCTCTAGGCGTTGAATGCCCATGGATATTGCCATCCAGAGACCATGTAAAAGGGCCTCATATTCGGCTGCGTTGTTGGAGTCTGTGTACATTATCTGGAGTACGTATTGAACTGTGTCTCCTGTGGGGGACGTCAAGACGACGCCAGCCCCCAGACCGGCCAATATTTTGGAGCCGTCGAAGTGCATGACCCAGTTTGAATATGTGTCGTACTCTTTAGGGAGTTCGGCCTCCGTCCATTCTGCGATGAAGTCGGCCAAGACTTGCGACTTGATACCTCGCCGTGGCTTGTAAGTTATGTCGAACGGGAGGAGCTCAATGGCCCATTTTGCAATCCGGCCCGTCGCGTCGCGGTTGTTTGTAATATTGTTAAGTGGCACTTCCGAGGCTACTGTTATTGAACACTCTTGAAAGTAGTGTCGCAGCTTCCGGGGTGCCATAAATACCGCGTACGCAATCTTTTGATAATGCGGGTACCGTGACTTGCACGGAGTAAGGACAACGGACACATAGTAGACCGGCTTTTGAAGGGGGAATTTGTGTCCATCCGTTTCTCGTTCGACGACGAGCACTGCGCTTACGACCTGATGGGTTGCTGCAATGTATAATAGCATTGGTTCGCCAATGTTTGGCGCGGCCAGGACTGGGTTTGTTGCCAAGATGGCTTTTATTTCGTCGAGTCCGGCCGTGGTTGCATCCGTCCACTCGAAGTGTTCGGTGCGCCGAAGGAGGCGGTAAAGGGGTAGGGCATTTTCTCCCAAGCGGGAGATAAAGTGGCTTAGAGCCGCCACGCATCCGGTTAATTTTTGTATTTGTTTGAGGTCCTTCAGGATATCCAATTGTGACAGAGCTCGGATCTTGGCTGGATTTGCTTCAATTCCTCTACCGGATACAATGAAGCCCAAGAGCTTTCCAGCTGGAACGCCGAAAACGCATTTTTCCGGGTTGAGCTTGATGTCGTATGTTCGGAGGTTACCGAATGTTAGCCTCAAGTCGTCTACTAGAGATTCGACATGTCTTATTTTAGCGACCACATCATCTACGTATGCCTCCACTGTTTTGCCGATCTGGTTTGCCAGACATGTCTGAATCATGCGCTGATATGTTGAGCCGGCGTTTTTGAGCCCGAAGGGCATTGTGTTGAAGCAGAATGGGCCTTATGGTGTGATGAATGTCGTTGCGGCTTGGTTTGACTCTGCCATCTTTATTTGATGGTAGCCGGAGTATGCGTCGAGGAAACACAACGAATCGTGTCCTGCGGTAGCATCGATAATTTGATCGATGCGGGGGAGAGGGAAGGGATCCTTTGGGCAAGCCTTGTTAAGGTCTTTAAAATCAACGCACAGGCGCCAGGATTTGTCCTTCTTTGGTACCATCACCAGGTTTGCTAGCCAGTCCGGGTGTTTTATATCTTTGATGAATCCGGCCTCCAGTAGCTTGGCTAGTTCCTCTCCCATGGCCTGTCTCTAAGGTTCGGAAAACGCCGAAGAGCCTGTTTGACTGGCTTGAATCCTTTTAGGATATTTAAGCTGTGTTTGGCCAGCCTGCGTGGGATTCCTAGCATGTGTGAAGGGTGCCAGGCAAAAATGTCCCATTTCTCTCGTAGGAACTCTCGCAGTGCGGCGTCTACATCAGGGTTTAACTGTGCTCCGATGGAAGCTGTTTTATTGGGGTCCATTGGATGGACCTGGAATTTGACTATTTCGTCCGCCGGTTTAAAGGAGGTGGACTTGGATCTTTTGTCAAGTATCACATCGTCCCTATTCACCATGGAGCGCAGCGCAGTCAGTTCCTCAGCCGCTAGGGCTTCGGATAGCGCCTCGAGGGCCAGCGCGGCTGTCTTGTTTTCGGTGCGGAGTGCTATGTCCGGATCACTAGCGAGAGTGATGATTCCGTTAGGCCCGGGCATCTTGAGCTTCATGTACCCGTAATGGGGTATTGCTTGGAAGATTGTAAACGCTTCCCGCCCTAGCAGAGCGTGATATCCGCTACTGAACGGGGCCACTTGGAACGTGACCTCTTCGGACCTGTAATTATCCGGCGTGCCGAACACCACATCTAGTGTGATTTTTCCTGTACAGCGCGCTTCCCGACTGGGGATTATTCCTCTAAAGGTTGTGCTGCTTCACTCAATGCGGTTCCAGTCTATTTCCATTTTTGAAGGGTTTCCTCATAAATGAGGTTCAATCCGCTGCCGCCATCCATGAGTACCTTGGTAAGACAAAAGCCGTCCACTATTGGAATGAGGACCAATGCGGCTGGTGCTCGGGCTGTTCGGAATTTAGGTTCATCACTGGCGTTAAAAGTAATAGCCGTGTCACTCCATGGGTTTATTGTTGCTACTTGGTAGACTTCGGCAAGGCTGCGGAGTGTTCTTTTTCGCATATTATTTGATGCGAAAGTCTCGAAGACTGTTGATACCGTACTGGTGTCTCTGGGATGGCTTTCTGTGGCTTCTGGAATTAGAAGATCTTCGCCAATTTTGCCCACCTGCCGAAGTATCCAACATGCTCTAAGGCTATGAGTTGGTGTGGCGCCCTCTGTCGTGGTTCTAACTCTGACAGTGATGTAGGGGGGTGAGTATGGAGAGGCTAGATCCTAGCTATTGGGAAGTTGTTACACGCGAGGTTTACGAGTTCAGGCCCTTCTCGGAGGAAGTAATAGCCCTACGTCTCGGAGCCCGGAGGCGGTCGACTGGATTATGCGTGTATGGATTACAGGGTGCGAACCCTTCCTACTGAGGAGGGGGTGGCTTATATAGAGTTCGCCGACCCCCTCCTGCCCTCAGTAATGCAGGGTTTTAAAGTACATTTAAGATGGGGCGTTACTGGTAACGCCTCTAATAAAGTGCTATAATGACCATGAAGACTACTTAACAGCTGACCGTTTGCCTACGGAGTGACTGTAGATCTCCTGGCAGTCGAGTGAATAGCTTCATGGTCGAGTGGTAGCTTCTTGGTCGAGTGGTAGCTTCTTGGTCGAGTGTCTTGAACCCGTCGAGTGAAGTACCTTCAAGTCGATTGATGGGTGATTTCTTCTAGGGATGTCCTTGGGTAGGACTCTTTGGGACGGGTCCGTGCTCCTACCCCAGGTACATAGCTTCATCATTAGCCCCCGAATGGATCGAGGTTAGAGTGGGGGAAGAGTTGGGGATCCTTTCCGACCGGTTCTTCGAGGTTGTAAGAGTGCCTCGCTTAGGGTCAGTTGTCGCGGACGACGTCACCAACCTCTTTCAGTCGCCTTGATCCATTCCAGGCCCTTCGTCGAGTGAATATCCTTGCTTGCGACATGCCGAGTGTTGGTACGAGCGGGATACTCTGTTTTTGGCAAGCGGTTCTGCGGCCCGCGGATCTCACGGGATTTGGATTTTGGGAAGCGCGCGGGACGAGAGTAGCCGCAGTAATCGGAAGTGAAAAAGCGGAAACTCCTCGATCTTCACGTCGCCTTTTTCGCCACGTACTGCGCGCGCGTCTGTTGCGGGATTTGACTGGGCTGCCTGGGCCTACCGGTCAGTCACTCGGGAGCAGCCCCTTATAAGTTGCCGGCTCGGGGTTTCCAAGCCGCGCGCTTCTCTTCTGCTTCCTTCTTTCTTTCTTCCTCTCTCCCTTCGCCAGCTCTCCTGCGACCCTCGGCCGTACCCTAGCGTCGTTAGCCCGTGCGAGACCTCGCCGGCGACGATGGTGAAGGGCAAGACCACTGCTTTGGAGCACGCGAAGAAGGCGGCGGCGGCGGGGAAAGGAAAGAAGTCTTCGCGAGGTGGATCTTCCTCCCGGACCACCCTGCCCAAGGGTTGGATTCAGGGCGATTGGATGCCATCGGTGCTCCGGCAGGAAGATCTCGACGACATGGTCGAGGGGGGAGCCATTCCCCATGAGGCCGCGCGTCTCCCGGGGAGGGAGATTGAGCCGCAACCCCGCGACGGTGAGTGCGTGCTCCTCGCCACCCACATCGACCGAGGGTTTTCTCTGCCTCCCCATCCATTCTTCCGAAGCTTCTTGAATTTCTTCGGAGCGCAGCTCCATCAGTTTACCCCCAATTCCATAGTCTACCTTGCCGCGTTCATTTCCATGTGTGAGGCCTTCCTGGGTTGCCGTCCGCATTGGGGGCTTTTCAAGCATATCTTTACTTGCCGCTCCCAGTCGGTGAAGAAGGCCAAGTCGAGTGACGAGAAGACGCAAGTCATCCAGTTGTGCGGGGGTCTGGCGATCCAGACGAGGGGGAAGAGCTGTTTCCCCTCTATCACCTTCCCGGAGTCGGTCCGCGGCTGGCAGTCGACCTGGTTCTACTGCCAGGACCAGGCGACCCCCGGGCAGTCGACCGGTCTTCCTCCTTTTTCACTCGACCGAGCCGAGAAGCCTATCTCTCTGAAGGTCACGCCGGAGGAAAGTGCCCAAGTCAAGGTATTGGCGGGTCGAGTGGTTGAACTTGTCCGTGAGGGGGTGACTGGGATGGGCCTGTTAGAGGTCTTTCTCCAGAGGCGCATCCAACCGCTCCAGGCGCGAGACCATCCGATGGCTGTATTCTGGCCTTGACGACACCACTCGGATCCACCCGGAGGAGGTCACCGGTGAGATGATGGAGGGGTGGCTGTCAAGCATCACGGGGAACAAAGACAACCCTCGAGGAGCCAGAAGGGTGATTCCACTCGACAACTCATATGAAGTGGATCAGGTATGTCTTTGTGTCGGATATCTGGCCTTCTGTATTAGTCTTCTTTGTGTAAGTCGATTGACTTTCGTCCTGTCCGTTGTCCTCCAGGATACCACTGAGATGTACTCGACGCCCAACGGGGCACAAGGGCCGACCGAGGAAGGTGAGGGGAGCGGAGGCGGGAGCGGGGACGACCAGGTCGAGTGGGAGTCCGACGGTGAGGGAGAGGAGGGCGACGACATCTTCTCCAGTGAGGAGGAGGAGGAGGCTGAACCCTCCCACCCGGAGGGACGGTCCAAGCTCGCCCACGATCCAGCGCAGGAACGAGACAAGGCGGCCGCTCCTGTTGGGCAGTCATCGAAACGCCCTCGGACTTCTTCTCCTCCGCCGACCGGGAAGGCTCCCAAGCACCCGCGAACGGCGCCATCTAAGCCGCCCAAGGCCTTGCCCAAAATGAAGATAGCTGTTCCCACCATTTCGGGGTAACAACAACACTTGCTTTCCTTTGTCGACTGTGGACGGATCCTTGGTCGATTCACTGGGCCAACTGACTAACTTTCGAGATTTGCAGTGGTGCAACTTCTGAGGTCTCCGCCAGGAACAACGACCAAGAGATGGAGGACGTTGTCACCTCCAACCCTGGTATGATCACTGCCGTCCTGCTTACGAGTCGACTGAAGCGTTGGTCGATTGAATCTTTTCCTTGCAGCTCCTCCTCATGTTATCGACCTCCCGGACGACGACGACAACACACCACTGAGGGTGAAGAGGAAGAAGAAGGTGTTGGCTGGCAAGGCTCCGCAATCCACTCCCGCGCCTGAGGCTGCAGTTCGGGATGATGGCGAACCTACTCGGGCTTCCGTGACTTTCGCTATTCCTTTGACGAGTGTGCAGCCTTCAGCGTCGTCTGCAGATCCGTCTTTGCTTTTTGCTGCGTACCCTGTCCCTGAGGACCAAGCGGCTGCTGCAAAGGAGGCTGTACGCCAGGCTGGAGTCATGATGGAGCAGGTAAAAGTGGCTCGGGAGGCTTGCCAGGCGGCTTACGACGCAAGCTCGGCTCTTCAGAGCAATGTCCAGGTCAGTCGACTTCAACACTTGGTCTGTTTTGGTATGTTCTTTGACGAGTGGGGGCACGCTAAGTGCACCCACTGGGTGTAGTCCCCGAGACTACGGTCGACTGCTGGCGGTCGGCTGTAGTCTTTAAATTGAGTCGTAGTTGAGTTTCTTCGCTTTGTCTGATCGGGCCATGTCGAATGGAAGTCGACTGCGGGCAGTCGACGTCTTTCTCCCTTTTTTTTACTGGGTGTAGGCTTATTGTCTCTCAGCTACTCGGAAGCAATTTGTCTTTGACTCGACTTCAGGGGTCGGTCGGGTGGTCTTTGACTCGACTTTAGGGGTCGGTCGGGTGGGATAGGAACCGGTGGGGGCACGCTAAGTGCACCCACTGGGTGTAGTCCCCGAGACTATGGTGGACTGCTGGCAGTCGACTGTAGTCTTAGTATTTATTGTCTTTGTTGCTCTTCTTCTTTTTTTTACTGAGATTGCAACTCCTCCCCTTCGACTTCAGAAGTCTTGTGATCTTGGAACCCGCTTGGCTGACCTGGAGAAGCAGCAAATTCAAATGAACCTCGATCTGGAGCTGGCCAGGACGGAGCTGCAGAAGGTCAGAGACGGCGCCGCAGGTAAGACGCTTTTGTCGACTGGTTAGTTTTCAGGCTTGAGTATCTCTTCGCTTTCTCTGACTCAATCATCATTTTTGCAGAAAAACTGAAAGAAGCTCTGGCGAAGAAGGATCAGGACTTGGCTGCTGCCCGTAAGGAGGCTGATGACAAGACCGCTCTGGCCGCGCAGAAGCTGGCTTCGGTCGACCAATTAGAAGGGGAGAACACCAAGTTGAAGACTGCTCTGAAGGAAGCCAACAGGGAGTGTTCGTGTTGGAAGAAGGAGCACCTCGCCCTGAGCGAGAAGATGGAAAGCATCGCTCGCAGGAGAGACGACCTGGAGAGCTACTTGAGGAGCTTTGCCAAGAAGGTGTACATCAAGCTCGAAGGTGCACAATCAGTTCCGACTGGTTCTTTTTGTGTCGACTCAGTTTTATGAAATTTGACTTATCCTTGGGTCGTGCATGCAGAACTTTGCCAGAACTTCAAAGAGGAGACCGGGCGGATCGAAATAGATTTGGATCCAATCAACTCTCCGGTGCAAGACGAAGCTGCCATGAACCTGCTCCGATTGGAATCCCGCGTTGACGGCGTCGTGGATTACTTGGCTCGACTGAAGGTCGCCATGACGCGGATCGACCCGACGCTTTGGCCAGAGTCCACGCTCCAGAACGATCTCGAGTCTCTGATGACTCGACTCAATGGAATCCCTGACCGAGTGCAAGAGTGGAAGAAGTCTTCGGCTCGGTGTCGTGACGACGTGGCTCTGTCTCTGGTCCGCGTCCATTGCAAGGAGGTGCGGGAGGAGAAGCTGGCCGCCATCCAAGTTGCCAACACGAGGAAGCACAACTTCCAGGACTTCATGGAGACATTTATTGCTGCTGCTACCCGCATCGCAGATGGGATCGACTTGGATGAGTTTATCGCCCCTGCCAGTCCTCCTCCTCCTGAGGAATGAAAAAACTTGCCTCGGGATGCCGAGTGTATTTTGTAATCCGTTAAACTCTGCCTTAAATTTGCCTTGGAATGCCGAGTGGAAGTGTAACAGTTAAACTCTGCCGAGCTATGGGCTCGAGTACTTCGATCTGAGGTCTCTTGGATATTTTAGGCTTTATTTGAACTTGATTTGTCGTTGAATCTCTTTGTGGATGACCCATCGAGTGGGATTTGATCTTCAATCGAAATAACTTTGTGTCTGTGGTGCAGCTCCGAAGGAGAAGGTGGCGGTCGACCTGCCTCCCGTCGTCCTTGGGAAATGAGAAGCGTTTCATACTTAGGCGAGTGCGGGACTGCAGCTAAGCCCCCGAGTGGGAGGATTGCTCTCCACTCGGTAGGATTTTTCAAACTTAGGCGAGTGCTGACCGCAGCTAAGTCTCTTCGTAGGAGAACTTAGGCGAGTGCTGGACTGCAGCTAAGCCTCCGAGTGGGGGGTCTCCACTCGGTAGGATTTTTCAAACTTAGGCGAGTGCTGACCGCAGCTAAGTCTCTTCGTAGGAGAGCTTAGGCGAGTACTGGACTGCAGCTAAGCCCCCGAGTGGGAGGTTTGCTCTCCACTCGGTAGGATTTTTCAAACTTAGGCGAGTGCTGACCGCAGCTAAGTCTCTTCATAGGAGACCTTAGGCGAGTGCTGGACTGCAGCTAAGCCCCCGAGTGGGAGGTTTGCTCTCCACTCGGTAGGATTTTTTCAAACTTAGGCGAGTGCTGACCGCAGCTAAGTCTCTTCGTAGGAGATCTTAGGCGAGTGCTGGACTGCAGCTAAGCCCCCGAGTGGGAGGTTTGCTCTCCACTCGGTAGGATTTTTTCAAACTTAGGCGAGTGCCGGACTGCAGCTAAGTCTCTAAATGAGAGAACTTAGGCGAGTGCTGGACTGCAGCTAAGCCCCCGAGTGGGAGGATCGCTCTCCACTCGGTAGGATTTTTTCAAACTTAGGCGAGCGCCGGACTGCAGCTAAGTCTCTAAATGAGAGAACTTAGGCGAGTGCTGGACTGCAGCTAAGTCTCTAAATGAGAGAACTTAGGCGAGTGCTGGACTGCAGCTAAGCCCCCGAGTGGGAGGATCGCTCTCCACTCGGTAGGATTTTTTCAAACTTAGGCGAGCGCCGGACTGCAGCTAAGTCTCTAAATGAGAGAACTTAGGCGAGTGCTGGACTGCAGCTAAGCCCCCGAGTGGGAGGATCGCTCTCCACTCGGTAGGATTTTTTCAAACTTAGGCGAGCGCCGGACTGCAGCTAAGTCTGTAAATGAGAGAACTTAGGCGAGTGCTGGACTGCAGCTAAGCCCCCGAGTGGGAGGATTACTCTCCACTCGGTAGGATTTTTTCAAACTTAGGCGAGCGCCGGACTGCAGCTAAGTCTCTAAATGAGAGAACTTAGGCGAGTCCTGGACTGCAGCTAAGCCCCCGAGTGGGAGGATCGCTCTCCACTCGGTAGGATTTTTTCAAACTTAGGCGAGTGCCGGACTGCAGCTAAGTCTCTAAATAAGAGAACTTAGGCGAGTGCTGGACTGCAGCTAAGCCCCCGAGTGGGAGGATCGCTCTCCACTCGGTAGGATTTTTTCAAACTTAGGCGAGTGCCGGACTGCAGCTAAGTCACCCACTGGGGGATTTCGTATGTAAACAAAAGTGACAACAATTAATGGAACACTCTTGCCTTTGATAAAAACGAACTGCGGGAATTTTTCTTATTACATCTCGTCCAAGGTTGAGCTCAAGTGTAAAAGGGGCGGAGTAGTTCCGCATTCCAAGCTCGAGGCTCGTCGATCTGGCGATCAACATTGAAGAGGTGATACGCTCCATTGTGGAGGACTCTGGTGATGATGAAGGGACCTTCCCAAGTGGGAGCAAGCTTGTGTGGTTTCTGTTGATGCACTTGGAGGACCAAATCTCCTTCTTGGAAGGCTCGACTCTTCACATTCCGGGCATGGAATCGACACAAGTCTTGCTGATAAATGGTCGATCTGATCATGGCCATCTCCCTCTCTTCTTCGAGGAGGTCGACTGCGTCTTGCCGGGCCTGTTCTGCTTCATCTTCGGTGTAAAGCTCGACTCGGGGCGCGTTGTGAAGAAGATCACTTGGCAGAACCGCTTCGGCTCCATAAACCAGAAAGAATGGAGTTCTTCCAGTCGACCGGTTAGGGGTGGTCCTCAATCCCCATAGAACTGACGGAAGATCGTCGACCCAAGCACCTGCCGCGTGCTTGAGATCACGCATCAGCCGAGGTTTCAGTCCTTTAAGAATCAGACCATTTGCTCTTTCAGCTTGCCCATTCGACTGAGGATGCGCGACCGACGCGTAGTCGACCCGTGTGCCTTGAGAGGCGCAAAAAGCTCTGAACTGGTCCGAATCGAAGTTTGACCCATTGTCGGTGATGATGCTATGAGGGACTCCATATCTGAATGTTAGTCCTTTGACGAAACTGATAGCAATGCCAGCATCGAGGTTCTTGATAGGCTTGGCTTCGATCCATTTGGTGAACTTGTCGACTGCCACAAGTACATGCGTGAACCTGCTCCTGCCTGTTCTCAGTGGACCAACCATGTCCAGTCCCCAGACAGCAAATGGCCAGACGAGAGGAATGGTCTTCAGGGCTGATGCAGGCTTGTGTGACATGTTGGAGTAGAACTGGCAGCCTCCGCACTTGTCGACTATCTCTTTTGCCATCTCATTTGCTCTAGGCCAGAAGAATCCCGCTCGGTATGCTTTAGCCACAATGGTCCGAGAGGACGCATGGTGGCCACAGGTTCCCGAGTGGATATCATCAAGGATTATCCGACCTTCTTCTGGTGTTATGCACTTCTGACCGATTCCAGTCGTGCTTTCTCTATACAACTACCCCTTTATGACTGTGAAGGCCTCAGATCGGCGAACGATCTATCGAGCCTCTTCCTCGTCTTCTGGGAGCTCTTTCCTTAGGATATACGCGATGTACGGTATCGTCCAGTCGGGAGTTATTGCCAAGACTTCCATGATTAGGTCGACCATTGCAGGAACTTCGACTTCAGTCGGATCTGTGGCACTTTTTGGTTGTGGGGCTTCTTCTGTGAAAGGATCTTCCTGGACTGACGGTGAGCGGATGTGCTCCAAAAACACATTGCTGGGAATGGCTTCTCGCTTGGAGCCGATCTTTGCCAGGTCATCAGCTGCTTGGTTTTTCAGTCGGGGGATGTGATGAAGCTCTAACCCCTCGAATTTCTTTTCTAGCTTTCTCACTGCATTGCAATAACCAGTCATAGCTGGACTTCTGACGTCCCACTCCTTCATCACCTGATTAACCACCAAATCTGAGTCGCCATAGACCATGAGGCGACGGACGCCGAGTGAAATGGCCATGCGCAACCCATACAAAAGTGCTTCATACTCTGCTTCATTGTTGGAGGAATCAAAGTGAATCTGGAGAACATATCTGAGCTTATCTCCTCGGGGGGAGACTAGAACTACCCCAGCACCGGAACCATTCAGCATCTTAGATCCGTCGAAAAACATGGTCCAGTGCTCCGAGTGAACTTGAGTCGGAAGTTGCTGTTCAATCCACTCGGCGATGAAATCTGCGATTGCTTGGGACTTGATAGCCTTCTTTGCTTCAAACTTGATATCTAAGGGAAGGATTTCAATCGCCCACTTGGCCACTCGACCAGTTGCATCTCTGTTATGCAGAATCTCTGACAGTGGGGCGTCGCTGACGACTGTAATGGAATGGTCAGAGAAGTAGTGTGCAACCTTCTTCGTGGTCATGTAAATCCCATATACAAGCTTCTGGTAGTGAGGGTATCTTTGTTTTGAAGAGGTCAAAACTTCAGACAGATAATAGACTGGGCGCTGAACTCTGAAGGCCTTTCCTTCTTCTTTCCCGCTCGACTGTGAGTACTGTACTGACAACTTGTCCCGTGGCCGCAATGTACAGCAGCAGAGGCTCTTTGCTGATTGGGGCAGCAAGCACCGGCTGGGTGGAGAGCAGAGCTTTGAGTTCTGCAAATGCCGCGTCAGCTTCTGGAGTCCACTCGAACTTGTCAGACTTCTTCATCAGTCGGTAGAGAGGCAACGCCTTTTCACCGAGACGAGAAATGAATCGAATTAAAGCGGCCAAGCAGCCTGTAAGCTTTTGGACATCGTGCACGCGTACAGGACGCTTCATCCGGAGTATGGTGCCAATTTTCTCAGGATTGGCGTCGATCCCTCGTTCGGAAACGAGAAAACCGAGTAACTTTCCGCCTGGAACTCCGAATGTGCACTTTGATGGATTGAGCTTGATATCATACCTCCTGAGGATGGCAAAGGTTTCGGCAAGGTCAGCTCGCAGGTCGGAACCTTTCCGTGACTTGACCACAATATCATCCATGTATGCCTCCACATTCCGACTGATTTGAGTGAGTAAACACTTCTGAATCATTCTCATGAACGTGGCTCCGGCGTTCTTGAGGCCGAACGGCATAGTGACATAACAGAAGCATCCGAATGGGGTGATGAAAGCTGTTTTGATTTCGTCAGGTCCATACAGACGGATCTGATGGTACCCGGAATAAGCATCTAGAAAAGACAATCTCTCGCACCCCGCAGTCGAGTCGACTATTTGGTCGATGCGAGGGAGAGGAAAATGATCTTTCGGGCAGGCCCGATTGATATGTTTGAAATCAATGCACATGCGAAGTGACTTGTCCTTCTTGGGGACCATGACGACATTGGCGAGCCACTCGGAGTGGTAAATTTCTCGGATGAACCATGTTGCTAAGAGCCGAGCCACCTCCTCGCCAATGGCTTGCTTCTTCTGGACGGCGGACCGTCGAAGATGTTCCTTCACAGGCTTGAATTTTGGGTCGACCCGTAGACGGTGCTCAGCCAGCCCCCTGGGAACTCCAGGCATGTCGGAGGGTTTCCATGCGAAGATGTCCCAGTTCTCACGGAGGAGCTGGATGAGCGCTTCTTCCTATTTGGAGTCAAGCGTCGTTGAGATGTGAGTCGGGGCAGCGTCGGGGTCGGTCGGGTGAATGTCGACTGTTTTTGTTTCACCGGACGATTGAAAAGCTGATTCTGAAGCAGGCTTCTTGGCTCGTAGCAACTCGCTTGGGTCGGCAGTCTTTTGGTACTCTTGCAGCTCGACCACTGCCATCTGAGCATCTGCAATCTTTGAGCCCTTCTGAAATCACTCTTCCGCCTTCTTCCGATTGCCTGTGACAGTGATCACACCTTTGGGGCCAGGCATCTTCAGTTTGAGGTACACGTAACATGGCCGTGCCATGAAGCGTGCGTAAGCTGGCCTGCCCAAAATGGCGTGATAAGCACTTTGGAAGTCCACGACCTCGAATGTCAACTTTTCCTTGCGGTAATTCTTTGAATCACCGAAAACCACATCAAGAGCGATCTGGCCGAGTGATTGGGCTTTCTTCCCAGGAATGACTCCATGGAAACTCATGTTACTGGTGCTAAGTCTGGACATCGGAATGCCCATTCCTTTCAATGTTTCAGCATACAGTATGTTCAGGCCACTGCCGCCATCCATCAGGACTTTAGTCAGTCGAGTGCCTTCAACAATTGGGTCGACCACCAAAGCTTGCCTCCCAGGGGTGGCAATGTGCGTTGGGTGATCAGACTGGTCGAATGTGATGGCAGTCTGAGACCACTTCAGGTAACTGGGTGTTGCCGGGGCAACCATGTTCACCTCTCGGTTAATGACTTTCAGTCGACTTTTGCTCTCGACATCGGCAAAAATCATCAGGGTGGAATTGACTTGGGGGTATCCATCGTCGCTGTCTTCCTTGTCCTCGACCCTGTCCAACTCTTTTTCCTTATCCTTGGACTGCTTTCCTTGGAACTGCTGGATCAGGAGCCGGCACTGTCGAGTGGTATGCTTTGGGTAAATAAAATTACCCTCTTCATCCTTCTTGGTGTGGATGTGACATGGCAGATCCAAAACATCATTTCCGTCTTGATCCTTGACTTTTTTGGGCTTCCAGGTGCCCTTGGGTTTTCCCTTGAAGTTTCCCTGGGCTACGGCCAGGGCCTCCCCAGGAGCGGCTGGCTCGGCCTTCCGCTTCTGCTTCCGACTGGAATTGCCTCCAGTTTCCTGGGCGACTGCTTTCTGCTTGCCACTCCGGAGTCGATCTTCGTCTTCTCCGTTAGCATACTTGGTGGCAATCTCCATCATCCGATTCAGAGACATCTCTCCAGTCCGACCGAACTTCAGATTCAACTCTGTGTATTTAACACCTTCCTTGAAGGCACAAACCGCTTGATGGTCCGGCACGTTCTCAACCGAGTGATGCAGCGTGATCCACCTCTGGATGTATTCCCTCAGAGTTTCATTCGGCTTCTGCACGCAAGACCGCAGCTCGGTTAGGCCTGCAGGTCGCTTGCATGTTCCTTCAAAGGTTGTGATAAACACTCGGGAGAGGTCCTCCCAAGTGTAAATGCTGCTGGGTGCCAACTGATTTAGCCATGCTCTGGCCGAGCCCTCTAACATGAGAGGCAAATGCTTCATGGCCACCTCGTCATTGCCACCGCCAATCTGTACAGCCACTCGGTAATCTTTGAGCCAGGTGTCAGGCTTAGATTCACCGCTGAACTTGCCGATTCCAGTCGCCAACCTGAAATTGGGAGGTATCACTGCGGCTCTGATGGCTCGACTGAAACACTCTGGCCCTGAAGCACGTACTCTGCTGCTGGCAGGCGCATCTCTGTTGTGGCCTTCTCGATGAGCTCTGTTCCTGTCAACCAAACCTTGAACGAGGATGGATCTCGCATCAAAGCCTGGGTCTCTGGGGTCGACTGGAATCCTCTGTCCAACACTATGAGGGCGTCTGTCATCTTGCCGTCGAGGCGCATATGACCCACTCCTCGGGGGAGGGGTTGGCACTCGACGTCGATCATCACGGTCGAATCAGTGATCATACTGCTCATTCCTCCTGTACTGATCATGTTGGCCACCACGTCCCTCACGCCTCGGGGGCGATCTCGGGCTATGAGCTGACTCGACTGTATCTATTGCGACAGACCGACTGTGGATCCTATTCCGCGATTGTGAGACAGCGGAATTCTGGTCTCCCGCCGCCCGGAGCAATGCTCTGATCTGTAACAAGCCCCTGCCAGCCTTCGACTGGGAGGGCTGAATCGATTCTGCTATACGGGCCGCGGCGGCCAGATTCTGAACTGGGGTTCGATATACCTGCGTCGGCGGGAAGAGCTGGCGTCTACTAGACTCGGGAGCCTGCTGACGCGCTTGCTCGTCGAGTGCTCGCTGGAGATTCTCCAGTCGGGTGCGCTCGGCCAAGTTGGCCAAACGCGCGTCCTCCAAGGCCCAGGCTCGGGGGTCTCTCCGACGATAGGAGTGCGGAGCGCGTCCATGTTCTGGCGGCGAAGCTCCTCTCGCTGCAATGATGTGAGAGGTTCGGGGAGATACTCGTCGTGGGGATGCGACGGATCGCCCCCACCCGCGCCTCCATCAGTGAGAGGGAAACCAGGGGGACTGTGTGTTCCATCGACCGCCAGAACCTCAGCCGCTGGATCGCTGCTGTCGCACTCGGATGCGGTCTCCACGGAGCCAGTCGACAGATCGAACAGGCCGTAGAGGGATTCGACGGGCTCGATGGCCGCGACTTGCGGGGCTGCCGATTGGCGGGCCACGGCGTGCCTCACCCACCGCTGAAGTCTTGACCGACCGGAGCGCTTGCGCTGGTGGGAGACAGGGCGGGGAGACGATACGGGGGCCAACCCATATTGGGTCGACGGTTGCCGCAGGAGGACGCCACGAACGCATGTGCGGAAATGTGTCGCACCGCGGGCGGGGAGCGCGTTGATGTCGAGCGGTGCCTCCTGAAGCCAGGCGGAGTCGTCGATGATGAAGGTGAGCGCGCCGAGATGGATCTCGCGGTCCTCCACCAAAACTCCGCAAGAAAACATGATCAAAGGGATCAAGAAAAATCACAACTTCTCCAACTAAGCGCTAAGATTCCTGCCCCACGGTGGGCGCCAACTGTCGTGGTTCTAACTCTGACAGTGATGTAGGGGGTGAGTATGGAGAGGCTAGATCCTAGCTATTGGGAAGTTGTTACACGCGAGGTTTACGATTTCAGGCCCTTCTCGGAGGAAGTAATAGCCCTACGTCTCGGAGCCCGGAGGCGGTCGACTGGATTATGCGTGTATGGATTACAGGGGTGCGAACCCTTCCTACTGAGGAGGGGGGTGGCTTAAATAGAGTTCGCCGACCCCCTCCTGCCCTCAGTAATGCAGGGTTTTAAAGTACATTTAAGATGGGGCGTTACTGGTAACGCCTCTAATAAAGTGTTGTAATGACCATGAAGACTACTTAACAGCTGACCGTTTGCCTACGGAGTGACTGTAGATCTCCTAGCAGTCGAGTGAATAGCTTCATGGTCGAGTGGTAGCTTCTTGGTCGAGTGTCTTGAACCCGTCGAGTGAAGTACCTTCAAGTCGATTGATGGGTGATTTTCTTCTAGGGATGTCCTTGGGTAGGACTCTTTGGGACGGGTCCGTGCTCCTACCCCAGGTACATAGCTTCATCACCCTCTGCACTGTGAATTTTACAGGGTCCATTAAGCCATCCTTCTAGCACGGTTCCGTGCCCTGTAGACGGCTTTTGCTTTTTGGTATTGAACCCGGGTGTCTGGCGATGATGCACCCTTTTATTTCGGACTGGGTTTGTATTCAAGGCCGAATTGTCCCAAAATTTTATTTCGGTTTTCCAGGCGCTTTCCATCGCACAGTACTTTCGTACTATGGACACCAAG
This sequence comes from Triticum urartu, assembly GCF_056163025.1. Taxonomy (NCBI): domain Eukaryota; kingdom Viridiplantae; phylum Streptophyta; class Magnoliopsida; order Poales; family Poaceae; genus Triticum; species Triticum urartu. The sequence continues at coordinate 82,200,006 of NC_141874.1, forward strand.
TCAGCGAAGCGTGTAATATCACGGTGACTTATGGCGTTGAGGATTCCCTTGTCTGTGCAATTATTGTAGAAGAATGAAATTGTGTCTTCCTCGCGGCAGTCCTTTATCCTGTTCATAACCAGGAGGAATCTGGCCCAGTAATGATGTACTGTTTCTTCGAGCTCTTGCCTAATTTGAGATAGATCGCTTATGTACGGGTGGGTGGGTGGAATCAAATCCGAGACCTCACCCAATCTGAGACCCAGAAGCCAAGGAGTTTCCAAACTCGGAAGTTTGGATTCTTGGATGCTGTCCAAATGAATCTAGCCCATCGCCCGACTTTAAGTTCAGGTCTTGAGTGATGTCCTCCCCTCTGCGGGTATCCGGCTTGGAGAGATCGAGAATCCGTACATAGCAAGTCCTTAAGATAGATGAAGGGTCGCCGCACTGTCCCTCTACCACGACAACGTGATGGGTGACCTGGGGAGAGTTAATCTCTCTCAGATCGGGTTTAGGCCCAATCTGGTCGTAATCCGTAGCGACTCCTAGGGCGGCAAAGCGATCCAAGAGCTCGTTTAGGGAAGAGAGCTCCATTGGATCTAGCTGCTCGGCGAATTCCGAGTTGACGTGAAGATTGCTTTCGATGACCTGAGAGGTCATCATCGGCGCAGCAGCCGAACGGGCGGTCATCAGGAAACCACCTAGCCTAAGAGTCTGGCCGACAGCCAAAGCTCCCTTAGCAACGGTGCCGTCTTTAAAGACGGGGTGAGGCATCATTCCTGATGGCGACGACACAGAGGAACTCTCAATGAAAGCACCAATGTCGGTGTCAAAACCGGCGGATCTCAGGTAGGGGGTCCCGAACTGTGCGTCTAGGCGGATGGTAACAGGAGGCAGGGGACACAATGTTTTACCCAGGTTCGGGCCCTCTTGATGGAGGTAAAACCCTACGTCCTGCTTGATTAATATTGATGATATGGGTAGTACAAGAGTAGATCTACCACGAGATCAGAGAGGCTAAACCCTAGAAGCTAGCCTATGGTATGATTGTTGTTCCTACGGACTAAAACCCTCCGGTTTATATAGACACCGGAGAGGACTAGGGTTACACAGAGTCGGTTAGAATGGTAGGAGATCTACATATCCGTATCACCAAGCTTGCCTTCCACACCAAGGAAAGTCCCTTCCGGACACGGGACGAAGTCTTCAATCTTGTATCTTCATAGTCCAGGAGTCCGGCCGACGGTATAGTCCGGCTATCCGGACACCCCCTAATCCAGGACTCCCTCATAGGGCGTCGCGCATGTTTTTGTGTCCATGTGTACGTGTGACTGTTGCATACATGTAGGGGGAGTACGTGTAGGGGCCACTAAGGAGCAGTCAAATCACACAGTAAGTTAGTCGGAAGAAGCAACCATCATTTCACTCTTGAATGACACGTACGCAATATAAAATGGTTGATATGGAGAGAAAAAGAAAACCACTATATATACACTAGCAGGAGCCTAAGCTACAAGCCTGCTTGCTTAGGTTGCTCTCTTCACAAGCATAGAACGGCGGGTCTAATCCCGCAGCTGGGGGAAGGGAACAATGTTCTGCGTAGACGCGGTCGACATCGGCGAGGGAGAAAACCCACAGTCGGTGCGTCCCAATCGGGGGTCACCGCGGTATGGGCCGATGCCGCGTCCCAACCACCCTTCTAGCTACAGCCCGACGTCCCAGGTAGTCCATCTTCCTTTTGGAGCCGGCTTGCTCCACTGCCGTAGCTCCATCTCCATGTCGATCTGTCTCTACTTCTACCGGCTTCTACTTGTGATGAGTTTATGTCTCATGAACTAGTGCCAGTACTATTATTCTAATCACACTTCTTCAATATCTTTGCCATCAGGGATGCTCAGGTTGATTTTAGTGGAACTGCACAAAAGCATCGTATGATCCGAGGGTGCCAGCCGTCTTTCCTTCGACAGGCTCTACCTGGCCAGGAAATTAAATCATGTTTAGGGTTTAGGGTTTAAGTCGTAGTGACCCCATCAGTAGTTTTTCTTTCGTACACGCTCTCACAACTTTTTTCTTTAGTTGTGAAGTAAATATTGGCTATGATCTGTGAATCATTGAGATGCATCAGCATGCATGTTAGTTTTCCTTTGTATTTGATGGAATGTTGTAACGGGGCAACCTTGGAATAGGAATGAAAATGGAGTGGAAAGTTTCCGTTTTTCCGGAGAAAAAATGGAAACGGAGAGAAACCAACATTTCGTTTCGTTGGATCGCGCCATCAAGCAAAATCAACGTTTAAATCACGTCTATCGTGTTCGTGTCTCACCCTCCTCCACGGGTCGACCCCACACGGTCGCTCGGCATGCCACTCACGGCAAACCGAGTATATGATAACTTTCCCGCTTGCTTGTCGATGGATCGCGCCATGGAGTACTAGCACTATTGGAAGAGATTGACGAGTTGGGGGAGGACAGCTAGCTGTAGCACAGACTCCCAAGAGCTTTTTACATGCATGTTGTAGCCCGCTATTGCGACCTTTGAACGCGGAGCAGCCGCGTGCACCCTGAAGCGGCGCGGGCGACGCTGTCTCGGCCGGCTCGCCGCTTCAATGTCGACGCCAGTGAGAGGTCGCGTCCGCTCTGGCCGGGCATGAATGCGGCACTGACCGTTTCGGGCGGGAAGCACGCACGGGTGATGAAGAGGGTTCGGGTTGGTCAGGACCGGCCATGGCAGCGGTCCGGACATGCGCAAACAAGAGATGTTGTACGTTAATATTGCTGCGTATATAATTAACAACGTAAATAATGTGCCAGTTGGACAAATATGATTGGAGATGGAGATGGAAATGGAATTTTACGTAAACACAGATATGCATGTCTATGTCTATGTGTGTGCGCACGACGACTCTCGCGACCTGGAAGCGGGGGCGTGTTTTTTATCGAGTTTTCTTTCTTGGTACGTTAGAAAATCAGTTTGTCTAATTCACATCTAGATGTTATTTAAGGATATCACATCTAAGCTCCCACAAGTACATAATGTAGCAACAAGAAACAAAAAAAACTAGGAAAAAAATAGACCACAAAAAGAGTGGACATTAACTTAGGGTTTGCACTCTCCACACGCTCGCCGCACTACGTATATGTTACACGCTGGAGGCTCAGCATTCATTTGCTAGGGTTTGCTATATTCACAGTCTCTCACCCTCTCTTCACCAGATCTAAACAAGACTGCGTTGGCCTCTTTTCTCTCTCTCCCCCCTCACAGCTGGTGAAGGAGGCGTCTGTATCCCGTCGTAGTGGGAAGGGGAGGAGGTGCAGCGTTCACTCTATCGCCTTCGGTGAGGGAGGCAATCCACTGCCGGCTGCGCTGTTCTCTTTCACCCAGCGCCTGTGCGGGAGGGCCACCGACCCCTTCTTCCTCGCTGCCGTACGTAGTGTGGGCAGATCCGGCCTCCCGCCGCATGCCTTGCCACATCCAGACGACCCTAAGGTATAAGTTTCTTTGAAACCGTCGTTGCTCTAGCTGCATGTGGATCTTTTTCGATCTATAGTTGAATCTAGGTCTTGGTTCAAAGAGGAAAGAATGGTGCGGTGGGCTGGAGCAAGAATCTAGGACATGGTTCAATGACGAAAGGAGGGGCAGAAAGTAGTATCGACTGGCTATCCAACCGCTTTGTAGGTCGAAAAGGGAAAAGGGGGGTAACCCAATACACACATCTGTAAGGAGCCGATCTCTTTGTTGAAAAGGGAAATAAACTGGGGGGTCGGGTAGTTTGTGTAGGACTAGATTTGCTGCCCTCACATAGGAAGTAGGTTCAAAGAGAACAAATATGGGACCAGCGCATATATGCTGCTTGGCTACATACTCTGCATCACCCATTTATATGTGTGGACGCACATGGTGTTGGCATGTCCCATACAGCTATTTTGCTGTTGTTAATCTAAGAATGCCGCCAGAAAATTGAAGCAATGCCACTGTTAAAAGTAAATTACATTTTTTTAACGAATGTTGTTTCAAGAAAATGTCTCTGTTAATATGAATCAATGCAACCGTTTTAGAAATGCTACTGTCCTGCTTTGTTTTCCATCCAAGATAAGTTAGATGCTTCTTTCTGTCACCGTTTGTTTCATCCTCCTTTATCGGCAAGTAATTGTTTCCTTTTTTGCCTCTGTTAAAACAGGGGTATCGATTCAACTTGTTGCTATTGCGACATTTTGCTTCGCTACTCGAAACACTTATGTTTTAAGAGTTTTTTATGCAGTTCAACTTGAATGTCCCACTGGTGACTTTGCTTAATTTTGGTGGAACTGCACAAAAGGAGATCGAGATTTGTTTCCAGTCTTCGTATCGATTCAACTTGTTGCTATTGCGACATTTTGCTTCGCTACGCGAAACACTTTGCTTGATTTCAGTGCAACTGCACAAAACGAGATTGGATTTCCTATTCGTGTTGGCAGATTCGTATTTTATCTTGTCCGTCTCATGAAAGGTCAGTACGGGCCTTCATCCACATGATTGTGCAGTGTGCTTTGAGATATTGTGCTACTTGTATTGGTACTGTTTTAAATAAATGTTGAATTGAAGCTATTGTATTGCTGTGTTTTCCCATTAAGTAGTGAACAAAAATGGGACCAACCCAGACATGATGCTTGTTGCTTTGTTACAACAAACTCTGCATCACCCCCTTTATAAGTAGATGGAAGCACATACTATTGCTGCGCCCACTCTCCCATGGAACTGTTTATGCTTTTCGTTAATCTAATGCCGCTGGTAAAATTAAGCAATGCCACTCTCAGAATTAATTAACTACTGAATCTTAGTTCAAAACTACAACACTTGTTAGGAATGGTACTATCCTGCTTTGTAGTTCTTTCTACATGTTTAACCAAGGTATTGTTAAGATAATGTCTCTGTTAAAATGAATCAGTTGCATTGTTTTAGGAATGGTACTTTTCTGCTTTGTCGTTCTTTATACATGTTGAAACAAGGCATTGTTAAGATAATGTCTTAGTCAATATGAATGAATCACACTGATGGAGAATTGCTACTCTCCTGCTTTGTTTCCCATTAAGATAAAGTAGATCAGTAGATGCTTTTCTTCTGGGAGTACAAGTCATCAACCATTATTTCTCAGTAATTGTTTCCCTTATACCTATTGTTGCTTACAGGGATATCAAAATTAAAGCTCGGTTTTATTTCGACTTCGATTTTAGTTGAACTGCACAAAAGGAGCCAATGTGTCCAAGGCAAACTACTGTATTACTGGATCCAGTTGGTCGTTCCACTTTGTAGAAAGAAGCAGTCACTGTTTGCGCTACATTATAGAAGGAATGACCAAGAAGCTTTACATAGTTTTATTAGACACCGGTGACATGACTAGTCTGTAGAGACCATTGGCAATTTAACAACATGTGGAGTGCCCTGGGCAAAAAGTGCCCAAACAAGTACAAGAAGTTACGACAGGACGATCATAGGCATTACATATTTTGAATGGGAAAAGTTTGTCAAAGTTTAATCATTGATGTTAGCAAGAAGACGTTAGTTTAATATATTGGAATTGGAAAACCTTGTCAAAATTTGCTCATTGATGTTAGCCAGAAGACATGCATTTGATATTTTTGAGTGGGACGCCTTGCTGTGAGCAGCGTCGAGTGTTTTTTCCTATTCATGTGTTCAGTTTAGAAGTAAATAGTTACTCTGCTGAGATATTCCTGTGTTAAGAGTTTGTTTTGAATATTGTCTATGTAATGCCAGGCCTTGTGTTTGATTGCAAAGTTGAGCTTGGAATGTTGTGGCATGCGGCATCACGAGTTGTTCACCGTGCCTCCTGAGAATAATGCTTCGTATTGTTTTGCATGTTGATCTAATGCCAGTGATTTGCTTGTTAAGAAGATCATCCCCTTCTATTGTTTCTGTTCTTAGGAAGTTCATCGTCTGATGTTTCATTCATAGCCTATACGACAAGTCGGGTAGGTTAGACATGAAACCATATGATCTTCCGACAAACTCATGATATTAGGCTGTGATTGGATCGTCGTTTTTCAACCAAAACCGCTTGTAAATTAAAGCAGATGGTCTCGGGCGAAGGCACTTGGTTGGTCGATTTCGACTAGTAAAATATCGGAAGTACTTCACACACGATAAAAATGATGAACGACACTCGGACGATTGGTAATCTAGCCGTTAGCTGTCGTTTCAGCCTTGCCCATGGATGGCATGATACGCACGTCGTGCATGTATATCGTCTGGTAATGTCATCCATATAGCAGTGCTCGTAAAATATACATTGGTATCTCAAATTACACGCGTAACCCGCCGGTTTTACTTACAGACCTCGGACCCTCGGTTTCATTACGCCTGTATTTTGTGCGTTGTTTCCAATGACGAGTAAATTACACTTGTATGTTAATACATGTTTGAAATAAACCAAAGCTCCCAAGCGCGGCCTTACCGTTTCATGCCGTCTTAGTTTCTCGAAGGTGCTCATAGGTGTCCGATGATCCTGGCTTCCTGAATGAGCAGCCGGCGCTGTATCAGACCATCCGTAGGGCCCGCGAGGCCCTCTCCGTTGTCCTTCGAGTTGTTACGCTCGCCGTGGCGTCGAGCATTGTTAACATCATCAACGAACATGAGGATTCAGGAGATGACTTTATTTTGACTGGATGACACTAGGGACCCACTAGGGCCATAGCGTACGTACGCAAGTGCCTCCTTATTATGTACAACTATATTATTTTTTTGCTTTCTCCTGGTTTCCTGACATCACGGTCCCACACCATTGTCAACCTATGTAGTCAATATAAACGAGAGAATTGCACAAGGTGCGGCCGACAGCTGGGACCAAGCAGCTCGAGCAGTATTTGTGTTTTTGAGGCGTGGGCACTGCAGAGTTTTTCTTGGCGATGGTTGCGTTGTTGTTCAGAGGAGAGCAGAGTATTAACTGGGCGGGTTGTGGCCCGTCTAGCCCAGGCCAGATACTAATTTTTTCAAGATGAAAATGGCTAGCCCAGCTATACGTCTTTTTGAGGAATACCCAGGCAAGGTCAACTTGTTATTCTCCGCCCCGCTGAGCTGCAAATCTTTCCTAGGAGGGATGCATTAGGCTTAATAGGAAAATGGGCTTTAAAAAATAATAAATGAGATGTAATTATAAAAACTGGGCAGTAACTATAAAAAATGCACCAAACACGAAATTAGTTTATAAAATATTATTTATGGATTTTGAAAATCTTAAATTTTCATTGTTGCGCGCGCAATGTTTCGTTGGATTTTTACGTAATACAATTTTATATTTAATCTGACTAGAAATTTCAGGATAAAAATATTTCGGATCCCATCAAAATGTGGGAAATTTTATTGAATTATGTGTTCAACGGTTGGTTGAAATTATTAATCGTTGTCCTAGCTAGAAAATGGGTTGTACTTTTAACAAACTGTAAATGGGCTGTTGTAAATTCCATTAAAATTCAAAAATGGGTTGTACATTCTTACAAAACGCAAATGGACTATAAGTTCTCTACCACACACTTGTGGGCCTACTAAGTGACACGTCCCGTAAAAAAATAAGTTGACGCGTATGCAAGGCTTTGTCAACTTATTATAGTCAACACACGGTTCTAGCAGCAGTGGTCGTTGGATGCTATCCAACGGATATCGTGCTTCTTCTTCAATCTCGGATATTCTTAGCTTCGGCCGCCCAAAAAATGATTCCTCCCCCTCACATTTGGGGCGCACCGTTTCGGAGGTTGACCTGTGGGCCTACTAAGTTGGAGCGTACCAAGGGCTTTGTCAACTTAGTCAATGTAAACGATTCTAGTTTCAGTGACCGTACGATGTCCATCTAACGGTCGTAGTGCTTCTTCAACCTCTGGTCTTCTTGGTCCAGCCGCCCAAAGCTGCGCCGGTCGTGCCGCCTGCTCCTGCCTCCCGTGGCCGGCTGTGCTGCCGCGGATGCCTCATCGCCCCCATACTACTCCCACCGCTGGCCAGGCCATCCCTCCACTCACCCACACCCCTGTTATTCTCGGAGCGGCGTGGTCAATGTGGTCAACGACCGACTTCCATCGGAAGAATACTGTATGTGGAGAGGCTGACAGCTGGGTCCACGGCAGCCATAAGGAAGTGCCTCCTTATTACGCGGAAAATAATTATTCCTCCACCTAACAGCGGGGACCCACCGGACGGGCCACCAGTATTTTGCGAAAAAAACGTTTCCCCTTGACTGCTAGGACCCACCGGACGAGCCACCGTATTTCGCGAAAAAACGTTCCCCCCGTTGTCAGCTCGGACCCACTGGAAGTGCCTCCTTATTACGCACAAAAAAATGAATACTCCACCGGCTAGTTGGGACCCACCTTGGTGGGAGGCTCACTTGTGGGCCTACTAAGTTGACGGGGACGAAGGGCTTTGTCAACTTAGTCAATATGAACGATTCTAGCTCCAGTGACCGTACGATGTCCATCCAACGGCCGTAGTGCTTCTTCAACCTCTGGTCTTCTTGCTCTAGCCGCCCAAAGCAGCGCCGGTCGTGCTGCATGCTCCTGCCTCCCGTGGCCGGCTGTGCTGCCGCAGAGGCCTCACCGCCCCCTACTATTTCCACCACTGGCCAAGCCCTGCGGCGACGGCAGCCTCACACCGCAGCCAAACCAGTGAACCCTCGTACTCCTCTTCGCGCGGGCTTCCACTGCCGCGTCTTCCCCGGCTCCACGTCGTCCCCTTCCTAGGCCTTGCCGTCGTCCACCACCGTGGTGCTCTCCGCGCGGCGTGGTCAATGTGGTCAAGGAACGACTTCCATCGGAAGAGTACTATACGTGGAGAGGCTGACAGCTGGGTCCACGGCCACAGCCAAGTTTTTTTGTGATTTGCCAAGTAAGTCGCATTGTCAGGCCTGTTGGGCTGCAAATCTTTCAAGACGAGGAGAGCTTTCATTCGGCTGGCTGAGAAAATGGCCCATCAGTAATGAGAAATGGGTTGTACATTTTTAAAACACATCAAACCGGCAATTAGTTTCAAATATCTTTTTTTCATTTCAAGATTTTAAATTACATTAATTTTTATGCGTGGAGAATTTGTTGGATTTTATATTGATATACATTTATTTTTAAAATCAGTTTGAATGTGAGTCGAAATTTCGGAATTAAAAACAGTTCGGACCGCACCGAAATATGCAAAATTCCGTATACTTTTTTAACCGTGGCCACAATATGGGCTATAATGTTAACAAAAAGAATATGGGCTCCAAAAAACCTTAAGAATTAGCAAATGGGCTGTAGATTATTAGAAATAATGGCAGATGGGTTGTATGCTATTTTCCACAGACTTGAGGCTTTCCTAAAAAAGGTTGACACACAAGCTCTGACTGTTGGATGTCCATCCAACGGCCGTCGTGCTTCTTCAATCTCTGCTCTTCCTGCTCCAGCCGCTCAAACAAGCGCTGGCGGGACTGCCTGCTCCCTCCTCCCCACGGCCGGCTGTGCTGCCGCGCAGGCCTCACCGCCCCACCGTACTCCCATCGCTGGCCTAGCCATCCCTCTACTCACCCACACCTGTTGTTATTCTCCGGCGAGGGTAGACGAATCAGTAAACCCTCGTACAGTCGTACTCCCCTCCGCGTGGGAAACAACTGCCGAGTCTTTCCTGCCTCCGTATCGTCCCTTTCCTAGGCCTCGCCGTCGTCCACCGCCGTGGTGCTCTCGGCGCGGCGTGGTCAATGTGGTCAACGACCGACTTCCATCAAAAGAGTACTGTGCGTGGAGACGCTGACAGCTGGGTCCACGGCCGCAGCAAGGAAGTGCCTCCTTATTACGCGCAAAATAATTATTCCTCCACCTGACAGCGGGGACCCACCGGACGGGTCACCGTATTTCGCGAAAAAAACGTTTCCCGCTGATTGTTGGGACCCACCAGCTACACCTTCGCACGCAAGGAAGTGCGTCCGGGCAAAAAAAAATAAAACGATTCGCCCCCCTGACTGCTGGGACCCACCAGCTACATCTTCGCACGCAAGGAAGTGCCTGACAGTCGGGACCCACCTGGTCGAAGCGTACGTAGCGTTGTCATTCTGGTCACGAACGTGTACGTACATATATACTGGTGGATGTAGAGGCGCGCACGTGTCGTAGTAGAGGCGCGCACGTAGCATGTACATGTACGTATAGCGGCCAGGGTGCAAGAAAGAAAATACGGCAACGTAAGTGTACATACGGGCGGGGCCTCAAACGCCTACTCGCGCATACGTACGGCGAGGGCTCGTTGACATGGCTGGGTCGGAACGGAGAAACAGCGTCGTCGTCGTGTTCAAGGGAAGGCAACGGAATGCATCGTGTTCATGGAGAGGTAACGGAATGCGTCGTGTTCATCGGGAGGCAATGGAACGCGTGGGAGCCAACCGGCTGGGTCGGAACGGAATGCGTGGTCGTGTTCATCAGGAGGGCTTGGACGGAACAGGCGATGGAAACGGGGCCTGACATACCGCAGAACGGAGGAAACGGCCTTGTGTTCGACCGGCCACGTTCGAAACGGGATCATGTTCATTGGGAGGGGTGTGGCGTATCACAAAACGGACGAAACGGATCCCCTACGGTCGAAACGGGGGTCCTGTTGATAGGGAGGGGTGTGGCGTACCGCAAAACGGACGAAACGGACTTGTGTTGGAGCGCTACGGTCGAAACGGGGGTCCTGTTCATTGAGAGGGGTGTGGCGTACCGCAAAACGGGACTCCACAGGATACTGTTCATCTCCACCATCGACCTCCTCCAGCCTCCACGGGCTCCTGCTCATCCAGCCTCCACCGCGCGCTACTCCACCGGCTACTGTTCAACCACCCCTCCACCGTCTACTGTTCATCCAGCCCTCCACACCACGGGGTCTTGTTCAACCACCCCTCCACGGGCACCCCTCCACCGTCTACTGTTCATCCAGCCCTCCACACCACGGGGTTCTGTTCATCCAGAGGCAACACCACCGCTCACTGCTCATCCACCCCCCCCCCCCCCCGCAACGCTCACTGCTCATCCCAGAGGCAGCATCGATCGGCTTCAGTTAGCAGCAGTAGCGAAGGAATCACTCGATCGGGTTCAGTTAACAGCCATCGATCGATCGCTCGGGTTCAGTAACGCATAGCCTGCAGTGCAATCGCTCGGGTTCAGTTAGAGCCCAACGCCTCGCTCGGGTTCAGTTAGAGCCAATGCCTCGCACACACGCGCGTATGTGTACGAGAGAAACGCGCATCGCTCGGCCCCCGATCTCCCACCGTAACCGGGAACTCCCCGAAATTTTCCTCCCCCTCGCTTCTACCACGGTTTTTTCCGTCATGGACGGCCTAAAGAATGTCATGCAGCTGCGTCTCCGGCCCGCCCAAGACAAAAAGCCCATTTTCTGTCATGATTTTTTGTCATAGAAGTAGGAGCCCACCACATCTAAGATGATACCGGGTTTTGTCACAATTATCGTCATAGAAGTGTCATATGTATGACAGAAAAAAATTCGTTCGGCCCAAAATGTCACGGATGTGTCTTTTTTTTGTAGTGTTGGCTTTTCATCGGGGTTGTGCATGATTTAAATACTTTGTGTGGTGAAGATGAAGCATAGCCAGACTATATGATTTTGTAGGGATAACTTTCTTTGGCCATGTTATTTTGAAAATACATAATTGCTTGGTTAGTATGCTCTAAGTATTATTATTTCTATGTCAATATTGAACTTTTGTCTTGAATCTTTCGGATCTGAATATTCATACCACAATTAAGAAGAATTACATTAAAATTATGCCAAGTAGCATTCCACATCAAAAATTCTGTTTTTATCATTTACCTACTCGAGGATGAGCAGGAATTAAGCTTGGGGATGCTTGATACGTCTCCAACGTATCTATAATTTTTGATTGTTCCATGCTATATTATATCATGTTTTGGACATTATTGGGCTTTATTATACACTTTTATATTATTTTTGGGACTAACCTATTAACCGGAGGCCCAGCCCAGAATTGTTGTTTTTTGCCTATTTCAGAGTTTCGCAGAAAAAGAATATCAAACGGAGTCCAGACGGAATGAAACCTTCAGGAACGTGATTTTTGGAACAAACGTGATCCAGAGGACTTGGACCCTATGTCAAGACATCATCCAGGAAGGCACGAGGTAGGGGGCGCACCTACCCCCCCCCCCCCAGGCGCGCCCTCCACCCTCGTGGGGCCCACGTTGCTCCACCGACGTACTCCTTCCTCCTATATATACCTACATACCCCCAAACTACCAGATACGGAGCCAAAACCCTAATTCCACCGTTGTAACTTTCTGTATCCACGAGATCCCATCTTGGGCCTTTTCCGGAGCTCCGCCGGATGGGGTATCGATCATGGAGGGCTTCTACATCAACACCATACTCTCTCCGATGAAGTGTGAGTAGTTTACTTCAAACCTACGGGTCCATAGTTATTAGCTAGATGGCTTCTTCTCTCTTTTTGGATCTCAATACGAAGTTCTCCCCCTCTCTTGTGGAGATCTATTCGATGTAATCTTATTTTGCGGTGTGTTTATTGAGATCGATGAATTGTGGGTTTATGATCAAGTTTATCTATGAACAATATTTGAATCTTCTCTGAATTCTTTTATGTATGATTGGTTATCTTTGCAAGTCTCTTCGAATTATCAGTTTGGTTTGGCCTACTAGATTGATCTTTCTTGCAATGGGAGAAGTGCTTAGCTTTGGGTTCAATCTTGCGGTGTCCTTTCCCAGTGACAATAGGGGCAGCAAGGCACGTATTGTATTGTTGCCATCGAGGATAAAAATATGGGGTTTATATAATATTGCATGAGTTTATCCCTCTACATCATGTTATCTTGCTTAAAGCGTTACTCTGTTCTCTTGAACTTAATACTCTATATGCATGCTGGATAGCAGTCGATGTGTGGAGTAATAGTAGTAGATGCAGGCAGGAGTCGGTCTACTTGTCTCAGACGTGATGCCTTTATACATGATCATACCTAGATATTCTCATAACCATGCTCGATTTTGTCAATTGCTCAATAGTAATTTCTTCACCCACCGTAATACTTATGCTCTCGAGAGAAGCCTCTAGTGAAACCTATGGCCCCCGGGTCTATTTTCCATCATATTAATCTTCCAATACTTAGTTATTTCCTTTGCCATTTATTTTACTTGCATCTTTATTTCTCTTTATCATAAAAATACCAAAAATATTATTTTATAATATCTATAAAATCTCACTCTCGTAGGTGACCGTGAAGGGATTGACAACCCCTTTATCGCGTTGGTTGCGAGGAGTTTATTTGTTTGTGTAGGTGCAAGGGACTCGTGCGTGGCCTCCTACTGGATTGATACATTGGTTCTCAAAAACTGAGGTAAATACTTACGCTGCTCTGCTGCATCACCCTTTCCTCTTCATGGGAAAACCAACGCAGTGCTCAAGAGGTAGCACCATCCAAGAAAAAGGATGATGAGGATTTTGAGCGCTTTGCTGAAATGATTAGACCTATTTTTTTGCGTATGCATTTGACTGATATGCTTAAAATGAGTCCTTATGCTAAGTACATGAAAGATATTGTTACTAATAAAAGAAAGATACCAGAAACTAAAATTTCCACCATGCTTGCTAATTATACTTTTAAGGGAGGAATACCAAAGAAACTTGGAGATCCCGGAGTACCAACTATACCATGCTCCATTAAAAGAAACTATGTTAAAACTGCTTTATGTGATCTTGGAGCCGGTGTTAGTGTTATGCCTCTCTCTTTATATCGTAGACTTGATTTGAATAAGTTGACACCTACTGAAATATCTTTGCAAATGGCTGATAAATCAACTGCTATACTTGTCGGTATTTGTGAGGATGTGCCTGTTGTGGTTGCAAACGTTACTATTTTAACGGACTTTGTTATTCTTGATATTCCCGAGGAAGATAGTGTGTCTATTATTCTTGGAAGACATTTTTTGAATACAGCAGGGGCTGTTATTGGTTGCAACAAAGGCAATGTCACTTTTCATGTTAATGGTAATGAGCATACGGTACACTTTCCGAGGAAACAACCTCAAGTCCACAGTGTCAATTCTATTGGAAAAATTCCATCGGTTATTTTTGGAGGTTTTGAATTTCCTCTTCCTACTATCAAGAAGAAATATGATATTCTTATTGTTGGGGATGAGCATATCCCCGTTGAGGTAACATAGTGCCATTCGAAATTTCTCCGGTTTCATGTTACTCGAAATGAGTTTGTTAACAAGACTTGATCAACCTTGTTAGTGGATTCCTTTTGACGAGCATGAGATGGATGAAGTTAGAAAGCACAACCTTCTGTACCCTCCTTTTACTTTCTGTTATTTAGTTGAAATAAAGTAAAAATAGTATTTTCTGTCAGTTTTCTGAATTATCCGTGCAATATAAAAATACCCCGAAAATAAAAGTTCTCCAAATGCCCTGCCAATTTAATATGATTTTTTTGGAATATTTGGCACTGAGAACACAGCAGGGGGAGCTCGCACTGGCCACGAGGGTCCAGGGTGCGCCCTCCCCCTAGGCGCGCCCCCTGCCTCGTGGGCCCACAGTGGCTCCACTTATTCCTGCACCCACACACTTCTTCCTCCCGAAAAAATCACCATCCAGCTCAAGCACGAGTTCTAGCTCCTTTTGCTACGATTTTTGATCTCCTTGCTCAAAGCACCTCTCACAAAACTGCTTTGGGGGGATTGTTCCTTGGTATGTGACTCCTCCATTGGTCCAATTAGTTTTTGTTCTAGTACTTTATTCATTGCAAATTTGTGCTGCCTAGGGGACCATGTTCTTGAGCTTGCATGTCAAATTCATATGGTTCCAAGTAGTTCTAATGCATGATATAGGTCCTAGGCACTTGTAGGAGTAGTTGCTATCAATTTTGTTGAGCTTAGTTCACTTTTATTTGAAGTTACTAAAAATTTCAGAATTTTTCAGAAAATAATGAAGAGATTTTTGAGGGACTCATCAAGCCGAAGCTCGAAGGAAAAGCAAAATGAAGAAGCAGAGAGGCCCAAATATAATCTGCCTCGCACTACGGAGGTTCGGCAGTGTGAATGGCCTTCCAATGATTTCTTGAGAGCAGCCGGGATTTATGATGATTTTTATGAATTGGCTAAGAATGCAGGCCTCACCGACTTCCTCCGCGACCAACGCGAACAGTATCTCTTACTCACCAATACTTTTGTGCAAAGCTTCTACTATTATCCTAAGGAATTACCTCCTTCAATAGAGTTTCATTTATATGAAGTGGTTAAGAAGATGTCACTATATGAATTTTGCAGGGTTTACAAAATACCTTTCGAGGGTAGCTTAGAGGAACCACATCGTAGAGATGTGGACGGGTTTATTGACACTATTACCGTAGGGGAAACTAGGAAGGTTTCCGACGCAAGAATCACTAGCATACATTTTCCTGTTTTACGTTACTTTGCAATATTTGCTAGTCGCTGCTTAATTGGTCGCGGAAACTATGGAAACCTTAGTGTTCCTGGTATTATTATTTTGTTCCATGGTTTATTCCATGACGACTCTGTTAGTATGGGTGGTATTATTGCCAAACGGTTAAGTCTGAACCGTACAAAGGGCCCCATCTTTGGAGGTGTCTATGCTTCACGCCTTGCTGCATCCTATAACATACCTGTTAGGCACTATGAAAAAGAAGAAAAATTGATGCCTACTGTTTATTTAGATTATAAGAGTATGGTAGCGCATGATTTTATTGTAAAGAATAGGGAAAGGGAGCATAAATACAAATTGTTCTTTGATAAACATCATCCTGAGACTATTACCCTGCCTGCTCCTTCCTTGTTTGATTTGTCTGCAGGCAAGTACCTTGTTCCTTTGGAGGCCATTCACGCCTACCAGAACCCTTCATCAGCTACAGAACCAGAGCCGGAACCACAATTTGATCCTCCACGACAGTCTGATTACCGGTGGGATCCGGAGATGATTGCCAACCAATGGCAATCAGGGGCTTCTTCATCACAGTACGGCCCCAACTACAACTTTGGATATCCGCCAGGTCATCCGTGGCAATAAACCCACTTAGGACAAAAGCCTAAGCTTGGGGGAGTATGTATTTCTCACCAACATTACATTCATGTTCACACAGTCATTGCTAGATGTCGGTGCTCATACTTTTTCATTGTATCATCCATGCTAATTTATTTTCTCTTTTTATGCTTTCTTCTTGTGTGTTTAATAAACCTTAAGAAAAACCAAAAAAATTAGTTGTAGCTTTTAGCTAGTTTTCATTTCCATGCTTGTAGTAGTAATTAAAAAGAAAACCCAAAAAGATTTCATGTTCTTCTTTTGCTTGTTGGGAGCTTTCCCGTGTAAATAGTTTTTATTTCTTTTCTTTGGGGGTCGATAGGAGAAGACCATAATTAAATTGTTAAAGGGGCTCTTATATGCATTATTGTTCATCTGACAAAAGAGCCCATATTGCCTTGTCTTCTCCTGTTTATTGAATGCTTGCAGATTCCAGCTTAGTCCAATGCACGTTCGGTCGTGCAAGTGAAAGGCAATTATGACGATATATGATGGACCGATTGAGATGAGAGAAGCTGGTATGAACTCGACCTCTCTTGTTTTTGTAAATATGATTAGTTCATCATTCCTGATTCAGCCTATTATGAATAAACATGTTTGTAATGACAATTAGAGATTATAGTTGCTTATGCCATGCTTAATTAGCTAGGAGCTTATAATGGTTTACCTTGCGTGCCAACATTCTATTAAAATGGTTGTGATGTGGTATGATAGGGCGGTATCCTCTTTTGAACGATTTCAGTGACTTGACTTGGCACATGTTCACGCATGTAGTTGAAACAAAATAAACATAGCCTCTATGATATTTATGTTCATGGTGCATTATATCCTACTCATGCTTGCATTCGGTGTTGATTAATTTTAATGCATGTTCATGACTGTTGTCACTCTCTAGCTGGTCGCTTCCCAGTCTTTTTCTAGCCTTCACCTGTACTAAGCGGGAATATTGCTTGTGCATCCAATCCCATAAACCCCAAAGTTATTCCATATGAGTCCACCATACCTACCTATCTACGGTATCTACCTGCCTTTTCAAGTAAATTTGTATGTGCCAAACTCTAAACCTTCAAATAAACATTATGTTTTGTATGCTCGAATAGCTCATGTATCAACTAGGGTTGTCCGTATCTTCCATGTTAGGCGGGTTATTCTCAAGAGGACTGGACTCCGCTCCTCATTCACGAGAAAATGGCTGGTCACCGGGATGCCCAGTCCCATGCTTTATGCAAATCAAATCAAAATAATTGCAAACAAAACTCCCCCGGGATTGTTTTTAGTTGGAGGCACTCGTTGTTTCGAGCAAGCCATGGATTGATGCTTGTTGGTGGAGGGGGAGTATAAACTTTACCATTCTGTTTGGGAACCACCTATAATGTGTGTAGCATGGAAGATATCACCATCCCTCGGTTGTTATGTTGACAATGAAAGTATACCGCTCAAAATATTATTCATATCTATTTCAAAACCGAGCTCTGGCACCTCTACAAATCCCTGCTTCCTTCTGCGAAGGGCCTATCTATTTACTTTTATGTTGAGTCATCATCCTCTTATTAAAAAGCACCAGTTGGAAAGCACCGTTGTCATTTGCATTCATTACTGTTAGTTTACATTGAGTATGACTTGACTGGATCTCTTTTACCATGAATTACAATGTCTAGTCAGTCCTTGATCTTTAAAGGTGCTCTGCATTTATGTTTTGCGGTCTCAGAAAGGGCTAGCGAGATACCATCTTGTTATATCATATCATGATTGTTTTGAGAAAGTGTTGTCATCCGAGATTTATTATTATTGCTCGCTAGTTGATTATTCCATTGATATGAGTAAACATGAGACCTAAATGTCATTGTGAATATGGTTAGTTCATAATCTTTGCTGAAAACTTGAATGCTGGCTTTACATATTTACAACAACAAGAGGAAACAGAGTTTGTAAAAGTTTTTTTTATCACTTTCAGTTTATCAACTGAATTGCTTGAGGACAAGCAAAGGTTTAAGCTTGGGGGAGTTGATACGTCTCCGTCGTATCTACTTTTCCAAACACTTTTGCCCTTGTTTTGGACTCTAACTTGCATGATTTGAATGGAACTAACCCGGACTGACGTTGTTTTCAGCAGAATTGTCATGGTGTTATTTATGTGCAGAAATAAAAGTTCTCGGAATGACCTGAAAACTCCGCGAAGATTATTTTTGGAAATAATAAAAAATACTGGCAAAGAATCAAGGCCAGGGGGCCCACACCCTAGCCACGAGGGTGGGGGCGCGCCTGCCCCCCTAGGCGCGCCCTCTGCCTCATGGGCCCCCTGGAGCTCCACCGACCTCAACTCCAACTCCATACATTCGTGTTCGGGGAGAAAAAATCAGGGAGAAAGATTCATCGCGTTCTATGATGCGGAGCCGCCGCCAAGCCCTAAACTCTCTCGAGAGGGCTGGTCTGGAGTCTGTTCAGGGCTCTGGAGAGGGGAATCTGTCGCCGTCGTCATCATCAACCTTCCTCCATCACCAATTTCATGGTGTTCACCTCCGTGCGTGAGTAATTCCATCATAGGCTTGCTGGACGGTGATGGGTTGGATGAGATTTATCATGTAATCGAGTTAGTTTTGTTAGGGTTTGATCCCTAGTATCCACTATGTTCTGAGATTGATGTTGCTATGACTTTGCTATGCTTAATGCTTGTCACAAGGGCCCGAGTGCCATGATTTCAGATCTGAACCTATTATGTTTTCATGAATATATGTGAGTTCTTGATCCTATCTTGCAAGTCTATAGTCACCTACTATGTGTTATGATCCGGCAACCCCGAAGTGACAATAATCAGGACCACTGCCGGTGATGACCATAGTTTGAGGAGTTCATGTATTCACCATGTGTTAATGCTTTGGTCCGGTACTCTATTAAAATGAGGCCTTAATATCCCTTAGTTTCCGCTAGGATCCCGTTGCCACGGGACGGTAGGACAAAAGATGTCATGCAAGTTCTTTTCCATAAGCACGTATGACTATATTCGGAATACATGCCTACATTACATTGATGAATTGGAGCTAGTTCTGTGTCACGCTATGTTAAGACTGTTACATGATGAACCACATCCGGCACAATTCTCCATCACCGATCCAATGCCCACGAGCTTTCCATATATTGTTCTTCGCTTATTTACTTTTCTGTTGCTATTGTTACAATCATTATAAAACACCAAAAAAAATACTTTTGCTACCGTTACCTTTCGCCACCGTTACCACTACTCTCATATTACTTTGCTACTAAATAACTTGTTGCATATATTAAGTTATCCAGGTGTGATTGAATTGACAACTCAGCTGCTAATACTTGAGAATATTCTTTGGCTCTCCTTGTGTCGAATCAATAAATTTGGGTTGAATACTCTACCCTCGAAAACTGTTGTGATCCCCTATACTTGTGGGTTATCAGCCTCACCGCCTTCCTCCATGACCAACGCGAACAATATCTCTTACTCACCAATATCTTTGTGCAAAACTTTCATTTCCATGCTAGGAGCTCACCATCTTCGGTGGAATTTTATTTATATGATGAGCATAAGGAGATGTCACTTCGTGATTTTTGTCGGGTTTGTTTGATACCTTTTGAGGGCAGCATAGAGGAACCACATCGTGATGATGTGGAGGGATTTGTTGATATGATTGTTGTAGGGGAAACGAGGAAAGTTTCCGATGCAAGAATCACTAGCATACATTTTCCTGTTTTACGTTAATTTGCATTATTTGCTAGTAGATGCTTAATTGGTCGCGGAAACTGTGGCAACCTTAGTGCCCCTGATATTGTTATTTTGTGCCATGCCTTATTCCGTGACGACACATTTAGTCTGGGCACTATTGTTGCAAAGCGATTAAATCTTAACCGTACGAAGGGCCCCATCTTGGGAGGTATCTTCGCCTCGCGCCTCGCTGCACATTTTAACATCCCTATTAGGCATTATGAGAAAGAAGAAAAGTTGCTGCCTCCTGTTTTTATAGACTATAAGAGTATGGTAGCACACGATTTTATCGTTAAGAATAAGGAAAAGATGTTTAAGTACAAGCTGATATTTGATAAAAATCACCCTAAGACTATTACTTTGCCTGCTCCTTCCTTGTTTGACTTATCTGCAGGCAAGTACCTTGTTCCGCCGAAGGCCATTCACGCCTACCGAAACCCCACACCAGCTACAAAGTCAGAGCCGGAACCACAATTTGATCCTTCACGACAGTCTGTTTACCAGTGGGATCCGGTGGAGATTGCCAACCAGTGGCAACCCGAGGTTGCATCACAGTACGACCCCAACTACAACTTTGGATATCCAGCAGGCCAGTCGTGGCAGTAGACCAACTTAGGCCAAAAGCCTAAGCTTGGGGGAGTACGTACTTCTGACCGACATTACATTTCTGTTCACACACTCATGCTAGTTGTCGGTGTTCATACTTTTTCACTGTATCATCCATGCTAGTTTATTTCCTTTTTTATGCTTTCTTCTTGTGTGTTTGATAAACCTTAAGAAAAACTAAAAAAATAGTTGTAGCTTTTAGTTAGTTTACTTTCCATGCTTGTAGTAGTAGTAATTAAAATAAAACCCAAAAAGATTTCTCGTTCTTTTTTTGCTTGTTGGGAGCTTTCCCGTGTAAATAGTTTTGTTTCTTTTCTTTGTGTGTCGAGAGGAGAAGACCATAATGAAAATGTTGAGTGGCTCTCATATGCATTATTGTTGATCTAACAAAGAGCCCATATTACCTTGTCTTCTCTCTTGAATTGAATGCTTGCAGATTCCAGCTTAGTCCAATGCACGTGCACTATTATTATTATCCACACTATTCGGTCGTGCAAGTGGAAGGCAATAATGACGATTATATCATGAACTTATTGAGATGAGAAAAGCTGGTATGAACTCGACCTCTCTTGTTTTTGTAAATATGATTAGTTCATCGTTCCTCATTCAACCTATTATGAAAGAAACATATTTGCAATGACAATTAGAGATTATAGTTGCTTATGTCATGCTTAATTAGCTAGGAGCTTATAATGGTTTGCCTTGCATCCCAACATGCTATTAAAATGGTTGTGATGTGGTATGATAGGGTGGTATCCTCTTTTGAATGATTCGAGTGGCTTGACTTGGCACATGTTCACGCATGTAGTTGAAACAAAATCAACATAGCCTCTACGATATTTATGTTCATGGTGCATTATATCCTACTCATGCTTGCATTCGGTGTTGATTAATTTTAATGCATGTTCATGACTGTTGTCACTCTCTAGCTGGTCGCTTCCCAGTCTTTTCTGGCCTTCACTTGTACTAAGCGGGAATATTACTTGTGTATCCAATTCCATAAACCCAAAAGTTGTTCCATATGAGTCCACCATACCTACCTATATACAGTATCTACCTGTCGTTCCAAGTAAATTTGTATGTGCCAAACTCTAAACCTTCAAATAAACATTCTGTTTTGTATGCTCGAATAGCTCATGTATCAACTAGGGTTGTCTGTATCTTCCATGCTAGGCGGGTTATTCTCAAGAGGAGTGGACTCCGCTCCTCACTGCCGAGAAAATGGCTGGTCACCGGGATGCCCAGTCCCATGCTTTATGCAAATCAAATCAAAATAACTGCAAACAAAACTCCCCCGAGACTCTTGTTAGTTGGGGGCACTCGTTGTTTCGAGCAAGCCATGGATTGATGCTTGTTGGTGGAGGGGGGTATAACCTTTACCATTCTGTTTGGGAACCGCCTATAATGTGTGTAGCATGGAAGATATCGAGATCTCTTGGTAGTTATGTTGACAATGAAAGTATACCGCTCAAAACATTATTCATATATATTTCAAAACTGAGCTCTGGCACCTCTACAGATCCCTGCTTCCCTCTACGAAGGGCTTATCTATTTACTTTTATGTTGAGTCATCATCCTCTTATTAAAAAGCACCAGTTGGAGAGCACCACTGTCATTTGCATCCATTACTGTTAGTTTACATTGAGTATGACTTGACTGGATCTCTTTTACCATGAATTACAATGTCTAGTCAGTCCTTGATCTTTCAAGGTGCTCTGCATTTATGTTTTGCGGTCTCAGAAACGGCTAGCGAGATACCATCTTGTTATATCATATGATGATTGTTTTGAGAAAGTGTTGTCATCCGAGATTTATTGTTATTGCTCGCTAGTTGATTATGCCATTGATATGAGTAAACATGAGACCTAAATGTTATTGTGAATATGGTTAGTTCATAATCTTTGCTGAAAACTTGAATGTTGGCTTTACATATTTACAACAACAAGAGCAAACAGAGTTTGTAAAAGTTTTTCTTTATCACTTTCAGTTTATCAACTGAATTGCTTGAGGACAAGCAAAGGTTTAAGCTTGGGGGAGTTGATACGTCTCCGTCGTATCTACTTTTCCAAACACTTTTGCCCTTGTTTTGGACTCTCACTTGCATGATTTGCATGGAACTAACCCGGACTGACGTTGTTTTCAGCAGAATTGCCATGGTGTTATTTTTGTGCAGAAATAAAAGTTCTCGGAACGACCTGAAAATCAACGGAGATTATTTTTGAAATATATAAAGAATATTGGAAGAAAGATCCACGTCAGGGGGCCCACACCCTGTCCATGAGGGTGGGGGGCGCCTACCCCCCTGGGCGCGCCCCCTGCCTCGTGGGCCCCCTAGCGCTCCACCGACCTCAACTCCAACTCCATATATTCGTGTTCGGGGAGAAAAAAACAAAGATAAGGATTCATCACGTTTTACGATACGGAGCCGCCGCCAAGCCCTAAACTCTCTCGGGAGGGCTGAACTAGAGTCCGTTCGGGGCTCCGGAGAGGGGAATCCATCGCCATCATCATCATCAACCTTCCGCCATCACCAATTCCATGATGCTCACCGCCGTGCGTGAGTAATTCCATCGTAGGCTTGCTAGACGGTGATAGGTTGGATGAGATTTATCATGTAATCGAGTTAGTTTTGTTAGGGTTTGATCCCTAGTATCCACTATGTTCTGAGATTGATGTTGCTATGACTTTGTTATGCTTAATGCTTGTCACTAGGGCCCGAGTGCCATGATTTCATATCTGAACCTATTATGTTTTCATGAATATATGTGAGTTCGTGATCCTATCTTGCAAGTCTATAGTCACCTATTATGTGTTATGATCCGTTAACCCCGAAGGACAATAATCGGGATACTTACCGGTGATGACCATAGTTTGAGGAGTTCATGTATTCACTATGTGTTATTGCTTTGGTCCGGTACTTTATTAAAAGGAGGCCTTAATATCCCTTAGTTTTCAATAGGACCCCGCTGCCACGGGAGGGTAGGAAAAAGATGTCATGCAAGTTCTTTTCCATAAGCACATATGACTATATTCGGAATACATGCCTACATTACATTGATGAACTGGAGCTAGTTCTGTGTCACCCTATGTTATAATTGTTGCATGATCGATCGCATCCGGCATAATTCTCCATCACCGATCCATTGCCTATGAGCTTTTCCGTATATTGTTCTTCGCTTATTTACTTTTTTGCTGCTACTGTTACAATCACTACAAAAACCAAAAATATTACTTTTGCCACCATTACCACTACTATCATATTACTTTGCTACTAAATACTTTGCTGCAGATATTAAGTTTTTAGGTGTGGTTGAATTGACAACTCAGCTGCTAATACTTGAGAATATTCTTTGGCTCCTCTTGTGTCGAATCAATAAATTTGGGTTGAATACTCTACCCTCGAAAACTGTTGCGATCCCCTATACTTGTGGGTTATCAGGTCCCATCAAGATGAAGATGACCACCATTTGGTCTTTGCCACCTCACCTACACCCCATGAGTGGAATGACAACGGTAATATAGGTGACGGTGATGCTCTAGTCCCACTAGTGGACATTCTTGACATTGATTGCTTGCATGATGTTGATCAACCTATTTCCATGCTTCATGCTAGTGTGACTTCACCATGCGATAATTTGCCCATTTATGATGTGTATGATGATTGCCATATGGAGTCTATTAGTTGTGATGCCATGTTACATAGGATTTCTTGTTCTAATTCTCTTGGTCACATCATGTTTGCCAATCCGCTTGACTTGAAATATGCTATGCATGAGATCAATCATATGTCATATTTGCAATCTCTTCATAGTGACTATGCATATGCTATTAAAATAAACCCAATTTGCACATATGGCATAGATGACAAGCCCATGGCTATTGGCATTTGTTTTCTTGTGATGACATTGATATGCTCCCTTTGCATCATTTATCTCATATGCCATGCCATGACCACCTAGCTTCGGATATGCATTGTTTTGGATGTTGTCCATTTTCTCCATATGATGTTTCCGATATTGCTCATGAGGAAACCCCCATAGTTTCCTTATACATTTTAGGAGATTTTGGTTCATCCCATTCATTGCATGATCCCAATACTTGTGTGCACAATATGCTCCCCATGAATAAAAATGCTATTGTTGTGCCTTATACTTGTATGCTCAATTTGCATCCCTATCGTGTTATACACAATAACTATTTTTTCCTGATGGATGACATGTTCTTATACCATGCATCAAATTTCTTTGAGCGATGCTTATCTTGTGCTAACTCTCACGTGCACATACACATCAAGATGGATGATGTGTACATTTACCACACACACAATTTCTTTCGTTTGTGTCTCTTTTGTGTAGGTACCCATGAATTCTTGTCAACCTCGCAATCACACGAGTTAACAAAACGAGCTCTAGAGAGCAATGATGACTTGGGATCCCATGGATTGTCTTTCCCACCGCTCTCTTCGCGTAAAGACTTCGCGCATTTCTTCTACATGACCCTCACTTGGCTATGGGTTATTGTCCATTATATATCATTTGCCCATCTTGCCATGTTCACTTTGCATGATATGCTCATTCCTATACCTTTGCCATGCATTTGTGACCCATGCTTTGCATTACACATGATGATTGATTCTACTACTTGTATGTGTATTTGCAAGCTTGGTGGAGATATTGCTTGCTATTGCCATGTTTGCTTTGTACCCCATGCCTATGATGATACTTTCATCTTGCTTTGTGTTCGTGCTTGTGATATGTCATGTACATTGCCTAGGACTATCATTTTCTCACACGACATGATTGCCATGATTTCCTCTAGTATGTTGCATCTTCGCACTACTAGCTTGCATGACTTGATTCCTACGATTGCTTGCCTTGTTGCATCACCGATGATTCATACTTTCTCATTTCATGCGGTTGATGACAACCATCTACATGTTTTGCACATGGTTGTTATTGCTTGCCGTCATATATCTCCATATGTTGCCTCTCTCATGCTAGATGATTTTCCATGTATTGAGCGCAACCATGATTTTAGTCTTGCTAATGAGATTGCCACCATAGCATTCTCGCATATATTTGGAGGTTTTGACATATTTTTTGTGAAGCATGCTTGTCTTCCTTCTTTGCACCATATACCTCGTGCCATGAATATTGCCATTGTTGCATCATATTGTTCATGCACTTGTGTTTCTAATGGTTATGTGCAAGAGAAGAGAACCATCATGATGGATGATGTGTTTATCTACCATGCGCATATGTTCTTTGTTTTGTTGTGTGCATGTGTAGGATACTTGGACCTTGTGTCAAATTCCATGTCACGTGAGTTGACAATCCGAGCTCTTGAGAGCGAACCACCTTCTACCATGATGATTCTACATCGCACTTGCTTGTACTTCGGCATTATGAAGGACGCACAAGGACATCCTTTCAAGGTGATATCCTTCTCTTTTGAGAACCCCCAAACCATGAGCATGGATATTATGGATCATACTACTTGTGTTGCTTTCCCCATGAGACTTATTATTCATCTTGGACCACTTGATTGCACACTTGTTAGAGATCTTGCTTTGACTTGTCATTTTCACCATTCCATGCATCATGATATATATGCCTTGTGTGTTGCATCCAATTCTTGGATTACTTGCTCCTCCCATATGTTTGGTTGCAACAATGTCATCACTTCACATATGCCATGTCCCATTGCTTGTCACATGATTGACTTGATTGCCTCACACATGATGAAAAATTGCTCCTTCTATTGTGTTGAGTGCCACACTATATTCACTACACCCTATGCACATTATGTTTGGTTTGTCTTGCACTTGTCCCATGTGTTTAGACACTTCATTTTACTTGGTGTTGTGAATGGGTCCTATGCCTACCATCGACCATTTGTCGAGCGCTTAATCCATGATTGCTATGACCTTGAGGTTGATGCTTCTTCTCTTGTCACACATATTTGCATCACTACCACACATTTGCATGCTTGTTTCCATGATGTCCTTCTTTGCGCTCAATTGATATTCTTACATGCCATGTCACAATCCTTTGTCACACCATATGCTTTACATGATGACGACACTTGTTTGGTGAATCACCTCTTGAATGCTTAGTTTTGCAACGCTAACCACATTTGTTTTTCCAAGTGTTTGTTGTCCTTACTCCTTTTGAAGGAATCACAAGATGGTGCGACATTGGAGAGTGCCCATTTCGAGCTTCAAGATGACAAGAACTTGGTGAACGTCCACTTCTACACGGCGAAGCCATCTCTTTTCCATGGTGATTTGGTTTTCGATCCGAGGTCGGATCTTTCCCAAGGGAGGGGAGATGATGCGGAGCATCCTACGGATATCACCATGTCAAGAGTCCGTTTGGCAAGTGACACGTTCGACATCCACTTCACATACACAAAGGTGAATCATCTCCTTTACACGTGTTCACTTGACCCCTTCGAGGATGGTATACTACTTGACACTCCACTCGTGTGCATGCATAGGTATTGTTGGAACGCTACGGACGACGAGTAGGAGTGCGGGCACAAGTGTACAACTACACCATCCGCGAGGGAAGCGTGGAAACGAAGACGCAAAAAGAAGAGTTGCTGAAGAAGCTCCAGCGAGCAGACGTCCGGACGACACCGGACGACCGGCCCCTCCCAGCGAGCGGACGTCCGACCCCCACCGGACGACTGGCACATCTACACCCGAGCCAATTCAACGGAAGACCGACGACACCGGACGACCGGCGACCGGACGACCGCCAGCTACCGGACGTACGGTGCCACCTCAACCGAGCCAAAGTGAGCGGAAGTCCGGCGACTACCGGACGTCCGGAAGCCCACGAGCCACCGGACATCCGATACCTGTCTGCGTACAGAGATCGGGCCCGAGGCCCATGTATCCCTCTCCCATTTGCCCCTTCGTGGACCTAGACTATATATACTCATCCACCTCCTCCTAGTTAGGGTTAGCGTTGTCTTAGCTCATTTGTGAGATAAAGCTTCGCTCATCCATATCGGATCTACTCCTTGAGAGAGACCGCGGCCCCTCTTCGAAGAAGATCCACCTTAGATTCAAGACCCCTTTACCGGAAGATCCCCTTGTGGATTCAAGACCTCCTCACGAAGAAGAACCGGCTACCCTTTGTATCGTCCCTTGTTGGATTTGGATCGTATATCTCTTTGTGTTTCGAGGATCTAGCATATGTGTGACCGTATCTTGTTGGTTTTAGTGTTTCTCTCGTGTTTCCCCTCGTGATTCCCCCATTCCCCCCCTCGTGTTCTTTGTGTTCTTCGCGGGATCCGCTCCTTTCGTGAAAGATCGGCCACATAGGGTTCCACCCTACATCATAAAGTGTTCTAAATAATCAGATGGCACGCCATCATTTTTTAGGCCTTGCGATGTTTACTAGACTCGGCAATAAATATTGTTTTCTATAAGGAAAAGTGGCGGATGATCTGCCTTTGCATTAAAGAGTAGAAATCTACACAAAAGATAAAGGCCCCGAGAGCAGGGGCGGACCTAGAGAGAAAATGACCAGGTGTTCTACCATATGATCACTCATATTTTTCATCTATAGATAGGGTGTCACACACCATATTTTGCATAAAACTTATACAAAGAAAACATCTTGCGCCCGGTGTCCTGTGCAGGCGGGTAGCTCAACTTGGGTACGCCCTGCCGGAGGCAAAGAAAAACAGAAAAGATAAATCCTTTTTTATGTCAATTTTAGTTGACGCGACGATGACAAGTTTAATTGGCAAACATGATAGTTTTCTTGCAAAAAACGAACTGCGAAATTGTCATGGCCAAAATCCGAACGTTTGGACTTATCGGGGGCCAAGAAAAAACATTCAGCGCTAGAACACCAGCTATACACGGTAGGCAGAGCCTCACACATGCATCATGATATACTGCTTAGTGTTGGACTCTTTAAAAAAATTGTTTAATAATTCGTCCGATTAATCAATTAATTTGCCGATTAATTCCTACTCACAGGTTCACTGAGTAGCCGATAAACTAAAAAATTGACTGATTAATTGATTAAATGGCCGATCAACTTACTGGTTAACCCGCTAATCTCCTACCCGCTAGCCAACCGAGCAACTATCAGTTAATTATTTCCTCAAGATGCAAAAAAAAACACACCACATTTGTAGCTCAATGAAGATTAATTTTGAAAGATCCGATGATTTCTTTCGTTCCATATATATTCCAAGCGAAGAGGAAGGCACCTTTGGTTGCAAGTTGTTTGGGCCAGAGGCGATCGGGCTGCAATAAATATTGCGACCAATATAAACACTCCAATAGAATTCCAAGTCGTGTCCATGGTACTTCCTAATGCCGCAAAGTCGTCGCTCTGGCGTACGGTCGAGTCTCCCTCTTTTTCAATGAGGCTGGTCATAGTGAAGAGTAACTTAAATGTATGCAATAGTCTATGTTAGAGCATCTTCAGCCGCGTCCCCAATAAAACCCTCTAAGTGACTTTTTAGCCGTCAGCGTCGAAAAATCGGTCCGGTCGCGTCCCCAAAGGCCCTTTTCTCACCGGCTCGGATCGAAATTGGTGCCGACGGACTCAGGCCGAACCCGGTGCGCTGGAGGCGTTTGGGGGCGTCGGCCGAACCGTTTTTGGCGTGAAAATCGGCGGACCCTCCTCGGCAGTGACTCGGCGCTTCTCATCGCTTCGTCGTCCTCATCGCCTCGGTTCCCGTGGCGGAATCAATGCCAAAGCTGTCATGCGCTGCCGTGCCGGTCAGACTTCTCCATTGGTGCCTCATGGGCGGCGCAGTGAAGACGGGACGACGCGTGTCCTCTCGCCCGTCACGCGTACACACGGTGGCCACGCGAGTGCCGCCTATATAAGCCGACCCCTCCCGCACCGGTGACGCACAGACTCTCACCGCCGACGCCCCCGTTCCTCCCTCTCTTCTCGCTGTCTACAGTTCACCCAATGGCCGAGCGCTTTCCAGACGACGGCGCGGCGGCGAACGGCTTCGGCCGCCGCCACCTTCACGAGGACAAAGCTCGGTTTTTCTATAAGGCCGAGTACCCGGTCCCGCCAGACATGCGGGTGCCCGGGGCTTGGAGGATCAGCGCCGGTTGGATCCCGGTGCCACCGCCGCCCACGGGGGCGGCGCGTTGTGCAGAGATCGCCCGCATCCGCGCCTCTCTGTCATAGGCGGCGAGGGAAGAGCCGAGGTAAGTTCCCGATAGCCCGCTGTGGGAGCAGTACTTCCATCGCTGCTGCACCGAGCAGCTCGAGGCCACCAACATCGTCGTGCCCTCCGGAAGGCTCAACTCTGACGTCCGCCACCGATGGTGGGGCGTGCCCGACCGCACGTTGGAGGCCGTCCTTGAGTACATCGAGGGCGGCAACACGCCCAGGATGGAGTACCCCGCTCCCCCTCCTTCTCCCGCCGGCGTGGGAGCTCGTGGACGTCGAGACGCATGGACCCGGCGTCCTCCTCCTCGTTCGGCCGCTCGTCCGGCTCTCCCTCCCTCCTCCCCGTCAAGCCGGAGCCTCAGGACGCGTCGATCAGCCAGCGCACCCGCAGCTCCGGCGTCCGCATCGCCGACTCCTCCCCCACCTCTGCCTGGCTGGTTAGGCCAAAGGTGGAGTCCGGCCTCCCCGCAGAGTACGAGGCCATAGTCCAGCACGGCTTCTCCAGCGAGGAGGCCCTAAAGTGGGCGCGGGAAGACTACCTCCGCGACGAGATGGTCCGGCAGCGCCGAGCCCTGGAGGAGATAGCCGCCCACTAGCGTGGGCGCGAGGACGAGAACGGCGTGGTGATCCTCGACAGCGACGAGAACGAGGACGCCCCCGGACCGTCCAACCCGTCGCGCGTCGGCGACCCTGGGCAGGGGAGCAGCAGGGACGGCGGCCGCGGAGGAGGCGACGACGGCGACTACACGAAATTCTACAGGCTCCTCGGCATGTAGAGCTTCGTGGGCGGCGGCGACGGCGACTACACGAAATTCTACAGGCTCCTCGGCATGTAGAGCTTCGTGGGCGGCGGGCGGCGAGGAACGGCGAGGGCGAGGTGGGTCTAGTAGTGTTTTTTTCCTTATTTTGTAAAATATTTTAAATATGTTATGAACTCGCCGAAGTTTGGTTGAATTTGCGCCTTGTTTGTTTTTCAGAAAAAAGTGGGCGCGGCGACTGGGGAGCATCACGCCTCCAGCGCGCGGTTAGCGCCGGTACGCCCCCAGGCGGCGAATTTTAGCGCCTTTTGGTGTATTTTTTTTACGAACAAATTTTTATTCTATTCATCTATAATCATGGTAGTACAACAAATACTAGAAATAATAAAAATTATATCTAAATCCGTAGATCACCAAGCGACGACTAAAAATACTGAAGCGAGCCGAAGGTACGCCGATGTCATTGCCTTTCCCTCGTCAGAACCGGGCAAAACTTGTTGTAGTAAACAGTCGAAAAGTTGTCATGCTAAGGCCCCATAAAACCAGTGTACCAGAATAGCAACTGTCGCCATATGTGTGGCGCTATACAAAACTTCTATTACTAGATTGTAGATTCATTTTGTGTTGGTATGTGTGATGCTACGGTAACATATCATGTTACCGGAATCTTCTATTTCTTTATTAGTTACTTGTCACATCATATATTTTACCTAGATAGATGTGATGTTACCCACTTCGTTTCATAATGTAGTGTATGTAAATTTTTTGAAAAGTCAAACTTTACAAATTTTGATCAAGTTTACAGATAAAACTACTTATATTTACAATATTAAATATATACAATATGAAAGTGCACCTGTTGATGTACCTAAGGATATGTATTTGGTATTCTAAACGTATATGCTTTTCTCTACATACTTGACCAAAGTTTATAAAATTTAACTTTAAAAATAAAATACACACCACATTATGAAACGTAGGGAGTATCACTTATGCTACTCCCACTGTATGAGTAGCCTGACAGTGCGGAATTGACTACCGTACGCCCACGTCCCATCCATCTGTCTTCATCTTCCCCTTAACCTCCACGTACACGTCAAAGACCTATTTTTACAAATGGCCGGCCGACAGACCTAGAAAGCAACCAGTTTTCCTTGTTAAGTCCCCACCCACACCACCCCAGACCCCACATGTAAACGTACGTGCAAGACATTGCGCGCATCCGTGGATGGATGGAAACCTGCTCGGTCGTGTACCACTAATCCGTGGATGGATTGCACGCATCTGAGAGATTGAGTCAATAGATCAGATTGACGAAGGTACTTCATAGTTGAAGTTGACAAATACACCACATCATTAAGGGCGTATTTGGTTATCTGCATGATTTTTTGCCCATTTATATACTTGTAACTGTTGAGCCTGGCTGAGCAAATGTAGAACAAAAACCAACATCTGCACTTAGTTTGGTTGTCTGCATGTTCTTTTCCTGCATCGTAATGATGTCTCTACGTACTGTGTTTGATTGCTCTCATTGTACGTGCTCAAGGGTGCACATTGTTTGGTTACATACAAGCATAGAGTTGTGCTCATCTTGTACCCTACTTGATGAGCTTATCAACACCTTACACACTATCACACCGAGCACACCAACGCCGTAGCACTGCTATGACGACGAACTAGATGAAATTGCCTAGCTCAAAATATATAAGTGAAGCACATAGAGTATTCTAATAAATCATGATGCATGTGTGTCCCTCTCAAAAGGTATGTGTACGGCAAGGATGATTGTGGTAAACTAAAGAGCAAAGACTCATATCATACAAGACGCTCCAAGCAAAACACATATCATGTGGTGAATAAAAATATAGCATCAAGTAAATTTACCGATGAATGAAGACAAAAGAGGAGATGCCTTCCGGGGCATCTCCAAGCTTAAGCTCTTGGTTATCCTTGAATATTACCTTAGGGTGTCTTGGGCATCCCCAAGCTTAGGCTCTTGCCACTCCTTATTCCATAGTCCATCAAAATCTTTACCCAAAACTTGAAAACTACACAACACAAAAAACTCATGAGATCTGTTAATATAAGAAAATAAAATCATCACTTTTGATATTGTTGTGAACTTATTCTTTATTTATATTGGTGTAATATCTACTGTATTTCAACTTCTCCATAGTTCATACCCCCCGATACTACCCATAGATTCATCAAAATAAGCAAATAACACATAGAAAACAGAATCTGTCAAAAACAGTACAGTCTGTAGTAATCTGTAAACCTCGAATACTTCTGTAACTCCAAAAATTCTGAAACATTAGGACAATAGATGCAATTTGTATATAAATCTTGTGCAAAAATAATCAGTATTTTATCGCACTTTTGTTAAAAATGAAAATTAATTTCCTGGACACAAAAGTTTCTGTTTTTCAACAAGATCAAATCAACTATCACCCTAAACCATCCCAAAGGTCTTACTTGTCACAAACACTAATTAAATCATAAAAACATATCTAACCAGAGGCTAGATGAAAATTTTATTGAAAACAGGAACAAAAAAGCAAGAACAAAAATAAAATTGGGTTGCCTCCCAACAAGCGCTATTGTTTAACGCCCCTAGCTAGGCATATTGCAATAGATCTAGGTATTGTCATCTTAGGTATGCAATTTTTCAATTGCACACTTATAATCTTTAGGAGGTTCTTTGGTTTTATCAATGATCAAACTCCTAGGCAAGAAATCAAGAAATTCACTCGTGGCAAATGGTTCCTTAATAATATCAAAAAGGTTACGGTGAACACTTATCATTTTGAGATCTTCATTTCCTTTACTAGAAGATTCACCCTTATTCTTAGGAACATAAATAAACTTTGTAGCTTTAGTAGGAGGAAAATTTGGAGTAGTTTTAACGGAGGAAAAGGCGAAACCCAAGTTAGCAATAATATCTTCTAGTTTGCCAATTCTAGTAGAATCTTGATCTATATTTTTATTAACTATGAGTTCCTTTTCCCTTAGATTCTTTAAAGTAACTCCTACCTTAGAGCCATATTGTGTGATATGATTATGAATCTTTTTATCCAAGTTTTCAATCAGCTCCATGGCAGCAATTTTATTATCAATAATATCAAGCCTTTGCATCACATGTTCCAAAGTTAAAACAGTTTCATTAACCAGGCCTACCAAATCTATCATAGCATTATAAGCATCAAAAGTATGGATTGCCAAGAAATTTCCCCTAGTAATGGTATATAAAACATATCTATTCCAAGGAGTAACGCCCACATAAAAATTGCGAAGGAGAACGGTAGTAGATTGCTTATGAGTAGATCTATTCTGAGCATTTCAAATTCTATACCAAGCGTCCTTTAAATTTTCTCCCTCCCTTTGCTTAAAATTAAAGACCCCATTCTCGAGAGTGCTAACAATGATGGAAGGACTAGCCATGAAAGTGAAACAAACGATCAAACATACGAGCAACAAAAGGAAAATGAAAAGACGAACTGAAGAACGGCGAATAAAAAGGCAAATATTTTTATGCTTTTCTGAAAATCGTTTTAGAAGTGAGGGAGAGGAAAACAAGAGGCAAATGGCAAATAATGCAATGCAAGAGATGAGAGTTTATGATGGATACTTGGTAGGCTTGATGTAGACCTCCCCGGCAATGGCGCCAGAAATTCTTCCTACTACTTCTTGAGCTTGCGTTGGTTTTCCCTTAAAGAGGAAAGGGTGATGCAACAAAATAGAGATAAGTATTTCCCCCAGTTAGAGAACCAAGGTATCAATCCAGTAGGAGGTACAAGCAAGTCCCCAATCTATGCACCTGCACAAACAATCAAACACTTGCACCCAATGCGATAAAGGGTTGTCAATCCCTTCACTGTCAATTGCAAAGGTATAAAAGATTACTAAAAATGTAAAACAAAGTAAAAGTAAATAAATTGCAGCTAGATATTTTTTGTATTTTTGGTTTATAAATCTGAAAGTATATAATGGAAAATAGACCCGGGGACCATACGTTTTACTAGAGACTTCTCTCTTGAAGGCAAATAATACGGTGGGTGAACAAATTACTGTCGAGTAATTGATAGAAAAGCGCAAAGTTATGACAATATCCAAGGCAATGATTATGCACATAGGCATCACGTCCGTGTCAAGTAGACTGACTCCTGCCTACATCTACTATTATTACTCCACACATCGACCGCTATCTAGCATGCATCTAGAGTATTAAGTTCATAAAGAATGGTGTAATGCCTTAAGTAAGATGACATGATGTAGAGGGATAAACTCAAGAAATATGATGAAAACCCCATCTTTTTATCCTTGATGGCAACAATACAATACGTGTCTCGCTACCCCTACTTTGTCACTGTGTGAAATCACGCAAGATTGAACCCAAAACTAAGCACCTCTACCATTGCAAGAAATACCAATCTAGTTGGCCAAACCAAACCGATAATTCGAAGAGAAATACAAAGATATCAAATCATGCATATAAGAATTCAGAAAAGATTCAAATAATATTCATAGATAATTTGATCATAAATCCATAATTCTTCGAATCTCGACAAACACACCGCAAAATAAGATCACATCGGATAGAACTCCAAGAACATCGAGAAGAACATGGTATTGAAGAACATACAAAGAGAAGAAGTCATCTATCTACTAGCTATGGACCCGTAGGTCTGAGGTAAACTACTTATGCTTCATCGAAAGAGAAATAGGGTTGATGTAGATGCCCTCTGTTGATCGAATCCCCCGCCGGCAGATCGCCGAAAAAGACCCCATGATGGGATCTCACGGGAACAGAAGGTTGCGGCAGTGGAAAAATATTTTCAAGGCTTGTTCTAAAGGTTTGGGAATACATGTGAATTTATTGGACGAAGAAGTAGGTCGGTGGACTCCCGAGGGGACCACAAGCCAGGGGAGCGCCGCCGCCTCGTGGGTCTTCTGACTTGGACTCCAAGTCCTACGGATGTATTCTGGTCCAAGAAAAATCATCGCAAAAGTTTTATTCCGTTTGGACTCCATTTGATATTCCTTTTCTGCGAAACTCAAAAACAAGGAAAAAACATAAACTGGCACTGAGCTCTAGGTTAATAGGTTAGTCCCAAAACTAATATAAATAGCATATTAATGCATATAAAATATCCAAAACAAATAATATAGTAGCATGAAACAATAAAAATTATAGATACGTTGGAGACGTATCAATCTCACACATCTTGTTAAGCACAAAAGTGGAGAGGAACAACTGCCATTTCATGTTGTTCCCCCTGCCATCCTTCTTCTCCTTTGTTGCTGCCTTTAGAGTAGCAGCATGAGCAACAACATTGGGTTGAGCCAGCACAAGTGGAGGAACTGTAGGCGGCACCTCGAAACCCTCTGAATGAAGAGGCATCTGTTCCAGAGGAAGCTGGGAGTGCTCGATGTACGACGGCGGGAACTGGCTCTCGGACAGCACGAGAGCCTGACTAAACTCTCGCGTGCTCATGTCCTAGAAACGTAAGTGTCATCAACACCACAAGACACTATGTTGAGGCATATCTCTCTCAAGGTAGTTTTGGTGATTATTGACAATATGTTTGCGGACTAATCATGTGCTTTGAGTAGTTCACAGATTCATCCTTGGCACGAGACGTTTTCTTCCCTTCGGAGTGTCATTCAAGACAGTGTAGCTTTTTCGTTTCTCTCTCGGTGGACTAGTTGCATAGAGGGCACCGTACTATCAAGAGGGGGTCCACTGGGGTATTGCATGGGTGGAATCAACACGTACACATCAGCTTCTCACCCTCCTAGCTCTTCCACTTCTTAGAAGAGATCTCTCCTCTTTTCTATGTCCTGTCTGGGTTCCAGTGGCAGTACCGCGCAACCCAGCGGTAGTACCGCTGAGGAGCCACAAGCGGCAGTACCGCTCCGCAGCGGTAGTACCGCCCGTGACTCCATAGCAGTAGTACCGCTGGGGTGCCTGGCACCACCGCCTCGTCCTCAGGCTCTATGGAGAGATCCTCTCTCTCTTCTGTGTCCCTGCGGTAGTACCGCACTAACAGCGGTAGTACCGCCGAAGGGTCATAAGAGGCAGTACTGCTCCGCAGCGGTAGTACCGCCCGTGACCCCGCTGCCGTAGTACCGCTGGGCTGTCTGGCTCCTACCGCCTCGACTCGAGGGCTCTTTTTCTCGTGTCGGGTTTTGCGGCACTAGTTGCGGTTGTAGAGGCGGTAGTACCGCGCTGGGTCCAATTCCCTACTAGTCTTCTCTGCGCGGCAGTACCGCTGGCTGGAGCGGCAGTACCGCTGGGCTAGCGGTAGTACCGCCCCCTCTCAGCGGTAGTACCACCCTGTGCGGGGCTGGTTGGTGGGGCAACGGTTGGTGTGTTGCCCCCACTATAAAAGGGGGTCCCCTTCTTCTCCTTTGACCTATCTCTTCCCCCTCAAGCTCCATTAATGCTCAAGCTCCATTAAATGCTCCAAGCTCCATTTTCGCCCGATCTATCTCTCTAGCCAATCAAACTTGTTGATTTGCTCGGGAGTGGTTGAGAAGGCCCCGATCTACACTTCCACCAAGGGATTTTCGATTCTCCCACTCATTCCTAGCGGATCTTGTTACTCTTGGGTGTTTGAGCACCCTAGACGGTTGAGGTCGCCACGGAGCCATAGTCCATTGTGGTGAAGCTTCATGGTTTTGTTGGGAGCCTCCGATTAAGTTGTGGAGATTGCCCCAACCTTGTTTGTAAAGGTTCGGTCGCCGCCTTCAAGGGCACCGATAGTGGAATCACGGCATCTCGCATTGTGTGAGGGCGTGAGGAGAATACGGTGGCCCTAGTGGCTTCTTGGAGAGCATTGTGCCTCCACACCGCTCTAACGGAGACGTACTTCCCCTCAAAAGGAAGGAACTTCGGTAACACATCCTCGTCTTCACCGGATCCACTCTTGGTTATCTCTTACCTTTACTTGTGCAAGCTCTTTAGTGTTACTTCTCTTGCTTGCTTGTATGCTTGTTGTTATTTCATCATATAGGTTGCTCACCTAGTTGCACATCTAGACAACCTTCTTTGATGCAAAGTTTAATTTGATAAAGAAAAGTTAAAAAATGGTAGTTGCCTATTCACCCCCCCCCCCTCTAGTCAACCATATCGATCCTTTCAATTGGTACCAGAGCCTCGTCTCTTTATTAAGGACTTTACCATCCAAAGAGTATGGTTGATACCGTAGACGGTGTGGAGGGACACTCCGATGTGAATCTGACCTCGTCTACGGGCGATGGGGGAACCTCGGTCTCTCGTGAGGAGTTCAATGTGGCCTTGGAGACATTGAAAACCTCCATGACGACCGAGGTGGAAAGCATGTTTACTAAATTTCTTAAGGGGCTTAAACTATCCACCGCACCGTTGAAAGTGGGTGACCCCACCGACAAGGTGACGGATGCTATCCCCGACAAGGGGGAAGCTAGTAGTGAAAAGGCTCCTTCTTCTAGTGGTAAAAATGGCACCGGCATCTTTGCTCGTGTGGAACCACCACTTGTTTATGGTGGACCGGTTCCTTCTACTCATTTGAATCATGCCGGTCCTCCCCCTAAGATTGTGAAAAATGAGGACTTTGATTCTTGGGTTTACCGCTTTAAACGTCATTTAAATCATGTGAACACTAACCTTTGGAGAATCATTGAAGAAGGTTTCTATCCGCATGATCCAAGCAACTTCACTCCTCGAGAAGCCGCGGATAATCAATTCAATGAGAATGCTCTCTTCATCATTCAAGATGCAATTCCACTCGAAGACCTACCTCATCTTCGTCCTTTCTCCTTGGCCAAAGATGCATGGCATTGTGTTGTCTCTCTCTACCGGGGAAGCGCAAGCATTCAACGCTCCAACTATGAAGTGGTGCAAGATGAGGCCGATGAGTTTGCTATGAAAGAAGATGAAGAACCTCGTGGGCTTTATCGGAGAGTAACCAAACTCGCGGTCTCACTACGAGATCACGGGAGCAAGGATACGGATGACAATTGGATCAAGCGCAAATTCCTCAAGGCAATGATGCCCTACCACAAGGCCATGTCCTCCGTCATTCGTCAAAGACCGGACTTCCACACTTTGAACTCAAGCGAAGTGTTGGATGAGTTTGCGGCCATGAACATTTTGGACAAGACCACCGACAATGCGGTGCTTCGTTCTCAACGGGCAAAGAAGCCTAACCTTGCATTGAAGGCCAAGCTCACCGTTGAAGAAGAAGAAGAGAAAGAAGAGGAGAGCAACCCCGAAGATACGAAGTATGCGTATCATGAACACATGGCACTTGCTTCAAGGCAATTTTGGAGCAAGAAAAACTCGAGGCCAAACTTTAGCAAAAACAACTCGAGTGGCACGAAGAGCAAGCAACGTGTAAGGACTTACTACAATTGTGGCAACGTGAGTCATTTTGTCGCGGAGTGCCCGTATGAGAAGAGGGAAGACAATGGTGGCAAGCTCATCCGAAAGGACAAGGCCAAGTCATTCCCCAACAAGAGCAACTTCACCAAGAAGACTCCTCCCAAGGCATTGGTGGTACAAGAAGAGTACAATGAGGATGATGACGATGATGAAGGTGATGAGTCGGTTGCCATGGCCTCCGTTGCCATTGCGACGACTTCAAGGGTGTCTCTCTTCGACTCACCCAATGAGAGCATCACCGCCAAGTGCCTCATGGCTAAAGCCACCAACAAGGTAACCTCCAACATCAAAACTACCATCATTAATCATCCTTCTCCGACGGATAGCATTAATGAACTAGAGGGAGCTAATGTGGAGGCTAATGAGTTTGAGGCCTTTATGTGCAAACTCAAGGGAAATCCAAGAAGCACTTTGTTGCTCTCTTGGAACAACTTGGTGAAGCCAATGACATGATCGAGGCTCACGAAGACACCATCACTAATATGGAAGGGCATAGTCGTGACTATGCCGATGAGATTTCGGATCTTTCCAATGCTCTTGAGGAAGAGAGTGGTCTTCGTTTGGCTCTTGAGGAGTCACACAATGTTGATCATGTTGGGGAACGTAGCAGAAATTCAAAATTTTCTACGCATCACCAAGATCAATCTATGGAGTAACCTAGCAACGAGGGGAAGGAGAGTGCATCTACATACCCTTGTAGATCGCTAAGCGGAAGCGTTCAAGTGAACGGGGTTGATGGAGTCGTACTCGTCGTGATCCAAATCACTGATGATCCTAGTGTCGAACGGACGTCACCTCCGTGTTCAACACACGTACAGCCCGGTGACGTCTCCTACGCCTTGATCCAGCAAGGGGAGAAGGAGAGGTTGGGGAAGACTCCATCCAGCAGCAGCACGACGGCGTGGTGGTGGTGGAGGAGCGCGGGACTCCAGCAGGGCTTCGCCAAGCACTACGAGAGACGAGGAGGAAGAGGGGTAGGGCTGCGCCAACAGGGAGATTGAATCGTCTGTATGGCAGCCCAAAACCCCCACTATATATAGGGGAAAGGGAGGGGCTGCACCCCCACCTAGGTTTCCACCCCTAGGGGTGGCGTCCAGCCCTAGATCCCATCTAGGGGGCGGCCAAGGGGGGAGAGAGGGGGGGCGCACCACTAGGTGGGCCTTAGGCCCATCTGAGCCTAGGGTTTCCCCCTTTTCCCTTCTCTCTTCGCCTTGGGCCCTGGTGGGAGGGCGCACCAGCCCACCTGGGGCTGGTCCCCTCTCACACTTGGCCCACGCAACCCTCTAGGGCAGGTAGCCCCACCTGGTGGACCCCCGGGACCCTTCCGGTGGTCCCGGTACGTTACCGATAGCACCCGAAACTTTTCCGGTGACCAAAACAGGACTTCTCATATATAAATCTTTACCTCCGGACCATTACGGAACTCCTCGTGATGTTCGGGATCTCATCCGAGACTCCGAACAACATTCGGTAACCGCATACATACTTTCCCTATAACCCTAGCGTCATCGAACCTTAAGTGTGTAGACCCTACGGGCTCGGGAGTCATGCAGACATGGACGAGACAACTCTCCGGTCAATAACCAACAGCGGGATCTGGATACCCATGTTGGATGCCACATGTTCCACGATGATCTCATCGGATGAACCACGATGTCAAGGACTTAATCAATCCCGTATACAATTTCCTTTGTCTAGCGGTACGATACTTGCCCGAGATTCGATCGTCGGTATCCCGATACCTTGTTCAATCTCGTTACCGGCAAGTCTCTTTACTCGTTCCGTAACACATCATCCCGTGATCAACTCCTTGGTCACATTGTGCA
Source organism: Triticum urartu (assembly GCF_056163025.1). NCBI lineage: Eukaryota > Viridiplantae > Streptophyta > Magnoliopsida > Poales > Poaceae > Triticum > Triticum urartu. The sequence continues at coordinate 82,240,551 of NC_141874.1, forward strand.
CATTATGATGATGTCCTACCGAGTGGGCCCAGAGATACCTCTCCGTTTACACGGAGTGACAAATCCCAGTCTCGATTCGTGCCAACCCAACAGACACTTTCGGAGATACCTGTAGTGTACCTTTATAGCCACCTAGTTACGTTGTGACATTTGGCACACCCAAAGCACTCCTACGGTATCCGGGAGTTGCACAATCTCATGGTCTAAGGAAATGATACTTGACATTAGAAAAGCTTTAGCATACGAACTACACGATCTTTGTGCTAGGCTTAGGATTGGGTCTTGTCGATCACATCATTCTCCTAATGATGTGATCCCGTTATCAACGACATCCAATGTCCATGGTCAGGAAACCGTAACCATCTATTGATCAACGAGCTAGTCAACTAGAGGCTTACTAGGGACATGGTGTTGTCTATGTATCCACACATGTATCTGAGTTTCCTATCAATACAATTATAGCATGGATAATAAATGATTATCATGAACAATGAAATATAATAATAATAAATAATTTATTATTGCCTCTAGGGCATATTTCCAACAGATCATGCTAAGTTAAAGAAAGATTATGATCATGTCCTCATTGTTTCTCATGTGCTAAACTCCGAGAAGGCCGAACTTGAGGTTGATCTTGCTAGACTCAAAGAGGAGTTTGATATACTTGACAAGGCTCACAAGGTCTTGAAGGGTGCTCATGCTAGCCTCAAAGAGTCTCATGATCAACTTCAAGTAAAGCTAACCAAGGAAAAAGCCACTTTCCCTCGTATGATGTTAATTGATAATGCAAATGCTACTAACCCGTGTTGTGAGCATGTGCATCTCATTGAGGAGAACGCTAAGGTAAAGGGGCAACTTGAGAGAGGTCTTGTGACTTGCATACAAGGCAAGAAGAACCTCAATGATCTCTTGATCAACCAAAAGAGAGTTGTGGCCAAGGAAGGGGTTGGGTACGTGCCCGACTCCAAGAACAAGAAGAAGAATGACAAGACCAAACGACCTCCTCCTCTCATGCAAACCTTTGTGAAGGAGGGAGAGAGTGCCTCCCAGGAGAAGAAGAAGAAGAACAATGCAAAGGGTGGCAATGTCAAGAAGGACAATGCCACCCCTCCCAACAAAGCCGGCGATTTTAATCCTTCTTATGTGTTATGCCGTGCTAGTGATGGGCATGTTTATGCCAAATTTGTTGGTTCTCTTCATGAATACATTGAATGGTCTATTTGGGTTCCAAAGATCCTTGTTACTAACAACAAAGGACCCATTACAAAATGGGTACCTAAAACCAAGAATTAATCTCTTGTAGGTGTTTGCTTCCGGTGGGGGATCATGGTTGTTCGATAGCGGAGCTACAAATCATATGATCGGAAGCAAGGACTTGGTGGTGGAAGTGCACAAGATTCCATCTATGCCCACCAATGTCGAGTGGGGTGATGCCTCATCCTCCAAGGTATTGGGACTTGGCAAGGTGGGCATCTCTCATGATCTCACGATCGAGAAGGTCATGCTTGTTGAGTCCCTTGCATACAATTTACTTTCCGTTCGTCAACTTGCAATCATGGGCTTTGCCACTTTCTTTGATATCGATACCGTGGCCCTCTTGTGGAGCAAGACTCCTAAAGTAGCCTTTGTTGGGCATGTCGAGAACGGTCTATATGTGATTAACTTTTCGGAGCGACCCACTAAGACCGCGACATGCCTAATGGCTAAAGTTGATGTGTGATGGATTTGGCATCGCCGTTTAGCCCATGTCAATATGAGATCTTTGCAAAGTCTCCTCAAGGGGGACCATGTCCGTGGACTAACGAATGTTAGTTTTGCTAAAGATCGTGCTTGCAGTGCTTGTATCGAAGGAAAGCTACATGAGAAGGCTCACCCTCCCACGACTATCATTTATTCAAAGAGGCCTTTGGAGCTCCTTCACATGGATCTCTTTGGGCCTCCATCCTTCGATAGTCTTGGAGGTAGGAAGTATTGCTTGGTGATTGTGGATGACTACTCAAGGTACACGTGGGTGTTTTTCTTTAAGAGAAAGAGCGAGACCCAACAAACCGTCATTGACTTTGCAAATGAAGCACAATGTCAACACAATGCAAAGATCTTGACAATAAGAAGTGACAACGGCACCGAGTTCAAGAACTACACCTTGGATGAGTTTCTTAGTGATGAGGGGATCAAGCATCAATATTCGCACCTTACACCCCTCAACAAAATGGTTTTGCGGAGAGGAAGAACCGGACGTTGATGGATGCGGCAAGGACCATGATGGCGGAGTTAAAGTCTCCGTACAACTTTTGGGCCGAAGCCATCAACACCGCGTGTCATGCATCCAATCGGCTCTACCTCCGCAAGGGCTTGAACAAGACTCCATATGAGATACTCACCGGTAACAAGCCCAACCTCAAGTACTTTCGGGTATTCGGGTCTAAGTGTTTCATTCTCAAGTAAGGTGTTCGGTTGTCTAAATTTGAGGCTAGAGCTTATGAGGGCATATTTGTTGGTTATGCTACAAACTCTCATGCTTACCGTGTCCTCAATAAATCCACGGGACTTATTGAGGAGACGTGTAACGTGGAGTTTGATGAGAATAACGGCTCCCAAATGGAGCAAAGTGGCACTTGTGATGTAGGTGATGAAATTCCTCCCCAAGCCATAAAAAGAATGGGTGTTGGCTTTATCATACCCATTGAGGAACCCCTTGTGGCCGAAGGAGAAGGACAAAGCTCCACTCAAGTGGAGCCATCACCAACCCAAGGCCCACACGCTTCCGAAGAACAACATGAAGGCCCTCATCCTCAAGGACATGATCAAGGGCAAGATCACGCTCAAGACGGTGTTGACACATCAAGTGATGTCCAAGGTCAAGTTCTCTCCTCCGAACAAGTTCAAGAATAAGAACAAGCCCAAGACGACATTCAAGATGATCAAGTGACCACTCCTCGTCTCACCCCGAGGAGGAATTAGAGCGTCGTGCCGCCAAGGTTGCTTCCAAGGTCTCCACCAAGGATCATCTCATGACGAATGTGCTTGGAAGCTTGAGAAAGGGGGTAAGCACTCGTAGACAATTAGCAAATTATTGTGAGCATCACGCGTTTTTCTCTTGTGTGGAACCCCACAAGGTCTATGAGGCGCTAGAAGATCCGGATTTGCTCAATGCCATGCATGAAGAACTCAACAACTTTGAGCGCAACAAAGTGTGGAGATTTGTGCCAAGACCGACCAGGAATCACAATGTCATTGGAACCAAGTGGATATTTAAGAACAAGTAAGATGCCCATGGGATTATCATTCGCAACAAGGCTTGTTTGGTAGCACAAGGCTACTCCCAAGTCAAGGGTATCGACTATGGTGAAACCTTTGCTCCCGTTGCTCGTCTTGAATCCATTCGCATGTTGATTGCATATGCTTCTCATCATAACTTTAAGTTACAACAAGTGGATGTGAAGAGTGCTTTTCTTAATGTCCTATTAATGAATTGGTTTACGTCAAGCAACCCCCCGGGTTCGAGGATCCCTACTTTCCCGTTCATGTGTATCAACTCGATAAGGCACTCTATGGCCTTAAACAAGCCCCACGTGCGTGGTATGACCACCTTACTGAGTTATTACAAGACCGTGGTTTTGAAGTTGGGTTAATCGACCCCACTCTTTTTACTAAGAAGGTCAAAGGGGAGTTGTTTGTGTGCCAATTATATGTTGATGATATTATCTTTGGTTTACCTAACAAAGCTTTCAATGAGGAATTTGCCGCTCTCATGACCTCAAAGTTCGAGATGTCCTCCATGGGAGAGTTGAAGTTCTTTCTAGGTTTCGAAGTGAAGCAAAGAAGAGAAGGAACCTTCATCAACCAATCCAAATACACTCAAGACATGCTCAAGAGATTCAAGCTAAGTGACGTCAAGGCGGCTTCCACTCCAATGCCCACCAAGTGCCAACTTGACTTAGATCCCAATGGTAAAGTGGTGGATCAAAAGGTATATCGCTCCATGATTGGATCCTTGCTTTACCTTTGTGCATCTAGACCGGATATCATGTTGAGTGTGGGAATTTGTGCACGGTTTCAAGCCGCACCTAAGGAAAGTCACTATGTGACGGTCAAACGAATCTTTCGATATTTGGATCATACCCCAAACTTTGGCTTATGGTACCCAAGAGGATCAAACTTCAAGCTTGTAGGGTACTCGGATTCCGATTGGGTGGGAGACAAAGTGGATAGGAAGTCCACTTCCGGAGGGTGCCAATTCCTTGGTTGCTCTTTGGTAAGTTGGTCCTCCAAAAAGCAAAGTTGTGTGTCTCTCTCGTCCACCGAGGTGGAGTATGAAGCAGTCGGTAGTTGTTGTGCACAACTCCTATGGATGAGGCAAACTTTAAAGGATTACGGTGTCACTTCTGACAAAGTGCCTCTTTGGTGTGACAATGAAAGTGCCATCAAGATCTCTCTCAACCCGGTGCAACACTTCAAGACGAAGCATATTGAGATTCGGTATCACTTCATCCAGGATCACATTAGGCGAGGAGAGATCGAGCTCAACTATGTCAACACTCATGACAACCTTGCAGATATTTTCACGAAGCCCTTGGATGAAGCAAGATTTCGCGAGTTAAGGCATGAGCTAAATATCATTGATTCGAGCAATGTGGCTTGAACCCTTGCACACCCCACCACGCTCAATTTGCTGTCTAGTTTAGGTGTAGGCATGGACATAGGGGGAGTGTTGTTCTCTCAATGAACTATCCCTCCCCCCATTATGCATAAATTGGTCAATTCTTTCACTTTAGCCATTGTTGATGGTAGTTGTGTTTCAAAGACGAGTTTTGATCATGGGCCCAAGGTTAAAATATTCACGGCGCCATACCTCTAGACTCAAACATAGGTGGCCTCGGCCACCGCCCTCTCTTGAAGAGGTGTGTCTTGGTCGTTTGCTGGTGTGCTCTCTTTTCTTGTCGTTTTGTTTTCCCTCGAGCTAAGCCGTGTTGTTTGGTTGCCGTGGCGTACTGGGTGGTACTACCGCTGGTGGTGCGCGGTACTACCGCTTATAAGCGGTACTACCGCCCCCCAGCGCGGTACTACCGCTGAGGGACGGGACCAGGGGGTTATATCGGGGCAGGGGGAGGTTTCTTCTCCCCCATACCCATTCTCTTCGCCCCCTCTTTCCTCTTCCTCTCTCCAGCCTCCTCTCGCCGCGGGAGGGCTCCGACAGATCTTCGTCTCCGGGGCGTCCCTCTCCATTTCCTTCGGTGGAGTCGATCCCCACCTCGTTCTCTTGCCATGGATGCCGCTATTGCCCCTGTTCCTTCTCTCCTTTTGTCTCATTTTTCAGATCTTGTTCTTAGGGGCAATGGTGGTTGCATCTCTAGATTTTTGGCTAAATCTAGGCTTGAGTAGGTTGGAGAAGGCAACTAGACTATCTTGATTAGAGTTTGGTAGGAATATTTTTGAATTTGGCAGGCCGGTAGTGCCGGATCTAACCACGGTAGCAAGAAACTGTTGTTTCCCCGTCTCGAGCGGTACTACCGCTCTCTTTGGAGCGGTAATACCGCTTGGGTGGTACTACCGCGAGCATGTCACGGTACTACCGCTACCTGCCAAGCTCCATCATATTCCTGCCTTTTCTTTGATCCTTTTGTTGTGTTTGTTGGCTTATGCTCGTTCTTTCTGGTTGTTTTGCGTGTTCTTGTGTTTGGCTCCAGGTGATGAACATCTTGAGCATCAAGCTCGCTGTATCAACCCAGGGCGTGCAACATCAAAACGCTACCGCACCTCTGAGCTAGCCGGTGGTTCCTCTAGCACCCAACCGCCTCCAGCAAGTGCATCCGCAAGTGTTCCTCCACCTCCTCAGCACTCGAAGAGATCCGCCACCAAGCCAAAGGGGAAGACTGTGACTGAGATGGCCAACAAGGAGTTTTGGGAAAGGCATCGCTGCAATCCCTATGAGGTGGACCAAGAACCCACTTTGGTCAACCGACCGTTCTGGAACCGATTTCAGTTTGCCATCTATTTTGATGTGATCAAGGCCAAGAAGAATCTCTTTGTTGATGTTCGCTCCATTGACACTGATGCTATGGAGAAGGACCCGGAGTACTTTGGCGAAGCCCTTCAGATGTGCACTCAGCTGAACATTCTCAGGATCATGCAATTCAACAAGGATTTCGATGCAGATTTGGTGGCTCAATTCTTTGCCACTGTTCATCTTGGGACGGATGTCGACAGAACTATGACATGGATGACCAATGGCAAGATGCTTTCCATCAAGTGGAAGGCTTTCATGGAGTTACTTGATGTGGTGGATCACGGGCTTGAGACTCCAGTCGGTTTCCGCCCTCACCGCAATGCTACGTCCACCCACAAGCAAGCCCTTTGGCCCTACTGCACTATGAAAGTTCACCCAGTTACTGAGAAGAAAACCTATGAGTTGTCTCCGTATCTGGACATTCTTCATCACATCTTCCGTGAGACTCTCTTCCCTCGAATCGGGAATCTGGATATGGTCCACTCTTATCTCGTGGACATGCTTCTTTTCTGTCAGTATGAGAAGGAAGCAAACACTGGAGAGAGCCTAGATATTTCTCATGTCATGTGGTCTGAACTTCTCTCTGCCGTGTCTGGGCGCAAGTGCCCGATATATGGTTCATTCATCATGAGGCTCATTGAGAGGGCCTGGGCACAGATCTATCCCAGAGTGTTGCTGGAAACTGGAGACTTGGTTTCCCATGAGATCAAGCGTCTGAGGAAGAAGGACAATTGGGTCACCCCAGCACCTCAACCCGGGGGTCCGTCTGCTGTTGCTGCTGCTGCTGTCATGGAGACCGAGGGTGGGGCAGCCACTAATGATCACAAGGAGGATCTTGGGCCCTCTAGTGCTGAACCCTCTAAAGGAAATATGCCCTAGAGGCAATAATAAAGTTATTATTTATTTCCTTATTTCATGATAAATGTTTATTATTCATGCTAGAATTGTATTAACCGGAAACATAATACATGTGTGAATACATAGACAAACAGAGTGTCACTAGTATGCCTCTACTTGACTAGCTCGTTAATCAAAGATGGTTATGTTTCCTAACCATAGACAAAGAGTTGTTATTTGATTAACGGGATCACATCATTAGGAGAATGATGTGATTGACTTGACCCATTCCGTTAGCTTAGCACTCGATCATTTAGTATGTTGCTATTGTTTTCTTCATGACTTATACATGTTCCTATGACTATGAGATTATGCAAATCCCGTTTACCGGAGGAACACTTTGTGTGCTACCAAACGTCACAACGTAACTGGGTGATTATAAAGGAGCTCTACAGGTGTCTCCAAAGGTACATGTTGGGTTGGCGTATTTCGAGATTAGGATTTGTCACTCCGATTGTCAGAGAGGTATCTCTGGGCCCTCTCGGTAATGCACATCACATAAGCCTTGCAAGCATTGCAACTAATGAGTTAGTTGCGAGATGATGTATTACGTAACGAGTAAAGAGACTTGCCGGTAACGAGATTGAACTAGGTATTGAGATACCGACGATCGAATCTCGGGCAAGTAACATACCGATGACAAAGGGAACAACGTATGTTGTTATGCGGTCTGACCGATAAAGATCTTTGTAGAATATGTGGGAGCCAATATGAGCATCCAGGTTCCGCTATTGGTTATTGACCGGAGACATGTCTCGGTCATGTCTACATTGTTCTCGAACCTGTAGGGTCCGCACGCTTAAGGTTTCGATGACAGTTATATTATGAGTTTATGAGTTTTGATGTACCGAAGTTAGTTCGGAGTCCCAGATGTGATCACGGACATGACGAGGAGTCTCGAAATGGTCGAGACATAAAGATTGATATATTGGATGGCTATATTCGGACACCGGAAGTGTTCCGGGTGATTTCGAAGAAAACCGGAGTGCCGGAGGGTTACCGGAACCCCCCCCCCCCCCCCCGGGAGAAGTAATGGGCCTTATGGGCCTTGGTGGAGAGAGAGAGGAGCAGCCAGGGTAGGCCGCGCGCCTCCTCCCCCCTGGTCCGAATTGGACTAGGAGAGGAGGGGCGGCGCCCCCCTTTCCTTCTCCCTCCCCCCTTCCTTTCCCCCTCCTAGTAGGAGTAGGAAAGAGGGGAGTCCTACTCCTACTAGGAGGAGGACTCCTCCTCCTTGGCGCGCCATAGGGCCAGCAGGCCTCCTCCCCTTGCTCCTTTATATACGGGGGCAGGGGGCACCCCTAGACACAAGTTGATCCTCGTGATCGTTTTCTTAGCCGTGTGCGGTGCCCCCTTCCACCATACTCCTCAATAATATTGTAGCGGTGCTTAGGCGAAGCCCTGCGACGGTAGAACATCAAGATCGTCACCACGCCGTCGTGCTGACGGAACTCTTCCCCGACACTTTTCTAGATCGGAGTCCGGGGATCGTCATCGAGCTGAACGTGTGCTAAAACTCGGAGGTGCCGTAGTTTCGGTGCTTGATCAGTCGGGTCGTGAAGACGTACGACTACATCAACCGCGTTGTCATAACGCTTCCGCTCTCGGTCTACAAGGGTACATAGATCACACTCTCCCCTCTCGTTGCTATGCATCATCATGATCTTGCGTGTGCGTAGGAATTTTTTTGAAATTACTACGTTCCCCAACACCCTCGTGGGCAAAGAAGCTTAAACACAAGTTGAAAAAGCTTTTCTGCATGGAGTCTCATGGTCAGTACATGACTCATGTGGCAGAGAAGCATGCCAGGGTGCGCCACAAGGAGCTCATGCGTCAGATGGGAGCGACAGTTGCCAGTGGATCTGAGGGTCAGATCACTGAAGAGGAGGAGTGGATTCATCAGCATTGCCCTTGGACCGACTCCGACGCCGAGCAGTTTTTGACCAACGATGGAGATGCAGATGATCACGCTGAGATATGATGTTCGAGATCCTCAGCTTGCCATCACCTGGAGTCGTAGCGTCGCTCTTTTCCCTTTTTGGTGTCTCGCTGCCAAAGGGGGAGAGAGTGTAGGGATTTGTGTTGCCGAGCTTTGAGTTTGTCGTCTTGTCGTCTTGTGTTTTCTTGTGTGTTCTCTCGGTGTCTTTGTTTGATTTGGTTTGGTGCCCGTGAGACCAAAGTTCTAGACATATGGTGTGAGCCATATGCTCCCTATCGCTACCTTATTTCTTATGTCTATTCAGTATTGTAGTATATTATGAGTTGCATGCTTGTCCTGTTATATACTCTTCTCTCATATATCTTGTACTTAGAATTGTTGGACTATAAAATATAGGGGGAGTGTTGATCCGGATGTGTGTGTCATGCTTTCCTTTTGCTCCTCTTTCTAGGTGCACACATTCTGGGGGAGCCCGTCTATATTTTGTAGTTCTTAGTTTTCTTACGTTTATATCTTTTCCTTGTGCAAATCCCTAGTTGTCATCAATCCACCAAAAAGGGGGAGATTGTTGAGGCATATCTCTCTCAAGGTAGTTTTGGTGATTGATGACAACATGTTTGCGGACTAATCATGTGCTTTGAGTAGTTCACAGATTCATCCTTGGCACGAGACATTTTCTTCCCTTCGGAGTGTCATTCAAGACGATGTAGCTTTTTCGTTTCTCTCTCGGTGGACTAGTTGCGTAGAGGGCACCGTACTATCAAGAGGGGGTCCGCTGGGGTATTGCATGGGTGGAATCAACACGTACACATCAGTTTCTCACCCTCCGAGCTCTTCCACTTCTTGGAAGAGATCTCTCCTCTTTTCTATGTCCTGTCTGGGTTCTAGCGGCAGTACCGCGCAACCCAGCGGTAGTACCGCTGAGGAGCCACAAGCGGCAGTATCGCTCCGCGGCGGTAGTACCGCCCGTGACTCCACAGCAGTAGTACCGCTGGGGTGCCTGGCACCACCGCCTCGTCCTCATCCTCTATGGAGAGATCATCTCTCTCTTCTGTGTCCCAGCGGTAGTACCGCACTACCAGCGGTAGTACCGCTGAAGGGTCACAAGCGGCAGTACCGCTCCGCAGCGGTAGTACTGCCCGTGACCCCGCTGCCGTAGTACCGCTGGGTTGTCTGGCTCCTACCGCCTCGACTCGAGGGCTCTTTTTCTCATGTCGGGTTTTGCGGCACTAGTTGCGGTTGTAGAGGCGGTAGTACCGTTTCAGGAGCGGTAGTACCACCCTTACCACCACGGTAGTACCGCGCTGGGTCCAATTCCCTACTAGTCTTCTCTGTGCGGTAGTACCGCTGGCTGGAGCGGCAGTACCGCTGGGCTAGCGGTAGTACCGCCCCCTCTCAGCGGTAGTACCGCCCTATGCGGGGCTGGTTGGTGGGGCAACGGTTGGTTTGTTGCCCCCACTATAAAAGGGGGTCCCCTTCTTCTCCTTTGACCTATCTCTTCCCCCTCAAGCTCCATTAATGCTCAAGCTCCATTAAATGCTCCAAGCTCCATTTTCGCCCGATCTATCTCTCTAGCCAATCAAACTTGTTGATTTGCTCGGGAGTGGTTGAGAAGGCCCCGATCTACACTTCCACCAAGGGATTTTCGATTCCCCCACTCATCCCTAGTGGATCTTGTTACTCTTGGGTATTTGAGCACCCTAGACGGTTGAGGTCGCCACGGAGCCATAGTCCATTGTGGTGAAGCTTCGTGGTTTTGTTGGGAGCCTTCGATTAAGTTGTGGAGATTGCCCCAACCTTATTTGTAAAGGTTCGGTCGCCGCCTTCAAGGGCACCAATAGTGGAATCACGGCATCTCGCATTGTGTGAGGGCGTGAGGAGAATACGGTGGCCCTAGTGGCTTCTTGGGGAGCATTGCGCCTCCACACCGCTCTAACGGAGACATACTTCCCCTCAAAAGGAAGGAACTTCGATAACACATCCTCGTCTTCACCGGATCCACTCTTGGTTATCTCTTACCTTTACTTGTGCAAGCTCTTTAGTGTTACTTCTCTTGCTTGCTTGTATGCTTGTTGTTATTGCATCATATAGGTTGCTCACCTAGTTGCACATCTAGACAACCTTCTTTGATGCAAAGTTTAATTTGATAAAGAAAAGTTAAAAAAAATTGGTAGTTGCCTATTCACCCCCCCTCTAGTCAACCATATCGATCCTTTCACACTAGACATGGACATTATGAACTAGCAGTACAACATGGACAGATCGAACTAGCAGTACATCTGGGATAGATTGAACTAGCATTACATCTTGGACAACTCAAACTAGCAGTAACACATGCACAAGCATACCACAACATAACATAGCACTAATCATGGACCACTAACTACCAACACTTGCCCACATGGAAACAACCCCTAGCATGCTCGAAATCCATCACAACTAGCTACTGCACCTTCATAGTCAAACAGATCGGACGACCTAACCTTAGCACATGGACAGATCTAGCTAGAACTAGAAGAGAGTAGGTGGTGATTGAACTTACAGAGGCCATCGGAACGGCCGCGGAGGAGGTGCCTGGCACGTCGGAGAGGAGGAGGAGTCGACCCGCCGGCTCAGTCAACCGGTCGCCAGAGTAGATGCGCCACTTACCTCGTCGTCGAAGTGGATCCGCGGCGGAGGGAAAGCTCGAGAGGGGAGAAATGGTGGCGGGAGTTTTGCACGGCGGTGACCCTCGATATATAGGGCGACCGAATCAGCGGGCGGTGAGTCGAATTCGTCCCGCCACTTTTTCATAGATGCGCCATCGCTCCCGCCATCTCCCTCCCCTGTGCGATGTTCCCCTCCCCTGCATCGCTCGAGCCTGGCTCGCTGGAAATGGCCGATTTGGCCGTTCCTAGCGGGCCAGGACGAGGGGTGCTTTGAGGTTTGTGCTATGCGGGCCAAACAGTAAACACGGGCATCCAAACAGCCCAAAAACATCCCGCGTGGGCCTGGTTGGGCCTAATGCAGCCTACCAAACGCATCCTAAATGTATAACGCCGCGTGCCAGTCTAGGACTTAAATCTAGATAGCGGGTCTAAAGAACACAAGTATTTAAACTATGCTTATTCACATTTATATATGCAATTTGGTTGGTGTTTGTTCACACATACTCAGATGTAATTCAATTCTTTAAGTACACTATGTTTTCTAATTTTCAATATGCATCGTCATACTGCTTAGAGCTTCAACAGCCGCAGACATCAAATTCGGCCTCTCCACGCGTCTGCGGGCATTGACCGGCCAAACCTCATCTTGGTGCTATGCATTCGAATATCTCATATTTCATCCCCTAAATCCATACAAACCATGCAAAAAAAATCCTACGTACTATACAAATCAGGCTAGCCTAAACTACGCTTCTTCGTCGGAGATGTCCACGATGTCCGTGCCGGGCACCGGGTAGATGGGTGCGTAGGAGGGCTTCGGCTCCTCCTCCTCATCCACATATGTGAGCATCTCGTCGATGGCCGCAGTGTGCTCCGCCTCCGGAGCCAGGCTAGGAGCGGAGCCCGTCAATCCGATAGTGCACTATGCAGCCCACCGGAGCGGCGCCACGTGGCGCCATCGGTCCGAAAGATGAGAGGAGCTTTGGGCCTTCGGGTTTCGGAGTGTTTTCATGTGGGACTAGGGCGGTAGGCCGACGTGGCAGACGCATCTCCTCATGTCCGCCCCAGATTTGGGGTGCCGGTTAGTCCCAACGTTTGAGGCCTATTTGAGGAGCCGGGGCGTTTAAGGGTTGTTTGAGGCGCGCGGCCTTAGATGCTCTTAGTGTCAGAGTTTGTTAAAAAAGACACCACATTGTAAGTCCTGCAAGATCGATTTTGAAAGATCCAACGATTTATCTGGTTCCATATATTCCAAACAAATGCCTTCTTTGGTTTGGAAGAATTTCATAGGAATTCTAGAGGATAGCATTCTTATAGGATTTTTTTCCTTAAGAGCCCTTTGGTTCATAGGAATGGATTCCTATTCCTACATAGGATTGGTTCCTATCCTTCACATTTCATAGGAAAATAAAAATAAGCCTAGACTCGATGAAAAAATCCTTTGGTGTCAACTAAATGACATCTCGTTTCCTATTTCTACTTGTAGGATTTGAGATACATGTCATCTCAGGCCTCCTTTGATTCATAGGATTGGAAAATCATAGGAATAGGAAAGTCATAGGAAATGAGATGACATGCATCTCAAATCCTATGCATAGGAATAGAAAAGGAGATGCCCTTTGATTCACCCCATAGGATTTTTTTTCATTGAGTCTAGGCTAATGTTTATTTTCCTATGAAATGTGGAGGATAGGAAGAATTCCCCCATAGGAATAGGATTTCATTCCTACAAACCAAAAAGCTCTGAAGGAATTTTTCTATAAAAATCCTATCCTATGAAAATCCTACAAAATTCCTCCAAATCAAACAAGGCCTCATTTTTTACAAAATCCCTATTTCTATGATAATCCTATTCTATAAACCAAAACAGGCCGAAGAAGGCAGCTTTGGCTGCAAGTTGTCTCGGGCCCGAGTCGATCGGGTTAAAAATTGTGACCAATATGTACAAACACTCCAACTGAATTCCAAGTCTTGTCCATGGCAGTTCCCCATGCCGCAAAGTCGTCGCTCCGGCGTACGGCCGAGTCTCCGCGTGAGCTCCACCCGCCGGCCGGCCTTCTTTCCCTAGTGACAGTGCGGAATTGACCGTCATCGATCACCTAGCCAGCACCGTACGTCCACGGACCACGGCCCATCCATCTATCTTCACTTCATCTTCCCCTAAACCTCCACGTACACGTCAAAGACCATTTTCACATTCGGAGGGCCGACAGATCCCAGAAAGGATCCAGCTTCCCTGCAAGTGTCAAGCCATCGTTAACCATTGTCAAGTCGCCAGCCGCGCGCCCCACACGTAAACGTACGTGCAAGACATCGCGCGCGCATCCGTGGACGGATGGAAACTTGCTCCGTCGTGCACCGGCACCGGCCGTGTGCCGTTCCTTTCGCCGGCCCGATCGAAAAGCGCGCGGCATCGCATTCCATTCCTTCCACGGCGTGGCTGGGTTGGGTGCATGATTAAGCCCGCCCGCTTGAGTGCACGCAGCTGGCGGGCCAAAGCAGCTGCCGCTGCCAGCTTCGAGTTGTTGCGAGCCGCGTTATCGCGCATGATTTGGCCGTTTTATTTTTCTTTGAGACAGAGAGAGGAGGCGTGGACGCCAGTGGGCGTCTAGAAGGGGGTGCCGGGCCGGGTCAGCCCTTCTAGAAAGCGGTGCTGGAGCTGGTAGCCTGGCAGAAGACAACGCACGCAGACGCAGACGCCAAAAGGAAATGAATTTGCTTCGTCTCTGGTACGTGATGCCGCTGCTCGTTGGCTTATCCGATCCGTCTAGAACGAATGTGTAAACCCACCGAGAGGGAGGGAGACGGACCGACGCAGACGTATGCGCCCGGTCCAGCGCAAAAAAGTAGTAGCACAGCAGTATTCGCACGGCTACTCAGTAGTAGTAGTACATGCGTGCATGTCGTTTCCCACATGGCGGACCCGAACCCCGTCCCAGAACAGTGGTGGTCTCCGTAAGAAAATTTTACTAGTACCACGTAACAGGGTTGAAGTGGGATTTGGTCTCCTTTCTTTAACTTTCACAGCGTCAAGCAGTGGTCAAAGTCGGCGGGATTCCCTTCTAGAATAGCAGCAGCTTCCTGGTAATTTTCGTGTCAACATCAAGAGAATTCGGGTTTCTAGTACTAGTTGGCAGCGTTTTCTTCTTAAAGTACTTTTGTGACTGCTGCTTAAGGAAAAAAATCTTTCTAACAAATACTGTTAACATTATTTGCATGAAATCGAAATATATGGTACACACCAAAAGATCAACATCACTGGCTAAACATCCGAGACGTGCGTTTATGTGGAAAGAAGAAAAAACATCTTCAGGCATATGGGCGAAGGTGATTCTGTTTTCTTTTGCAGGTGAAAATGAGTTTATAATTCTATAATGATAGAGTTACAATCTAGAGGCAAGAGATCTTCAATAAAGAGGGACCCTCTGTGTGACCAAACATAAATGCTAGACCCACTACGATTGTATCTCATCAATTGATCTGCTATTCTATTTTGATCATGACGAAGCTTCCGCGGAATAAACTTCCGGTCTAACGAGAAAGCTGTAATCTTCAGAACAATGTTCATAAACTAAGCAGTGAACTTTGAGACCTGTGATATATTACAGATAGTGCTTGAGAAGAATTGAACATACAAAGGATGAAGAGGGTGCTAGGCAGGCTCACGCCGTCCACGTGTCGCTATGAATAGTGCACAGCAAACGCATCAAGCGAGGAAAAGATTAGGATTGGGGCCTCTCTCTCCCGTGAAAATATCTTCTCTCTCCCTCATTCCGCTACTCTTTTCCGTGCCGCCGTCACCCCCCTCCCTCTCGGCCGCAGCCTCCTCTCCTCCGCCTCCACCACCTCCTCCTCCCTTGCCTCTCCTCCGCCCATGTCTTCTCACCCCCTCCCTCTACCTCCGTGCTCAAAAGGAGGAGCCGGGGTCGCTGCTGCTGCGCCTCTACATCGTCCTCACACGCCGTCGTCCTTGCCATTCTGCCGGTGGAGAGCTCCTCCATGATGACATCCACCGGATCTTGCCGGCCCAGATCCACACGCCTCCTCCTTCCTCGGCAGCTCGTGGAGCCCTATGATGCGTCAACGACGCGTGACTGCACTAGGTCGTGCTTCCCGCCGCTCCTAGTCATCGGGCGCCGTCCCGCCGACGCGGCCCACCGCACGCTGCCACCAGCGTCTTCTTCATGGCAGTAGAGGCGCAGCTTGGGCCCGGGGACCCTGCCGCCGTGGGTGCTCCAGCGCCGACTTCATCTCCATGGTATTCTCTCTTCTCCAATCCCCTCTTTCAGTTCTCTCTCCTTCTCTTTCTTATGTACTCTCTCCCTGATAAACAGAGAGGGCCGAATCAGGACGGATCCAAGCTGCCGGCGTCTTTGCTGCCATGGACGAGCCCTCATCCAGCGACCAAGGAAGGCAGGAGAAATCCCTCCTCCTTGCGTTGTTGCATCACTACATCCCCACGGTAGTCCAGGAGGAGCTCGACTGCCTGCTTTGAGAAGAAGAGATGGCAGGAGGATGAGGCCTGGGCTTGACAAGAAGTGGGTTGGAACAAGAAGTAGAGCAGGCAATGCCCCTCTCTTCATTGGCATCTGCACAGCCAAATCAAGGACCTAAGCTCCTGGTAAGATCCTCTTTCATTTGTTTTCTTTTTCTTCCATGCCTGCATATCTCTAACTTTTATTAGTTTACCCTTCTAATTTGTGTGATTAATTTGTTGGTTATATTGTTGTTACTAGCTCCTGATTTGGGTGATGAACAAATGATTTAGATTTTGTGTGTAAATCTGAGACGCTGCATTGGTTTGGAAGTGAATTTGTAACCTTTTGTTTAATTTAATGGCATGCTAAAGCTGATGCAGATGTCCTGTATTTGCTAATGTTATCCATAGGAACCGCCCTCCTATGCCCTGCTCCTCTCGCATTGGCGCAAATTCGGCTCCTCCCCGCCTCCGTCTCCACGTGTGCAGTGACGACCCCGGGAGGAGCTCGAGCCGCAGAGGTGGTCCATGGTGTCGTCGCCGTCATCCTCGGCAGGAGAAGCGTGGGCTGTAGAGATGGCCAGATCCGTCCGATCCTTGCGCTGCCGTCCGTCCACCATCGAGGTTCGTCCCTGCATCCTCGCCTCCATCCTCTCTCACCGTCATGTACGCCCTCGTGGCCGAACGAGGCGACGTGGAAGCTGTGGTGGCGCAATGACATCTTTCCTTGTTTCTGTACTTGTTGAAACAATTAATGGCCTCTTTTTACCTGCAGGATAATGTGTTTGTTCAGCTGATCTGTATAGTTTCAATACCGGGTTGTTAAGGAGAATGCAGATGATGCATATTCCACGAGTTGCAGACCCCCCAACAGCAAATTCAGTCCTACATTTTTTATGGTACATATTAATATTTTGCCGTGTCCTTATACTGCCCTGGTCAATCCAAATTGGGTTGGAAGGTCTGTTTTAATTTGGTGTTACCTGTAAATCATTTTATATGCTATCTACTCTTCATGATTGAAGTGTAAGTTTTGCTCCATAATTGACTAGAATGAAAGAGGCTTGATTCACATAATACTTAATAGAAGATCACTTTACTTTAGTTATGCAAATTCCTGGAGGGTGTTCCATGGTCGTCATGAGTAGCAGCTGCTGATATTGCTGCTTTCACCTCTGCGTCGGCCCCGGGCAAAGCTGCAACCTTCTCTTCCCCCTCCCCCTAATTCTCCTTATTTCTTCATACATTTGATTATATTTTATTTACATCCCAAAGGTTTATAATTAATTGTACTACTGTGTTATTTTATTAGTAGTCAAGAGAAGTATGCAGTGTGATACTTAGTGTCGTATTCATTGAATTTTTTTGATCATTCAAAGGTTACACAGAGATGGCTGGCTCCGTCCAGCTCCGGCGATGGCTTCCATCCACCCGATGAACAGGACTACATGGGAGATGTATGACGACCTAGCAAACCCCCGTCTGGTCAGCAGGTACAATGCCCACCTTTGCTCAATTTGTGACTTTGGGAGGAATTGGAGATAGGAGATGCGGAGAGAGGTTGCTGGATGGCGATGCAGGTGTATTAGCGCCAACTCAAATGCCTGCAACTTGTGAGGAGTGATGTTGTTTATTTACCTGTGATGTATTAATATCTCTAGAATCTTGGGAAGAAGCTATTCACCATGAGGGTTTTAATTCTATGTCATATTTCATTTAATTTTGCTCAAGTTCGCAGCCTCTCTGTTAGGCACTTTCAGTTTGTAACTCGAAGCATCTCATTTTTCTGGTATTTGCATGTTCAGGTCAAGATGTACATTCTGGCTGGGCCAAATGGTCAGTCCACTGTATATAGTTGCTTCATACTGTCTAAAACTGTTTAGCTGATAAGAACATTTAAGCAAGTTGTGTTTTGTACCATACTGCATTGAAATTTTCATCGAGAAATATTTTAAGACTTCATAGTTATTTCAATCTGCCTTCACAAAGTAGAGTAAATGAGAAATTTATTCTATTGGTTACAAATCAGTGACTTCTGGTACTTCAAAGTTTAAAGCAGTATAGAGTATGCAATGGTCTGTGGGGTGCAATTGCTGAAATTTCTCAGTACTCCCTTCTGTATTTTGCTTTTTCTTGAGTAAGGTCGTACCAAATTATGGTTCAAACTTATGTGTATTCACATATTGGATGTTGGCCTAACAGAGGTCAAAATGTAAAATAGTCAGGGGGTCTGCTCTCTGCCTCGTGTGGATGCAACATGCTTGTCGAAATTTAATTCTGTAAAAGAGAAATACTGATATAACGCAATGATCAGTGTGGAGTAGGATAGTTATAGAGTTCTTCCTCGGTTTTCATTGAGCAAAGATTGGAAATGTTTGACTCTTCTGTTGCCGTAATTACCTCTCTAGGTTTGGAGAAATTTATGATCACCATGCACATCCCCATTACTTCCACTTATGATTTTGTATCTATATGTAAAGTCATTTGTCTTGAAATTCTATGCAGAAGTATTCTGATACTTTTCCTTATGAGCCGATGGCAGCCAATGAGGGTTCCCCATCCGATGCTTGGTGCGGAGAAGGGGCCGTTCTCCTCTCATGCGAGCAGCCCAAGTGCTGCCTGATCCTTCCGTCCAAGATGGAGGTGGTGAACATCGATGTGGCGACGCCTGATGCGTACACGAGGCCGCTATGTGTTGTGTCTGATGTAATTTGGAACTCTGGAATTTTCATGCTTGAATGTTTCTCTTTGTGCTTGAATTCATTTGTGGTTGATGTACTATGAATTAATGATTAGCTTTCCGATTGACTTGGTTGTGTCTTTTGTTCGAATCAATTGAGAAAAATCTGAATATATAGCTGAATGTGGTGGTTTCACACATTCTGAACGAAGCTCGCAATGAGTATACTTTGCTTCTGAAATCATGAGCTTATTTATTCTATGAAAAAGAGATAAAGTTGTAGTATAGTTTGCTCAACAGTGTGTGCAGCAGTATAGATTGAGCAAGGCACAATTTGAGAAGTAGAGCACAAAACTAGAAACAATGTGTGCATCACGTGTATGTTTTCTCAACAATGTGAGAGTATAAGAATATGCAGTACAGTTTGCTCAAAAATATGTGCATCCATGCAGATCGAGCAAGGCACAATATGAGAAGTAGAACTCAATATCATATACAGTACTTCTGAATAGCAGTACATCAATAACCAGGAGGAGCTACAAAATTCACACTGAATCAATGAGTGCCGAAGCTACAACTTCAAACAAATATTTACACAAAAAGTTGTAACCAAAAACACTATGGGCCTGTTTGGTTTGCAGCATAAGCTTGCCACGCCTAACCTTAGTCGTGCCATAATAATTTAGGCATGTGTTTGGTTTATTGCCACACTTGTGGCTTGCCACATTTTTCTAGCCACTTGGTCCACATGTCATAGGCTCAACTTTTTCCCAATTCTTGCCACACTTGTGGTGGCCATTTTGTAAGCCACACTTTGCCTAAGCTTAGTTGTGGCAAAGTTAGCCGTGAAGCAAACAGGCCCTATGTTCGACACAGTTCCCTCCAAAACATGGCCACTAGCGCCACCCAACTTCAACTCTACGGCCGGTGTTATAAGTGCGTGCTCTGGCCGCCTCACCTCACGAGCCTACATGCCGAGGGGGCGCAGTGCGTGGCTGCGCCAGTCATTGGGAGCTCTGGATGTAGCTACCTCACCTTGGGGCCCCTCTCCGCCGAGGAGAGCTTCATCTCCGCAGTCGGTGTTGTCGGAAGGAGGGGGTTATATGCTAAGGATTTTTGATTTTAGGGATGTTCTGGACAAGTTCATCAAGAATTGTGGGCAACTGAAGGATGATCTGCTCCGGGCAATGGCGAAGCTGCTGGAGCTTGTGGAGAAGGCTCTTACTAACGCTGGGTAACTGGTGTAGTGGACTTGGTAGAGATTGCACGACAGTAAAAGAATTTTATCATATAATAAATGTCAGCTTCACAGCAGGATCAATGCCTGAAGATAACAATCTGAACCATACTCTGTCGCAGGTAAGATATGTTGCAGAATACCTTGACGATGCAACTTTACAATCCGAGGATGTTCTACACGAAATGAACAAGCATTATTGGGGATTGGACGATGATATGAAAGGCATGTGCTTTGGCCAATGACAACGCACCAAACACACCCACCGGAAAGAGCTGCTTAGACGATGAGGCCATCTTCAATACCGATGGCACATGCAACGATGACTCTACCTGATGTCCATGACCGCATATCTTAGTCATCATAAGCTAAATGACCAGAGCTATATATATGATGAATCTCTGCCATGTAGCTTGCTTTTTAAAAGCAATGTAAATACACTATCATGATCTGATCTCATGCCTTTGTTTTGGTCTATAAACCTTCCATGCAATGTAATATATAATGATATGCATGAATATCATACCTAAATATCCATTTCCTTATGTTTCAAAGATTTTATAAATGGTCTTTAAATATTCTTATTTACATGGTTTGAATGTTTGGCTCACGCTCGCCCTTTGCGCCATTGGCGCAACGGGTCATCTAGTCTGACTAAAACATAAGCTCAGTGTGTTGGATTGGAAGGATCATGCCCTACATCATCGCATGTAGCTCCGTTTCCACAACATCGTTGTGAAATAGAAATCTTTTTTTTTCTGCATGGTAATATGTGTCTCATTTATAGCATAAAGATCATAGTGCAAGTCACGTGCACACCGACCTGGCAAGATTGAAATGACAACATAATGCTATTCTTTGCACAAAGAAACACCAACCATGAAAGATAAATACAATCAAGACTGAAGAAACCCCTGAGCTTTACACCAACGCCCGTCACTTGCCTCCGGCACCACCGTAGCAGTCGCCAAAGAAAAAAAATGACTGGCCACCTCCTCACCCGAGCTCGACGCGACTCCATCACTAATATGCAGCTTTGCGCACCTCCAAGATGGCTCACAAATGGTGTGAAGTCATTACAGTTGAACGAATCAAATTAAGACAACCGGATCACCCTCGCACGACTAAGACGTCGGAGGAGGGAATCATACTTGTCAGCCATAAACCCACGAACGTAGCACATGATCCACCATCTTCTAGATGCCGCCGGTGCAGACCATAATTTGCATCCGCTCCGAGACTACCTCCCAAGCCCCGCGTCAGCACTGGAGCAAATGTCGTCGCAACGGCGGAGCCCGAGGACACAAGTCCACCACAAGGATGTTGTCGCCGTCACGTCATTCTTATTTGAACAGACCGGTTTCTAAATCCATCCCCAATCACAGGATAGATCGCCTCGTCGGGAAGGGGTCTGAAACTTCTTTGTTGGGTCGCCTCGTCGGGAAGGGGTCTGAAACTTCTTTGTTGGGTCTTGCCAACGATGAACGACCCAAAAAGCTAAACTATTGGGGTCTAGAACTTGAAGCTACATGATTTACATGCGTGGATCCGACGGCCTCCTTCATCACCGACGATCAAGGTCGTCAACGGAGGGGAGCCGCCGGAGGTCGGCGATGAAAGGACCTAGAGGCTGGCTAGATCGTGAAATAAAAAATACTTCCTCCGTCCGAAAAAGTTTGTCCCAATCTTATATCCCTCAAATGAATGAATTTAACATTAATTTGGTGCTAGATATATTTTTTTTACAGGGCTAGATACATCTATTTGAGATACAAATTTTTTCGAACGAAGGAAGTACGAATCTATAAGCCGCAAAAATCACACTCCCATTATGTGCCCGGAGTAGAATCCCGGTTGCTGCCATCTTCCGCATATGAGCCATACACGGACAGCGCAACCGTGTTACGTGGCGATTCTAATGCGACCATGTGTCAAGCTAAAAAACCGTACCACCTCACCCCAAGCATCGAGTCCTGGTCTCTGCCGACCACTCGTGTACCTCTTTGACTCTTCCTTACCTTCCAGTTTCTTACTGGCCCATAGCTTACAGGGAGGCGATTTGTAGCAACAACCAACACTATTTTTCTTTTGACTTTCACATTTTAATTTATTTTATCTTTTGAACCAAAAGTCCAATTTAAGATTGGTTTGCATATACACGTTCCTTATGATGATGCCTTTAACATGAGAAGTTTTAAAACCCCGCCAAAAAAACACGAGAAGTTTTAAAAACTTCATCACTCATCAATTATTTTGTATTATTTTCTTCTTTGTTTGTACAATGGAGATTATATGATCAATATTTTTTATTTTCATTGTTGTATTTCCTTGCTTATTAACATGTATTATTTTCTTCCTTATTTGTACAAAGTGAAGATTATATGATTAATATCAATAATTACCATTGTTGTATTTCGTTCTTATCATCATCCATTAATTAAGTAGTATTATTTTCTTCCTTGTTTTTCTAAGGTGTAGATTATATGATCAGTATCAATAATTTACCATTGTCATATTTCCTTACTTACCCTCAACCATTGACTACACAATATTTTCTTCCTTATATGTAGTAAGTGGAGATTATATGATCAATATCAATAATTACCAAGGTTATTTGCTTACTTACCCTCAACCATTGATTACACAATATGTTTTTCCTTATATGTACTGGTTGAAGATTATATGATCAATATCACTAATTACCATTGTTATTTACTTACCTACCACCATCTAGTAATTACATATTATTTTCTTCTATACTTGTACGTACTAGGTGAAGATTATACTGATCGATGTCATTAATTATTAAAATTTGAAAAATATCCTCATATAAAAATTGGCAAACAAAAAATTTGGGGCAAAATGGTAAACAAAATTGACTACTGCTCCCCACTTCACAAATATAAGATATATTCTAACTTTTTCCTGAATCAGATGTATATAGACATATTTTAATATGTTTGCTTACTCATTTTAATCCGTTTGTAGATCATATTAAAATGTCCAAAAGATCTCATATTTGTGGACGGAGGAAGTACATCATTCTAGAAAAAGTACAATAGAAATGATGCAAAGGCTGACCAAGGATTTCCTACATATATTATCCTGAACTCACACCAACTGTCCAACATAATCCGAGGGTTTCAGTAGACCAACTAAAACCCAATAGTTTATCGGCATCGGCATCGTCGTCGTCTTTTTTCCAATTTTTGCGTGTGGCGAAGCAGTGGGAAGCTCTAGCACTCGTGCCATCGACCGCACTCCATTCATACCCTTTTAAAAACCGTGGGTGCGCGCTATAAATACCAAGGGTCTCCGTCCACCTCGCCGCCGGAGACAACCACCAAACCCACGCATCCCCAGCTCCCCTCGCCTCCTCTTTCCACAGCGCGGCGCCGATGGCCACGGCACACTGCTACCCGCCGCCGCCGCCCATCGCCCACGCGCTTCCAAGGCCGCACGCCGCCGACGGCGCCGTTGCCCTCCTTCCCGACGACGGCGGCAGCGACAGCGAGAGCGTGGCCGAGTCGTCGTGCCCGCACCCGCGCGTGCGCCGGCCGACGGCGAGCCGGGACGAGGAGGAGGAGGAGGACAACGACGGGTGCAGCAGCTGCGTGGAGGTGGACGAGTACTGGGGCTACTACCAGCAGCAGCAGCAGCATCCGCAGGAAGCCGACGACGAGGAGGAGGTCAGCACGGCGAGCGTCTGGTGGAAGAAGAAACGGGCGGCGGCGGCGGCTAGTAGGGCTGGCGGCGCGTTCCCCTCGGCGTTCCCCTCGGCGGTGGGTGGTGAGGGGGAGGAGAAGAAGGCGGAGGACCCGAAGCGGGCGGCGGCGCGGCAGGAGGAGGACCGCAAGTTCTGGGCCGACTGCCTCGCCACCGGGTACCCCTGAAACCCAGGAAAAGCCATAGGTCGGCATGCAAAGGCCATGGCAAAGAAGCCATGAGCGCCGCCAACCGAAACTGCAGCCGCTCAACCCAAGCGTATGCCTACCTTTGTTTGTTTCTTTCCATTTTTCTTTTGATTTCCTTGTACATAATATTCAACGGAACTCCTCAACAAGCCACTGGGTGGCGTATTTTGACCCCCGTAAAGCTCTACAGAAAGACTCGATCTTCTTCTTCTTTTCTTGTCGTTGCGGGTGAAAGAATTGAATTGAATCTCCGTGCAAACTAGTACTACTAGAAAATACATTTTTCTTTTCTTAGCTTGGTCTAGATGGGGGGTGGTCAATTAAAGCAGCGGCGGGACGCCAGGGCCAGTGGCATTGCCGGCGGCCACCAACCGGTGGAGGGGCATGGGTGCCAGGAGAGGTGGCAGGCAAGGAGATCTCCTCCGCCTCCGCCGCTTTAAATCCCCGTCCTTCCTCGTCAAACTCCCAATTGGACACACGCACGGCGGCCGATCACCGACGGGGCATCGCATTCCGTCCGTCCTAGGCTCATGCAGTAGGTCCTAGCCCGGATCGCGGGGCCTCCGGTGGAACGTGCGCCGGTTGCGCGCGCCAACGACCGGCGGGGAATATGGTCCACGCTCGGCCGCGTAACCATGTGTGTGTGTGTGTTTATGATGGGTTTGGTGCGTAAAGCGGCCGGGGTTAAATAAAGGGGGCAAGGCCAAGCTGCTGTTGCTTCTCCTTGAGAAAGATGGTTTCAGTTATGTTTAAAAGAAAACTGGCGGCTGTTGCTCAGCTTCTTTCTTTCGTTCCGAGCTACAGCTGGTACTGTAGTTGGCTTTATAGAAAGACAGCACGTGTGGCACGCAGCTGACCATGTTTTCTAGAAAGTCTAGCACCTAAGGCATTGTCATAGGTGCCGGCATCCCACAAAACTCATCGATTAAGAAACATGCATGAAATGGAGCGGAAACTTTCTGTTGTAGAAAAACAGAAACGGAGAGAAAAAACAGAAATGAAAGCGCAGTTCATAAAACAGAAACAGAAACAGAATTTCTTATGCGTGTTGGATGATTAGAGGGACTGTGGTATCCTCACCCCATCAGGGTTCAAATCCTATTGCTCGCATTTATTTCTGAATTTATTTTAGGATTTTTGGCGATGCGCATTCAGTGGAAGGAGACGTGATATGCCGGCTCAGTCTTTTGGAGGTGCTCATAGGAGTAAGGTGTGCGTGTGTGCGTTCATAGGGATAAGTATACGAGCGTGTATATAAGTGTTTGCGTCTGTACTATGTTAAAAAAAACCTTTTTCAGCGAAACAAACGTAGAAACGGAATTTTCCATTTTCGCTAATACAGGGATTTCCGTTTTGAATGTGGACATATGGCTATTTTATAGTCCAACAAACACATAATTAGGCCCTTCAGATAATGAGCAGAATAACCCATATGACCTAACTTCTACACTACTAATGCATCGTGGACACTTCTCGTGCTGAGCTGGAGTGTGTACTATAGTACAACTATTCAAGCTGTCAACTATGTAAGCAATGATGTCTGAACTGTGTTCAAGTCCACTATTATATCACCGGTATGAGCGTATGAGCACTGTTGTGATTTAAGATGCAATGTTTGTATGTTTGACGCCTTCCAAGTTTTTATATTGCCAAAGTTGTATATTTATGCACAAATTGATATCTCATTATATATCCACGACATATCTTAATATTTTAACGCCTTCCAAGTTTTGTGTTGTCTCCCAAGTTTTTGTGTTCTCAAAGTTCAATGGTACTTTGTTGGTTTCATTGTGTACTTTGTTGGTTTTTCTATGGTTCAAGGGGTCTTTGGTTCCGGTGAACACTCGCTTCCGTTTCGGTGTCCATTCCATATTCGCTTCGGTTTCATTTCTTGTGCTATTAGTTTTCACTTCTGAAAAAATATATGAAAACAAAGGCAATATTCAGTTCCATCCGTTTTCGCTCCGTTTCCATTCCTAGACGCATAGATGTACATGATCTCACATATTTCCGCCAAAGAAGGTTGTCACGTCCAAACTTTGTGCTAACTACCTGAACTGTCTTGGTTACCTGCCAAACCAAAAAGGAGAGCGCTAGGCGTCAACCGACTGTAGGGAGAAAAGATCAGCCACCTCTCCAACGGTCTGATTATCATGTGTGTGCCCGTCGGATTGGGTCAATGCATCGTCCTCCATGCCTTCCACGGTCGCATCCCATGCACCGCATTGTCCTCCTCCCACCTCGCATCACCCGCACTCCACTCCCCACCATGCACAACAGATGCCCCCTTTGTAGCATCGGCCATCCCTGTGGCGCCCATCTCCGCTCGTTCAGATGTTATGGCCACACAACAGCGCTGCCCTGCCTCGCAACGTCGTTGGACACTTGCAGCAACATGGCAGGATTGCAGCATCACTTGCACATCCTAGTGCCCACCCCCCACAGCACGCCGGTGAGGCGTCCATCCTTGCAACACCGGGTTGTAGCAACCCCTTGCAGCACCGGTTGTGCCTCGTTGCAACATCTGCTACAACCACCCCTTGCAGCACCGACACACTCTATGTTTGCAATGGCGACGAGGTCCTGTGATTGCAACACCGTTGAGAGAGAGCCACCTTGCAGCATCAGTCACTGCCTTGGAGCAAGAATGGTTGTTGCTATCACTTCGTGTTTAGCACCGGCCATCGGTTGTACCACTCTAGCGAGGTTTTGCAGTTGCACTATCTAGCCCCATGCAGCATCGGGTACCCTATCCGGTCGATAGAGAAGGGAACGGAGGGTGCTTGCGCTCGTCGGGGCCTTGCAACACCATAGTCGTTGGAAACAAGTGGGATGCCCATGACGCACTGGGTGGCTATCCCCCATCCTTGTAGCAGTCGAGACCGACCTTACAACGCCGACGCTTGGGTTGGCATGAGCAAACAATGAGTAGCGACAACACCTCCTCTTGCAACATTGTTGCACCCGGGCAACACGACTTGCAACATCTTCTCCGCTCGCAACGATGGCGCGGTTCGGCTTGCAATATCGCATCCGTCATCTCCCCGACTCTCTGTGCACACGACCGAGTCGGCTAGCTTGCTCGATGAGGTGGAGGGGTGCTGGGAAGAGAGATGGGGACGATAGTCAATAGGAAGAGCCAAAAGAGCAAGAATCCAAAGATGAGGGGATGGCGTTTGAGGCTTTGATCGACGAGGAATGATGGGGTACGTGTATTGGGAAGGGCCTTAGCCCGTGCTAGGCGCCCTGCCTCCACCACTGGGTGCGTGGTGGCAACTTTACCTGGCAAGCGTACTTCACGTTGGTGCTTTGCCGAGAGAGATGAGTGCTCTATGCCGCAAGATCAGGCAGGTAAAAGAATACTCAATCAAATCAAATCTTCCCAAAATCAAAACTTTCCTTTCTTTCCCCTACGAATACTCAAATCAAACCAATTCCTATCAAAATCTCAACTAAACAAAACATTTTCTTGCACTCAAATTAAATCTTACCAAAATCTAGAGTATGATGAGTGTAAGCTATATGCCACCTATAATTAGCGTTGAACTGACCACAAATGTATGAGCTCGTTGCAACGCACGGGCGATTAACTATGATATTATAGAGTACTCCCTTCGTCCGGTGAAGAGTGTACATCTAATTTCAAAATTTGTCCATAAAAGAGTGTACTTCTATCTTCCCAATGCACTTTAAAGTGAGAAAAAAATACTTCTCTCTCATCACA
This sequence comes from Triticum urartu, assembly GCF_056163025.1. Classification (NCBI taxonomy): domain Eukaryota; kingdom Viridiplantae; phylum Streptophyta; class Magnoliopsida; order Poales; family Poaceae; genus Triticum; species Triticum urartu. Next base: position 82,268,071 of record NC_141874.1, read on the forward strand.
TGGTAATCAAGACCAATAGCAATCTACACATGGTCTTCTTAATTTCTACATGCACTTAGCTCATTGAGGATTGGGTAATTAAAGAGGAAAGAGATGGTGGCTTGCACATTTTCAATGCATTTTTCACTCAACTTCATAATTTGTTCTAAAATTTTTAGATATACACTCTTCACCGGACAGAGGGAGTACTAAGCATACCCCTTGTCACACATAGGTCACGTCTCTCCGGACCAAGTGCTTGCTGAGCCAGCGAGCAGAGCAGGATCTACTACTCTGTGTCAACTTCAATTTCCGAAGTTTGCACTGTTGCCATCAAATGGCCGGCGGCAAGAGATGGCACCTGTCCACAAATAAAAGTCATGTAGTCCCAGTGCCACCGTGCTACCAACAAAGGGCAAGCAAGCAAGATCCAACCATATGCCATGCCGGCATGGAAGGGAACAGTTAAACTAGCCACGCACGGCCAGCCAGCCATGCTTATCGCACAGGCAAGATGAGTGCGACCCTTACCTTCAAAAAGCCAGCGACACTTTTCGCTAAATGTTTCACTGATGAATCGGCATCTGGTACAACCTAACTAAACCTAAGCTTCAAAAGCTAACCCTTTTTTTCTAATAGAATAATAATGGTGTCATGATGCAAAGCAACAAGGTGACGTTTTTGTTTCCCCTTTTGCTCCGCACCAAAGAAAATGGAACCGCATCTTAGCCAGAACCCAGGTTCAGACTTCAGAGGACACGGTTCACGGCAAGATTATAAAAGAAGAAAAAAACAGCTTTCTCAGAGGGCAAAGAGCAGATGAAAATATGCAGAAGCTGCATCAGGAACTCCATTTCAGGGCCTTGAATCACACACACATAAAGTACTCCCTCTATCACATAATGTAGGACGTTTTTTTTACAATAGTGTAGTGTCAAAAAACAGCTTACATTATGAGACGGAGGGAGTAGAAAACACGCAGAACAGAAAAACAGGTGAAGGCAAGACGGCGGGAGAAGATCTCGACGACACAAAAACCGGGGCGCAGGATCATTTATTTCACAAGCCGGCCTTGATATATAGAATGATATACCAGTAGTTATTATTCTCCAGAGCATCGAAAAAGGAATTATGAGCGGGCGTAACGATTTTCTCTAGCCGAAACAACATCAGCTAGCTCAACGGGGCATGGCGGTAATACACCGCCTTATTATCCTATATATTCCTCATGATCATGATCGTGCCCGGCGACGACTGACCGTTCTTCGCGGTCCTTTGTTGTTCCTACAATTTGCCGGTCGACTAGGGCTTGTCCGTTTTCTTGCCAGGGAATGACCTCCCGCTGCTTGTGACGAGGTTCTTGATACTCGCCTGGATGTCCTTGTCCTCCAGTATGGACTCCAGTGACACATGTAGGCCTGCAGCAGATGTATTTTGGGAAAACAAGTTAGATCCAAGGTGGGGGAAAAAAGATACGCTTTCCGGGGTTAAATATACACAATGGGAACACAAATCACATGCGAGGCTCCAAAGGTGTCGCTTTAGCTTAGAAAGGCTACGCTGACGAATCGTTCGAAAACGATAGTGTCCTACAAGTTCTCCCGGGTGTTATCTATTCAGCTGAAGTTGATGGGACAGCATTTTGATGATGCTTTTGTCCCCAGATATTAAATTGGTCCGCCGCGCCACCTCCAGTGATGTGTATAGCTCCACATCAAATGGTTAAGTAGACACTGGCAGGAACACATACTGAACTGTAAAAATGTTTCAACCTTGCCACTAAAACCAGGCAAATAACGAAACAGGTAGTAGGAGTGTATTGTATTTGCACGAAAAAGAGGCATTGTGTCAGGAATAGCCTTTGGAAAAAATGAACTTACGGAATCTCCAATAATGCCTCGGGTTAGTGGGATCGTTGATTGTTTCTTCCGCTGCTGGTCTTGCGGTGTATTTGTCTTTCAGAGCGAGCAGATCCTGGTAAAGAAGAAACCCCAAGTATATTCATGTACTTGTTTCTGTTAAAAACCCAATCATAGTACCCCCTCCAGTACTTAAAAATATGATGTTTGGACATTTGATAGTCTCCAAAAGATAACTTTGATAATTAATTTGTACTACAATATAATTATAAAACCCCAAAATGTTAACATTTCAAAGTAAATTTTGAGACAAATCCAATCCAATATTTCCAAATTTATTGGCTGTCAATGCTGTAAAAGTTTAGCCAAAATTATGTCCAAACAGCATATTTTTACTGGATGGAGTATATGGTACAAGTTGAAGTCCTATACCTGTAGCGGAAAGATTGCCCACATTGACGGTGCATCGAAATGCTGCTGAAGAATGAAGTTTACTACTTCTGGGGTGCAACGAGATGGGGCCTCTTTGTCGCTGCCAATTACAGTCTTGTAAAAACGACTTCTTGTCCCTTCATCTCCTTCCCACCAAGCACGTAATGTGGAGCAATCATGACATGAGGGAGCACAAACCTGGAAGGTCATCCAACACAATTTATCATCTGATGTAGCATACTTTTACTTATATTTCCAACTCTTACTTTAAATTTTGTCTTAATATAATACTGTAAATTTTCATCTAAAAAATTAGAGTGTAATACTGGCAACAGAGTGAAACACACCGTCATATAGCTGTACTTGGACGGAATATCAAATTCCAAGCCTGGTTCACTAGGCATTCTCTGGATACGCAATCCAATCAACGCGAGTTCTAGCATAACCTGGATAAATATCTTACTGTTATTTTAAGAACATAGTCAGCACAAACCAATAGTTATTTTTTAGCATGTCCAGGAAAGATGCCATACAGGGTGAACACAAGCAGGGATAAGGCCAAGATCTTCCCCGCATGCCAACATATCCGAACAGTCCAATAGAACAGGTAGAGTCTTCAGTGCATTTTGTCGCCAAAGATTTTCTTGGCGAACGAAATAATAGTCATGGTATAATCTTCTAAGGACATTTTTGCTGTAAAAAAACATCGATGAGAAGATGAAATAGTCAATAAAGACAGATTTGGTTAGGACATAATGTTAAAATCAATAGCGTACTACTCCCTTTGTCCGAAAAAGCTTGTCCCTCAAATGGATGTATCTAGCACCAGGGGCAAGCTTGGGACAAGATTTTTCGGACGGAGGGAGTATAAGCAAGAAACTAAAGTTGGTTGCACACTATTTTGATTATCTTGATAGCAAACTGCCTACTAAAGATATAATTCATTTTTCTTGAGGAAATGCATAATATGAACCATGATTATGCAACTAAGAGGTTATAGCAGTACGATGAAGATAAAAATCGCAACTAAGTAGAACATCACAATGCTCATACGCCGTTAGTCTGTTGCACTAAGTACTTAATCAATATCAACAAGCCTGAAGAAACTTTACAGATCAACCAGAAGCACCTATAACTGTGAAAAAAAGATTACCTATGTTCATCTAAGTCCCTAAAACTTGAAGTATCCTCCAGGTTAAAACGGGGATAGTACTTTGTGGAGTCCTCAGGATCTCTGATGAGGACTATATTCTGCAGAACAAACAAACAGATCTACTTTAATATGTTTTCAAAAATATTAGTCAAAATTTGATAGAAGAAAAAGGAGGCGGATGTTAGGAGAAAATATTAACATGAGGATACAGTGTGTGCACAACAGAAGGCCGAATTACCTGTAGAAGATCGAACAGACCACGCTGAATACTGTCTTCTTTCTCCAGCCAGAGTGATTTTTCGGGACTGGTTTTAATCTTTGTAATAATCTTTTTCTCGGTGTTGCATTCCTCTTTGAACTATATGCATGAATGAACCAGTCAAAGACAAGTGAAATTAAAGGAAGCAATGGCATGTAAAAGAACACCAGTTAAAAATTCACATGCCTTAGATTGAGAAATAGATATGCTTGTAATAATTACTGAACTAATAATATGTTGCTACCAATAATAATTTCACATGCAGACTCAAGTACCCCATATGTCCAACTGTTATAAAAGGAGAATATAACTGCTTTGCATTACCTCGTAGCAGTGTTTCTGATACTCGTGCAGAAAGTTGGATGCAACAACTGTCCAAAGAGATCCAAACTTCTCCTGAAACATGATAAAAACGTCATGCTGCTGGCACCCTCATCTTTACTGAAACAATTCCGGAACATCGGTTTGAACATGGTTACCTCCAGCATGTCCTGACGAATATATGGGCGGCTCATCCGATCAAAATCCCAGATACCATCACCTAGAAGCTCCTCCTGTAAGTGAACTCAGAAACAAGTCAGATAAACTACTATAGAGGTTTTTTCTGGTCCCTTTTGTTTCTTTTAAAACGGATAAGAAACGAACCTGACTAAGAGGAATTGAAGGTCTAAATTTTCCACAGAGACCTGTGGCAGCATGTTCTGGAAGCTCCCAGATCCTAAAGAAACCCAAAATATGGTCTATCCTATACGCTGTGAAGAATTTTGATAGCTGCAACATGCTAATAGCAGATGAGTAATGGCAAGCAAAGGTGACTGCCAGACAGGGAAAAAATAAAACAGTGCTGTTAATAACCTGTGTCAGACGAGCTCGCCACCACCCATAATTATCCTTTGACATCTCCTCCCAGTTATATGTAGGAAAACCCCAATTTTGTCCACTTTTGGCAAAGTAATCTGGAGGTGCACCAGTAGCGGTATTCATGCGAAATAATGTAGGGTTTACCCAAGTATCCACGCTGTTCCTATCAACACCAATAGGTAAATCTCCTTTCAGAATAACCTTGTTCTTCCTTGCATATGTAGCTGCATCTGATAACTAATAAGGAGGGAATGAGAATGAATGTCCACAAATATATATACATTTATAGAGTTCTGAATGACAACGGCCAATACTTACTTGTGTAAATAGATGATATTGGACATAGTAGTGGAAGCGTATAATATCGTGGTGCAAAGCATCTGCTGCGACTAGCTTGTCAAGCTGCAAGAAATTGCATAAAGAGACATCTCTTATTAGCTGTGTATTTTCCATATGCGCTCTCAGAAAGAACTAGACCAAATTGCAGAATTTACTAAATAGTAGAATGTTATTAGGAAGCTATGCAGGAAATATGGGATCATTAGCATATCATTTCCAATACCTTCTCCTTGGAAAACTGAGAAAACCGACCCCACTGGCTGTGATCTGATGTATCGAAGAAATCCCGAAGAAAGCAAAATGCAGCATATGGCTTCAACCATTCCTATTGAAACGTGGTATGAAAGCAATCAAATGTAGTTTGAAATAAGTGGACTAAAAAAATATGAAATGCCAGTAGTTATACCTCATTTTCAGATAAGAACTGCTTGAACGGAGCTGAATTTAGCACTTTGTCCTTTTCTAAATTAAATATTTTTTGGGCAATTCTGAGTTTCGTGGCCAACGCTGCCTCATAGTCGACGTCCTATTTTAACATTAGGGGAAAATGTTAGATCTGCAAAAAGTCCAAGAACCATTTGGGTTCCATGAGCAAAGTCACACTTTTTGAAGTTTTTCAAATACAGTGGATGATCTGATTTAAAGAGCAAGCATAGCAAAAGAGCAGCAAGGACAAGAAGTGCATCCAGCCCAAATGCAAAGCATAGTCAGAGATTTACTTTTGCAGTGATGACAGAAAGTAAATGATACTTTATACACGTGAAAATGCATTACCTTTTTGTCCAACTCCTTCTTTGCCTTCGAAATCTCTTCCTGTGACAATATGCAAAATTGAGTACCGGATCAGGTGATTCAGAATTGAAGAGATCAGTGAAACGAGAAGCCAAAACAGACTAGTATAAGAGTTAATATGAAAGGCACACGAAGTTAGACCTTAACATCTGCTGGAATAGCATCTGAAAGCGCCTGCACTCTCAGGTACAAGGGGTGCAACGCAAATACGGAGAGTGAGCTGTAAATAAGAACGTGTAGGACATTATTTTCTCTTCAGAAATGTGTCTTTCATACTTCAAGCGAAAGCACAAGGGAGGATGAAGCAGTGTATCTTAGTAGTACCTATATGGATATGAATCCCACCACATCTTGTTAACAGAAGTATCATTGATAGGAAGGAGCTGAACAAGATGAAAACCCGAATTGACTGCCCAGTCAACAAGAAGTTTAAGATCTGGGAATTCTCCAACACCAAGATCCTCATTTGACCTGATTGAGAACATCGGTACGGCAACACCAGCACCCCTCCATGGTGCTTCCTGATAAAACAAATGATAAATTAGTCCGACACGCTAGTCGTGTATGATGCATACTACATCCTCAGCTTTCTTGCCTAAGCACAGTGTGGCAGGGTTCTATCTGAATATGGTTCATTTCCTAATGCACCATAGCATGGTAAACGGTTGCGGGAACTAAATAGTAGCATGTACCTACCAAGCTTTCTGGCAAGGAATATATGAATTGCTAGAACATTCTTAGTGGATGACTCATTATGAATGCAGACGTTACCCGGAGGGAGCCATCAGATAATAAGATGTGTCTGGATGGCTTGGGTGATGATAAATCCACATCAACCTCTCTGTTTGGGCCAAACTCCAATGAAGAGACTCCTGCTTCACTAACTTGACAGTACTTATATGTGGAATATTATTAAGGACAACACATTAGTGTTGGCACAACAAATAATACAAAAATACTAACTAAGAAAATAGTTTTTTGCACAAGGATATTTTACTGGGAACTCAGACTTCCGCAACACACAGTAGGCTTTCCAAATGGAATCTCCAACATAGTTGAGCTTGAGGCCATTTTGAGCTTTCCAATTTCCTACCGCGAGGTTACTTCCTGTGACGACAACCTGAAGTTTTGTGATTGGCAATAGTTAGGACACCAGCAAGTAAGTATAACTCATTGAACTATGATGCGATAAGGGCGCTAAGTACAACTAATCATAGCTTATAAACGGAAACAAAAGTGTATGAATAATACTTACAGTAGAGCCAGCTGCTAGCCGAGGACAACTAATAATAAATTGCACGACAATATCTGTTCAACAAAGATCATAGAAGACAAATTCAAATAATGCTAATGTTGTACCGAAAAAGGCTTCTGCCCCGCTTTATATATAAAGCAAACCACCAGAGCCAAACAAGGTAACAAACAAGTCCACGCCACACACATACCAAGTACGATAAGGTTCTGCTGAGGGCACAGCTCAATGCTAATGTTGTATCTAACCATCAAAGCAGAATTAGTTCATTTCTTTGTTTACTTTCAGATACTCCATTGGTAAAGACTAAATAGAAAAAATTCTTTAAATAGTAAATACTACAAGCACGAGACATCACCTCGAACGTTCTACAAATACTATAAAGTAGGAAGGAAAAGAGTGTTTTACTTAACATGTATTTAGCATGGAAAGAGCTTATGCTACATTCTTTATTATTCAGCAAATCTTTACTCTTGTAAAGATCAAAACCGATGGCGGCGGTCCGTTCATCTTGGACTATACCAACCACCAGATCTGCACCAAACAGCAGTCCTAGACCCTATTTTTGTGTCCTTGTATTTATCTTGATTCCTGTAGAGATGCCAATGTTGCAAGCATTGCCAATAAGCAATCTGCAAAAACTAATGTTGATACCATTTTTCTTCAAAAAATTGCAGTGGCTGTTTATTATTGTGGCGACAGTCCGCTCATCTCGGACTATACCAACCATCAGATCTGCATCAAACGGCAGTCCTAAACTCTAAAAAAATTATCCTTGCATTTATCTTGATTCCTGTAGAGATCCCAATGTTTCAAGCATTGCCAATAAGGCAATCTGCAAAAACTAATGTTCATAGCATTTTTCTTCAACAAATTACGATGACCTTTTATTGTTTGGAGCCAGTGGCTTGACAATCAATCCAACTGGACTTTGCATGATTATTTTAAATACTTTAACAGGTTTCCAGTAATCTTTCAACTAAATTTATTGTCGACCCGTAGCAACACACGGGCTCCTAGCAGTATCTTTACTCTTATAAAGATCCGAGCTGGTGGTGGTTCGTTTACCTCTTAAGTTATTACGAATTAGCACGGAGCACGTATGGTTGTTTCCATTGATGTAGATTTTCAGATAATAGTTCTTCATTTTGCACGAACTCACGGACTATGGCGGCACAAGCATTTAAACAATGCATAATATACAACAGATATAAATTCTGTAGCAACGCACGAGCATTTAGCTAGTATTTTTTTTAAATCAGGCATGTGTTGATTGGCTTCTCCGGTGCCAGTTGATTCCATCGGTTTGAGACTTTCAGTTTTAAAATATTACCTTCAGGATCCAAAGTTTTGCTGAGGGAAGGAGGCTGCAGTTGCCTTTTAGCATTATCAGTTGTGCTGAAAATGACGTTCTTGAACGCACTCCGGAGGAAAAGAGCTTCAGAAGCATCCTGAATCCAGACGACGACCAAATGGTCATATAAGCAGCAACTTAACAACAAAGATACATAACATTCAGCTAAGTTGGTAAGCCTCGTTCATGGTTGCTGCCAATGTGGCTAATACTTGTACAGAATGTAAATATACACCAGCAAGCAAGAGGACAGTTGGATGAACACATGAAAGTTTCAATGAGTACCTGCCACCAGTCGCGGACCTCGACGACGTCGCCGTCCTTGACGCCCTCCGGCACCACTAGCTTCTTCTTCTCCCCGGCCTCCCGTCTGAGAACGTTCTTGTGGTCGTCCACCACATGGTAGCTGTACTCACAGGTGAAGACAGCGGGGACTGAAACCTGGCCACACCAGACCAGCGCGTTCCCCTCGTGGACCGGGCTCAGGGCCAGCCCCTGCTTGACGTTCCAGGAGCCCAGCGCCGGCGCGGAGCCGGCGATGACGAGGCTCTGCCCCCATTCCGTGTAGTACGGTAGCTTGAAGATGAGGGTCACTTTCGCCATCTCTTCAGAGCAGGCAGGCAGAAACATGAGCGCAGCAAGGTTAATTACGAGCTCAATGCATCAATGGCAAAAAATATAAAAAGATGGCTTAAATATTTGTTAGCGTAAGGATGAATCCGCCATTTCTCCCTCGGAGATGAATCACAGATCCAAAGAATGGATGAGCGGTTCCTTGGGACACGCCCCTGACCCCCCCACCCACACACACATTGATTCCTCCTGTTCCCATGGGATTCGAGGATCCGAAACACGGCTTTTCCGGTTGGGCGCGAAAAGAGAGGCGGGCCAGATTCACGGAATCAAGAAATCCCCCACGTTGGCACGTCCCTCCCCGCCCCATTGCCGCCATGACCGAGGTTACCGAGAGCAAACAGACGGCAGCGGCCCGGTGCCCAGGCGAATCGGGACGCCGGGGGCTCTCTGTCTGCCTTCCAAACCAAGAAACAGAGCAGGAGGAGGAGGGAGGAAGCGGGCGTTACCTTGGGCGAGCACGGACGGCGCCAATGGCGGCCACGGAGGGGGATGGGATCAGCGGCGGAACAAGGAGGGAGGGGGCTCAGGAGAGCGAGAGCATGGACGGAGGGGGAGAAGGTGCCAAGAGATGATGAGGGGTGTGAGGGTGACGTTAACGACGGAGGGCGGGCATGGGAAGCGGCACCTGTGAGCCGCGGTGACGGGAGGGGCTAAAAAAGGCGGCCTTTCTGGTCCCTTCCCCCGGCTTTGTGGATCCGGGCGGGCGACGGGCGGAACGCTTCTTCCCCGGGCGGCCACACGGGCGGAGCGGCGAGCCCGAGGCGGTAAAAGCTCGCCATTTTTTGTGTGGCTGGGGAGGAGGTAGCTGCTGCTGACACGGCGACACGTGAGGACGAGACGAACCGCAGTTGTCCATGCCATGCCGCCCGTCTCGATGCGCTCTCCGCTCTGCTGCGGCTGCAACTTGCGGATGGACCTGCACCTGCACGCGGGAGAGAGAGAGAGAGATTATTTGCGTGTGGGTGTGGGTGTCCATTAAGGGCAAGTTGTCGCGTCTGGAAGGGATGAGGAGCGCAACAAATCTGGGCTGTATCCGATCTGAACTTTTTATTTTTACTGTAAATTAAACTGCGCGTCAGACTGGCGGTCTGTCAGTGTGCGATTTGGTCCCAAGATAAGCTTATTTTCTCGCCGTAAACGGCAACGCTGATGGGATCTGGAGCTGCCGATTCAGGCAAAAGCACTACACTGGTGGTAGTACTAGTACTCCCTCCACCCCAAAATTCTTGTTTTAGATTAGTCTAGACAGGAACTGCCACTTGAATGCTGCACTGACTGGTGAGAATTGCGGCTTTGTCCTATGCACGAGGGCTTCGACATAGGTGGCCAAATGGGCTAGCCCGCGAGCATGCCGGTACGGCCCGCCATGGGCCAGGCACGGCACGGGCTAAACGGCCATGCCCGGCACGCGGCACGCCTTGGACCGTGCCTGGGCTTGGAGCCTGGGCACGCGGGCCGGCACGGCATGACCCGTTTATTTTTTATATATGTATACCTAAAATATAGCTCAATAGGCACGATTACGATGGGCCAGGTTGTGTCGTGTCGGGCCGGTCCGTTTGGCCAGGTCTGCTTCGAGATCCCTGGGCGGTTTGGACGGACTTGGCCATGTGTACCGTCACCGGATGCACAACTCCAAACACCCACAGGAACACTCAGGGCCTCGTCATCTTTGGGACCGGAAAAGAAAACAATAGTTTGGTTGTGTTGAGATAGACTAGTGTATTTGTTGCAACAAACACTCCATCCGTCCAAATGCCCGAGGTGCTACCAGTCCTTGGCTTGACAGCAAAATATGAATTACACGCCACTGAATGTTTTGCGGCATATAGTTCATCTTCAAAAGCCAACATCATTTATTTATTTATTATGAGTAACATCGGTTTATCTTTTTCTTTTTCTTTGCGAATAGCATGGGTTTAACATTCCCCACCAAGTTCCGAATCACGTGCAATTCACGGTCGAATTTGTTAGATTTGTCGTTTTGATTCTCTATATGTGGAATGAATACTGCAGGTTTGCAAATTTATAGCATAGTGTATACATGTCATACTGTTAAAATTATATCACTACATAATTTTCATGATCATATGGGCGTCAAACTATGCATTAGTAGTAGTAGAGGTACATGTAAAGGAGCTGGAACACTAGACACTTCAACTAGCACCTAAGCAGTCCTAAGCAACATTTTTTTATCACCTTCTCTTACGGTATTGTGAAGGCAGCCCTAAAGTTCAGAAAGTCAACGTAGACTTTCAAAAGAAAATATAACAACGTGTAAATCAAATGTAACAGTTGGTAGGTGCAGGGAGTTGACGATGGTGATTGTAATGAATTTACCACTCATACCCAAGTTCAGGGTCTCGAGATGGTTAATAACCCTACATTCTGCTACTGAGCTATATTGACACAGAGGGTTCAGCGAATACAAGAGCTAGATTGCATCTAGTACAAAGGTAGGTCTTCCAAGAATGGTCCCGACTCTTCGACAAGGGCCTTCGCGGGGGGGGGGGGGGGGGGGGGGCATATTCCTCTGTAAACAATCATCGATTTTCACCATGATCCTATCTCCAGCCAAACTATGTAAATAACCTCTAGTTATGATATGATCCCGGAGTTAACATGCCGCATCCTTATCTCCTCCAAGCGCCTACCTTAACATGACTACATGTGGGCCGCTAGAGGACCCTAGGCAATCTTTGGTCGATATGGTTTGTCCACGTCCAGACTGTGTACACCTCCAATAGTTCAGCACTATGCACCAACAATGATGTTTGCAAGAACCGTGGCTTTCCTTGAGGTGTCCGTGAGGTATTCTTCCCATCTTGAAACAAGGGTGCAAACCCAAAACTAACAAATTTTTTCAAGAGTAGGCCTAACGAACTAGCTCCATCTTCCACAAAAAAAATGAGGTGGGCTCCACTTGTCAGAGCAAGGTGGCGGTCTTCGATGTCGTGGGCTTCCTAGAGAAGTCGCCTTATATTAGTGCTGGGCCTACTAGTGTTTTGTGGCGGGATCAACAATTTGACATTTTTCGCGAATATGCAAAGCTTGTGTATCATTTCATTGATAGTTATGACCGTATGAGAGAACAACAACATAGACAAGAGAGGAAGGGGGCACCACACTAGGTGTGGGAAGAGCCGAACATCGGATGCAACCTAGCACTAAACTTGCCTAGCCCGAACTCCAGCCAAGGATGATGAAGAGATGAGACACAGGACACCTAGACCGCATCACGACCAACGTGAGGCACCTCCTTCGCGGAGTCCTTGACTCTAGAACTGGCCGGATCAATGTGCCCCCACCTTAGGCGCGAAATGGGTTGCTGGACCCCAGCCAGGCTAAAGGGAGAAGCCATGGAGAAAGCGTCGACGATGATGTATATTGTACCCGGGATGCCCATGCTCTCAGAAGCAACCCAAAGCAAGCATGACATACAGCATCTCTAAATTCGACACCGGGTACGCCACGAGCAACCAAGACAACACCTTCACAAAAGGGGACGATGTCGTGCTGCCGTTGCCGCCGTCCGGTCCAGTGAACCAGAACTAGGGTTTCCCTCGATGCTCGAAGAGGGGCACAAGAATGTATCAAAGAAGGGGACGACACCCATAGGTCACGCCACTGCCATCATCGGCAAGCCTAGCAGGGATCGTCGCGGCCTATGACCGAACAAACCCAAAAGTTTGCATGACCGAACAAACCCAAAAGCCGAGCAAACTGACATTGGAGGTGGATTTGCTTCTTCTTGTTTCGAGGATATTGGAGGTGGCCCACAGACTTGAAGATCTTTGGGAGACTACTTCTTGTGCTCTAACATGGATTTGCTGGCCATGATTTTTTTCATGCTTTATGTAATCAGACGTTTGACTTCGGCATTCTGACATCATTTTTTATTTTTATTTTTTTTAAATCAATTGGTGCATATCTTTTTCTGACAGATCGACCACGCTAGTGTGCATCTATAATTGGTGCAGATCGATGGTGGCTAATAAAGCTTTTTCTGTATTTTTTATGAAAAAAAATAAAATCAAACGTACCAGCAAAGCAACTGCAAGTTTGCAAACCATCGCACAACAGATCATGGATCCTTCCTTAAGCATACGCACATGCAACAACAAAAAGTTTGGGCAAGTGACAGTTCAGCTTCCTTCCTTCCACACAGAGCTGATCCACAAACACTCACACTGCCATTGCGCCACAGCACCAGAACTTTTCAGCCTGTACACCTGCGCCACACAAACCCCCACCAATAACAACCGGAAGATAACAGAAAAAGAAAAAAACCAAAAAAGCGAAAGCTCCAAGCCTACCTCTACTGAGAGGAAGAAGCGGCAGCGGCAGCCGCAGCAATGGCAGCAGCCGCTCTCCAGTGCTGCCCTCTGCTGAGCTCACCGCCGGCATCATCCATCTTGCCGCCTTCCTCTGTAAGAACACCGGCGGTTAGCAGGACAGGGGAGGCCAGGAGGAGGAGGCTGCAGCGATGCCGCTGTTCCCAGTCTGCCGAGGGGCGATCGCCGGGTAGCTCGCCACCGCAGCTGGAGCGCCTCTTCTCCAATGTCAACCAGGCCACCATGAAGCACGAGCCTGGTAACCATGCTCAGATCATGCAGTCTGTTGCTTTGCCGAGCTTTCTTCCGCTTTTCTTTTTTTGCCTTTGGGGGTGCACCTGATGGGATTGTGTCTCTGTTTTTCGCTTGGATGTGCCAGGGAGTATCACCGGTTCCGTCTTCCTTGTGGCCGGCACAACGGTAAGTTGAAACGTAAGATTGCGTCTTCCTTCTTACCGCCTTCGATGTATCACTGGTTCCGTCTTCCTTCTTGCCGCCTTGATGTAAAATGTAAGACCTGAAATTTTGATGTCAGATTGCGTACTAGGCTGCAGGTAAGGCTATGTTAAAATGCAATGCGCCTGTCGAGAATCACTGAAATGAGAAAAGAACACGCGACAGATGATCAGATAAAACATTGAGATAACAACCCTGTCTCATGAAACTAATATTGCAAGCCGAAAAATTCATAAAGGACTAATGCTACGCACCTTGAAGCCTCGGCAGCTTTGATACATGCTCTACCATAGCGGCCTTATTTCACACATGTTAGAAACTACTTGAAATATCCCTTTGGAGTGAACATATATTTCAGGAATAGTTCAGAGTAAGCAAAGGCATATTATGTTTACATAACTGAACTTCCTTTTCATCTACATTGATGCCATAGGTCGGGGCAGGTATCCTCGCGATCCCTGCCGTCACACAAGAAGCTGGATTCTTGGCCTCAGCAGTCACATGCGTTTTCTGCTGGACATATATGGTAATAGAATCAGAATTGACTGGGTAAACTATCAAACCCGATGTATTAGAGGTGACATGCAGTCAGAGAAGCCTCTCAAAGGTAAACAAACCCTTTTGCATTGCGCGTTCTTGGATAAATTCTCATCATAAAGAATATTTATCTTCTTGTGTGTGTCACCTTGATACGGGAGGGTTTGATAGTTTCACCCAATATTTTGTCTATTTCACTTACTTGTCTACACTGACAGTTTTTGTTTGCCACCACTTTCTCCAGGTTGTAACAGGGCTGTTAGTTGCTGAAGTAAATGTCAATACAATGTGTGAACTAGGATCTGGAAGTGTCTCGCTGGTAGTTAACGTGCCATCCCATTGCTGATTTCCTGATAAAAATTTCTATTAGAGGCAACTAAAATGAATCTGCAACTAAAAAGTGGCATATGAAGTGTTTGGACATATTTTACCTGAACACAAGGTCCATCTATTAAGACTGGCAAAAGATAGAGAATCATACACACTCCAAATATGAGAAAGTACTCAATAACTGGTGGGGTGTTGCATCTAGCCATCTATGATATGTATTTCGTTCCTTGTATATTTTCTATCTTGCTTGGTTTGAAAGTAGCGAGCATGCTCTCTGAAGGCGCATTTTTTCCAGGTTTCAATGGCCAAGCGCACTCTAGGGACAGCTGGAGTAAGAACAGTTTGGTATGATAAATTCAATACGGCTGAGGTTTATTTATGTATAAGACCTCCAAATCGTAATTGGGATTCATAAGCCTATGTAATGACACTCAGTTACAAGCTCATATTTTTGGACTGGAGAAATTCTGACCATGATTTCTATGTGCCTGCAGCTTTTCATATTTGTTTATACATTATGCACTTCTTGTTGCGTATGTGGCACGCTCTTCAGAGATCTTAACGAACTCACTGGGCATTCCATTGTATGACCTCTTTCCTTGATCTTCACTTTCAATATTCATTTTCTCAATCTTTGTCGTAACAATGTTGTATCCCTCTTACTAGTCGTGTATAGCACTCTAGTGTCTATCATATGTTTGACCCTTGTGTTATAACCCCGGAAAAACAAAATATCAAGAACTTGCATTATGTGATAAATAACTGCTACGGAAACTACACTAGTTGGTACTTCTACAATTCACATAAATATTTTCAAGCATGCAGGTTCTACTTAGCAGTTACTAAGGGTCATTAGTCATCACCATACATTTCAGTCACCATTCAATAATTTCTTTTCATCAGCCATTGATGACATGAGTATGTTTACAGATGGGAGAGTGCCACCCTGTTTTCACTGGCTTTTGGTGGACTATGTTACTTCGGAAGGTAACTGAAAAATGTTACCGCATCATATTATGTGATACACTTCCTGTAATAGCAAAAAAACAATGACCAAGCAGATATCTCCTTTTCCGAGTTCTCTGCTGCTTAACTTCAGGGTTCACTGCAAAATATTTCTATGTTATGGGAGCTCCTGACCACGTCCAGTGTAGCTTCAAGACTACTACTTCTTACTTTTTTGACCATTAAGGGTTAACTTCATTCTCGATTTCAAAACAAATGCACATATCAATAGTAAGGTTCTCAAAAGATGGACAGTTTGCTACTTACAAATATTTATTATATAATTTTTTGTCCTGATGTCCACAATTACTTAGGCAATTTATCATATAACATGGTAGAGATTATAAGTACCAAAACTAATCTTCTCGATGGCTGCAGTCAGCGAGTCATTGGTGCCGTGAATGGTTTTTTGGTGTTCAGTATCATAGCATCCTTCACACTTCTTGTGGTAAGTGTTGTTTTACATTAATCCATCATAAATATTTGGAACCTTGATAATCCTAGGCTCCTAGAAGTTGACAAAGAGAATGAAACATGACTGCATTTCCTGAAATAACTTAGGACCTACTAATTTTGGTTGCAAAATATCCTATTAGTGAGATAAAATTCTAAGATAGTCCAACTCTGCACGTACAGTGAGCTACGTGAGTGCAAGTGTGTAGATCCAAAATCCAATATGCTTACAGATAAACAGGTCCTGTTTGATAGGAAATATTGCTACTCTTTTAGTATTCAGTAATGGTACGAGTAGAGAGAAAAACTCATGTCCGCTGACAAAGATAACATGAGCAAACCACTAGGAAATTTATTTCGCGTAAGGAACATCCTACAAACAGAGTGTAGACGCTGAACAAATGGATGTAACCTTCACAGGTGGTGGCAAGTGGAAACATACAGTGGAGTTCTCTTCTCGAAACGAATTTTGCTGCTGCTCCCCAAAGTATACCAATAATTGCTCTTTCATTTGTATATCAGGTAATCTTGTATTCTTGCTTACCATATTCACTTCAAAAAATTATTCTTGACATTTGACTGAGTATTTTCCTGAACAGAATGTAGTTCCTGTTCTCTGCACAAATTTGGAGGGAGACCTGTCAAAAGTAAGGTAAGGTTGTGAAGATAAATCTGACACTACCTGCATAAGTACAGCAGTTGTGACTTGTGACATTAAAAAGAGATATACAGTGTTTTCAGACTTGCAACAACAGAACAATATGTGCCTTCTTTCGAGAAAACACAAGATCTTGAAGAACAAGAAAAAATTCTCATTAAAAAGGGGCAGACATATTTATGTTGGACCGATCACGCCACTATCCTAAGTTGGTGACTTCCAGAGGCATATGACAATCTTACTGAATCTTGCAGGAAGGCCATTGTATTAGGTACTGCCATACCCCTTGCTCTGTTTCTCGTATGGGATGCTGTCATCCTGGGGACAATCCCGGGGTTTGCAGAAAGTGGGGCTATTACTGATCCGTTACAACAACTTAGGTCAAGCAATGGTACAGTGGGGGTAAGTATTTTCAAGATGTTCTTACGATGTGCTATAAATTGGGATTGATTTGACACACCTTCTTGTTTGCAGCCTATTGTTGAGGCATTCTCATTTCTGGCAATAGGCACATCATACATCGGATTTGTTCTGGGACTCACAGACTTCATCGCAGACTGTAAGTATCTTCTTCAGTCCAGACTCCAGAGCAATCATATTTTTAAGCTAGGAAGAGGTCTAGAGTAGAACCTGGCCAATTTTATGTGAGATAGACATGAAGGTAGCAAAACAGTAGCCAGATTTCTGGGACTGCAGCCTACTGTTATTAATTCACTATCCTTCTCTTTTTTGCCTCTTCTATAAAACTTTGCAGTGCTCAAACTACCAAGTGGACAGAACAAACCTCTGACATACCTTGTAACTTTGTTCCCTCCGCTTGTTCTGTCACTGCTTGATCCAGAGATATTTTTCAAGGCATTGGACTTTGCAGGAACTTATGGAGGTAAGGATGCTTTTACAGTGTCTCTAATCCCAAGGAGAAATACCTGTCTCCTTGCAGGCTGCAGCCACAAAATAATATACTGATACAGAAATGCAGAACATTCATATGGATTGCTTTCATCTACTGCAGTAACCTTTTGTGAATAGGAAGTGCAGAATATTCGTATGGTTTACTGATTGTGGAAATATTATATTTGTTACTTGAAGGAATGAAACTGACCCTTGCATGTATTCTTTTCAGTTCTAGTACTCTTTGGAGTTTTCCCTGCAGCTATGTCTTGGTCAGAGAGATACTCAAATGACTTGGAAGCTCCTATATCCCCTATAGTCCCAGGAGGAAAATTAACCCTCTCATTTGTTATGGGGGGTGCCTTGCTTGTAATATTTTCAGAGGTTTTCAAGGACATAATGCAGTTACAAGGACTACATTGACAATCATGATGTGCAAAGCTCCACTACTGATGCTTCTGCAGATTTTTGTGCAATGTTGCTAATAAGAGGTATTAACACATCCAAAAGAGAATAGTAGCCTTTCTTAACCCCTTCGGCAGTTTCATCAAGATATTCTTGTTTTTTTTTTGAGAAATGTCAAGTTGAGTTGTGTTGTAAATATTTACCATATACCACTTTTTCTAGTATATATTTATCAATAGGGTCCTCTCCTACTGCTACTTTACATAATGCTACGCGTGAGTTGTATAGCCTAAGTATTCTTTATTTATTTTTATCGAATTTAAACTGAAAAACAAGAACTTCTAAAGTTTCAAGAGACCCGCAACAATAGTAAATTCAAGAAAAATAGTGTTGAAAATAGTTCCTTGTCCTCATCAATATTTTTTCACATGTGTGCAAATGAACAACTGAACGATTTCATTAGTTCGTTTAGAGTTCATGATGTTCCTCGACTTATTCAGGTCCGTTATCAAGAATTTTGAACTTATCCCCAGACTACACACGTTGACTCACACAACTGTGCATCATCATATCCTACTAAAGAGTAAACAGGAATTAGCAAGCAGAAACTCACACTGAGAAAGACATACTGTATACCACTGCCACTGTGCTAGTGATTCTCTTCTACCAAAAATCATTGCAAGAACAAGTTCCCCCTCTAAAATGATGGAACCTGGCTCTATCACGAACCACAATTTCCCGTTGATAAATCTTGGACACTAGCTTAGCAAACTTGTGGCAATCCATACAAAAGCGAAGATTTTTGACAATTCTGATTGTAGCATCTGGAGGTCCTCCAATGAGCCCAAACGCTATTGCAAGCTTCTCACTGTGATGTCCAACCGCCTGCTCTTTCTCTTCATCTTCAATGTCATAGAACACCTCAGTGGTCTCTGTGACATGACCTTGCTGTTGCATCCTTCCACCAATCTCGATCAGTTTTGCATGAATGTCATCATATGATGGATGTGACTTGTCACCTGAAATGAATTCATGGATGGAACCATCCATCTCAACCGAGCTGCAGCCAGGAATCTTCTCGATCCCCTTGCTTCTCATGGTCCTCCGAACATCTTCAACACCACTCCATCTCCCTACTGCAGCATAGAGATTGGACAGGAGCACATGGTCTCCACTGCAGGTCGCTTCCATTTCAGTTATGACAATTTCGGCCATCTTGACATTCTTGTGGAGCCGGCATCCACCAAGCAATGCCCTCCAGATGACAACATCTGGCTTCATTGGCATCTCTGTAATGAGCTTGTGTGCCTCTTGTAGATGACCAGACCGGGCAAGGAGATCAACCATGCACGCATAATGCTCAAGGATTAACCCTATGCCATACTTCTTGGAGATCATGTTGAAATGCTCCCTACCTGCATCCACAGGTCCACCATGGCTGCATGCCAAGAGGACTCCTACAAAGGTCACTTCATCCGGAACCACTCTTCCATCAAGCTCCATTTGGCGAAACATGTCCAACGCCATCGCTGAGTAGCCATTCATGGCCAAGCCATTGATCATGGCATTCCAGGTACACGTGTTCCTCGCCCTCAGGCCGGTGAACACCTCCAGCGCAAGCTCCACAGCGCCACACTTGGCATACATGTCAACAAGCGCCGTCCCCAGGAACTCGTCCCACCGGAGCCTGTTCTTCTCTACGAACACATGGACCCACTTCCCCGTCTCCAACGCACCGGCGCTCGCGCAGGCTGACAGCGCGCTGACAACCGTCCCGCGGTTGGGCGCGAACCCTTCCTCCATCATCCGCCCGAAGAGACAGAGGGCCTCGACGGGCTGCCTGTTCCCGATGTGCCCAGAGATCATGGCGTTCCACGAGACCAGGTCCCTCTCCGGCATCTTCTCGAAGATGCGCTTCGCCGACCCGACATCCCCGGCGCGGCAGAGCCCGGCGACCATCGACGTCCACGTGACGGGCGTCGGCGCCGGGACCTGCTCAAAGAGTCGGCACGCCGACGCGACGTCGCCGGACACCGCGTAGCCGTGGATCATGGAGTTGAAGGAGACGGTGTCCTGGCGCGGCATTTCGTCGAACACCCTGCGCGCGTCGGCGACTCGCCTCGTGGCGCAGTAGCCCTGGATGAAGCCATTGGTGACGCGCGTGTGGGCGAGGAACCCGAGCTTGATGTAGACGGCGTGGAGGCTGGGGAGGCGGCGGGAGGAGGCGGAGGCGGAGGCGGCGGCGGCTTTGAGGAGGGAGAGGAAGGTGTGCTGGTTCAGGCGGGAGAGCTGCATGCGTACGCGTTTGCTACTGGCTTCTAGGAGTAGTTCATGGTGTGTGAGGCCTTGAGATTTTATGGCTAGCTTGTTTCGGAAAGGAAATTCAGAAAATGCAAGAACATGAAACCAAGTGGATTATGTTTGAAGTATAATTGCCTCAGTTATCGATTCAATATTAACTTTTTACAGTTTGTGACACATGTCTTGTGAACACTCATTTTTTTTTTTAAGAAAAATGATCATAATCATCTTGCCGATTCTACGCCTCGTGTCCACTGCCTGGAGAGCCAACCACGTGTGAATTAGTCCCACCCATCGTATGTTTTAGGATTTTGCAACATCCCTCATGTTTGTGAAACACGAGGAATGTTACAGTGGCAACACAACAATGCGACGATGCGGGAAAACAATTTCTACAACATAACGTCTATTACAAAAAAAACCCGCAACAATACCCTTATTGCAAAAAAAAAAAATATCTGTAAACACAACCTATGTTACAAATGTCTTATGCAACATGATGCATGTTGCAAAAAGTTTGGCAACAAAACCTATGTTGCAAAAGTAAGAAAAGTGAAGAATGGCCCTCGACGCTACAGCTCGTGAGGCGGCGGATCTTTTAAAAAGATCCGCCAACCGACGCGTAGCACACCCCTTTTCTAAAACACTTAAATATAATTTTTAACAAATGATAGCACCTGATATTCTCCCGTAATATGGTATAAGAACGAAGAGGCATACGTTCAAAACCAATTCCGGTCAAATAGTGGTGGTCTGGCTTCTCTCCCTTCCTCCTCTCTCTAATAACAACACCGACTCTTAGAACATACACATTATTTATTCGCGGACTGGTCCACGGATACAGATACAAGAGCAGACCATCCAATTATATTCCTTGAACGCTCGCCTCTGTTTTTTTAAGTACCCAACACTCAAAATAATTATAAAAATAGCCAATTCACTCACAAATAACCTGTAGATATCCCTAGAACAACAATAGTTCCAATGTAAATATTACATCTGAGATAACTGAATGTTCAGTAAATTTTTCGAATTCATCAATTCCAAATTCAACGATACTTGAATTAGATGGAACAAGTCCTCTCACACACTGTTGCCCTTGAGCTTCATCAAACAATATACTCTCTCCGTCTGAAAATACTTGTCCTAGAAATGATTGTATCTAGACTTATTTTAGTTATGGATATATCCATTTTTAATCATTTTTAAGACAAGTATTTCCGGACAGAGGAAGTATAAATGTAAATGGCCTCCCTCGGTCCCGTGGTATAGCACGGCAGCTCGTCCGGACTATATAACATGACAATTATCAAGTTGCAATATTAAGTAAATCAGTGAATTGACCAACATGAACCGTGACACATGCACCATTTCTTCGACGATGTTGCCATGAACCAGCGCTGTCACCATCCACAGCAGGAACCCGAACTCACCCATGTGCATTATTATTCTTTCGAAACAAGATATAAAAGCCAGTAAGAGTGTAGTAATTGCTAAATAAACAAATTGTGCAACTGGAAATCATCCACACACGTTGTGCAATCCCGAGCAGTTCAAGTTCAGACGGCGTTGAGCTTCTTGGCGATGCCGGCGAAGTACTTCCCCTGGTGCGCCGCCAAGGCGAGCTCGGCGTCGCTGGGCGTCCTGCCGCCATCTTTGCCGGCGAAGGTGCCGGATCCGTACGGGCTGCCGCCCTTGACCTCGTCCATGGCAAACATGCCGGCGCCGTGCGTGTAGCCGACGGGCACGAAGAGCATGCCGTGGTGCGTCAGCTGCGTGATGGCCGTGAGGGCCGTGGTCTCCTGGCCGCCACCCTGCGTACCTGTGGCGAGGAAGATGCCCGCGGGCTTGCCGGCGAGGGAGCCCTCCTGCCAGAGGCCGCCGGTGGAGTCAAAGAAGGCTTTCATCTGCGCCGCCATCATGCCGAACCGCGTCGGGAAGCCGAACAGGATGCCGTCGGCCTCGGCCAGCTGGGACGCCGTTATGACTGGGTGGTCCTCGCGCCCCGGCGCCGCGTGCATCTTCCCCAGCACCTCCTCCGGCAGCGTCTCCGGCACCCGCCAGACGGTGACCTCGACACCGGGGACGGTGTCGGCGCCTTTCTTGATCTCCTCCGCGAGCGTGGCGACGTGTCCCCATGTCGAGTAGTACCTGAATCATACAGAGTAATAATCAAATCATCGAGCTAACCAGCCGGAAGAAGAGCAATCAGAGGCGGAGCATTACACGATGTAGATCTTGGTCGCCATTGCCGATCGGCTAGCTGCAGAACTCTGCTGTGAAAAACTGATTTGGTTTGGAAATTGCTTTGCTTCCTCTTGCAGTGTAGGTAGCTGGTGAAGAAAGAAGGCGGGCAGGCTCCCGTATTTGTAGGGGGAATTGGAGCCTTGAAGATTGTTAATTTGAGAGGACCTTGTATGTACTGTAGTCTGCATTCTCGCAGATTAAGAAGGTTCTTGAAGAAGGTATCTGATCCTCGCCCGGGGCTCCCGTATGAGCCTTGTCATCTTCTGTACTAGCGCTGTATAAAAAAGTGTGGTCAAACTCTAAGAACGGCCAGGAAGATAGCGAGGGTGGACCTGATCATACCCTGGGCCGGGCCGGGTTTCGGGCCAGGCTTTGCAAAGCCCGAGGCGAAAACCCCAAGCCCGAGCCGCCCGATACACATGAACAGTGGGGTTTAAAATAAAATGATTGTTTTCAGGGTATAAAAATAATATATTATACCTATATATCGAATAAAATATGTAATTGGTTTTTTGAGCTTTCGAGCCGGGCTTCGGGTGGAAAAGTTGAGCCCAAGCCTGGCCCAAATGTCAAGCTTTCTTCGACGATGTTGCAACGAACCGCCGCTGCTACATCATCGACAGCAGGAACCAGAACTCGGTCAGGACGATTGGCGCGTTATCACCATCTACAATGCCATCGCCATCGACTCCCGATTGTCCAACCCGGTGAGGAAGAAGTACACCGCAATGCGAGACAAGGGTTGAGCCCATGATAGGTGCCCCCGAGAGCTAAATCCGCACCGGCCGGAGAAACCATGTTTTGAGCACAAGTGTTTCCTCGAAACAGGCTTTCGTCGGGGAAATACCCTTTGACTCCTGGGTGTATAAAAAAAGTCAAAAAAGCTTAGAAGTTTTTTTAGAATAAACTTGACTTTACTTTACACTAGTATGTAAATTTTTCACGAATAAAAAACTAATGTTGACTTCATGGCAAAAAAATTATTGCTATTATAGGTCACTATTCACATTATTTTGGTAGAATTTTTTTTCTAAAAGAAGTCAAGGGAGGGTTTACTTTTTCTGGGATTTTTTTACAAGTATAATAGAAGGTCGAGTTTATTTCAACAATTTTTTTTGAATTTTTTGACTTTTTGTTTAATTACTAAATACTTTTCCATATAAGGCGTATATACACCCATAGACCAAAAGTCCCCTCCCTTTTCTCCCTCTATATATAAAGCCACAACCAAACCAGGTACACGGTCGAATAATACAAGATGGTGATGTAACCCTCATAGAATGTCGATCCCAAGATACACGCACAAACGCACACGCCTACGCAACCGAAAGTAAACATAGGAAGAACTGATAACAACACCACACTACGCCCTAAAACACCTAATCTCCACAACAATGCCTTCGTGAGGGAGAACGACGCTAAGCATCGTCGCTGCCGAGTCCAGAATGGACAAAGGTCTTCACCCGAAACTCTGACTCGGAGAGGAGCACCATGTCGACGTCTTCAGAAAGAGAGCGGCGTCCGTGTGCGTCGTCACCGTTGGCGCCAAAGCGCAAAGCTTTCGCTTGGCAGCTCTCCCATACCACCACGAGGTGTTCACTTTCGCTTGACAGCTCTCCTGTGCCACCACGAGGTCTTCAGAACAAGCACAGCGAGTTCAGATCCCCATGTCCGGATCAGGGTGACGCAACTAACAGTGATAGAAAGCGTGCTCGAGCCACCCGCTGCTACACCTTCCACTGCCCACACGACCAAGGGGTAAAGCCGCCACCACCACCGCCATGGTGCCCACCAGAGAGCCACCCATGTGGTCCGCCTTCTGGAGCCGCCGCCGAGGCATCCATGTCTGGGCCACCAACAACCATCCACATCATGGTGCAATAACCACAGAAGGAAGAGTAAAAGGCATCTCCTTTCCCTCCCCAACCCAGCATGAGTCACGAAGTCTGGGTCAATGCCTCCACGGTGGGAAGCGTCCACACCCGTGTCCCCAGCTAGTCCCAACGGACCGGGGGGCACAATCCCGTGACTACCGACGGTCGTCGACCAGCAAAACTCACAAGACGCCATGCCCGTGGATGTCAACGTCGACACTGCCCAGACCATGCCCAACCTTGCCTACCCAGAGTGAGAGCCCCGCCCCACCTCGGGCCCATATCTGGTGTGCCCAAGCGTGAACCCTAGGCCATGGACACCTCCGCCGCATGGACAATCCGCACGCCGCCAGACTGGATCCAAGAAAAGGAAAACCGCCACCACCACCCGCACGTCGCTGCCAAACGGTAACCGCCACCACCGCCAGCACACTGATGACCCATGCATCCACCTGGAGCCCCAAAACGACCAGAGCAGGGTCGAACCCTAGCCAGGTGCAGACGGCATGGATACTAGCATCGAACCGCCGCCGTGGGAACCCCCGCGCCGCCCGCAACACAGGTGGCCAGATCTGGCCGAGCCAAGTCAAGCCGGCACAGCCACCATGGGAGCTCCACGCGTGCAACCCTCCACACCTTGGCCAGTCGCTGTAGGGAGCAGCACGTCCACAAACCCGCCACCAGCCACCGCGCCGCCGCGCCCTGCCGCCAGTGCGCCACCACCGCTCGATGGAGAAAACCCCATGCTTGCATCTGTAGAAGAGGTCTCGCCGCCGTCGACGCCGACCGGCCTTTGCCTTGCGGCTACGAGGAGGGGGAGAGAAAGGAGGGTGCCTAGGCCGGCGTCGTGAGGGTTGGCCCTCCCGGTCGCCACACCGGAGCGGCGGGAGGTGGGCCGGGAAAAGTCGGACTTCGAACCTCTATTGACCCATGAGCACAAATGTTCCCAACGTGCTCGCATTATTATTCTTTCCAGACAAGATATAGATACCAGTATGGTGTAGTAATTGCTAAGTAAACAAATTTTGCTCCAAGTTGACACGCTGACGCCATGTGACGTGAGTGGTTCAGACGGCCTTCAGCTTCTTGGCGATGCCAGCGAAGTACTTCCCCTGGTGCGCCCCCAAGGCGAGCTCGGCATCGGTGGGCGTCCTGCTGCCATCAGCGCCGGCGAAGGTGCCGGCTCCGTACGGGCTGCCGCCCTTGACCTCGTCCATGGCGAACATGCCGGCGCCGTGCGTGTAGCCGACGGGCACGAAGATCATTCCGTGGTGCGTCAGCTGCGTCACGGCCGTGAGGGCCGTGGTCTCCTGGCCGCCGCCCTGCGTGCCCGTGGCGAAGAAGACGCCCGCGGGCTTGCCGGCGAGGGACCCCTCCTGCCAGAGGCCGCCGGTGGAGTCGAAGAAGGCCTTCATCTGCGCCGCCATCATGCCGAACCGCGTCGGGAAGCCGAACAGCACGCCGTCGGCCTCGGCCAGCTGCCGCGCCGTTATGACGGGGTGGTCCTCGCGCCCCGGCGCCGCGTGCATCTTCCCCAGCACCTCCTCCGGCAGCGTCTCCGGCACCCGCCAGACGGTGACCTCGACGTCAGGGACGGAGTCGGCGCCTTTCTTGATCTCCTCCGCGAGCGTGGCGACGTGCCCCCATGTCGAGTAGTACCTGAATCGATGCAGACAATAACAATCAAATCATCGAGCTAACCAGCCGCAAGACGAGTGAGCGGAGCATTACACGATGTAGATCTTGGTCGCCATTGCCGATCGGCTAGCTACAGGATTCTGCTGTTTGAAACTGATTTGCTTTGGAAATTGCTTTGATTTGCTTCCTCTTGCAGTGTAGGTGGCTGGTGAAGAAAGAAGCCGGGCAGGCCCCCGTATTTGTAGGGGGAGATGGAGCCTTGAAGATTGTTAATTCGGAAGTACTGTGCGGCCGAAACTCATTGGCCGATCAACAGACGATGCTTCATCTTATCTTGACGTCCTTGCAGTCGCGTTCTTGCAGATTATTTAAAACGGTTCCTGAAGAAAGAAGCTGATCCGATCATCACCAGGGGCTGCTATAAGTCTTGTCACCTTGTGTAGTGGGTATAAAAAAGTGTGTCAAACTCTGATGAACGTGGGGTATACTACGTGGTCATGGCGTCGACACTGACGTACTACGTATGTAGATATGTATCGCCATGGTGGATGCTTTTCTCCCGGAAGAACGGCGATGGAGTCAGCGAGGTCGAAAGAAAAAGAATAGGCAGATATAGAATCGCAAATACACGTTGCGACATGGTGCCATGCGAGGATTATATGCATACTTGAAACCCCTCGGATAGTTTTAGGAGTTATGGTGTATTTTACTCTTTTCCAATTCTAAACCTTCACATGTGCATGTCCATTAACTCCGTAAATGATCCTTCATCCGTGTAGCATCACTCTTTGCTTAATCGCTATGAGTGTGACTAGGTCTCAGTCGACTGAGACTTAACAAAGTCTCAATCAAATAACAAAACATACAAAAAGGAAGAAAGAAAAAATAAAATAAAATTACACGGATCTCCACATATATATAGGCAGCTAGTTTGGTTTCAACTACCGCACCTTCGACACATACCGAGCTAAGCAGTTAACACGCCCCATCAGATTAACGATCAACCCCCCACAGAAGAAGATTAGTATGTTTTTAATGTAATTTTATTTTGTATTGCTCGTTTTACCTTCAGATGTCTATTCTTTGTACTGACCTTTGTTTTCTTCGATATTAATCAGATCTAAGATACTCTCTAGTTGTATTTATTAAAAAAAGTAAATAAACCAAGCTACGTACTGATACGTTAGTTAGCCGGCCGAAGCACACTGCCGGACCTAGAATCGCTAGGATGCCAAAATAGTGCAATCATAATAATCCTAGCAAACAATTCTCACAACATTAAGTTGTGAGACAACTTACTAATGTCTAGTGGAAGAAGATGGATCTCAGTGACTCACTATAATCTTGGATGGGCGCATGACAACACACCACAAGTTCTCATCGCGTGTAAAAATGGCCCCTGCATCAACTGTAAAAATGAAAACCCAGGCCGCTGGATCAAGTGTAAAAATGGCCACCGACAGGACGACCCGCTGTCCCCCTATTTCTTCATCATCGTCACCGATCTGCTTCAATGCTTAATCCTGCAGGGTTTCTCTTTAAACCAACTCTGCCGCCCGATCTACACAGAACGCCTCCCCTACTGTGCTTCAGTACGCCGACGACACCCTAATCATAGCCCATGCCTCTCACCAAACCGCGACAACCCTCAATGATATCCTAGACAGGTTTATCGTTGCTATCGGTCTTACAATCAACTTTCACAAAACCACATTCGTATTCATCAACACGGATACGCACACTTGCCAAAACATCGCCTCCACTTTCGGCTGTGAACTCTCATCCTTCCCGCAAATTTATCCCGGACTCCCTCTCTCCCACATATGCCTACCATCCTCCGCTTTTGAACCGATCATCATGCGCTCCCTAAAATACATCTCCGGTTGGGCGGCAAAACTCCTTTCCCGCGGGGCAAGACTAACGGTTATCTCCTCTACTCTCGATGCCCTTGCCACTCACTTCATGTCCATTTTTAGGTTCCCCAAGAAGGAAATCAAACAAAAGATTAGACGCCATCTGAAGATCCTTCTTGGCTGCCGAAGAAACCTGCTCCAGAGCTAAGTGCCTTATCGCTTGGAAAAATGTTTGCAAACTCAAAACTGTGCGGGGAGGAGGGAGGGGGACTAGGCATCAAAAACCTTCTTCTCCAAAACAATTGCCTCCTCATGAAATTTTCTTTTAAACTTCTCAAAAACGTGACCTGCCTTGGGTGAATTGGTTCTTCCAACACTACTCTCTTGACTTCAAAATTAAACCCCACAACCCCTCCTACCTTTGGAAAATCGTAAAAGCACAACTTTGCTACCTCCGCACAATCTCTTTTTTCGTTACCAACAATGGCACCTCCACCTTCTTCTGCTTTGACACTTGGCTGCTTCCAACTCCGCTCGTAGACAGCTAGCCACACCTTGTCTCCCACTCCACCTCACCCCTCGGTACTGGTATCACAAGTCATGCAAAATGGTTTACTCACTACTTTGCGGAGCCACCTAACCAATGTTGCTTCTGTAGAGCCTGTGTCTGTTTTGTCTTTGTTGCAGGATGTTACCACCAGCGATGCGCCTGACAACAGGTTCCTCACCCACGGGTCACGGACAGTGACCTGACACGC
The DNA here is from genome assembly GCF_056163025.1 of Triticum urartu. Lineage (NCBI taxonomy): Eukaryota > Viridiplantae > Streptophyta > Magnoliopsida > Poales > Poaceae > Triticum > Triticum urartu. The sequence continues at coordinate 82,296,727 of NC_141874.1, forward strand.
CTCGAATATTCAATTCCACAATTGGATACTTCAAGTTATAAACCTCGAATCCATACTATTACATGGAACGTAAACCTAATCTTAAGCGGAGCTCGTCTTGCTCCGTCGTGCCCATGTCCGGCGGCCGGTTGCGCCCCCCGGAGTGTTGGTCCAGTCGTCGGCGAGGTGGAGCAGGACATGGGACATGCACCGTCTCAAGAGAGTTGAGGCGCTGCCATCTCCCATGCCCTACTCTTCCTTGTCGGAAACCAGAACCTTGACTGTGCCGGTGGACGTGAGATTAATGATGGATTCGTCCTGGGAGGAACCGGTGCTATCCATCACGACGCGGTTGCGGCGCCCGGAGAATGGGACTCCGCCTTGCCAACGTCCACTAGCGTGAGGGCTGTCGTCGTCTCCCACGCCCGTTGCCTCGCCCGACGGGCACGTCACGCCATATTTGCGTCTGACGACGCCCATGCGCTCCCCTCCACCTCGGCACACCAACGAAGGGGTTGCGCATCCGCCGCCATGTTCGGACGCAAGATGGGCCACTGCCTCAGTGAGGCAGCGACAACACACCTTGCGGCGAATCCATGCGCCATTTGGGTGGACGCAATGGATTCCTGACGGAAGGAGTCCGAGCGTTGTCCTCGGACGGCCTCCTCCCAGGAGTGGGGAGCACAAGCCGGAACACGGGGCCGCGTGGGATGAGCTCATGGTCAACCGATCTAGAGGTATAGGACTCGGATCTACTTCCCGCCATGCTGGAGAAGGCCGAAGATCACCGGACAGGAGCTTGGGTGGCGGAGTGGAGTGGAAGGGAGTGGAGTGCCTAGGGTTTGGTTCGACGAGCGGATGAGCTCGAATATATGTAGGGTCGGGTGGGCCAGCGTAGGCCGGGTCCGACATGGCCGGCGCGCCCGAGCCTCCACATATCCGCCCTCATTTAATGTTGACCAGCTCGCGGCGTTTGAGTTCAATTTAAGGCGTTTGTCTCGGTCAGGTTTTTTTGACCGGTCATTGGCCGGGCCGTCCGCCCAGACGTATGAGGGGGTTTAGCATCTACAGCCGAGCGCCTCAAATCCTCCTCAAATGGCCGGGCAGGCCGCCCGGTCACTGATCGATCATATTTTTTCGACCCAGACGGACGCCTCAAATGGGCCTCAAACGCCACCGGCGCCCCTCATATCCAGCCCAAATATGGGACGGATATGGGGGCGCCCGGGCATTCCTGCCACGTCGGACCCGACCCATGCTGGCCCACCTGACCCCACATATATTCGTCCCATCCACTCGCTGGAGCAAACCCTAGCCACTTCATTCCAGTTCCCTCCGCCACCTGAGCTCACCTCCTATGAGTTCTGGCCTTATCCGGCATGGCAGGTAGCAGATCGGACTCCAACCACTCCGGATCTGTCGATTGGGGTGTCATCCCGTGCGGGTTGGAGGAGGCAATAGCAGTCCGCTCCGCACTCAGCCGCTCCCGGGAGAACAACGCCCGACCGACGGACGGATCCGTCTGCCGCGACGCCATAGTGTCGGCTCACCGGGCGCTCGGGTCCTCTGGTGCTGGATCCTCGCGGTCCCGGCAGTCGGAACACCTCCCCTTCCCCATCACCGGTCGGGCATACTATGAGTCACATCGGGAACGGGCAACTCGCCGTGGGAAGGAGAGGATAAGGACCGTTGAGGCCCGTATTGTGGCGGAAATGGCAGCGGCGGAGGAGGCTGATGCGTCGGTGTGGGCAGCCGCAGAGGAGGAAGCCATCCGCGACCGCATTGTGAAGAAACGACAGCGGAGGAACATGCGCGCCCTCGACCGAGAGCAGAATCGGGCGGTCTGTGCCATGGCCGGACTGCCACCGAAGAAGGAGAAGGAGGACAACGTCGACGAGGACAGCTCAGGCAACGAGCAGATCCGGCTCGATCCATACTGTGTCTTCGACCGGTATTTCCGTGAGAAGGACGGCAAGAGCAGACATGGGTGGATTCCACCATAGCCAAACATGCCAAATTTTGGTCATCTGATGGCATGTTTAGTCAGTAATGATGGAGTAGCCGGATGATGTGTATGCATCGACGTAGTTGCATGAGTTTGTATGAATTTGAGATATGATAACTGAGGTGTCCGGATGTGAATTACATTATTCAAGGGGTGCTCGATCAGTGCCCGCGGACGCGTCTGGGCGCGTTCGTGGGCATTTGAGGGGCCGGAATTGTCAAGTCCGGTTGTAGACGCTCTAAGGCCAACTCCACCGCGCGACCCCATCCCGTCCGGCTCCGTCCGTTTGGGGTAAAACGAACAAATCAGATAGCCCAGCGCACGACGGCCTGAACCCATCTGGTCAGTTTTATGTCCGGGCCGACCCATTTCGAGCGCAATCATGCGCCGGGTTTGGGTCGCGGCGGACAGCAAGCAGACGCGATGCTCGTCCGCGTCGGGGCCGCGTGGCAGGCGCCACCTACCTCCCACCCGCCAACATCAATGCGCACGCACGGCCGGCCCCACTTGTCATCCGCCCAGGCGCACAGTCGCCGTCCTTCTTAAATGGGGAGGCCGTGGACCGGTCGTCGTCCACACTTCCCACTTCCAGCCCGCTGCCTCCTCGAACCCCGACACCCCAAAACTCTAGCCTCTCCCCGTCCTCGAGCTCACCCGCCGGCCACCTCGCAACCATGGGGTTCTGGAACCACGACCGCAAGGAGAAGCACGACCGCGAGGCCGGCTCCTCCTCGGGATGCCACCACGGCTCCGTGAAAGAGGAGGTCGCTTCGCCGTCGCGTCGGGCCCCCGCGCCTGCCCCGTTCAGCATCGCTCATAGGGCCGCCGGCGAGCGCGACCGGCAATACCTGGGCGTGGACGTATGCCGGCGGTATTGGGAGACGCGGACGTCGGTCCAGTGGAGCGACGTCCACCTCCCCAACAACTGGCACATCTTCGTCGATCGGGTCCCGATCCCGCCGGTCCCGATGAGCGATCATGCGCACCGCGATGAGATCGTGCGCCGACGCTGCCTCCTCCCCGGCGACCTCTGCTACGATGAAAGGTACGCCCCTGACTCCGTGCTCTGGGACACGTGGCTCCAGGATGAGCACGACGTGCGGCGCGCTTCCTACTTCGCCGGCACAATGTCGGGGCCGCGGCGGCCACGTCAGTAGGTGCGCGGGGCGTACGCGGGTGCGCGGCCTCACGCGCGCCCACGCCGTCGCCATCCCCATCTCCATCGCCACCTCCACCTCCTCGCATGACAGCGGAGGAGGAGGCCCGGCTCATGCGACGTGTCATGGAGGACTCCATGAACACGCACGATGAGCGCCAATGGCCGGGCCTCGAGGAAAAGATGGCCCTATCTGTGGCCGGCGACATCGGCATCCCCGAGCTGGAGATGGCAAGGGCGGAGGAGGTGGCGGAGGAGGAGCCGGTGGCCGTGATCCACCCGGCCCTGGTTGGGTAGCACCGGAGCTGGTCGTGCTCGGCTCCAGAGATGGCCGACGCCGTGGGGGTCGCGAACTGGTGCCCCACGCCATCGCGGTCACCGGAGCGGGACGCGTCGCCACGGGAGGAGGTGGTGCAGGCACCTCCCGCCTTCCAGCCCGTCCCCGTCTACCACGCACCACTGGCCATCTCTGGACGCCGCCGGACTACGTCGACCTCGTCAGCGACGACGGCGACACCGATGGCCACTGAAGACGGCGACGGCATCGACGGGCACGGCAGAAGCGCGCGGGCGGCGACCGTTTTTATTTTGTTTTTTATGTTAATTATGGCAATGTGAACCATGAAACTAGGCCGTTTTGTGGCCGTGAACCCAAACTTATGTTTTATATTTTTTTATTTGCGTTTATTTACTTTTTTAGGCATTTTATATAAGTTTTTTTAATCACGTCCATCCCGAACATGATTTGGAGTGCGGTCGCGCGTTGGGCACACCCACGACCAAACGGACAGAAGCGAACATGGGCGAACTCATTGTCGCCCCAAACGGACGAAATCCGGCCAAACCGGACGTCCGTTTAGGATCGTGCGGTGGAGTTGGCCTAAGGCCACTTCCAACAAAGTGCATCGAAATGGACACACGAACACGTTTGGACGTGTCATCCGACAACGAATCGGGGGCCGACATCTAACCTTTTGCACGAAATGTCCGTGCACATTTCAAAACTAAATTTTAAAAACTGAACTTAAACTACGCTAGGTATCTTTTTTTTTTAATGTTAAACTACGCTAGGTATCGAACGGTGATCTTGTAGGCATGCACTCCAGGGCTGTCGGCACCGCCGCGGTCGTCCATGTTGTCATCGCCGTGGCTGCCGGCCCTGCCGCTATTGTCGCCGTCGTCCTTCCAGCACCGGACGACCGTCAAGGATTCGCGACAACCATGATCAGTGGCCGCCGTGCGCTCGTGGCGTAGCCAACCGACGTCACGCAAACGATTGGCCACGTCCGGCTTGCGGTGATGGTCGGGCGCAAAGTCCAGTCCACGCCGCCCGCCCTTGGCCTTTGGCCTTGTCATTGCCAGCTATTTAAAGGGCGTGGTCAGACTTGGCAACCCTATCTTGTAGAGTTAGTCGCTGATCCAGCGGTGGTGGAGGATCTTTGGCCCGGGGTAACGCGAGGCCGGTGTTACAATTAATTAACCATGTGTAAATTATGGGATTAATCCCTGCTTGTACTAACCGCAGGCCGTTGTAAAACTACCGCGTCGGTTCCCGCCGAAAAGGCACCTCCTCTGAACAGACACCTTTTTCAGTGGTGTCTTTTCCCTTGTATAAATAGCAGATGGCATCTAGTAATAAAGATGGGACTCGATTCATTCAAAGCACGTTATCAGCACGCTCTGGCGAGAGCAGAAGGCCACGAGAGATTAGGCCATCCCGGCGGTTACGGATGTTACTTTCGTCGTCGATGGCTTACAGGCGATGCAACCGGAAGCGGAAGCAGGAACCGGAATCGTTCCATTGAGCGCTCGCGGCGAGACATCTTCCGGTGACGAGGCGATGGAGCCCAGGTGCCGGCGCTCCACCGCGGCGTCCTCCAGCGCATGGTTTGGTCTCACCCTCTCCTTCCCCTTCTCCCAGACGCCGTCCACAGTGGCCGCATAAGCGGCCCTCTCCGGCACGGCCGACCGCGGGGCATCTGCGACCCCGGCCTGCTACGCAAGGCACGGCGGCGTGGCAAGCGCCTCCCGACCGGTGACTCGGCGCCTATAGCGGGGAACAACCCGGCCTCGACCTCCCGGCGCGCGGAGCCCACAGCGGATCCTCGACAGCGGCGCACCCGCATCTTCTACGTCCTGGCGACGACGAAGACGGGCGATGGAGGCGAGGCAGCCAGCGCCCGACGCGGCTCCCGGCATCCGCGTGGAGTTCCTGCAGCCACGGTCCTGCCCGTGGCGAAGATGGAGCGGGCTCTCCCTTCAGCTGACTGTGTGCAGCCCGCCCCCGACGGTCGGCCAGGCCCGAACCTGGCACAGGCCTCCTCCGGCGCGGCAAGGCCCAGCGCGCGAACGGTGTCGTTTCCACCGCCAGACTACGGCGGTGGCGACCCTCGACCTGCGCTCCTTCCTCCGGCCGGCTGGTGCGCGGCTACGCGGAGCGGGACGTCGAGTACGGCCTCGGCCCGGTCCTCCTCGCGTAGCCATGGCCCTCGGCCTAGGTTGACGCGGACCTCCACGACACGCGGCGCGGTGCCCGTGGCGTCGTTCAGCGTACGCCGACGAACTCCGGCGCGAGGCAACTCAGCACCGCGCGCGAGGCGAAGGCATCCATGGCTGGATCTCCCGGAAGCGGCGGCGATGGCTCCTGTGTAAAGCTAACCGAATCGATTGATTCGTGTACTAATTACAGGCCACACACAGGACAACGATGGGAACCTTATCTCTTTGAAGGTTTTTCATTGTAGCCCTCTGGTTATGCACTAACCCCGCACAAGTGGCTATGTATTTGCATTGACCATCAAATCAGGCCACAGGCTGTGCATTGGAGACCGTCAGATATCTCCATATCACATTTACAATATATGTAAATGATGATTTCAGATATACTTGAAAATGGGACATGTTCATCGTATTTGCTCTCTAGCAATTCCTATAACATGTTATGCATTGCAATTGAGATTAAGTTTTCTCACACAGCAATATTGATTTGCGATTGAGAATTTTTTTCTCGCAAAATAATTGCGGTTGAGATCAATTTTCTCTCGCAAAATAATAATTCACTTCGCTGAATTATCTTGCAATTTGATACAAGATCTCATTTAATTTGAGATCTATACAATTCAAGTTTTTCACTTGAGGATCAAGTTTGCAACACCATTATTATTCATTACATTAGTAATGTACATCTGTAGAGTACCTTGCATTCCAGAATAAACTATGATGTTATATATCTCCATGTTATTCTACATGTTGAGATTAATTACATCTACTATTTGCAATTGAGATTTTCAATTTCTTGCAAATAAAAAAATCAATTCATCTTTATTGAGTCTTTTGACTTAATACGAGGAAGAATTGATATGCAAAACTCAAAGTGATTTTCGTCAAATTGATGTATTGAGATCACAAGGTAGTGTGTAGATCTACTGCTTTGCAGATTATCACCACTATTGTTAAAGCTTACATTTTGTCGTTTCGGCATTATGATTACTTTACAAAATGCTCTCCCACACATTTTACTAAGTCATGACATAAGGCATTAGGAATAAGTATCTACTGATTTCATCAGATTATACTCCCTAGTGCTGCGAGATCTACTCCCTTTCCGAGATTATCTTCAAGGTGTCATATTTAGCAATTTGAGGTTCATGCTAATGGTTTCAAGATAACTTCTTAAAATACCCATTGATTTTGCTAAGTTCATTACAACATCAACCATGATGGTCCTTAATTTACTGGTTGTAAATTAATTATCTCTAGTTTACCCATAGAGGTACCATATGGCTATAGAATTTGAGGCATTCGCCCTCAATGGCCACCACTGCCCTATCTGGGCCATGGACATCATGATCGCTCTTGTGTCTCGTGGAATAGTGTGTGCAATTCCGGATTCATCTCTGGTCAGGATCACACCGCTAACAGAAAAATGGTGTCTTATAAATCATAAGGCATTAGATTCAGATCTTGGCATCTGGTTATTCTGTATCAGCAATTCCTGGGATACAATGAACCTCAAGGGCAAAGGTTTGAGTCTTACTTCAACCTTCAATCCGACATCACCAGCTGTGACGGGACCCTATGAGCACGGAGAATGTGATGGTTGAATATGCCTCAACCGACATATTTGGAGACTATGAATAGTCTTTCAATCTCCTGAGTGGTCAATATAATTAATGTACATTTACGATGTTGTAACAACAACATAAGTATTGTTGTCATCGTCATATATTGTATATCACAATATATTGTATCAGCACTTTGATACAAATACATTTGTATGTATTCTATATATCTGACAGTGATTTTCATATTGAGAATCTTTATGTTTATATATAGATTTCTACGGGAGTCAATCCGATGAAAAATGATATGTGCCTTGTGGACACATGCACCACAAACTCTATACTGAGGGAAGTCCAATGTTTCCACTCTCATTGAGAGAAAAGAGATATTTTAAAATCGCTAGACGCGATAAGGTATTTGTTGGCTCAACTCGAGTCATATTTACTATTCCTGTGGGTACTCGAGTAACGTCGGGATGCTTTATTGCTTCTCAGGTTTAACTCATACCCTACTAAACTGTGGAGGTATCCGTTAAAATAGTTTCCATAGCGAAACTTATGATGACAACAAAGAGAAATAACTTCTCTTTACCATATGCAACGGATATGGCAAGCACATTCTCTGTGTATCATCTGGATTGTACTACACCTACGACACAACCCGTAGCACATGTTGTGTATGAAATAGTTTTACAGAGTGTCTTGTACATGACAAACTTGGCATACTCGCCTTGGTCATCGAGACATTGGGTTGAAATCGAAACTATCAGCAATTCCAATAGTTTATGATTATTGTGATGCTAAATTCTAACAACATTTGGATTTTATGTGCACTAAAAGTGACACGGGGAAGCTAATTTTAAGGCCCGCACACCTTAAAGTCTATGCTGAACCACTCAGACTCCTTGAATGCATCAAGTTGAGATAAGTGGCTCTTCCGATCCATTGACTAGACTATTCAGGTATTCCATGGTTCTAAATGACATATCTACATGATGGTCTTAAGTGTGTGCTTTATTCACACGAAACCATTGGCTCATTATCCTGACATTGATTTCAAGCAAATCGAATGGATAACATTGCCGAATTCTCCTTGAGTGCCTTCTCTATGGCCCTTGGATTGAAGTTTAGCAATTTGTCCTAATGTCTAGACTCAAGATGGTTTGGTAGAATCCTATATCCAAAGAATTAAGCTCATTGCATTATCTTTACTTTGGAATTGTAACTTACCAACTTTACGTTGGAGTCATGCAATTTTACACGGTCATGACAGAACTGCATAATATTATTCTCCTCTATCTTTGATATGTGGATATCTACCAAGTATTTCCTATCTGCGGTAATTCGGTTGCATACCGATATCATCACCTCGGCATACATCATTGGCCCCTCAACATATAGTTGGGATCTATGTGAGGAATAACTGTATTACCGTCAATACTTCAAGCCCCTCACATGGGGAGTTATTCAAGGCCAGTATGTTGATTCAATGAGGAATATTTCCAGGCATTAGGGAGAGAATTCAAGTACCATAAAGAATGCCAGGAAATTAGTGGAATGTTCAACACATTTCTGCCTCATATCCACGTAATCAAAGAGTTGAACCATGTGTTCAGAAGATTTGCAACATATTGCAAATAACCTGCCAGATTCATTTACTGACTATAAAGGTGTCACACAATCCTACAATCCTGCAAAAGTATGCCTGAAAGAGTGGAGGTACCAACAAAATCCACTCCACTCCCCGTTCAAAGCAACAGGGGGAGATGTATGGCAGAAGTACATCAGGATTCAGCTTCTCGCAAGCAAGGATATCAAGGCCTGTGAATCAGTAAGTGCAAGTCAACTTCACGTTGGCAGACACCTAATGGGTAGTATACACCCAGTGGACGGGAAACCTCCACCAACCCAGGTCATAGTGCACACAATGACCGGGACATCGGAATACCTGACTCAATGGCATTGGGAAATCACGAGCAGTCACCATGGGTAACGATATTTCCATCAACTATATATTGATATATAGATTCTGGAGAATCACATAACCGGAAGTCTACAATTGTCGACATACATTTCTCAACTAGATTGCAAAAACCTTTCAAATAATTCAGATCCAAAGACCATGGCCATGGCAAAGTGTGAACAACACTCGGACTGAACTCAAGCAAAGGGTACAATCTAGGTAGAAATGATCTTGCTCAATAATGGGAAGGTATTCATAAGCAATACCTACACCAGTTTTCTTCTGGAAACAGAATTGAGAAGAACGAGGTTGTGAAACAAAGAGCAAGTATTGTAGCACAAGGGTTTACGCAGATACCTAACCATTCTCCAGAGGTGGAATCTCATTCCGATAACTTATATCATTGGCAGTACAAAATCATCTATCTCTGCAGTTGATAGATGTAGTGATCACATATCCATGTGGCTCACTAGATTCAGACATGTATGATTGATTTCCAATGGAATCTCAATTCTGAATCGAAATACAAAACACAACATACATTGTGTAAAAATCAGTAAGTCACCATATGACTTATTGTTGTCGGTACATTTGATACAACCGACTTAATGAGTTCCTTTCCACAAGGATTACTCCTACAATGATGGTTATCCATGTTTGTTTGTCATACACAGTGATTACTCCTGCAATGACGATACATGTAATCATCTAAACGATGGAGTTTAAATGAAGGATTTGGGTAAAACCAAGATACCACTCGTTACTACAACTTGAACACCTTCACTCATACATTTTGGTACACTATGTTGTCTATATCCAAAATATATTGGAGAAATTCATTATGGACAAGTCTTATACATCCATAACTCTCATGGTGGTTCATTCTCTAGACGTAGAGAAAGATCTATTTAGACCAAGAGATGATGAAAATGAAATATTGGGACTCAACGTTCCTTAATGCCATTGAATCCACCAAACACAATTGGTTGGTACTCAAGAATATATTTCGATATCTCCAAGGCATCAAACATCTTGTCCTGGTTTTTCAGTTGCACAGAAATGTGAACACCGATATCATTGGATACATCGATCAGATCCCACTATATCAGATCATAGACAAGTTTAGTGTTCCTACTAGGTGTGGTAGCCCTCTCATGAAGAGTCTTTGAGAAAGACCTCATGGCTAAATCCACCAACCATTATCTCAAGGATAATGTTTCTTGTGTTGCCCGGATGCAAACATGCTACATAATAAGCAATATCGCTATATTGCATATCTTGCAAGTCAAATCATGCGACTGATTTGTTCACCAGGTCTCTACCAACTTCTATGTTCTAGAAATGTGTTCATGGAATTGGTATATAACGACTTCGGAATATGCAAGAATCAGGGGGAATATCTTCCTGAATTGTTCCTGTTGAAAGCATCATATTATACTCTTTTTCCCTTCACGAGTTTACTTTATAAGTTTTCATAAAGATTTTTAATGAGGTAATATCAACACAAGACCATATGTCATATTTTCTGTTTTCCCCACCGGGATTTTTAAGAAAGTATATTAGACATATTTATTGTCCTCTAAACTCTATGGGTTTTTCTCATATTGAGTTACACAGACAATAATCATTATATGTTGCGGCATTTTCTCCTTATTTTTCCTACTGGGTTTGAAGGAGTTTTGGCAACATATCAAACACCTCTATCCTCATTTTTTTCCCACAGGATTTTTGAAGGAAACTTTATCAAGATGACGTCTGCTCACAAGATCAAGCATTGATTAGGGGGAGTGTTACAATTAATTAACCATGTGTTAATTATGGGATTAATCCCTGCTTGTACTAACCGCAGGCCGTTGTAAAACTACTGTGTCGGTTCCCGCCGAAAAGCCACCTCCTCTGAACAGACACCTTTTCCAGTGGTGTCCTTTTCCTTGTATAAATAGCAGATGGCATCTAATAAAGATGGGACTCGATTCATTCAAAACAGCTCGGTCGGCACACACCCAGTTCGGGGCCACGCCCGACTTGGCAAATGCCGAACAACGTGCCGCATTGGGCCCCGCCCGGCGCTCCTCCTCGGTTGTTGCCTTTTGGTCTGCCATCCTGGCGCGCGATGACGAGGCGTCACCGCCTCGACCGAGGTGGTGAAGGACGCGGTCACGCGCGTTGGTGATCGTCGACGGGGTTACCCTTCTTGATGACGGCGGGGCGAGAGGGCACCTCCATCTTGATGTGACGTTGCAGCGAGGACGTTGGGGCATGCACAAACTTGCCGAACTTTGCTTTCGATTTGCAAGAATTCAGACATTCAAGCCAATCACAGGCGTTTGATGGATGGTGTTGGAGAGCACAAAGTATCCGGACCGCACGACCCAGACATTTACGAACAATTTGATAAATAGCCTTGGAGATGCCCGTACGAGAGAATATCAAATGCCACAGGAGCACCTAAGCTGCAAGCTCAGCCGTGGATCTAAGATACAATGATAAAAAACACATAAGTGAATAGTGTCAAAAAAATTGACGGGGTCAATAGTGTCAATTTTTGTGACACTATTATGCTGAATGTCTTTTTTTCCTGTATATTTCAGAAAAAATAAATCAAATGTTAGAAGAGAGGTACCAAATCCATTACTTAGAAAGAACACCCCAAACAAGGAATGCATCGCATAAAGAGAAAATAAAAAGGGCAACTCGGTTTATTGAGAAAAACCAGACGAAAACCTATACAACGCCTAGCAAGACTAAGCCTAAAGCACCACAAATCCATGACACATGCAAAGCGTGGAAAGGCCAACACCCAAACAAGCACTCGAGCACCTACGCTGCTGCCAAAGTACACACCGAACCGTTGCGTTATCTTTGTTGCCACAAGCATATCCACGAACATAGATGACACTGGAGAGGAACGATATATCCGATGGATTGAACATATGCCGCTTCGATCCCAAAGGTTGGCTAACGCATGTGAAAGGTGCTCCTCCTATCCTCTCGGAGATATCATGATAGCCACCGTCGACCATCTTCACAAGCCCTGAGTCCCTCTGACTAAATCCCACTCAAGAGAATGCCCCAAGAGGGAGCACAACGCCAAGCAGAGCCAATAGCGCCATCATCATCTGATCCGAAAGACCAAATCTAGGGTTTCCCGGAAGCATGATGGGAAAGGTAGGGTCTGCAACGTCAATGCCATCAACAAGGAAACGATGCCCAAAGGCGCCACCATCGACGACTTCGGCCATAACTGGAGTACAACTAGAGTAGCTTTCACCGGCAACCAAACTTGCCCAAATCCAAGACCCGGTCAGCCCATCCAGCCTATAACCTCCCCGGCGCGCAAGCACGGCGCCACACCTTACCCCTGCGCAGCTCAAAACCACAGCAAGGGCCATCCACGCCTCCCCGGAGTCTCCAAAGGCATAGCCAAGTACAAGGAGAATGGCAAGTACAAAAGGTCCTTTGCGCTGATCTCTTGCAGCATGGAAGATGGATCTCCAAGTGTAGTTTGGCTGCGTTAAATCACAGGAGGGGGGAAGGACAACCGCCAAAATGAAACGTTCTACAAGAAAATAGTCCAAGTCCAACAGGAATTGGAGTTTGGTGGTGAAAAACTGAAAATAATCCGACTAAAGTTATAACGTAACGTCAAGACAAAAATGACAAAACAATACGGCCCCAGACATGAACTGAACATTATTTCTTGCACGCCACCAAATTCTGTTATAATCCTGCAGACACTTAATACATACCAAAATCCCTGAACAGAGCCAGAAGAAAGGCAGATTAAAAACGTAGCTCAAATTCAGTGGGAGAGGTCCTTAGCAGCTACCATAACAGTCACACCAGGCTCCCACAACAAGAGATCATTCATCTACAAATAGAAACGAATAGTCTAAGCTCCAGCTCTTCAACTCACACCATAAAAGTTACTGGCGAAAATAAACAGGGCGTCTCTTCATCCCAGACCTCCATCCTCACCCATCATAAGTCTATAGAGATATAAAATGTGTCAAACAAATATTTTTGGCTAAAAAAAAAAGCATACATGGTATTATTGCGGCTAACAATCATCGTACGTATCCCAGGTAATAAGCTAAGGATGTTAATTTGCATTATCAGGCAAAACATCACACGGATCCAAGTTACAGGATTTGCTCAGCCATGTGCATTTGATAAAGCAAAAGAAATACGATTGGTAAAAAAATAGCATGCATCTTCATCCGTGACCTCCATCCTCACTGATCTCAATGATCTACAGAGATATAAATTGGGTCAAAGAAACAACTTTTTGGCTACAAGGAAAAAACTTACATAATATTATTGCGGCTAACAATCATTGTATCTTAAGTAAGCTAAGGACGCAAATTTGCATGGTCGGGCCAAACATCAAGGAGAGCAATTACAGGATTCGCACGGCCATGGGCATAGATGTCTTTGTTTGCAACAACAAAAAAGCATCTTCATCTTGCATTCTTGCTCAAACAATGGGAGGAAGATTGATAGAATATACGCTATCATGGATACTACTCCTACTTAAAATCTGGCCAGACCTGAATATTTGTGGTGACTGGATTTAGTCTGCTACATCCACCTAGATATTTTCACAGGTCGTCATTGCCAGCTGGGTGGACAATACAAAAAAACGAGTGACCCTTTTGCCTCTGCTTTGTAATTAATCATGACGTGTATATTAAAATAACAGAAGCAAACCATCAAAACACTACACTTATAGAGTTTTTCAAGAAACCAAAGGGAAACTTCTGTGAAGCTAATAGTCTTTGGCAGGCTCCAGCAGTCAACAATTACAACCATACATAGTTTAAATTGTCACTAATGACAAATTTTTGTTCTGGCATAATAAAGGAAATCATGGCAGCTTCAAGTAACATGTCTTGCAACAGTAGAAGAAACAATAACACGTTTCTAAAAAAATTACATCTAATTGATTTAAGGTTTCTACTGTTCTTACTTCACTTTAATGAAAGTGAAGTCTGTTGTCAGAAAGTGCAACCACTTATGCATCTAACTGATTTAACTTGTGAATACAGTAAATTTGACGCCACATATGCAAATACTTTCTCTTAAGAACAATATATGGGTGCACTTCTTATCCACAAACAACTAAAGCAATGTCAGTTCCCCAGAAATTAGTAATGATTTCCAGGTTGAGTTATGTTGCAGCTCCTATAGTCCTATTTATGCATGGGAGGTTTGGACCAGTGACAAAATAGATCAAGATTATCACTAAACCATACTTCCATTGTGGGACACATGTCTTTATAGCTGTCAGCATTTGACCTTGACGATAATCTAATAAACTAAAATTATTATGGTCTCTTTTACCCATGCATGAATGCACATGTATTACAAATGAACGGCTGTGACTTGGACTTCGGTGGATACTAAGCAAATACAGACCACTCTCGATGGCAAATAGCACATATACGAACAAAGGGGCTTCATTCATAGGTGAAGTACAATCAAACATTGCAGGAACAGTAAGATGAGGGGGGAATTCACCTTCGGAGATCCAGCAGGAACCGACGCGAGCCGGGGCGGCGAGGAGCGACGTCATGAGCGCCGAGGCCGTGGCGCTGTGCATGGGCATCAGCGACTCCAAGCAGGCGCTGCTCATCTCCAGCGGCGACCTCCACGGACCGCAACGTAATAAGCACCAAAGTTTTCATCCAGATCGAAGATACGGAAGGAAGAATCCCGGAAGCAAGGGCGCTCGTCGTACCTTAGGGCGAGGCGGGCGCGGGGAGGGGAGGAGAGGAGCCGCCTCGAGGGGGCCGCCGGCCCGGAGCGGGAGGCGGCCCTGGCGGCCGCGCCGCGGAGGGAGGAGGTGGCGGATCCGGATCGGAGGAAGGATCTCGCGGCGGCTGCGGCGGCGGCGGCCATTGCTGCGGCGCGGCAGGGCGAGGGCGAGGGGGCTAAAAACCCTTGGAATGGATGGGAAAATCAGTGTAGCCGCAGTGTGGCTAGATGAAGGTGGATGGGGTCGGCCCATTTTCTCCGTGGAAAGCTGCTGAGTGCGGTTTCTTCTCTCCATTCGGTGGGACGGCCCATTACTGCTCTATCTCGGAATGCTACAAAATCCGCAACCATGCTTCGTTTTTCTTTTTGAAACTAAAGAACAATCTTTATTTAATCATTCCCCGTGGGAATCTCGTCCGAAACCACATGCAATATGAAATCTGGGGGCACAAATCGCCACACAGAGTCTAGCTTATTTGTCACAGCTTCTCTAGCTACTAAGGGAGCGGCCCTGTTTGCCTCTCGTCTAACCCACGGCACCTTCCATCTTTCACGCGATGCAAGCAGATGCTTGACTTCCTCCACGATCGGTCCCAGCGGCGACAAATCTTTCCCTTTACTCTGAAGCTCGCAGGCGATCTTGCGACAGTCCGTCTCAATGTGTACGTTGGGTATATTTAGCTCTTCCGCCAGACGAGCTGCTTCTCTACAAGCCCATAACTCAACTGTCGCTGGGTCGCTGCACATTGGAAGGAAATGACATGTTGCATCCATATATGCGCCCACATGGTTTCTGAGCACCACACCCGTGCCACCATCCTCCCCCACCTTGGGCGTAGCTCCATTTACATTGACTTTCACCCACCCCTCCTCTGGTGGACTCCATTTCTCCTTCACCGCAGTTCTCGTTAGTTTGTGTTTCCGACCATGAATGGACTGCAATTCCCCCATTAAGTTGACAACTCTTCTTGCTATCGCGTCCGCTTCCTCTATCTTCTGCCCATCACATGCATTATTCCTTGCTAACCAGAGCGCATACGCACCCTGTACAAGGATATCTCGTTCATCATCTGATGCATCCGCGAACCACGACAGGAGCCATCTCAACAAAGCACTCTGAGAGCAAACCGACTCTGGTGGGATCGCCACCGGCACCCCCAATACCGAGTGCATTATCTTCCAAAATTTTGCTGAATGGTAGCAACTCCAGAATCTGTGGTGAATCGTTTCCTCTCGACCACACGCCGTATAGAAAACACCTGCTTTGATTTTCCTCCTTAATAGTTCCGAACCCACTGCTAGCCCGTTGCGGACCAACCTCCACATGTGCGTCTTGACCTTGTCTGGTGCCACCGTGTCCCATAAGTTTAGCCAGGATTTGTGATCAGCCACAGATGAAGAGGACTCTGGCCGGCCTGAACACAACTGTTTCTGACTCATACGTAAGTGGTAGGCCGATCGGACTGTAAACACCCCATTCTTCGTGTAATTCCATGCCTGGTAATCTTCCATCTCCGGTCCACCCACTGGGATTTGAGTGATCTCTCTCGCCTCGTCGGGGGGGGGGCATAGTTTCCACTTTGTTTACGTCCCAGGAACAGCCCGTTTCTTCCAGCAGGTCACTCACTCGCACAATCCCTTCAATATAGCTCTGGCCCAGTGGCTTCAATCTACCCTTCCTCGGAATCCAGTTATCGTGATGAATCTTAATTTTGGAGCCTTCTCCAAACCTCCAGATCAGATCCTCGAGCAGAAGATCCCACCCGTGCAGAATACTCCTGAAGGTGTATGAGCCGCCACTTGGACAAGTTGCATTCAGAATGGATCCATCAACATAATACCGGGCTTTCAAGACCCTTGCACATAATGAATTGGGTTCCTGGAACAGTGATACATCCATTTTGCATCATGCTTTTATATCAATATTTATTGCATTATGGACTGTTATTACACATTATGTCACAATACTTATGCCTATTCTCTCTTATTTTACAAGGTTTACATGAAGAAGGAGAATGCCGGCAGCTGGGATTCTGGGCTGGAAAAGGAGCAAATATTAGAGACCTATTCTACACAGCTCCAAAAGTCCTGAAACTTCACGGAAGTTATTTTCAGAATAAAAAAAATATTGAACGAAGAAAGTTCTAGAGGGGGCCCACACCCTGGCCAGGAGGATGGGGGCGCTCCCTACCCCCTGGGCGCGCCCCCTGCCTCGTGGACCCCCTGGTGGCCCTCGGATGCCCATCTTCTGCTATATGAGGTCTTTCATCCAAGAAAAAATCATAAGCAAGCTCACGGGACGAAACTCCGCCGCCATGAGGCCGAACCTTGGCAGAACCAATCTAGGGCTCCGGCAGAGCTATTCTGCCGGGGAAACTTCCCTCCTGGAGGGGGAAATCATCACCATTGTCATCACCACCAACGATCCTCTCATCGGGAGGGGGTCAATCTCCATCAACATCTTCACCATCACCATCTCATCTCAAACCCTAGTTCATCTCTTGTATCCAATCTTTGTATCCAAACCTCAGATTGGTACATGTGGGTTGCTAGTAGTGTTGATTACTCCTTGTAGTTGATGCTAGTTGGTTTACTTGGTGGAAGATCATATGTTCAGATCCATTATGCATATTAATACCCCTCTGATTATGAACATGAGTATGCTTTATGAGTAGTTACGTTTGTTCCTGAGGACATGGGAGAAGTCTTGCTATAAGTAGTCATGTGAATTTGGTATTCGTTCGATATTTTGATGAGATGTATGTTGTCATCCCTCTAGTGGTGTCATGTGAACGTCGACTACATGACACTTCACCATTGTTTGGGCCTAGAGGGAGGCATTGGGAAGTAATAAGTAGATGATGGGTTGCTAGAGTGACAAAAGCTTAAACCCTAGTTTATGCGTTGCTTCGTAAGGGGCTGATTTTGGATCCATATGTTTCATGCTATGGTTAGGTTTACCTTAATACTTTTGTTCTAGTTGCAGATGCTTGCAATGGGGGTTAATCATAAGTGGGATGCTTGTCCAAGTAAGGACAGCACCCAAGCACCGGTCCACCCACATATCAAATTCTCAAAGTACCGAACGCGAATCATATGAACGTGATGAAAACTAGCTTGACGATAATTCCTATGTGTCCTCGGGAGCGCTTTCCTTCATATAAGAATTTGTCCAGGCTTGTCCTTTGCTACAAAAAGGATTGGTCCATCTTCCTGCACCTTATTTACTTTTATTACTTGCTACTCGTTACAAATTACCTTATCACAAAACTATCTGTTACCGATAATTTCAGTGCTTGCAGAGAATACCTTATTGAAACTGCTTATCATTTCCTTCTGCTCCTCGTTGGGTTCGAAACTCTTACTTATCGAAAAGGCTACGATAGATCCCCTACACTTGTGGGTCATCAAACAGCCGCCACGCTTGTTTGGCAAGCATAGCTTGATTGAAAGCCTCCGGGTCTCTAAATCCCATTCCCCCTTCATGCTTTCTCGTGCACATTTTGTCCCAAGTGATCCAATGCACTCTATTTTTACCATTAGCTTCACCCCACCAGAAGTTAGGCAATCGAGCCACCACCATTTTCTCAATAAAAAAACAAAAGAAAAAAACAAGCCACCACCACTCAAAAAATAAAAACACCCTAATATTGAGCGGACGGTCGCTAAGGGGAGATTGCATTTGCGAATGTTTTGCCTTGCATTTTTTTTCAAAATGCATGTCATCTTTTTAGAGGCACACAACAATTTTTGTTAGGAAGGAAAAATTGTGGCAAGAATGACCAGAAACTGGCATCAAAAAAATGTTTGCAAGTATGACCTAAAACTGTCATGCAAACCCGTTTGTTTGCCATCTAGCCCCCAGCGACGGGTCATAGTTAACTTTCACGGAAAAAAGGCAATCAAGCCACCTCATTCGCCTTGTCAATGATTCTAATGGTTTCTTTGCATCATAGGATTTCCTAATTTTCATAGGAATTTTGAAGAATTTGAATAAGCCCTCTAGATCGCAAGATTAGGACTAACAAAATTCAATGAAATTCATTCCCCCCTTATTCTGTAGGAATCTTAATGTATGCTCAAACCTCTTTTTTCTGTTGAGAAGTCCAATGCACTTTTACTTATCTCTCGTTACCTCTCTTCTCAATACTTTAAGACGTTTCAATCGTACTCTATTCCTATGTTTTCAAAGCCATGCAATGCAAAGAGGCTCTTAAAACGCCTTTCCAACATATTTATTTTGTAAGGGAAGAGAGGTCATGTTATATCAGCGGGTTCCAGAAGAACACTTGTTACATATGATCAAGGAAATATGGCGTGGAACATCATTCTAATTTTTAAGGATCATATCCCTGTAAGTTCTAGTGAATCTAACAAGCTCATGGGCAATGGCATTACTCTCTCTTTGAATCAACAACATAACACACTCCTCAAATCTTTCCATCTGCTCTGGAGCATCAATGTAGGTGACAAAAGTAGGTACATCTTGTCACTGAGTCTGCAGCATGGCCTATCTCGCACGGCATAGGCCTGCAACATAAGTTCCAGATTCTTCAGCACAGGTATCGTTAGGCAATCTACAACAAATGGACATACGACATCACTATTCCGGACGATTGCACCCACACTACCTTATCTAGTAGCAAGAAGGAACCCCCCTCCCCCGGAAAGGCAAATATCGAGATTGAGACGATAGTGGGAGTCTTCATTCTCTAGCCCCACCCCTCCCAGCTTAATCCAGATTGTTTCCTGCCAATCGGTGTCCTACTCTCACCTGTTAGCCAAGGGAGATAGGCTATTTGCCCTTGTTGTTCGAGTCATCACAGAGATCATGCATGATCCCTTCCTAGTAATTCTGCAAGAATGTGACCAAACACACAAGAGAGGCCATCAACTATTAATAGAAACAAGTACTCCTGTTATTCACAAATATAAGACGTTCTAACTTTTTTTGAATCAGATGTATGTAGACATGTTTTAGTGTGTTTGTTCACTCATTTTAGTCCGCGTGTAGTCCAAATACATAAACATCTTATATTTGTGAATGGGAGGAGTACATGGCAGACGTATCTCCTTGTCAAAGTCCTCTCAATGTCTAGTTTTGTGTGTGCAACTTTGAGCCATTGAACCGGACGACATATCTCAGCTGTCGCACACAACTCATAATCCATGACTTCCACCTTTAACTGAATCCCCCTTTCAAAATGGATGGAACTGGGTGCTATCACATTTGTTTTCATATTTTTTTGCAGAAATAGATTCGAATACAGAAACGCCGGAAATGAATACGAAAATAGATACTGCCGGAAACAAACACAGAGCGAATACAGCACGAACACGACAACGGAAGCATGTGTTCACCGAAACTTAAAAAAACCTTGAACCATAGGGAAAACCACAACAAAACCAACATGCTTAATCAATTGTTAACATGACTACAAAATATTATGGTGATTATATTATAAGATATGCACTTCTGCATGTTTTATTCATCTTAGGTAACATAAACACATTTGTGGTATTCACAAAGACAAGCTTCATATATAAGCAAAGCATAGTGCATCAGGTAACCCTCAAACAAGTAAAACACATTGTAACATCACACAATAATCACTGAAGGGGAATTTTTAGGTCCGACCTCCATTGCGACTACAATCAGGGCTTCCTTATATGGTACTACAATTTGGGCCAGAGATGTGTCATTCTACTCATTATTTAATTGTGTGATGTTTGATGGTTGGGCTACAAAACGGCCATAGGCCCATAGTAGAAATGGAAAATTCCATATTCACGGAAATGGAAATGTTTGTTCCGCCAAAAAATGTCGTTCCATTTTTGTTTCCATTTATGCATAAAAAAAATTGGTTTCCATTTTCATTTTGCAAATTTCCACTTTCTATCCATATTTCCTCTCTATTTCCCTTTTTCTACCAGAAAAGAGGAAAGTTTCCGTTCCGTTTTCATCCCTATGGCCAGGTCACTTATGAACACAATGAGTAGTGAATGCATTCTTGATATGCTTAATTTTATGAAAACACTCAAAAGTGATGATTGCATGATCTATTATTAGCCTTCCTGCTTTGTGCCTTAGGAATGAGCACATAGAGGTAGGGCCGAAGATGGTTGATGAGATATTTAGAGACCACCTTCTATAGCATGTTGTATGTGCCGATGGGACGACAATATTTCAAGTATTCATGATTCTTTCCATTTGAATGAGCACAATCATCATATCATCCGCCCCTTCCGGCATAACACTATCCTCAAAACATTCCATGACAGTTATGATTGTTGGGGAACGTAGTACTTTCAAAAAATTTCCTACGCACACGTAAGATCATGGTGATGCATAGCAACGAGAGGGGAGAGTATCGTCCACGTACCCTCATAGACCGTAAGCGGAAGCGTTATGAGAATGCGGTTGATGTAGTCGTACGTCTTCACGATCTGACCGATCCAAGTAACGAACGTGCGGCACATCCGAGTTCAGCACACGTTCAGCTCGGTGACGTCCCACGAACTACGATCTAGCAGAGCTTCGAGGGAGAGTTCCGTCAGCACGACGGTGTGATGACGATGATGATGATGCTACCGACGCAAGGCTTCGCCAAAGCACCGCTATGATATAACCGAGGTGGATTATGATGGAGGGGGGCACCGCACACGGCTAAAAGATCAACTAATCAACTTGTGTGTCTTGGGGTGACCCTGCTCCCGTATATAAAGGAGCAAGGGGGGTGCTACGTCTTGAGCTTGCGTTGGTTTTCTCCGAAGAGGAAGGGATGATGCAGCAGAGTAGCGTAAGTATTTCCCTCAGTTTTTGAGAACCAAGGTATCAATCCAGTAGGAGCCCACGCTCAAGTCCCTCGTACCTGCACAAAGCGATAGCTACTCGCAACCAACGCGATTAGGGGTTGTCAAGCCCTTCACGGTCACTTACGAGAGTGAGATCTGATAGATATAATATTTTTGGTATTTTTGATATAAAGATGCAAAGTAAAAAGTAAAAGCAAAGTAAAAAAGCAAAGCACGATTAAAGTAATGAAGATTGATATGATGAGAATAGACCCGGGGGCCATAGGTTTCACTAGTGGCTTCTCTCAAGAGCATAAGTATTCTACGGTGGGTGAACAAATTACTGTTGAGCAATTGACAGAATTGAGCATAGTTATGATAATATCTAGGCATGATCATGTATATAGGCATCACGTCCGTGACAAGTAGATCGAAACGATTCTACATCTACTACTATTACTCCACTCATCGACCGCTATCCAGCATGCATCTAGAGTATTAAGTTAAAAACAGAGTAACACCTTAAGCAAGATGACATGATGTAGAGAGATAAATTCATGCAATATGAAATAAACCCCATCTTGTTATCCTCGATGGCAACGATACAATACGTGCCTTGCTGCCCCTTCTGTCACTGGGTAAGGACACCGCAAGATCGAACCCAAAGCTAAGCACTTCTCCCATGGCAAGAACTACCAATCTAGTTGGCCAAACCAAACGGATAATTCAAAGAGACTTGCAAAGATAACCAATCATACATAAAAGAATTCAGAGAAGATTCAAATATTATTCATAGATAGACTTGATCGTAAACCCACAATTCATCGTTCTCAACAAACACACCGCAAAAAGAAGATTACATCGAATAGATCTCCACAAAAGAGGGGGAGAACTTTGTATTGAGATTCAAAGAGAGAGAAGAAGCCATCTAGCTACTAACTATGGACCCGAAGGTCTGAGGTAAACTACTCACACTTCATCGGAGAGTCTATGATGATGTAGAAGCCCTCCGTGATGACGACCCTCTTTCGGCGGAGCTCCGGAACAGGCCCCAAGATGGGTTCTCGTGGATACAGAAAGTTGCGGCGGTGGAGTTAGGTTTTTGGCTCCTCTTATGATAGTTTGGGGTTACGTGGATATATATAGGAGGAAGAAGTACGCCGGAGGAGCAACGAGGGGCCCACGAGGCAGGGGGTGCGCCCTAGGGGGGGGCGCCCCCCCCCACCCTCGTGATCGCCTCTTTTGTTCCTTGGAGCAAGGTCCAAGTCTCCTGGATCACGTTCGGTGAGAAAATCACGTTCCCGAAGATTTTATTCCGTTTGGACTCCCTTTGATATTCCGTTTATCTGAAACACTGAATAGGCAAAAAACAGCAATTCTAGGCTGGGCCTCCGGTTAATAGGTTAGTCCCAAAAATAATATAAAAGTGGAAAATAAAGCCCAATATAGTCCAAAACAGTAGATAATATAGCATGGAGCAATCAAAAATTATAGATACGTTGGAGACCTATCAAGCATCCCCAAGCTTAATTCCTGCTCGTCCTCGAGTAGGTAAATGATAAAAGAGAATTTTTGATGCGGAGTGCTACTTGGCATAATTTCAATGTAAATCTTCTTAATTGTGGTATGAATATTCAGATTAGAAAGATTCAAGACAAAAGTTTATATTGACATAAAAATAATAATACTTCAAGCATACTAATAAAGCAATTATGTCTTCTCAAAATAACATGGCCAAAGAAAGTTATCCCTACAAAATCATATAGTCTGGCTATGCTCCATCTTCACCACACAAAGTATTTAAATCATGCACAACCCCGATGACAAGCCAAGCAATTGTTTCATACTCTAACTTTTTCAAAACTTTTTCAATCTTCACGCAATACATGAGCGTGAGCCATGGATATAGCACTATAGGTGGAATAGAATGGTGGTTGTGGAGAAGACAAAAAGGAGAAGATGGTCTCACATCAACTAGGAATATCAACGGGCTATGGAGATGCCCATCAATAGATATCAATGTGAGTGAGTAGGGATTGCCATGTAACAGATGCACTAGAGCTATAAGTGTATGAAAGCTCAAAAAGAAACTAAGTGGGTGTGCATCCAACTTGCTTGCTCATGAAGACCTAGGGCAATTTTTGAGGAAGCCCATCATTGGAATATACAAGCCAAGTTCTATAATGAAAAATTCCCACTAGTATATGAAAGTGATAACATGAGAGACTCTCTACTATGAAGATCATGGTGCTACTTTGAAGCACAAATGTGGTAAAAGGATAGTAACATTGTCCCTTCTCTCTTTTTCTCTCATTTTTTTTGTTTGGGCCTTTTCTCTCTCTTTTTTATGGCCTCTTTTTATTTGGGCTTCTTTGGCCTCTCTTTTTTTATGTATCGTCCGGAGTCTCATCCCGACTTATGGGGAATCATAGTCTCCATCATTCTTTCCTCATTGGGACAATGCTCTAATAATGATGATCATCACACTTTTATTTTTCTTATAACTCAACAATTACAACTCGATACTTAGAACAAAATATGACTCTATGTGAATGCGTCCGGCAGTGTACCGGGATATGCAATATGACAATGATGGAGTGTGTCATGAACGGAACGGTGGAAAGTTGCATGATAATATATCTCGGAATGGCTATGGAAATGCCATAATAGGTAGGTATGGTGACTGTTTTGAGGAAGGTATAGGGTAGGTGTATGATACCGGCGAAAGGTGCGCGGTATTAGAGAGGCTAGCAAAGGTGGAAGGGTGAGAGTGTGTATAGTCCATGGACTCAACATTAGTCATAAAGAACTCATATACTTATTGCAAAATCTAGAAGTTATCAAAGCAAAGTATTACGCGCATGCTCCTAGGGGGATAGATTGGTAGGAAAATACCATCGCTCGTCCCCGACCACCACTCATAAGGAAGACAATCAATAAATAAATCATGCTCCGACTTCATCACATAACGGTTCACCATACGTGCATGCTACGGGAATCACAAACCTTTACACAAGTATTCTTTAAATTCACAACTACTCAACTAGCATGACTTTAATATTATCACCTCCATATCTCAAAACAATTATCATGCTTCAATCTTTTCTTAGTATTCAACACACTCAAAAGAAAGTTTCACAAATCTTGAATACCAAGCATATTATTATTAAGCAAATTACCATTCTATTAAGAGACTCTCAAAATAATTTAAGTGAAGCGTGAGAGATCAACAGTTTCTTTAAAACAAATCCACCACCGTGCTCTAAAAGATCTAAGTGAAGCACATAGAGCAAAATTATAACGCTCAAAAGATATAAGTGAAGCACACAGAGCAAAATTATCTAGCTCAAAAGATATAAGTGAAGCACATAGAGTATTCTATCAAATTTTAATTCATGTATGGCTCTCTCAAAAGGTGTTTACAACAAGGATGATTGTGGCATACTAAGACACAAAGACACAAATAATACAAGACGCTCCAAGCAAAACACATATCATGTTGGTGAATAAAAATATAGTTCCAAGTAAATTGCCGATGGAAGTGGACGAAAGAGGGGATGCCTTCCGGGGCATCCCCAAGCTTTGACTTCTTGGTGTCCTTGGATTATCTTGGGGGTGCCATGGGCATCCCCAAGCTTAGGCTCTTGCCACTCCTTGTTCCATGATCCATCAAAAGAATTCACCCAAAACTTGAAAACTTCACAACACAAAACTCAAAATAGAAAACTCGTGAGCTCCGTTAGCGAAAGAAAACAAAAGACCACTTCAAGGCACTGTAATGAACTCATTCTTTATTTATATTGGTGTTAAACCTACTGTATTCCAACTTCTCTATGGATTATAAACTATTTTACTAGCCATAGATTCATCAAAATAAGCAAACAACACACGAAAAACAGAATCTGTCAAAAACAGAACAGTCTGTAGTAATCTATAGCTAGCGCAAGATCTGGAACCCCCAAAATTCTAAAATTAATTGATGGACGTGAGGAATTTATCTATTAATCATCTGAAAAATTAACTAAATAGCACTCTTCAAATAAAAATGACAGCAGTTCTCGTGAGCGCTAAAGTTTCTGTTTTTACAGCAAGTTCAACAAGACTTTCCCCAAGTCTTCCCAACGGTTCTACTTGGCACAAACACTAATTAAACACAAAAAAACACAACCAAAACAGAGGCTAAATAATTTATTTATTACTAAACAGGAGCAAAAGTCAAGGAATAAAAATAAAATTGGGTTGCCTCCCAACAAGCGCTATCGTTTAACGCCCCTAGCTAGGCATAAAAGCAAGGATAGATCTAGGTATTGCCATCTTTGGTAGGCAATCCATAAGTGGCTCTCATGATAGTTTCATATGGTAATTTTATTTTCTTTCTTGGAAAGTGTTCCATGCCCTTTTTAATGGAAATTGAAATCTAATATTCCCTTCCTTCATATCAATAATCGCACCAACCGTTCTAAGGAAAGGTCTACCAAGAATAATAGGGCAAGAAGGATTGCAATCTATATCAAGAACAATGAAATCTACAGGCACATAATTCCTATTTGCAACAATAAGAACATAGTTAATCCTTCCCATAGGGTTCTTAATAGTGAAATCCGCAAGATGCAAGTTTAGAGAGCAATCATCAAAGTTACGGAAATCTAGTAGATCACACAAAGTCTTGGGAATAGTAGAGACACTAGCACCCAAATCACAAAAAGCATAAAACTCATGATCTTTAATTTTAATTTTAATAGTTGGTTCCCACTCATCATAGAGTTTTCTAGGGATAGAAACTTTCAAATCAAGTTTTTCTTCATAAGATTGCATCAAGGCATCAACAATATGTTCGGTGAAGGCTTTATTTTGACTATAAGCATGTGGAGAATTTAGCACGGATTGCAACAAGGAAATACAATCAATTAAAGAGCAACTTTCATAATTAAATTCCTTGAAATCCAATATAATGGGTTTAGCAACATCTAGATTTTTATTTCTTTCAATCCCACTTTCATCAATTTCATCATTAAGATCTAAACACTCCGAATTTTTAGAACGCCTTCTAGGTAAAGGAAGATCATATTAAATTTCATCAAGATTCATATTGCAAAATAAAGATTTAATAGGAGACACATCAATAACTTTTAGATCTTCATCTTGATTTTCATAGGAATTGGAAGAACACGCTTTAATAAAGGCATCTTTGGAAGGACGTATCCTAGCGGTTCTTTCCTTACACTCATCAATTGAAATTCTCATGGCTTTTAGAGACTCATTGATATCATGCTTAGGTGGAATAGATCTAAGTTTCAAAGAATCAACATCAAGAGCAATTCTATCAACGTTCCTAGCCAAATCATCAATCTTAAGCAATTTTTCTTCAATTAGAGCATTAAAATTCTTTTGAGAAGAAATAAATTCTTTAATATTAGATTCAAAATCAGAGGGTATCTTATTATAATTTCCATAATAGTTATTGTAGGAATTCCCATAATTATTAGAAGGATTACTAGGATATGGCCTAGGATTAAAATTACCTCTATAAGCGTTGTTACCAAAATTATTCCTACCAACAAAATTCACATCCATAGATTCATTATTATTCTCAATCAAAGTAGACAAAGGCATATCATTAGAATCAGAAGAAACACTCTTAGTAGCAAATAATTTAATAAGTTCATCCATCTTTCCACTCAACACATTAATTTCTTCTATCGCATGCACTTTTTTATTAGAAGATCTTTCAGTATGCCATTGAGAATAATTAACCATAATATTCTAGGAGTTTAGTAGCATCTCCTAAAGTGATTTCCATAAAAGTGCCTCCCGTGACCGAATCTAAAAGATTTCTAGAAGCAAAATTCAATCCGGCATAAAAATTTTGTATGATCATCCACAAATTCAAACCATGAGTAGGGCAATTACGTATCATTAATTTCATTCTCTCCCAAGCTTGTGCAACATGTTCATGATCAAGTTGTTTAAAGTTCATAATATCGTTTCTAAGAGAGATGATCTTGGCGGGAGGAAAATACTTAGAGATAAAAGCATCTTTGCACTTGTTCCATGAATCAATAATATTCTTAGGCAAAGACGAAAACCAAGTTTTAGCACGATCTCTAAGCGAAAAAGGAAATAGCTTCAATTTAACGACATCATTATTGCCATCTTTTTTCTTTTGCATATCACATAAATCAACGAAGCTATTCAGATGAGTAGTGACATCTTCACTAGGAAGGCCAGCGAATTGATCTTTCATAACAAGATTCAACAAAGCGGTATTAATTTCACAAGATTCAGCATCGGTAAGAGGAGAAATCGGAGTGCTAAGAAAATCATTATTGTTGGTATTAGTGAAGTCACACAATTTAGTAGTATCTTGAACCATCGCGACAAACAAGCAGTCTAACACACGAGCAAACAAAAAGCAAACGGGCAAAAAGAGGCAAATAGAGAGGGAGGATAGGGAGAGAGAGGGCAAATAAAACGGCAAGGGTGAATTGGGGGGGAGAGGAAAACGAGAGGCAAATGGCAAATAATGTAATGCGAGAGATAGAGATTGTGATGGGTACTTGGTATGTTGACTTTTTGCGTAGATTCCCTGGCAACGGCGCCAGAAATCCTTCTTGCTACGTCTTGAGCTTGCGTTGGTTTTCCCCAAAGAGGAAGGGATGATGCATCAGAGTAGCGTAAGTATTTCCCTCAGTTTTTGAGAACCAAGGTATCAATCCAGTAGGAGCCCACGCTCAAGTCCCTCGTACCTACACAAAGCGATAGCTACTCGCAAACAACGCGATTAGGGGTTGTCAAGCCCTTCACGGTCACTTACGAGAGTGAGATCTGATAGATATAATATTTTTGGTATTTTTGATATAAAGATGCAAAGTAAAAAGTAAAAGCAAAGTAAAAAAGCAAAGCACGATTAAAGTAATGAAGATTGATATGATGAGAATAGACCCGGGGGCCATAGGTTTCACTAGTGGCTTCTCTCAAGAGCATAAGTATTCTACGGTGGGTGAACAAATTACTGTTGAGCAATTGACAGAATTGAGCATAGTTATGATAATATCTAGGCATGATCATGTATATAGGCATCACGTCCGTGACAAGTAGATCGAAACGATTCTACATCTACTACTATTACTCCACTCATCGACCGCTATCCAGCATGCATCTAGAGTATTAAGTTAAAAACAGAGTAACACCTTAAGCAAGATGACATGATGTAGAGAGATAAATTCATGCAATATGAAATAAACCCCATCTTGTTATCCTCGATGGCAACGATACAATACGTGCCTTGCTGCCCCTTCTGTCACTGGGTAAGGACACCGCAAGATCGAACCCAAAGCTAAGCACTTCTCCCATGGCAAGAACTACCAATCTAGTTGGCCAAACCAAACGGATAATTCGAAGAGACTTGCAAAGATAACCAATCATACATAAAAGAATTCAGAGAAGATTCAAATATTATTCATAGATAGACTTGATCGTAAACCCACAATTCATCGTTCTCAACAAACACACCGCAAAAAGAAGATTACATCGAATAGATCTCCACAAAAGAGGGGGAGGACTTTGTATTGAGATTCAAAGAGAGAGAAGAAGCCATCTAGCTACTAACTATGGACCCGAAGGTCTGAGGTAAACTACTCACACTTCATCGGAGAGTCTATGATGATGTAGAAGCCCTCCGTGATGACGACCCTCTTTCGGCGGAGCTCCGAAACAGGCCCCAAGATGGGTTCTCCTGGATACAGAAAGTTGCGGCGGTGGAGTTAGGTTTTTGGCTCCTCTTATGATAGTTTGGGGGTACGTGGATATATATAGGAGGAAGAAGTACGCCGGAGGAGCAACGAGGGGCCCACGAGGCAGGGGGCGCGCCCTAGAGGGGGGCGCCCCCCACACCCTCGTGATCGCCTCTTTTGTTCCTTGGAGCAAGGTCCAAGTCTCCTGGATCACGTTCGGTGAGAAAATCACGTTCCCAAAGATTTTATTCCGTTTGGACTCCGTTTGATATTCCGTTTATCTGAAACACTGAATAGGCAAAAAACAGCAATTCTATCTGAAAACGCAAAACACCGGGGATATTTTCCCAGTCTCGGGGTCTACCGGAAAGAAGTAACGAAAGGGGAACAAAATAAATAATAGAGCAATCAAAGTAACACAAAGCATAACATGGCAATACGCGGCGCTAGGGGTGACCTAACGCGGTATGAGGTGATACCGGTGAAGGGGGAAAACAACTGGGAAAATATCCCCGGTGTTTTGCGTTTTCAGACAGATGAACCGGAGGGGGAAAGTTGCGTGTTCTCTGTGCTAGGGATGCTTTGCGGATGAATGGGTCACGTATCCGGATTCGCCTCGTCGTTCTGAGCAACTTTCATATATAAAACTTTTTCATCCGAGTTACGAATTATTTTATATGATTTTCCAAAGTTTTAAAGATTTCCAGAAATTTTCAAGAATTAATAATAATTCGAGTTGACCAAGTCAACATGACTGGTCAAATGGGGAGGGTGTGGCCCACATGGCATAGGCAGCAAAGAAACTATTCTTGTTAATTAGATTAATTAGCCTAGGGACCACTTGCCATTTGCTAATGGGCTAAATTAGTACTAAACTAATACTACCTAACCTAATTAAACAAGGGTCGGCCATTACTGGACACAACCCAGCCGGCCACACACACACGGCCATGTATAGGGCGTTGGCACCCATGGCCAAGAGCAGTAGCAATAAATGGCAGCAGCAGCTAGTAGCAGTAGAGCAGCGCGCTGCTAGCAGGGGAGAAAAGCAGTAGCGGCAAGCAAGAGGAGCGCATGAGCAGCAGTAGCAAAGCAGCGGCAGCGGGCGGCAGTAGCGCATGAGCAGTCGTAGTGTAGGCCGCCGCGCGCGGCAGCAGCAAGGCGCCAACACAAGCAAGCAGCGCATTAGCAGGCACACGGACCTGGGCGCACGCGCACACGCAGGCCACGGGCAGGGGGTGCACCCGGGACGCGGCCATGGCGCGGGACGCGGTAAGCACAACGCCAGCAGGCAGCAGGGCGCGTACAATACGGGTGCGGCCATGGATGAGCACAAGGTGACGGCTACGGCTGCGGATCGAAAGGGGAAAGTAGGGGAATCGGAGGAGGGGCTCACCACGGAGCTCGTGGACGTGGTCAGGAGGTCGGGGGCGGCCCGGAGCAGCGGCAACCGGCGACGTACGTCGGCGACCGTGGGCGAAGATGAGGACCATGGCGAGGCTGTGGGACGTTCCGGCTCGATTCAGGGCTTGGGGAAGACGAAGCCGAGGGTGGCAGTCCTCCTGGACGGATCCTCAATCACCAGGGAGCTCGATGGCCACGGGATCAACGATGGCCATGGAGACTACGCTCGGTTCGAACATTCAGATCGAGAGAGAAAATGAGTGGGGAAGAGGAACGAGGGTTAGGGTTCCGCGGGGTGTGGGGATGCTCTTAACCTCTCAGAGGGCCGGGGGATGGCCGCCGCGTGTCCGAGGCGCGGCCATGGTGGGTGGATTGGCGCCACGATCCCGTGCCTCCCTGTAGCGAGGTGGAAGACAGGGGAGGTGCGGCTGGGCTAGGCCTCTGTGCACCTAAGGCCCAGTCGCACCACAGCTTTAGGCCTTTTCTTCCTTCTCCTTTCATTTTCAGTTTTATTTGTTTCTTTACTACTTGCTTTTAATTGGAGCAACAAATGACTTATTTTTAAAATGTGTGGCTAGTCTAAAAATTTATTATGCAATATATCTCACTGCCACAAAAAGTTTGGGAGTGATTTGAAGTTGTCTGATTTTTTTAAAACCAAAAGGATTAAATATGTTGTTTTGGGTACTGTTTTGGATGCTAGGGTCAATATGGGCATTTTAGTTATGTTGTTTTCCTAATCACAAATGACTATGGAATATTTGCAAGAATATGAACTATTTAGTTTTGTAGTTTGAAGAAGTAATTTATTTTACTTAAATTTAAATTTGAATTTGAACTTGGTTTGAATCAACGCGAGCTTAGCAACAGTAACCATGATGATGTGCCATCATTAGTAGAGGGTTACTATAGCATAATTATCCGGACGTCACACTCTCTCTCCACTAAGGCCCAATAAGTCCCATACCTTTACCGGGGGGTTCCGGTAACCTCCCGGTACTGCGGTAAAATCCTGATTTCACCCGGAACTATTCCGATGTCCAAATATAGGCTTCCAATATATCGATCTTTATGTCTCGACTATTTCGAGACTCCTCTTCATGTCCGTGATCATATCCAGGACTCCGAACTACCTTCGGTACATCAAAACATATAAACTCATATTACCGATCGTCACCGAACTTTAAGCGTGCGGACCCTACGGGTTCAAGAACTATGTAGACATGACCGAGACTCATTTCCAGTCAATAACCAATAGCGGAACCTGGATGCTCATATTGGTTCCTACATATTCTACGAAGATCTTTATCGGTCAAACCGCATAACAACATACGTTGTTCCCTTTATCATCGGTATGTTACTTGCCCGAGATTCGATCATCAGTATCCTTATACCTAGTTCAATATCGTTACCGGCAAGTCTCTTCACTCGTTCCGTAATGCATCCCGCAACTAACTCATTAGTCACAATGCTTGCAAGGCTTATAGTGATGTACATTACCGAGAGGGCCTAGAGATACCTCTCCAACAATCGGAGTGACAAATCCTAATCTTGATCTATGCCAACTCAACAAGTACCATCGAAGACACCTGCAGAGCACCTTTATAATCACCCAGTTACGTTGTGACGTTTGGTAGCACACAAAGTGTTCCCCTGGTACTCGGGAGTTGCATCATCTCATAGTCATAGGAACATGTATAAGTCATGAAGAAAGCAATAGAAACAAACTAAACGATCATTGTGCTAAGATAATGGATGGGTCAAGTCAATCACATCATTCTCTATTGATGTGACCCCATTAATCAAATGACAACTCATGTCTATGGTTAGGAAACATAACCATCACTGATTCAACGAGCTAGTCAAGTAGAGGCAAACTAGTGACACTCTGTTTGTCTATGTACTCACACATGTACTAAGTTTCTGGTTAACACAATTCTATCATGAATAATAAACATTTATCATGATATAAGGAAATATAAATAACAACTTTATTATTGCCTCTAGGGCATATTTCCTTCAGTCTCCCACTTGCACTAGTCAATAATCTAGATTATACATTAATGATTCTAACACCCATGGAGTCTTGGTG
This sequence comes from Triticum urartu, assembly GCF_056163025.1. NCBI lineage: Eukaryota > Viridiplantae > Streptophyta > Magnoliopsida > Poales > Poaceae > Triticum > Triticum urartu. Next base: position 82,329,672 of record NC_141874.1, read on the forward strand.
CTGATCATGTTTTGCTCGTGACAGAGGTTTAGTCAACGGGTCTGCAACATTCAGATCCGTATGTATTTTGCAAATCTCTATGTCTCCCTCCTTGACTTGATCGCGGATGGAATTGAAGCGTCTTTTGATGTGCTTGGTTCTTTTGTGAAATCTAGATTCCTTTGCCAAGGCAATTGCACCAGTATTGTCACAAAAGATTTTCATTAGACCCGATGCACTAGGTATGACACCTAGACCAGATATGAACTCCTTCATCCAGACTCCTTCATTTGTTGCTTCTGAAGCAGCTATGTACTCCGCTTCACACGTAGACCCCGCCACGACACTAATAACCCACAAGTATAGGGGATCGCAACAATTTTCGAGGGTAAAGTATTCAACCCAAATTTATTGATTCGACACAAGGGGAGCCAAAGAATACTCTCAAGTATTAGCAGCTGAGTTGTCAATTCAACCACACCTGGAAACTTAATATCCGTAGCAAAGTGTTTAGTAGCAAAGTAATATGATAGTAATGGTAACGGAAGCAAAAGGTAACAGTAGTAAAAGTAACATTTTTGGTATTTTGTAGTGATGATAGCAATAGCAACGGGAAAGTAAATAAGCGGAGAACAATATATGGAAAGCTCGTAGGCAATGGATCAGTGATAGAGAATTATGCTGGATGCGGTTCATCATGTAACAGTCATAACCTAGGGTGGCACAGAACTAGCTCCAATTCATTGATATAATGTAGGCATGTATTCCGAACATAGTCATACGTGCTTATGGAAAAGAACTTGCATGACATCTTTTGCCCTACCCTCCCGTGGCAGCGGGGTCCTTATGGAAACTAAGGGATATTAAGGCCTACTTTTAATAGAGAACCGGAACAAAGCATTAACACATAGTGAATACATGAACTCCTCAATCTACGGTCATCACCGGTAAGTATCCCGATTGTTGTCACTTCGGGGTTAACGGATCATAACACATAATAGGTGACTATAGACTTGCAAGATAGGATCAAGAACACTCATATATTGATGAAAACAAAATAGGTTCAGATATGAAATCATGGCACTCGGGCCCTAGTGACAAGCATTAAGCATAGCAAAGTCATAGCAACATCAATCTCAGAACATAGTGGACACTAGGGATCAAACCCTAACAAAACTAACTCGATTACATGATAGATCCCATCCAACCCATCACCGTGCAGCAAGCCTACGATGGAATTACTCACGCACGGCGGTGAGCATCATGAAATTGGTGGTGGAGGATGGTTGATGGTGACGATGGCGACGGATTCCCCTCTCCGGAGCCCCGAACGGACTCCAGATCAGCCCTCCCGAGAGGTTTTAGGGCTTGGCGGAGGCTCCGTATCATAAAACGCGATGAAATCTTCTCTCTGATTTTTCTCTCCCCAAAATGCAATATATGGAGTTGGAGTTGGAGTCGGAGAGGCAACAAGGGGCCCATGAGGTAGGGGGCGCGCCCTAGGGGGGCAGGCGTGCCCCCCACCCTCGTGGAGAGGTGCTGGGCCCCCTAGCCTTCATCTTTTGCAGGTATTTTTCATATTTTCTGAAAAGTGGCTCCGTGAAGTTTCAGGTCATTCCGAGAACGTTTGCTTCTGCACATAAATAACACCATGGTAATTCTGCTGAAAACAGCGTCAGTCCGGGTTAGTTCGATTCAAATCATGCAAGTTAGAGTCCAAAACAAGGAAAGTGTTTGGAAAAGTAGATACGTTGGAGACGTATCAACTCCCCCAAGCTTAAACCTTTGCTTGTCCTCAAGCAATTCAGTTGACAAACTGAAAGTGATAAAGAAAAACTTTTACAAACTCTGTTTGCTCTTGTTGTTGTAAATATGTAAAGCAGCATTCAAGTTTTCAGCAGAGATTATAACTAACCACATTTGCAATAACAGTCAGGTCTCAAGTTTACTCATATTAATAGCATAATCAACTAGCGAGCAATAATTATAGATCTCGGATGACAACACTTTCTCAAAACAATCATAATATGATATAACAAGATGGTATCTCGCTAGCCCTTTCTGAGACCGCAAAACATAAATGCAGAGCACCTTTAAAGACCAAGGACTGACTAGACATTGTAATTCATGGTAAAAGAGATCCAGTCAAGTCATACTCAATGTAAACTAACAGTAATGAATGCAAATGACAGTGGTGCTCTCCAACTGGTACTTTTTAATAAGAAGATGACGACTCAGCATAAAAGTAAATAGATAGGCCCTTCGCAGAGGGAAGCAGGGATTTGTAGAGGTGCCAGAGCTCGGTTTTGAAACAGAGGTGAATAATATTTTGAGCGATATACTTTCATTGTCAACATAACAACCAATAGATGGCGATATCTTCCATGCTACACACATTATAGGCGGTTCCCAAACAGAATGGTAAAGTTTATACTCCCCCTTCCACCAACAAGCATCAATCCATGGCTTGCTCGAAACAACGAGTGCCTCCAACTAACAAGAGTCCCAGGGGGAGTTTTGTTTGCAATTATTTTGATTTAGTTTGCATAAAGCATGGGACTGGGCATCCCGGTGAACAGCCATTTATCTCGTGAGTGAGGAGCGGAGTCCACTCCTCTTGAGAATAACAAGCCTAACACGGAAGATACAGACATCCCTAGTTGATACATGAGCTATTCAAGCATACAAAACAGGATATTTATTTGAAGGTTTAGAGTTTGGCACATACAAATTTACTTGGAACGGCAGGTAGATACCGTATATAGGTAGGTATAGTGGACTCATATGGAATAACTTTGGGGTTTATGGAGTTTGGATGCACAAGCAGTATTCCCGCTTAGTACAGGTGAAGGCTAGCAAAAGACTGGGAAGCGACCAGCTAGAGAGCGACAATAGTCATGAACATGCATTAAAATTAATCAACACCGAATGCAAGCATGAGTAGGATATAATCCACCATGAACATAAATATCGTGAAGGCTATGTTGATTTTGTTTCAACTACATGCGTGAACATGCGCCAAGTCAAGTCACTTAAATCATTTAGAGGAGGATACCACCCTATCATACCACATCATAACTATCTCAATAGCATGTTGGCACGCAAGGTAAAGCATTATAACTCATAGCTAATCAAGCATGGCACAAGAAACTATGATCTCTAGTTGTCATTGCAAACATGTTTATTCATAATAGGCTGAATCAGGAATGATGAACTAATCATATTTACAAAAACAAAACAGGTCGAGTTCATACCAGCTTTTCTCATCTCAGCCAGTCCATCATATATCATCATAATTGCCTTTCACTTGCACGACCGAATAGTGTGAATAATAATAATAGTGCACGTGCATTGGACTAAGCTGGAATCTGCAAGCATTCCATAAACAAGGGAAGACTAGGCAATATGGGCTCTTTTGTCAGATAAACAATAATGCATATAAGAGCCATTTCAACAATTTAATTATGGTCTTCTCCTATCGACCCCCAAAGAAAAGAAATAAAACTATTTACACAGAAAAGCTCCCAACAAGCAAAAGAAGAACATGAAATCTTTTTGGGTTTTCTTTTTTAATTACTACTACAAGCATGGAAAGTAAACTAATTAAAAGCTAAAACTAATTTTTTTGGTTTTTCTTAAGGTTTATTAAACACACAAGAAGAAAGCATAAAAAGGAAATTAAACTAGCATGGATGATACAATGAAAAAGTATGGGCACCGACATCTAGCAATGAGTGTGTGAACATAAATGTAATGTCGGTGGGAAATACGTACTCCCCCAAGCTTCGGCTTTTGGCCTAAGTTGGTCTATGGCCACGGCTGGCCTGGCAGATATCCATAATAGTAGTTGGGGTCGTACTGAGATGAAGAAGAGGAAGACTCCGATTGCCACTGGCTGACAATCATCTCCGGATCCCACTGGTAATTAGACTGTCGTGAGGGATCGACTTGTGGTTCCGGCTCTAGCTCCTCGGCTGGTGCAGGGTTCCGGTAGGCGTGAATAGCCGTCAACGGAACAAGGTACGTGCCTGAAGATAAATCAAACAAAGAAGGATCAGGAAGGGTAATAGTCTCAGGATGATGTTTATTAAAGAACAATTGATATTTAAGCTCTCCTTCCCTATTCTTAACAATAAAATCATGTGCCACCATACTTTTATAATCTAGATAAACACGAGGCAGCACCTTTTCTTCCTTCTCAAAATGCCTAATAGGTATGTTGAAATGTGTAGCTAGGCGTGAAGCATAGATGCCTCCAAAGATGGGGCCCTTGGTACGGTTCAGACTTAACCGTTTAGCAATAATACCGCCCATACTAAAAGTGTTATCACTGTATAAACAGTGGAGCAGAATAATAATATCAGGGATACTAAGTTTTCCACAGTTTCCACGACCAATTAAGCAACGACTAGCAAATAATGCAAAGTAATGTAAAACAGGAAAATGTATGCTAGTGATTCGTGCATGGGAAACCTTCCTTGTTTCCCCTACAGTGATAGTATCAATAAACCCCTCCACATCATCGCGACGTGGTTCTTTTGTCTTGCCCTCAAAAGGGACTAAACAAATCCAACAGAAATCATAAAGTGACATCTCCTTATGCTCATCATATACATGAAACTCCACCGTAGGTGGCGAGTTCCTAGAATGGAAATGAAAGTTTTGCACAAAGGTATTTGTGAGTAAGAGATACTGATCGCATTGGTCATGGAGGAAAGCGGTGAGGCCTGCATTCCTAGCCATTTCATGAAAATCTTCGTAGATACTGAATGCTCTCAAGAAACCATCAGAAGGCCATTCACACGCCCGAACCTCCGCGGTGCGAGGTAGATTATACTTAGGCTTTGGTGCCTTTTCCTTCGAGCTTTGGCTCGATGAGCCCCTTAATAGTCTCCTCATGATATTCTGAAAAATTCTGAAATTTTTAGTAACTTCAAAATAAAAGTAAACCAAACTCAATAATATTGATAGCAACTACTCCTACAAGTGCCTAGGGCCTATATCATGCATCAAAACTACTTTTGACCATATAAATTTGACATGCAAGCTCAAGAATAGGGTCACCTAAGCAGCAAAAATTTGCAATGAATAAAGCACTAGAACAAAAACTAATTGGACCAATGGAGGAGTCACATACCAAGGAACAATCTCCCCAAGCAGTTTTGTGAGAGGTGCTTTGAGCAAGGAGATCGAAAATGGCAGCAAAGTGAGCTTGAACTCGTGCTTGAGCTGGATATTCATGTTTGGGGGAGGAATAAGGAGTGTGTAGGTGAAAGAATAAGTGGAGGAGGGCCACCGTGACCCCACGAGGCAGGGGGCGCGCCCAGGGGGGTAGGGCGCGCCCTCCACCCTCGTGGGCAGGTGGTTGACCCCCCTGCTGTGTTCTTAGTGCCAAATATTCTCAAATATTCTAGAAAAAATCATATTTAAATTTCAAGGCATTTGGAGAACTTTTATTTTCGAGGTATTTTTATATTGCACGGATAATCAGATAACAGACAGAAAAAATATTTATTTTTATTTAATATAAATAACAGAAAGTAAAAGTGAGGTACAGAAGGTTGTGCTCTCTAGTTTCATCCATCTCATGATCATCAAAAGGAATCCTCTAACAAGGTTGATCAAGTCTTGTTAACAAACTCATTCCGAATAACATGGAACCGGAGAAATTTCGAATAACACTATGTTACCTCAACGGGGATATGCACATCCCCAATAATAAGAATATCATATTTCTTCTTGACAGTAGGAAGAGGAAATTCAGAACCTCCAAATATAATCGATGGAATTTTTCCAATAGAGTTGATACTATGAACTTGAGGTTGTTTCCTCGGAAAGTGTACCGTATGCTCATTACCATTAACATGAAAAGTGACATTGCCTTTAGTGCAATCAATAACAGCCCCTGCAGTATTCAAAAAGGGTCTTCCAAGAATAATAGACATACTATCGTCCTCGGGAATATCAAGAATAACAAAGTCCGTTAAAATAGTAACGTTTGCAACTACAACAGGCACATCCTCACAAATACCTACAGGTATAGCTGTTGATTTATCAGCCATTTGCAAAGATATTTCAGTAGGTGTCAACTTATTCAAATCAAGTCTACGATATAAAGAGAGAAGCATAACACTAACACCGGCTCCAAGATCACATAAAGCAGTTTTAACATAGTTTCTTTTAATGGAGCATGGTATAGTTGGTACACCGGGATCTCCAAGTTTCTTTGGTATTCCACCCTTAAAAGTATAATTAGCAAGCATGGTGGAAATTTCAGCTTCCGGCATCTTTCTTTTATTTATAATAATATCTTTCATGTACTTAGCATAAGGATTGGTTTTGAGCATGTCAGTTAATCGCATACGCAAAAAGATAGGTCTAATCATTTTAGCAAAGCGCTCAAAATCCTCATCATCCTTTTTCTTGGATGATTTGGGAGGAAAAGGCATGTGTTTCTGAACCCAAGGCTCTCTTTCTTTACCATGTTTCCTAGCAACAAAGTCTTTCTTATCATAACGTTGATTCTTCGATTGTGGGTTATCAAGATCAACAGCAGGTTCAATTTCTATATCATTATCATTACTAGGTTGAGCATCATCATGAACATTATCATTAATATTACCACTAGTTTTAGGTCCATTACCAGATTGTGTTTCAGCATCAGAAATAGAAATATCATTTGGATTCTCAGGTGTTTCAACAATAGGATCACTAGAAGCATGCAAATCCTATCATTTTTCTTTTTCTTCTTTTTAGAAGAACTAGGTACATCTATATTATTTCTCTGAGAATCTTGCTCAATTCTCTTAGGATGGCCTTCAGGATACAAAGGTTCCTGATTCATTCTACCAGTTCTAGTAGCCACTCTAACAGCATTATCATTATTCTTATTATTCAATTCATTGAGCAAGTCATTCTGAGCTTTAAGTACTTGTTCTACTTGAGTGGTAATCATAGAAGCATGTTTACTAATAAGTTTAAGTTCACCTTTAACATTAGCCATATAATCACCCAGGTGTTCAAGCATATTTGAATTGTATTTCAATTGTCTACCAAAATAAGCAATAAAGTCTTCTTGCTTAGCCATAAATTTATCAAACGTATCTAAGCATGTGCTAGCAAACTTAGTAAATGGGATTTCAGCTTTATCATATCTATAGAGAGAATTTACCTTTACCACCTGTGTCGGGTTATCAAGACCATGAGTTTCTTCAATAGGTAAAGGATTTGGATTATATGTTTCTTCAACAGGCGGTAAATTAAGACCATGTATTTCTTCAATAGGAGGTAAATTCTTAACATCTTCAGCTTTAATACCTTTTTCTTTCATAGATTTCTTTGCCTCTTGGATATCTTCAGGACTGAGAAATAGAATACCCCTCTTCTTCGGAGTTGGTTTAGGAATAGGCTCAGGAATTGGCTCCGGAGGTGTCCAATTATTTTCATTTGTCAGCATATTGTTCAATAGAATTTCAGCTTCATCCGGTGTTCTTTCCCTGAAAACAGAACCATCACAACTATCCAGGTAATCTCTGGAGGCATCGGTTAGTCCATTATAAAAGATATCAAGTATTACATTTTTCTTAAGAGGATGATCAGGCAAAGCATTAAGTAATTGGAGAATCCTCCCCCAAGCTTGTGGGAGACTCTCTTCTTCAATTGCACAAAATTATATATATCCCTTAAAGCAGCTTGTTTCTTATGAGCAGGGAAGTATTTAGCAGAGAAGTAATAAATCATATCCTGGGGACTACGCACACAACCAGGATCAAGAGAATTAAACCATATCTTAGCATCACCCTTTAATGAGAACAGAAATATTTTAAGAATGTAAAAGTAACGAGTTCTCTCATCTTTAGTGAACAGGGTGGCTATATCATTCAATTTAATAAGATGTGCCACAACAGTTTCAGATTCATAACCATGAAAAGGATCAGATTCAACCAAAGTAATTATATCAGGATCAACAGAGAATTCATAATCCTTGTCAGTAACATAGATAGGTGAAGTAGCAAAAGCAGGATCAGGTTTCATTCAAGCATTTAGAGATTGCTTACTTCATTAACCTAATAACCTTTTGAGTTCATTTCTATTTTCTCAAGCTAAAATAGCGAAAGAAGCTTCTTGATCAAAAACATAACCCTTAGGAATAACAAGTGATTCTTCATCATCACTTTCATCAGTATCATCAGATTCAATATTTTCAATCTCTCTAGCCCTAGCAATTTGTTCATCAAGAAAATCACTAAGTGGCACAGTAGTATCAGGCATAGAGGTAGTTTCATCATAAGTATGATGCATAGCAGAAGTGGCATCATCAATAACATGCGACATATCATAACGAATAGCAGAAGCAGGTGTAGGTGTAGCAAACTTACTCATAACAGAAGGTGAATCAAGTGCAGAGCTAGATGGCAGTTCCTTACCTCCCCTCGTAGTTGAGGGATAGATCTTGCTTTTGGGATCTCTCAAGTTCTTCATAATTATAAGCAGATATATATATCCCAAGTGACTCAAAGAATAGAGCTATGCTACCCGGCAACGGCGCTAGAAAATAGTCTTGATAACCCACAAGTATAGGGGATCGCAACAGTTTTCGAGGGTAAAGTATTCAACCCAAATTTATTGATTTGACACAAGGGGAGCCAAAGAATACTCTCAAGTATTAGCAGCTGAGTTGTCAATTCAACCACACCTAGAAACTTAATATCTACAGCAAAGTGTTTAGTAGCAAAGTAATATGATAGTAGTGGTAACGGTAGCAAAGGGTAACAGTAGTAAAAGTAATGTTTTTGGTATTTTGTAGTGATGATAGCAATAGCAACGGGAAAGTAAATAAGCGAAGAACAATATATGGAAAGCTCATAGGCAATGGATCAGTGATAGAGAATTATGCCGGATGCGGTTCATCATGTAACAGTCATAACCTAGGGTGACACAGAACTAGCTCTAGTTCATTGATATAATGTAGGCATGTATTCCAAACATAGTCATACGTGCTTATGGAAAAGAACTTACATTACATCTTTTGTCTTACCCTCCCGTGGCAGCGGGGTCCTTACGGAAACTAAGGGATATTAAGGCCTCCTTTTAATAGAGAACCGAAACAAAGCATTAACACATAGTGAATACATGAACTCCTCAAACTACGGTCATCACCGGTAAGTATCCCGATTATTGTCACTTCGGGGTTAACGGATCATAACACATAATAGGTGACTATAGACTTGCAAGATAGGATCAAGAACACTCATATATTGATGAAAACATAATAGGTTCAGATCTGAAATCATGGCACTCGGGCCCTAGTGACAAGCATTAAGCATAGCAAAGTCATAGCAACATCAATCTCAGAACATAGTGGACACTAGGGATCAAACCCTAACAAACCTAACTCGATTACATGATAGATCCCATCCAACCCATCACCGTCCAGCAAGCCTATGATGGAATTACTCATGCACGGCGGTGAGCATCATGAAATTGGTGATGGAGGATGGTTGATGATGACGATGGCGACGGATTCCCCTCTCCAGAGCCCCGAACGGACTCCAGATCAGCTCTCCCGAGAGGTTTTAGGGCTTGGCGGCGGCTCCATATCGTAAAATGCGATGAAATCTTCTCTCTGATTTTTTTCTCCCTGAAACTCAATATATGGAGTTGGAGTCGGAGAGGCAACAGGGGGCCCACGAGGTAGGGGGCGCGCCCTAGGGGGGCAGGCGTGCCACCACCCTTGTGGAGAGGTGGTGGGCCCCCTGGCCTTCATCTTTTGCAGGTATTTTTCATATTTTCTAAAAAGTGGCTCCATGAAGTTTTAGGTCATTCCGAGAATGTTTGCTTCTGCACACAAATAACACCATGGTAATTCTGCTGAAAACAGCGTCAGTCCGGGTTAGTTCCATTCAAATAATGCAAGTTAGAGTCCAAAACAAGGGCAAACGTGTTTGGAAAAGTAGATACGTTGGAGAAGTATCAGACACTTTTCTTAGAACTGCACCAACTGACAGCTCCACCGTTCAATAAAAACACGTATCCGGTTTGTGACTTAGAGTCATCTGGATCAGTGTCAAAGCTTGCATCGACGTAACCACTTACGACGAGCTCTTTGTCACCTCCATAAACGAGAAACATATCCTTAGTCCTTTTCAGGTATTTCAGGATGTTCTTGACCGTTGTCTAGTGATCCACTCCTGGATTACTTTGGTACCTCCCTGCTAAAATAATAGCAAGGCACACATCAGGTATGGTACATAGCATTGCATACATGATAGAGCCTATGGTTGAAGCATAGGGAACATCTTTCATTTTCTCTGTATCTTCTGCAGTGGTCGGGCATTGAGTCTGACTCAACTTCACACCTTGTAACACAGGCAAGAACCATTTATTTGCTTGATCCAGTTTGAACTTCTTCAAAACTTTATCAAGGTATGTGCTTTGTTGAAAGTCCAATTATGCGTCTTGATCTATCTCTATAGATCTTGATGCCCAATATATAAGTAGCTTCACCGAGGTCTTTCATTGAAAAACTCTTATTCAAGTATCCTTTTATGCTATCCAGAAATTCTATATCATTTCCAATCAGCAATATGTCATCCACATATAATATTAGAAATGCTACAGAGCTCCCACTCACTTTCTTTTAAATACAGGCTTCTCCAAAATGTTTATTCCAACTCCGAGATGCTTGCACAAGTCCATAGATGGATCGCTGGAGCTTGCACACTTTGTTAGCACCCTTTGGATCGATAAAACCTTCAGGTTGCATCATATACAACTCTTCTTCCAGAAATCCATTCAGGAATGCAGTCTTCACATCCATTTGCCAAATTTCATAATCATAAAATATGGCAATTGCTAACATGATTCGGACGGACTTAAGCATCGCTACGGGTGAGAAGGTCTCATCATAGTCAACTCCTTGAACTTGTCGAAAACCTTTCGCAACAAGTCGAGCTTTGTAGACAGTAACATTACCGTCAGCATCAGTCTTCTTCTTGAAGATCCATTTATTCTCGATGGCTTGCCGATCATCAGGCAAGTCAACCAAAGTCCACACTTTGTTCTCATACATGGATCCCATCTCAGATTTCATGGCCTCAAGCCATTTTGCGGAATCTGGGCTCATCATCGCTTCCTCATAGTTTGTAGGTTCGTCATGGTCAAGTAACATGACTTCCAGAACATGATTACCGTACCACTCTGGTGCGGATCTTACTCTGGTTGACCTACGAGGTTCTGTAGTAACTTGATCTGAAGTTACATGATCTTCATCATTAGCTTCCTCACTAATTGGTGCATGAGTCACAGGAACAAATTTCTGTGATGAACTACTTTCCAATAAGGGAGCAGGTACAGTTACCTCATCGAGTTCTACTTTCCTCCCACTCACTTCTTTCGAGAGAAACTCCTTCTCTGGAAAGGATTCATTCTTAGCAACGAATGTCTTGCCTTCGGATCTGTGATCGAAGGTGCACTCAACAGTCTCCTTTGGGTATCCTATGAAGACACATTTCTCCGATTTGGGTTCGAGCTTATCAGGTTGAAGCTTTTTCACATAAGCATCACAGCCCCAAACTTTAAGAAACGACAACTTTGGTTTCTTGCCAAACCACAGTTCATAAGGCATCGTCTCAACGGATTTAGATGGTGCCCTATTTAACGTGAATGCAGCCGTCTCTAAAGCATAACCCCAAAACGATAGCGGTAAATCAGTAAGAGACATCATAGATCACACCATATTTATTAAAGTACGATTACGACGTTCGGACACACCATTACGCTGTGGTGTTCCAGGTGGCGTGAGTTGTGAAACTATTCCACATTGTTTCAAATGAAGACCAAACTCGTAACTCAAATATTCTCCTCCGCGATAAGATCGTAGAAACTTTATTTTCTTGTTACGATGATTTTCCACTTCACTCTGAAATTCTTTGAACTTTTCAAATGTTTCAGACTTATGTATCATCAAGTAGATATACCCATATCTGCTCAAATCATCTGTGAAGGTGAGAAAATAATGATACCCGCCGCGAGCCTCAATATTCATCGAACCACATATATTGGTATGTATGATTTCCAACAAATCTGTTGCACACTCGATAGTTCCGGAGAACGGCGTTTTAGTCATCTTGCCCATGAGGCATGGTTTGCAAGTACCAAGTGATTCCAAAAGTCCATCAGAATGGAGTTTCTTCATGCTCTTTACACCAATATGACCTAAACGGCAGTGCCACAAATAAGTTGCACTATCATTATCAACTCTGCATCTTTTAGCTTCAATATTATGAATATGTGTATCACTACTATCGAGATTCATCAAAAATAGACCACTCTTCAAGGGTGCATGACCATAAAAGATATTACTCATATAAATAGAACAACCATTATTCTCATATTTAAATGAATATCCGTCTCGCATCAAACAAGATCCAGATATAATGTTCATGCTCAATGCTGACACCAAATAACAATTATTTAGGTCTAAAACTAATCCCGAAGGTAGATGTAGAGGTAGCGTGCCGACCGTGATCACATCGACTTTGGAACCATTTCCCACGCGCATTGTCACCTCGTCCTTAGGCAATCTTCGCTTAATCCGTAGCCCCTGTTTCGAGTTGCAAATATTAACAACAGAACCAGTATCAAATACCCAGGTGCTACTGCGAGCATTAGTAAGGTACACATCAATAACATCACTACAAAAAGAAGACACATCCGTGACATTTTGGGCCGAACGAATTTTTTTTCTGTCATACATATGACACTTCTATGACGATAACTGTGACAAAACCCGGTAGCATCATAGATGTGGTGGGCTCCTACTTCTATGACAAAAAATCATGACAGAAAATGGGCTTTTTGTCCTGGGCGGGCCGGAGACGCAGCTGCATGACATTCTTTGGGCCGTCCATGACGGAAAAAACCGCGGTAGAAGCGAGGGCGAGGAAAATTTTGGGGAGTTCCCGTTTATGGTGAGAGGTCGGGGGCCGAGCGATGCATGTTTCTCTCGTACACGTACGCGCGTGTGTGCGAGGCGTTGGCTCTAACTGACCCTGAGTGAGGCGTTGGGCTCTAACTGAACCCGAGTGATTGCACTGCAGGCTACGCGTTACTGAACCCGAGCGATCGATCGATGGCTGTTAACTGAACCCGATCGAGCGATTACTTCGCTACTGGTGCTAACTAAAGCCGATCGATTGGATGAACAGTGAGCGTTGCGTGGGGGGGGGGGTGGATGAACAGTGAGCGGTTGCGTTGCCTCTGGATGAACAGGACCCCGTGGTGTGGTGGAGGGCTAGATGAACAGTAGACGATGGAGGGGTGCCCGTGGAGGGGTGGTGGAACAGGACCCCGTGGTGTGGAGGGCTGGATGAACAGTAGATGGTGGAGGGGTGCCCGTGGAGGGGTGGTTGAACAGTAGCCGGTAGAGTAGCGCGCGGTGGAGGCTGGATGAACAGGAGCCCGTGGAGGCTGGAGGAGGTCGACGGTAGCCCGTGGAGGCTGGAGGAGGTCGACGGTGGAGATGAATAGTATCCCGTGGAGTCTCGTTTTGCGGTACGCCACACCCCTCCCGATGAACAGGACCCCGTTTCGACCGTAGCGCTCCAACACAAGTCCGTTTCATCCATTTTGCGGTACGCCACACCCCTCCCGATCAACAGGACCCCCGTTTCGACCGTAGCGCTCCAACACAAGTCCGTTTCATCCATTTTGCGGTACGCCACACCCCTCCCGATCAACAGGACCCCCGTTTCGACCGTAGGAGGTCAGTTTCCTCCGTTTTGCGGTACGCCACACCCCTCCCGATCAACAGGACCCCTGTTTTGACCGTAGGAGGTTAGTTTCCTCCGTTTTGTGGTACGCCAGACCCCTCCCGATCAACAGGACCCCGTTCCGAACGTAGGAGGTTCGTTTCCTCCATTGTGCAGTATGTCAGGCCTCGTTTTCATCGCCTGTTCCGTCCAAGCCCTCCCGATGAACACGACCACACATTCCGTTCCGACCCAGCCGGTTGGTTCCCACGCGTTCCGTTGCCTCCCGATGAACACGACGCATTCCGTTGCCTCCCCATGAACACGACGCATTCTGTTGCCTCCCCATGAACACGACGACGACGCTGTTTATCCGTTCCGACCCAGCCATGTACACGAGCCCTGGTCGTACGTATGCGCGAGTAGGCGTTCGAGACCCCACCCGTATGTACACATACGTGGCCGTATTTTCTTTCTTGCACCCTGGCTGCTGTACGTACATGTACATGCTATGTGCGCGCCTCTACTACGACACGTACGCGCCTCTACTACGACACGTGCGCGCCTCTACATCCACCAGTATATATGTACGGACACATTCGCGACCAGAATGACAACGCTACGTACGCTTCGACCAGGTGGGTCCTGACTGTCAGGCACTTCCTTGCATGTGAAGATGTAGCTGGTGGGTCCCAGCAGTCAGGGGGAAATGTTTTTTCACGAAATACGGTGGACCATCCGGTGGGTTCCCGCTGCCAGGTGGAGGAATAATTATTTTGCACGTAATAAGGAGGCATTTCCTTGCTGCGGTCATGGACCCAGCTGTCAGCCTCTCCACGTACAGTCCACGTCCGATGGAAGCCGTTCCTTGACCACGTTGACCCAGCCGCGCCGAGAGCACCAGGGCAGTGGACGACGGCGAGGCCTAGGAAGGGGACGACACGGAGCCGGGGAAGACGCGGCAGTGGATGCCCACACGTGGAGTACGAGGGTTCATTGGTTCGCTGCGGTGTGAGGCTGCCGTCGCTGCAGAATAACAGGGGGTGTGGGTGAGTAGAGGGATGGCCTGGCCAGCGGTGGGAGTAGTAGGGGGCGGTGAGGCCTCCGCCGCATCGCAGCCGGCCACGGGAGGCATGAGCACGAGGCACGACCGGCGCTGGTTTGGGCGGCTGGAGCAAGAAGACCAGAGGTTGAAGAAGCACTACGGCCGTTGGATGGACATCATACGGTCACTGGAGCGAGAATCGTGCATATTGACTAAGTTGACAAAGCCCTCCGTCCCCGTCAACTTAGTCGGCCCACAAGTCAGCCTGCCACTATACTGGGTCCCAGCTAACAGGGGGAGTATTCATTTTTTTGTGTATAATAAGGAGGCACTTCCTTGCGTGCGAAGATATAGCTGGTGGGTCCGAGCTGTCAGCGGCGGTAACGTTTTTTTCGCAAAATACAGAGGCCCTTTCGGTGGGTCCCTGATGTCAGGTGGAGGAATCATTATTTTGCGCGTAATAAGGAGGCATTGGCATTGCCTTGCATGTGGCCGTGGACCCAACTGTTGACCTCTCCATGTACAGTCCACTTCAGATGCATGTCGGTCGTTGACCACGTTGACCAGGCCGCGCCGAGAGCACGAGGGCGGTGGACGACGGTGAGGCCTAGGAAGGGAATGACATGGAGGCATGGAAGACTTGGCAGTTGTTTCCCACGCGGAGGGGAGTACGACTGTACGAGGGTTTACTGGTTCGTCTGCTGTCGGTGGAGAATAACAGCAGCTGTGGGTGAGTAGAGAGATGGCTAGGCAACGATGGGAGTACGGCGGGGCGGTGAGGCCTGCGCGGCAGCAGAGCCGGCCGCGGGGAGGAGGGAGCAGGCAGTCCCGCCGGCACTTGTTTGAGCGGCTGGAGCAGGAAGAGCAGAGATTGAAAAAGCACGACGGCCTTTGGATGGCCATCCAACAGTCACTGCTTGTGCGTCAACCTTTTTTTTAGGAAAGCCTCAAATCTGTGGAAAACAGCATACAACCCATCTGCCATTATTTCTAATAATTTACAACCCATCTGCCATTATTTGCCATGGTTTTTTTGGAGCCCATATTATTTTTGTTAGCATTATAGCCCATATTGTGGCCACGGTTAAAAAATTATACGAAATTTTGCATATTTCGTTGCGGTCCGAACTGTTTTTAATCCCGAAATTTCGACTCGCATTCAAACTGATTTTAAAAATAAATGTATATCAGTATAAAATCCAACAAATTCTCCACGCATAAAAATTAATGTAATTTAAAATCTCGAAATGAAAAAAAGATATTTGAAACTAATTGCCGGTTTGATGTGTTTTAAAAATGTACAGCCCATTTCTCATTACTGATGGGCCATTTTCTCGGCCAGCCAAATGAAAGCTCTCCTTGTCTTGAAAGATTTGCAGCCCAACATGCCTGACAAAGTGACTTACTTGGCAAATCACAAAAAAACTGGGCTGTGGCCGTGGACCCAGCTGTCAGCCTCTCCACGTACAGTACTCTTTCGATGGAATGTCGTTGACCATGTTGGCCATGCCGCGCCGAGAGCACCAAGGCGGTGGACGACGGCGAGGCCTAGGAAGGGGACGACACGGAGCCGGGGAAGACGCGACAGTGGATGCCCACGCGGAGAGGAGTACGAGGGTTCACTGGTTCGGCTGTGGTGTGAGGCTGGCGTCGCCGCAGGGCCTGGCTAGTGGTGGGAGTAGTAGGGGGCGATGAGGCCTCAACGGCAGCACAACCGGCCACTGGAGGCAGGAGCAGGCGGTCTCCCCGGCCCTGGTTTGGGCGGCTGGTGCAATAAGAGCAGCGATTGAAGAAGCAGCAGGACCGTTTGATTCAAATCCAACGGTTACTGCTGCTATAATTGTTTGTTGACTAAGTTGACAAGCCCTGCGTATGCGTCATCTTAGTAGGCCCACAGGTCAGCCTCCCAACCGGTGTGCCCCAGATGTCAGTGGGAGGAATCATTTTTTTCGCGTAATAAGAAGGCAGTTGATTGCGTGCGGCCAGGCCAGCGGAGGGAGTAGGGTGTGCCGGGGAAGCCAACGCGGCATCACAGCGGGCCACAAGAGGAGGGAGCAGGCAGTCCCGCTAGCGCTAGTTTAGGCGGCTGGAGCAAGAAGATCAGAGATTGAAGAAGCACGTCGGCCGTTGGATGGACATCCAACAGTCACTGCTGCTAGAATCGTGTGTTCATTGACAAAGCCTTGCGTAAACAAGTCAGCCTCAAAATCTGTGCCGTGTACAACCCATTTGCTATTATTTTTATAATTTTTACTCTTTTCTAATTCATATGGAATTTATTGTAGCCCGTTTTCCATTTTTAGAATTGTTGGCCATTTTCTGGTCAGTACCACGGTCAAAAAATTAACTAAATATGTGGGAAATTTTGAAAATTCGCAAATTTTTGCTGGGGAATGAAATATTCTTAATCCAAAAATTAATAGCCATACTAAACAAATTTAAAAATAAATTAGTACTATGTCATGTTAAATCCAATGAAATACGTATAAGATATCAGTGAAGAACAAAAACAAAAAAAGAAACTTATATCCCATTTGCTATAATTTTTTTGGAATTTTCAACCCCTTTTGATATTACTTTTTAACAGACATTGACCATACTCTTAAGCCAGGCCAAAATGCATCCCTCCTCGTCTTGAAAGATTTGCAGCGCAGTAATTCGGAGAAAACAAATAGGCCAAGCTTGGGTATTCTTCAAAAAGAAATACTGGGCTACCTATTTTCCCAAAGAACTGGTGCATGGGAATTTAGCTTTATTTATTTACTTATTTATGTTTAGGGGACCATGAGCATGTACCTGGGCCGGATTCATGTGAGAGCCTCCCTTCCAGTTAATTATGGGCTTCTCTATTGGGCCTTCATCAGTGGGCTGCATGTTATCAACAAGCGGAAAATGTGTTCCGTACGAAAAATAGTATGCGCTATGTACGGTACGGGGCACTAAAGGATCGAACCATGCAACGACTTCCAAAACATTGTGTTTGTCGTTCTAACAACACATTTATTCAACCAACAGACGAAATATATACTACTGATTGTACATTGAAAACAGCAGCAACAGCAACCAGGGCTGGGGGTGCAACAGAAGCAGTAAGCATGCCAGAAGAGTGAAGACACAGCTCTCTCTTCCAAACCAAACATCAGCCATCATTACAAAAGGGCTACCAAAAAAGAACAAGTGTATGCATCAAACTAAATAAAGATCCTACTACACCAAGTGTACGCATCTAACTAACTGGCTCAGTTAGACGTTACTATTTATTAAGCTGTGGAGATTGGCTGACGGCTTAAACCAGATGGGTGCCTGACGGGGGAAGCTCTAGCCAGCAGGTCGAAGTCTGATACTTGCGACCCTCTCTCCTACTTTGGGCTGCAGAGCGTGGCGGCACATATCAGGGTATGGTGCATGCAGAGACACATGGTACGCTGTGTACACACAGTTTTGCCTGATGAACCAAACCGTGCTGCCATCATGATACTTGCCGTCGGTTATCTCCTGGTTAATCGGATAATTCAGTCTGACAGACAGAGAGCATGTACCAAGGCTACTTACCAGCATCCAGTCAAAAATTCCTGAAGGCCCAGAGAAGCTGGGATCCTGCTCAAAGACCTTGCAGTGACTGTGATTGTATTCCACAAAACAACACGTCCGGTACGTGCGAACGATCATCAATCTTTCGCCGTCGTCTGATCGAGCCAGGAACCACCTGCAACTGCCATGCCGCTTTTCTTTGAAAGGTTCTGGGATTAGGAAGGGTAGGGACACCAGGCGGCCTACAACATCATATCAAGTTGGAGTCAAATAAAAAAGGGCTCTTGATTTAGTCAATCTTAAGAACAACATGTTATGAGCATGACTATTTTTTCAGCAAATGTTGACAGTAATATAAGAAAGCCATCATGATATCATAGGAAAGTAACATACTGCTGTAACAGCCGTTCGTAGCGATGACTGGAGTAGGCCAGCAATACGTCCAACCATAGAAGGAGTCGACAACGTAAATGACGCCATTGTGTTCAATGGCATTAGAGAACCATGGAGGATGTATGATCCTGCGATGGACGTGCAGATTTATCCACTTACCGCAGTGACCTGTCAGATAGGCGAGACTGCGGTTGAAGAATGCAATTAGCCTGAAGTCTTTATAATTCGCAGATCTTGTGGGCACTTGGCAGATTACAACCTTGAGCAAATCAAACTTGGTATCATGTTGGCTACTGTAAGATTCCGAGTATTCTGGGCCGCGGTGCCAAAGCAGTGCAGTGTTAATCGAAGGAAGGGGGATCAATCGCCGGGTGTAGACCTCCACGAGCATCCAGCTGCCGTGACCGTCGACGAGCATCATCCAAGACGTGTTCATGCCGACCCAGTACATACCGTTAATGTAGTTGAGGCTGACGGGGTTCGGATCGCAGTCAAGGGGGTTGATGCTCGCCACACTACGATCGTTATGCTGCGTGACACGCCATTTCTGAAGATCAGGCGGCATCAGCAAGCAAGGAGCTGGCTTAAAAATCTCCGGCTTGAGGGCTTTGAGTAAACGGTACAGCCCCGACGAGCACGCGGCGAGCGGCATGGTACTGAGATTGTCCACACGCGAAACAATGAGCTTGATTACCTCTGTGGGGAGCGAATTCTAGCCACTCTTTCGGCGGACGCTGCTCGGTTCTGCCATTGTTAGTGCTTGGGTTTCCGACGAGGGGGGGGGAGGCGCCTTAGCGGGGAAGAAAGATTGGACGAGATTACGTGCGGACAAAGATGGAGAAGCGAATATGTGCTGCGGGAAGTGGACAGGTGATGATGACAACAGCACACCGCTTGACTTACGAGACACATACCAGCAGCGTAGGGTCATGTCGATGCCAGACAACTTGCTTGAGTGATCACAGTACTGGTACTCCCTACAGTGCTATGCCGTAACTTGCTTGAGTAGAGTAGTAGAGTAGGACTCTGCTCTACTACTAGCACAGGAGGAGTAGTATATTCTAATCTAAAATAGTCACAAACTTCAATGCCCGAGCATGGAACGACTACGAACCGTGCTTAAAGACTGTGTCTACGTGGTGTTTGGACATGGGCGACAACCTCAACGCCAACAGTGCTGCTCTCGTTGCACCATATGTGTTTCTGTCCTTCCTGTTCGAAATCGTGGTAGAATTCATGTTTCTACTTTGTATCCTACTACTATGCTAGTCCACATGATTAGTTTCATCTCTGTTATAGCCGTCATGATTTATTTTGTGCTTATTCAGATTAAATCTCGTAGTAACTTGCTCATATATTCAACTAGCGCAACGTCCCTTACAGCCACTCCCGTTTCATGGACGGCCTGGTCGATGCCTCCAAGGAGCCCTTCGTCCACTGCTATGAGTTCCCGATGCCGTTTTGTGGCTCGCCGGCGGACATGGTGCATCACCTCACGGATGCGTGCATCGGTCACTGCTAGCCCCTGGCGGAGAACATCAAGTACGAGACGTGCTACCCGTTCACCATGCCGGAGTCGCTGGAGGATCACCACCGTCTGATAGTCTCGGAGGAGGACGTTAGTGTCTTCCTCTTGATCGTGGGCACTGGCGAGGCCCGCGCAGGCCGCCGTCCTGTCTCTGTAATGTGCATCAGGGGCGACGCCGCTGACGCTGACACTGACACAAGGCCGATGTACGGGTGCTCGTGGCGCGGCAGTAAAGCCGTCATATCACAAAACCCAACCACTCCCAGTAATAAGTGGCCCGGTAAAATAAACGGACAAGCAACCAGCACATCCCTCCGTCTTTTTTGCATCTCATCCCTCTGCATTTACTTTCTCCGGTTCATCTCGCACACTCGATCCCTAGCTACTACTCCTAGGGCCAGTTCTTTTGGCGGCTTCCCCAGCTTTTCCCACAAGACTAGTCACAGTGGAGAGTACTACTCATTTATTTGGGCTTCTAAACTACTACTCCGTCCTGGTTTATTCCTCACCATTGTAATTTGTGCTAAATTTTGACCAAAGATTTAACTGGTTTATTCCCCACCATTGTAATCCCTCCGTCTAGGTGTGTAAGTCATCTTATGAAAACCAAAAAATCCCAAAACACTTAGGCGCGGTGCATTAACTTCTACCTCATTTCTTGTTTCTTGACATATCAACCAATAAGAGATAAAGAGTGTGCATGCTTTTAATGACTTGAGATATCAAACACGACAGGCAGTGGTTAGTTCATTGCATGCAATACTATTAATTAGCAAATAAACATTAATGTTTCTCGTTTTCTCCTCCTCCTTGGTCACGGTGCACAGCCTAAGATGACTTACTCACCTAGACGGATGGAGTAGTGCATGTGACATGCACTAACATTTCATTAGTTAAATTTATGATCAAAATTTGACACAGATTACAATGGGGACCAATAAACCAGGACGGAGGTTGTAGTTATGGGATTACTAATCTAGAAGCCGAAAAGAACTGGCCCCTGGTACTCCTACTAGTAGTAGTACTCAAGTTGGAATTCCAATTGCACGGCACAACTTGTTAGGAAAAAAATTCGATACAGGGTGTAGGAAGCGGTTTGGGAATTTGCATGCCTTTCCAACCAGTGAGATACTCCGTACAAAGTACGACAGAGAAATAACCACAGAGAAGGAAGCTAAAAGTAAACAATCAAACGAGCATTTTTGCATTTGTTTTGCATTGAATCGTTTCACAAGCTTGACTAGTGTTGTTTTTTCTACTTTTACAAAAACCGCATCGTAATGTTAAAACGTGCATTTGCACGTACTCCCTCCGTCCGGGTTTATTAGGCCTAAAGACAACTTCTCTTAGACCAAGACACATAGTAATTTGCTCACATTAATTCTTCCATTCCACTCCCAATGCACTCTCTCACATGCATGCAGCCAATGAAAAAGCACACATGAAGTGTATTAACTTTTCAGCCATGGCACCAACAACAATAGCTTTCAGTACAACCAATGAAATGGTGGCATGCATGCACCTTTCCAACGCGGGGCCTTATAAAAGGGGTCATGCTTGTGATGCTGAGAGGCCGTAGTACTCCCTCCGTCTAGGTGTATAAGTCTTCCCTCCTTCTTGGTCACGGTGCACAACCAAAGATGACTTATTGACCTGGACGGAGGGAGTAGCACAGTCTGCAAGCATATATCGAGAGAGACATGTAGTGCGATAGTATATAGTAAAGTTTGTTCTATATGCACGTACTTGCAAAATGCGTACGAATACACAAGGTTTCCAAACTTTCCCTTTTACATACTTAATTAAGGACGCAAAAAATTCCTGAACGTTTGGGATTTATCATTTGCGTCCCAAAACTAATGAGATCGCCTTACGAAACATAAATTATACTCCTCCTAAAAGCCACGACGCTCGCAGGAGCGCTTGCGGCGTGCCACGAGTGCCCTGGTGCGCGGCCGTTTCCCAGCGCGCCGACACAATGCCTCTTCCTCAGCCTCGCAACTCGCGAGGTGCTGATTGGCGGCTTGCCGGTGGGCGAGCGCGATCTCATCGGTGTGGTGATCCGGCGCCAACAGGTACTCCTCCTCGCTGGAAGCGTGCACCCGGTCCATGTACCGCCAAGCGTAGATGAGGCGCTTGGGCCCGACTGCACTCAGGGCGTTGGCACGGGCGTCCTTCGCCACCCTCACGGCCCTCGCACGAGCCTTCTACCAAAGAGCCAATTGCCTGACTCTGTCGGATGCGACATAGGCCTCCCAGGCAGCTTGTTCCGCGGTGCGCTTCTCTTCCTCGGCCTTCTTCTCCGCCTCTATTTTGGCGCGCTCTGCTGGAGGCAGCCTCCCACAAGGCGACATCCATTTCTTTCCAAAGCTCCTCAAGGCTAGGGGGCTCGGCGGGCGGCGCGACATTCTCCTTGTAGCGGGGAGCCGACACGTCCTCCGATGCGCGTGCTGGCGAGATTGGGAATGCCGACGCGTCCACCTCGACGCGTCGCGGCGAGGAGCGGAACGCCTACGCGTCCTCCTCGACTAGTGGCGGCGAGGAATGGAACGGCGATTCGTCGCGTCGCGGCGAGGAGCGGAACGCCGACGTGTCCTCCTCGACTAGTGGCGGTGAGGAACGGAACGGCGACGCGTCGCGTAGCGGCGAGGAGCGGAACACCGATGCGTCCTCCTCGACTAGTGGCGGCGAGGAACGGAATGGCGACGCGTGACCATCCGCGCGGTGCAGCGAGGGGCTCCTAGGGCTTGGGAGGGGCGATGCCATGGTGGTCGACGTGCGAGGGAGGGGGAGGAGATAGCGATGAACGTGAACGTGAGGGGGAGGAGATAGAGATGTCGTGGGAGGTGCAGTATTTATAGCGAGCAATGGCACACCTACGTAAGATATGGAGTGAGCTACACTGACTTAACTGCAGGTCCAGTTGCGTCACTGACATGTGGGCCAGACCCCTGTTGGGCCCATATGTCAGTGACCCAATGCACCTGCAGTTAAGTAACAGCTACGTGGGCATATTTGTTGGAGTAAATTACGGGGAGCGAAGGAGTGGAAATATTGCTGGTCACAATGGATTGGATGAGCGTGGGGGGAGGAGAGTCATGCATGCAGATTTTTTCACACGGGCTTCCTGCAGGTATGGGGAACGGTGCATAATAAGTCATCTTGCATGCCGGGCTAGGTATAGTCTCAAGTCATTAAAAACATACACGCCCCACACATGTTCATATTTCAAGGTGCACTAAATTATTGCATGCGATGATTAAGGCTGGCCATAATGGTGGTATCTTAGCTGGTATCATGCACACGGGAATAGCAAACATGCTAATGTGGCAAAGAATTAAAGAAGAGAGGGGGTTAGATCTAAACCATAGTATTTGCCCTAGAACTACCAGGTTCAACATCTCGCAACATAAACCCATACAACCTCCATCGCAAAAAAACCATACAACCATACGCCAAGGAGGTACGTAGTACTATGAATTCCATTTTCGCTCCATACCAATCGTTCTAAAAACTACTTACTACTTATAATGCGCCATTGAAAATCGGAACTCTTAACCCCGCAAAAAAACGATATTTTAAACGTGGCTACTCGATCTGTGGCAACTGGCGAGCCACCGCGCTCCAAGTCATTCACATGTGGTCCCGACCATCAACTCCTACGGATCAAATTATCACGCGAGCTGACTATTCCTACAAAGGTGCTCCACCACGTACCCGGTACCCGCAAATGCAGCAATCGTGCACCTAGGGTTTTAGGGTTCATTTGTTAACATCGCCTTTACGTAACACTCATGTGTGCGAGACAGCGAGAGGCCGACTGCGTGCGTGCGCCTCTTCTCTTCGTATATGTACTCCACCGTTTGTCTGGTGTCCAAAAAATTATAATAACTACTAGCAATGTGCCAATGCGTTGCCACACGATCAAAGTAGATTAATACATATTCACCGATTTGATAGAAAAAAAGTCTAGTTTTGAAATACGTATATCACTAAAAAAAATGTTATGTTTCACTCAAAATATATTCCTTTGGCGGTTTTGATGAGATAAGGGAGGAATGTTATTGGTTTCAAGATTCGAGAAGTGGTATATGTCTAATTTCTACTCTTACTAGCAAGATGCCCGTGCGTTGCATGGAACATCAAGATCTTGTGGGAGAAAAGGGTGAATGAGGGAAGGCCTTATCTGCAAATGTGGTGAAGAGTGCGGGTAAATTGCCATATTTTCCTTCCTATCCGTCAGATATAAATCGGATGACCTACATTGCAGGATGGCAGGCCCACCATCATCACCAACTCTATTTTTATCCCTACTCTTATAAAAAGCATTGTCGGTGATGATCGTGTGCCTGCCATCCTGCAATATAGGCCGTCCGATCTATATCTGACGGATAGGAAGGAAACTATGGCAATTTTGCAAAGAGATACCCACACCCCTCTTCACATTTGCAAATAAGGCCTTCCCTCGTTCATCCTTTTACCCCACAAGATAAAATACTCATACAAATGCATCTTGATGTTCCGCGCAACACATGGGCATCTTGCTAGTTGTTGCAAAAAGCCCATGTGTGTGTGAGAGAGAGGGAGAGTGGAGGAGGACAGAGTGCATGTGTGACAAAGACACAAGGAGTGTGTGTGCGATAGGTATCAGCTTAAAATGAGGCGATAGTGTGTGTGTGCACGATCGAGAGGGCGTGTCTCAAGAAGGGAAGAAAAATCTACATAGATACAAGGAGCGGGAGAGAGACATGTATGCGATGGTGGAAGCACGAGTGTGCGGGTGTATAAACCTATCTAGAGGCTAGCTAGTCGATAAATGTTTGTGAGAGAAATACGAGTCGGGGTGCAAAAGCGAGAGTTTTGTGTGTGTGAGAGAGAGACGGTAGTCGGGAAGGGGAGTGGAAGCAGGAGTTGTGTGTGTGTCTGTGAGAGAGAGAGGAGATGGTAGTCGGGGTTGTCTGATCGGTAAACAAATGAATAATGTCAGTCTGGGATGGAGACGAAAAGGAGACCGCAACAAATGTTGTGTCTACATGAGAGAGAGAGAGTAATTTTAGTGGTACGAGTCATATGTAGAGACATATAGGGTGTGTGAGAGAATCCCATAGAGAGAAAGACAAAGTGAAAGACGAGTGGAGACTGTGTGTGTGGCGATGAAAAAGAAAGCTTAGGTACCGAGTGATACCAGAGAACAGTAGAGACGTGAGAGATAATGAAAACCGTGTAATGTATAATGATAGGGAGAGTGTGACACTTCTCAAGGGAGACATCGAGAGACCATGTTTGCGAGGATAGGAGAAACATGAAGTGAGCGTGCGGGTGAGCTGGAGAAAAGAGAGTGATAGGTACCTGAAGGAGCATGCATGTGAGAGAGATGAGCGTGAAAGGAGTGAACAAAAAAAGGATTCAAATATTTGAATTCGAGATGATGATACATGTAATCCATACTCGAACCAAAATTGATCTATCAAACATGCATACTCATATGAATTCACGCACATCTATGTTATTTAATATGTAGATATTACTGATCCATACATTTTAGTAGAACATAATTTGGTTAAATTTTTTCGAATTCAACCTTAAGATTTCGAGATCGTTGTATTTGCAAATCATATTATACATATAAAGGAGCAGAATTCTTTGTTGTGCTTTTGAAAGTATATATAAACAATGATGTATATAGAATGTAATTCCAATTGAAAATGGATCCCGCCCGAAAAAATAGAATACAAATGGGATTCGAATTGAGTTGGCACGGTAAACGTGCACTCTGCAAAATTTGAACGAAGCGGGGAAAGTCGCAGTAACCGCCCGAAACCAAAATTTGCGAGATGGAAATCACTACTGCCTATCCCTGCCACGCAAAGCCTATCTACTGGATCTCTATAGGTTTCGATAGGGGTAGGTTTGTAATTTCACCCAAACGTGACGTAACCGCCTCTCACCCGGTTTCATACATGGTGGGCGCCAAAACACAGTGTGTCCTCGGCCGAAATCGACTCCCTCCCCGATTCATATTCATACACGGTGGGCGCCAAAAACAAACTCTCGTCGGCAAATATTCGGTGTATGCGAGATTACCGTCCTATCCCGAACCGACTAATGTTGATGTGATGTAGTAGAAACTTGAAACGGGGGCTAAGTTTGTAAATTTCCTCGCATTTGAGACAAGCGCGCCCTGAATACATGGTTCCCCCTTCCTCTCTACCTCCCTTTCCCCATTCGTACTCTGTGGGCGCCAAAACACCCTCTCCACCCCACCCTCCTCCGTCCGCCGCCGTCCGCCACCCCATCCACCGTCGTCCTCCTCCACCATGCCAGAGCTGATACCCCGACGCCGCCATCCATTACAAGAGATCGACCTCTCTCATCCACGACTTCGGACCGGGATCCTTGCATCCGGTCCTCTCGCTTCATCCCCGCCGTCGTCCACCTTGCCGGTGCCGCTCCTACGACCGTCTCGTCCACCGCGCCCCGCCGCCACCGTCTACCCTCCTCGATCTGCTTCCACGCCGCCGGCAGCCATCGCTACCGCAACACCGTCAAATTATCAGCAGATGCGTACACGGCGCCGCACCATAGGCGGTACTCTTTCGTATCCGCTCAACTTATTTATCGCAGCAAGAAAATAGATCGCCACTGCTTTACTCTGATTTCTTGTCTTGGTTGCGAAGTTGCCTTCCGGTTTGCACCTTCAGATCCACCATGGCACGCTCAACACTATACTCCTAATGCTTATGGTTTTCCCCTTTTATATTCCACACTAGTTAAATCACAGTAGACTAAATTTCAAAATTGGTTCAGTCGACTTTTCAGAGCCTGCTAGAGTTCGCCGGTGCAATCGAAGGGGCTCGGGTGGTTGTGGGGCCTCGCCGAACAAAGAAAACTCAACGCAGGTGGGGGTTGGGGCGGGGGTGGGGGTGGGGGTGGCGGAGGAACACAGGCGGTGGGGGCCGGTGGTCCGGCCGGCGGCCCGTGCGGTGTTCTGTATGGGAAGAATTAGAGACGAGGAAGAAGAAGGGTTAGGAGACGTAGGATCTTCATCCAACCGCCTGAAATGGTCGAGAGACAGCTGGGAGTTGCATTCTTAATGCGCTCTGGTTCATCATGTGTGGGCACTGCGCAACCAACATTTTATTATCGAAAATCGAATTGCTCTTCTTTACCATGTTCCTCTTCCGTTCTTCTTTAATATGTACTCTCTCCGTTCCTAAATACAAGTCTTTATATAGATTCCACCATGGACTACATATGGAGCAAAATGAGTGAATCTACACTCTAAAATGTATCTAGATACATCTGTATGTGATCCACAGTGGAAATCTCTACCAAGACTTATATTTTGGAACGGAGGGAGTATGATAGTAGTACAGTATGTTCCTTGTACTGAAGATGAGCAGGGACATTTGAAGTGTAGAGGTCTATACGGTCGGTTGTGATGGACACTTTGAGCCTCTTTGATTCGTAGGATCTTGTAAACATAGGAATAGGATTTGTAGTGGCCTGCCCACTTGAATCCTATAAGAATAGCAAGGAAATGCGGGGAGCTGTGTCGCCTTTGAGAGTTACACTGATATTAACAGTACCACACCTTCACTTGAAGAGAGCTGGTATCCGAAGCCTTTCTAGCCGTACCGGCAATACTAGCACATATATTCCAGCAAGTTCCACTTTGCTGATTTTACTCTGATGCTTAAGGTTTTCCCGTTATATCTACACCATGATCTGTGTAGCTGCTTTGTGTCGCACTAGCAACGGTCCACTCTTGAAGCTAAACACTGCAATACAAAATTGGCACCAAGGCATTGAGTGCCATTCTGGATGTAATGAAACTCATACGCTCCCCACCTGTTGATTCTTGTTCAGAATATGATCCTAATGACTATTCTAACCTCGAGGAGTCAAAGGCAGATGGCCTGTCCTGTTCGCCCATCAAGGTGCCTGTTCTAATTTGGCAATGTTTTATTGATTGCGGGTATCTTGCATATGTTGTCTTGCATTTCTTCTACTTTGTTGCACCGCCATCTGCTTAGTTTACTCATCATATATGTGGAGATGCCATTCCCATCCATTATCAATACATATTCCATTTGTCATCATACCATGTTTTCCCACTAAAATACTGTTCTTGTGCATCAGACATCAAAAAGGAAGAGGGTGATTGCCGAACCTGAAGGAGCACCAGCAAAGTCCTTGAAAAACGTGGTGGTGCCGGAGAAATCAGATAGCACCCCACTTATATTGGTTGTACAACCAGTGACACAAAACATAGGACCGAATCCAGCAGACTGTACCCATACTTCACTGGCCACACCACTAGCCCCACCACACAGGACCTGCACTCCAGCAAAAGGTATACCGATTTCATTTGCCATAGCACCAACTGTACCATAGAAAAATCCCACTCCAGCAAAAAGTACAGCAAGTCCACCGGCCGAAGACCTATCCCAACTGCAGAGACGACCAATTCCTGCAGATTGGAACCCCATTCCATTTATTCCCAGTTTAAAAGACAATGCTTTCAATGTTGTTAGGGACTACGTGCATATATTCCCATCATGGGAAGATTATTGTGAAGACAAACACCATTTTCACATCTTCCTGTCCAACTTACGTGTAAGTGCTATTATTCATGGTTATTATTTTCATATTTTCTGCTGATTGAACACATCAATGATTTACATTACATTGTTGTAACTAGGCGAGGGTCAATCTGGATGGTCATGACGAGCAAAGCTTGCTTGTGCTTTTCAAGGAAGCATTGCAGCAGTATCGGTGTTACCTGAGGAAATCACACTTTGATGGCAAATCTATAAAATAATTTCCGGTGAAGTCTCCTGTGCTAAATTTAGAAGACATTGAATGGAAAAACCTTGTTATGCACTGGTCTCGTTCCCAGCATGAGGTACTGTCTATGAAATCACATGACAATTTGAACTTCTACTTTTCCGCATGTGCCTTACGGATCTTTTTTGTAGGAAATCTGCTCGAAGAAGAATTCCGGTTTGACAAGAATGACAGGATATCGCAAATATGCTGCCCGCTGCTTTGCTCTTGTTAGTACATGTTGTCCTGTATCACTGTACTTGCATACATACCTGGTTCATTATGTGACAGCAGTATGCATGATAGCTTGCTTATCAATTGTTCGCTCCAAATTATCTGATCTGTATGAATGGTTACATTAGTGTAGAATATATCCAATGCCAATGTTTTTTAGCTCTACATTGTTCTTGTAAGTACATGCTGTCCTTTATCAATGTACTTATAATGACAGGTAGTTGTTCATGTACCATCACTCTGCAGCTTATTTTCCTTTGCCCTCCATTTTCTACACATCAGATCTATATTTACTCTTACCATAAGGTTGGTACTGAAGAAGTTTAGCTGTGCATTGCTCTTGGCTGTACCTTTTGCCTGTATCGCTGCACTTACATTTATAGCTACTTGGTTATGTAGCATCACTCTTCATCTTATCTTAAATATTCTCCATTTTTTCGTATATTATCACATCTATATTTACTCTTAACAAAATGTAGAATAAAGGCACTGCTTTTGAAGAAGATTCTGTGGTAAACTTCTTAAATTGCCCCCCATCAGCATGGACAAGGCCTTTATAGAGCCTTTCTTCACCAATAATGTAAGTTTGTCCATCTCAAGCCTTCAAACTTTGTTGTATATATTTGGTTAGGCATGACTGCAACAGCTGTTTATTTTTGGTGTTTGCATCAAATTGCTTGTTTAAACTTTATTATGTAGTTCATAAACAAAAGTTTGTCCTTTCTCAATTTAAGTTTTCAGTTGTACAACCAAGTTCCTTCTTCATACCATGTAAATTAAACTATACAGAGCAAGTGATCTTCTTTTGCACTGCATGTATGCTTCTGTTCTTCATCCGTAATCCAGTGGTGTGGTGAACCTACCCACTACAGCACAATGTCATATTCTGCAATGTCTTAACTATGAACAATGTCATATCATTCTACTATTATTTAAACCATCTCTTTATTTGCCAATCTGAAATGGTATAAATTGACAGCACACTAACCATTGATACTTATGAGTTCTTGATCTGTAATCCAGTGGTGTCCTGAAGCTGCCAACTCCTTCACAATGTCATTTCCTGCCATGTCTTGACCTGAACAATACCATATTGTGTTAATGCAATTTTAAACTGTGTCACTTTATTCATCAGTAAGAAATGTGATGAACTATCAGCATTGATACTTTTATGTGCAAAACCTGTCATCTGTCTGCTTGTTTATCTTTCAGAGTGAGGAAGATATAAGTGTTGAACAAGCGCAGTCTCATCATCTTGCTCAGCTGCTTGTGCTGCAGCTCCCCAACAGGGCTAACCTTTCTTGAGCTCTATTGAAGTGTTGTCGGTTTTGTATATTATTTTGTCGGCGTATTTATTTGCACTAGTGGCGATCTTTGATGCCCAGTGTATGTAATCAGCTGTCTGCTTGTGCTTTATTATCATAGTGGCGAACTTTGATGCCCAGTGGATGTAATATGCCGTAATTTCTTTATTGTATAGTCTAGGTTTTTTCTTATTCATGATGCTGGAGTTATTTTACTGTATATATATCCTGTCTTCGCAGTAACCAGCCAAACCGTAAAATTACGGTACATAATCGAGTCGTCATGCAATCACGATGTAGGTTGGGCCTGAAACGTGCCGAACAGCTCACGGGCCGGTAGCAGCCCGAAATGAACCCCGACCCATGATTGTGCGAATCAAATCACGGGCTTTTAACAGGCCAAAATTGTCTCGGTCCTTGTTTGGCCCAATCAGATATCGGCTGCGAGCAAGCCGGATGCAAACCGGGCCGTAGTTAGGCCCAACTATATGACGGACTTTTAATAGGCCGAAATTAATATAGTGCCGAAATGTTAAACGGGCCCTTAACAGGCCAAAACTAATATCAGGCCGAATTACTAAGTGGGCCTTTAGCAAGTGGGCCTGAAAGCATAGTGTCCAGTTGACGGGCCGAATCTAATATGGGCCATAATTGAGCCCAAAGCCTCTTAAAGGGCCGGACCTGATCCGGGCCGTAATTTGGCCCAGAACGTGGTAGGCTCTTAATAGGCTGGATCTCATATGGGCCACTATTAGGCCCGGAGTGTGGCAGGCCATTAATGGACCAGATCAAATATGGGCCGGCATTTGGCCCAAAACATGGCAGCCAGTTAATGGGCCGGCCTACTAGGGTCCTCAAAATCTTGTGGGCCTATAGCTGGGCCGGCCCATTAATGTCGGCGAAATCTCGTGGGCCTTTAGCTGGGCCGGCCCATTATGATCCGCAAGAATCTTGTGGGCCTTTACCTAGGTCGGCCCATTATGGCACACAAAAATCTTGTGGGCCTTTACCTGGGCCGACCCATTATGGCCCGCAAAATCTTGTGGGCCTTTAGCTGGGCCAGCCCATTATGGTCCGCAAAATCTCATGGGCCTTTAGCTGGGCCGACCCATTATGGTCCGCAAAATCTTGTGGGCCTTCAGTTGGGCTGGCCCATTTAAACTTGTGGGCCGGTCCACGTGTCAACATATCATAGGCGCGTCTCGCCCATTGGATGAGTGACACCTGTGCCAACGCGGACCTGACACGTGTCTCCTCTGGCCAATGATGATTTTACACGTGGAAAATCCCCATTGGTCGGGGCTGTTAACGGGTTATCGGATCCAAAACCCGACCCGATAGCTTAACGGCGTTCCGTTACGGTGGATGCCACGTGTCGGTCACCCTTGACGAAAGCACTTCTGTGACGCGCGATTTATCGTCATGGAAGTGGACACTTCCGTGATGATAATTTTGGTAATGTCATGGAACACTTCTACGACAGCAGAGGTATGACTATCTTGATTCTGTCATTAAATCGTCATGGATGTACATGCATGACAGAAAACACGACCTACTGTGACAAACACGTATCATCACGGAAGTGTATTTTTTTGTAGTGCATGTATATCACACATACCTTTGTTCACCTTGGCATCCTTCTTATCCGCCAAATACTTGGGGCAGTTCTGCTTCCAGTGACCACTCCCTTTGCAGTAGAAGCACTCAGTCTCAGGCTTAGGTCCAGACTTGGGTTTCTTCACTTGAGCAGCAACTGGCTTGCTGTTCTTCTTGAAGTTTCCCTTCTTCCCTTTACCATTTTTCTTGAAACTGGTTGTCTTGTTGACCATCAACACTTGATGCTCCTTCTTGATTTCTACCTCCACAGGTTTTAGCATTGCGAAGAGCTCAGGAATCGTCTTATCCATCCCTTGAATATTATAATTCATCATAAAGCTCTTGTAGCTTGGTGGCAGTGATTGAAGAACTCTGTCAATGACACTATCATCAGGAAGATTAACTCCCAGTTGAGTCAAGTGGTTGTGGTACCCAGACATTCTGAGTATATGTTCACTGACAGAACTATTCTCCTCCATCTTGTAGCTACATAACTTATTGGAGACTTCATATCTCTCAATCCGGGCATTTTCTTGAAATATTAACTTCAACTCCTGGAACATCTCATATGCTCCATGCCGTTCAAAACATCGTTGAAGTCCCGGTTCTAAGCCGTAAAGCATGGCACACTGAACTATCGAGTAGTCATCAACACCCGACTGCCAGGCATTCACTATGTCCGCAGTTGCCGGCGCGGGTGGTACACCTAGCGGTGCTTCCAGGACATAATTTTTCAGCAATGAGGATAATCCTCAAGTTACGGACCCAGTCCGTGTAATTGCTACCATCATCTTTCAATTTTGCTTTCTCAAGGAACGCATTAAAATTCAACGGAACAATAGCACGGGCCATCTATCTACAACAACATAGACATGCAAAATACTATCAGGTACTAAGTTCATGATAAATTAAAGTTCAATTAATCATATTACTTAAGAACTCCCAGTTAGACAGACATCCCTCTAATCATCTAAGTGATCACGTGATCCATATCAACTAAACCATGTCCGATCATCATGTGAGATGGAGTAGTTTTCAATGGTGAACATCACTATGTTGATCATATCTACTATATGATTCACGCTCGACCTTTTGGTCTCAGTGTTCCGAGCCCATATCTGCATATGCTAGGCTCGTCAAGTTTAACCCGAGTATTCTGCGTGTGCAAAACTGGCTTGTACCCATTGTATGTGAACGTAGAGCTTATCACACCCGATCATCACATGGTGTCTCGGCACGACGAACTTTCCCAACAGTGCATACTCAGGGAGAACACTTATACCTTGAAATTTAGTGAGAGATCATCTTATAATGCTACCGTCGATCTAAGAAAAATAAGATGCATAAAAGATAAACATCACATGAAATCAATATAAGTGATATGATATGGCCATCATCATCTTGTGGCTGTGATCTCCATCTCCAAAGCACCGTCATGATCACCATCATCACCGGGTTGACATCTTGATCTCCATCAAAGCATCATTGTCGTCACACCAACTATTGCCTCCACGACTATCGCTACCGCTTAGTGATAAAGTAAAGCAATTACATGGCGATTGCATTTCATACAATAAAGCGACAACCAGATGGCTCGTGCCAGTTGCCGATAACTGTGTTACAAAACATGATCATCTCATACAATAACATTTAGCATCATGTCTTGACCATATCACATCACAACATGCCCTGCAAAAACAAGTTAGACGTCCTCTACTTTGTTGTTGCAAGTTTTACGTGGCTGCTACGGGCTGAGCAAGAACCGTTCTTACCTACGCATCAAAAACCACAACGCGGTATAGTGATTGCTTTTTGATCTTCAGAAAGAACCCTGTTCATTGAATCCGATTCAACTAAAGCTGGAGAAACAGACACCCACTAGCCACCTGTGTGCGAAGCACGTCGGTAGAACCAGTCTCGCATAAGCGTACGCGTAATGTCGTTCTGGGCCGCTTCATCCAACAATGCCGCTGAATCAAGAATCAACTAGTGACGACAAGCAATATGTATATACCCATGTCCACAACTCCTTTGTGTTCTACTCGTGCATATAACATCTACGCATAAACCTGGCTCGGATGCCACTGTTTGGGAACGTAGTAATTTCAAAAATTTCCTACGCACATGCAAGATCATGGTGATGCATAGCAACGAGAGGGGAGAGTATCGTGCACATACCCTCATAAACCGTAAGCGGAAGCGTTATGATAAAGCGGTTGATGTAGTCGTACGTCTTCACGATCCGACCGATCCAAGAACCGAACATACAACACCTCCGAGTTCAACACACGTTCAGCTTGGTGACGTCCCACGAACTCCGATCCAGCAGAGCTTCGAGGTAGAGTTCCGTCAGCACGACGGCGTGATGATGGTGATGACAATGCTACCGATGCAGGGCTTCGCCTAAGCACGGCTACGATATAACCAAGGTGGATTATGGTGGAGGGGGGCAGCGCACACGGCTAAAAGATCAATTGATCAACTTGTGTGTCTTGGGGTGCCCCTGCCCCCGTATATAAAGGAGCAAGGGGGGAGGCCGACCGACCCTAGCAGGGCGCGCCAGGAGGAGTCCTACTCCCATCGGGAGTAGGATTTCCCCCTTTCCTAGTTGGACTAGGAGAGAAGAAAGGGGGAGAGAGGGAGGAAGGAAAGGGGGACGCCGCCCCCTCCTAGTCCAATTCGGACCAGAGGGAGAGGGGGAGCGCGGCCTGCCCTGGTCTCCTCTCTCTTTCCACTAAGGCCCAATAAGGCCCATACCTTTACCGGGGGGTTCCGGTAACCTCCCGGTACTCCGGTAAAATCCCAATTTCACCCGGAACTATTCCAATGTCCAAATACAGGCTTCCAATATAACGATCTTTATGTCTCGACCATTTCGAGACTCCTCGTCATGTTCGTGATCATATCCTAGACTCTGAACTACCTTCGGTACATCAAAACATATAAACTCATATTATCGATCGTCACCGAACTTTAAGCGTGCGGACCCTACGGGTTTGAGAACTATGTAGACATGACCGAGACTCGTTTCCGGTCAATAACCAATAGCGAAACCTGGATGCTCATATTGGTTCCTACATATTCTACGAAGATCTTTATCGGTCAAACCGCATAACAACATACGTTGTTCCCTTTGTCATCGGTATGTTACTTGCCCGAGATTCGATTGTCGGTATCCTTATACCTAGTTCAATCTCGTTACCGGCAAGTCTCTTTACTCGTTCCGTAATACATCATCCCAGAACTAACTCATTAGTCACAATGCTTGCAAGGCTTATAGTGATGTACATTACCGAGGGGGCCCAGAGATACCTCTCCGACAATCGGAGTGACAAATCCTAATCTCGATCTATGCCAACTCAACAAGTACCATCGGAGACACCTGTAGATCACCTTTATAATCACCTAGTTACGTTGTGACGTTTGGTAGCACACAAAGTGTTCCTCCGGTACTTGGGAGTTGCATAATTTCATAGTCATAGGAACATGTATAAGTCATGAAGAAAGCAATAGCAACAAACTAAATGATCATCATGCTAAGCTAACGGATGGGTCAAGTCAATCACATCATTCTCTAATGATGTGATCCTGTTAATCAAATGACAACTCATGTCTATGGTTAGGAAACATAACCATCATTGATTCAACAAGCTAGTCAAGTAGAGGCAAACTAGTGACACTCTGTTTGTCTATGTACTCACACATGTACTAAGTTTCCGGTTAATACAATTCTAGCATGAATAATAAACATTTATCATGATATAAGGAAATATAAATAACAACTTTATTATTGCCTCTAGGGCATATTTCCTTCAATGATAACATCCTCTTTCACACTGCTCCTATTCTTTGGAAGAAATGACCAGGAATGCCTCGATGGGTTTGTTTTGGAACAATGCATAGATTATCTCTTCCTTTGTGAACTCCCGAGGGAGTCCCTCATTCACCATCAACTCTATCACTTTCATAGGGCACATGTCAAGAAGATCATTTGGTCTATCTTCATTATCTCAATTACTGGAAAGAACATGTGGGCATCTCTTCCAAAGTTTGTGTTCTTTCCACCAAATTCCCTTCATTAGCTTTTAAATTCCATTTCCACCAGTCTCTAGCTTACTTTGCGTTGAAAAAACCCAATGTTCTAATCTCCTTCTCCTAGCTACAATTCATGGGGTCACTGCCTCCACATTATTTGTTCTCTGAGGAGGAATTCATCTAGCTCCTTTAACACTTTACATAAAGCAGTATCATGCCCACCATACGGGGGAGAGGAGAATCCCACAACTAGCCCAATTGCATGTGAAAACTTGCTGACTTCATGGTGATTGAGCCAGTCTGCAAAATTTCGGCGCAACGACTCACTGAGAGAGGAGGAGATTGGAGGGGAGGAGGCGGCGAGGAGGAGATGGGATGGACGCGAAGGCTAGGGCTTGTGTGATGGGGACACCTCACCGTCGGGCTTTTATAGCCGGGGATGAAGCTACGTGTCCATCCGAACGGACGCCTTCTGAATCGGGGGGGCGGGTTGCCATCATTAATGGCTCCTTGGTTACCAGTGTTGTCGTCCCACTCACTAGTTCTTAGCCGTCACACAAATATGCGTCTACGGGAGGCATCACACTTCAAACCTGACCATTGTGTGAGGAGGAAGAAGTTGAAACTTTCTTCCCACATTGTCGGTTTGTTTATTGAGCAAGCTCCATATTGGCCTCCCCAACCTCCAAATATGGAGATTATGAGGTCGTTTGTGGAGTGAACTTCATAAATTATATCGATCAACACCCATATGATGATTCTGCTAGAGTGCTATTTTGGCATAAGATCACCCTATTGGTATTTATTATTCCAATCGGGGACATATGATGATTCTGCTAGAGCTGCTCTAAACGGACACGTGGTTTTGTTGAAGTCACCTATCATCATCCAGATTCATACGCAAGCGGCCCGATCCGCACAACCGCGCCTGTCACAAAACAAAACTCAACCATAAATTAAGCATCTCTTTAAGCTTCGTTACACGTACAAGGATAAGTGAGTTTTGTATGCATCCATATGTACATGCGAGTATTAGAGCTCGATCATAAATTAAGCATGTCCTTAGGTTTCATTCCTCTTAATAAATGCATTCAAAATTGTGGTTAAGTTTAAGCTTGAATATATGATGTCCTATGTCCAACTCTAATAAATAAAAGTCGTAACTATGTCCAAATCTAATAATTAAAAATCATAAATACAATGCTTAACTCGATTTGTAAGCGTGATGTACAATTTGTTACATGGCATGATATGTAAAACTCAACCTATTATGTAAAAGAAACAAAGTAGTGAAAAGGTGCCTTCTGCTGGAGGGCTTGCTCCTGTCCAAAGCTGTATTCCCTGAAAAGCCTCCTCGAGTCTTAACTCCTCAATTTGAGGAGTGAAAAAAAACTGGTTCCTAACCAAACTCTTAAAACTTAACTCTCTAACTTTTTTGCACATAATACATAACATAATTAGATGGTCTATCACATCCTAAAACACAAATTTAAACTACTGAATTACATAACGAAACAAAAGGTTACACACTATACATAACATAATTAGATGTTTTATCACTAGATAGCATAATTAAACAAATTTAAACTACTTGTCATCACCGCCACAGGCGCAGAATACGTCAAAGTTATCCGAGTCGAAGGAGATAGAGACCGCCCCCATTGGAGGGGCCAGCCTCATTGTCATTGTTAGTAGGTCGAGTTGATTACATTCCTCGTCGGAGGGCTTGACCAATATCTAGTCCTACATCATGCCATTCTCCTTAGACTCGAACCACGCTTGGTTCTCGACGATGATATGTGAATTCTTCACGATGAGCTCAACCATATAGGCCTCGTCGTTGCGCTTGGCCTGGAGTTGGTCGACGACCATACATTTTGCTTCTCCTTGGCACAGGGAGACCATTCTAACATGAGGCTCGACGAAGTCCAGAGATCGCCTGCCAACAAGGAAGTTAAGTTTCTCCCGGTTCTCGAAGTAGTGGACCATTATCATATCATACGCGCGCGCCGCCTGCTTGGTGGTGGCGAATGTGTTGAGCCACCGATTTCCCAGTGTATCCATATTTCAGATCTCTACCGCCCAATGGCCCACAACCGCTGCCGCATGCCGCAGTGCTTCAAAGGCGGTCGCTATGACATGGACCTGAAGGAGGCAGTGGGCGCTCGGGGTGGCTGCGCGGACCTGTTACGGACGAAACGCGGCTCTGTGGTGGCCTTCCCCGTCGACAACCTCACGACTAGATGCAACGATTTAAGCGACGATTGCCGACGGCGATTGAATCTTAGTGGGGCGGGGGGATGCGGAGGCATAGGGGTGTAGTTGAGCATGCGTGGTGGTTGGCGGGGGCAAGGAGAACGGTGTCAGCATAAAGCCAGTCAAGCGAGGGAGGGAGGCAACCGCATGAGGAAGGGTAGTCTTCCACCGAGAAGTTGTTTCCACTGCTCAAAATTGAGAGCCACGCGCCTCCTAACACTTTTCATAAGAGAAAAAATCACTATAGGTCACTAAACTTGAGCCGGATGATAGTTTAGTACCACTACTTCAAAATACCCGAAGTACGGTCCACGTACTTGTGCAAGGGGTTCACTTTGGTCCGTATGTACGTTTTCGCGTACGTATTCGCTGACTTGGCCGAGTCAGCGGCCGCCAGCTAGGCTTTAACCGCCACCTGATCTCACGTGGGTAATACTACTGCATTCGGGTTTTTTTTTTGCAAAATCGCCATGAACCATTAAAGCAGCCCACCTGGTCGGACCGCACCAGCTCGCTCGCACCCGCTCTCCCTCTCCTCCCGCACCCGCTCGGCTGTCTCCCTCTCCTCTGCTCCCGCACCTCTCTGCTCATCGTTGCTGCCGAGGTCGTCCTGCGAGCTCGCCGCCGTCGATGACGGCTCCATGAGCACGTTGTCGGACGCTGAGCCACCACCGTCCGCGCCGATCGGGAGGGGCCTGCGTGACGTCCCTCTTGCTCCTTCGCGTCGCCGTGATGATGCCTCATCGTCCCTGTATGGTACGTCGCCGTCGCCAGCAGCTCCCTTGCTCGATATGTCCAATTTAGCTCCCGTAAAGAGTTCTTGGTCGCATCAATTGCGCGTACGAGCTAGGGTTTGGGCGTTCGTTCAACTTTCTGATGGATTAGGTGTGGGTGGTAGGGTTTTAGCAGTTTTTGATGAACTTAGTGGCAGGCAAAAAATAGGGCTGCGTCCTGTGTTAGGATGGGGGGTTTGCCGTTGATGGCCATGTTTGGAGAGATCTATAGTGGTTAGGGTTCTTTCTCCCCCAATTTGTCATGGGTCCATGTTCCTATTCACTCTGATGATGAGGAACCTCCAATTTTCGGGTTCAGTGGCATTAGGCCAAAGAAGGAGAAGGCACACCAGCAGCAAGTGGAGCAGGCAGAAAAGCAGCAAGAGGAGCAGGCTGAGCTCACTCTAGTGGAACAGGAGCAAACTGAGCTCCCTCAAGTGGAACAGGAGCTGCCTCAGCATGATCAAGAGCATGAGCATGAGCAAGATGAAGCAGAGTCAGAAAGTGGAGCAGAGTCGGAAGAATATGAATTCATACAAAGTCCACCCCAGCCAGGAACTACTTACCTTTCATCTCAGTTTGGGTTTAGGGCCAAGAAATCATGTAGTTTTTTGAACATGGATGTAGCAGACATAGTTGGTTGTTTAGTAATGCAGGATTCAGATGAAGATTACATTCCACAAATTGTTGATTCAGACATTGATCTGCAAGATGATGATGACTTGTTTGACAAAAATGTTGATTTTGAGAAAGGCAAATGTAAAGTAGTGTAAGAAGAAGCTGATGATCCTACTGAAGATGTGGATATGTGTCTGCCATCTTCTGATGAAGATAAGGTGAAGCTGAATTTCAAAATTTTTAGAGAGGAAGACCTAAC
This sequence comes from Triticum urartu, assembly GCF_056163025.1. Classification (NCBI taxonomy): domain Eukaryota; kingdom Viridiplantae; phylum Streptophyta; class Magnoliopsida; order Poales; family Poaceae; genus Triticum; species Triticum urartu. The sequence continues at coordinate 82,369,803 of NC_141874.1, forward strand.
TAAACCACAGTTTCAAGTTGGCCAGACCTTTGGATCTGTTGAGTTCCTGAGGAAAGCTATCAAAGAGTACAGTTGTCAGGAGAGAGTTGACATTAAATGCCCCAGAAATGATAGGAAAAGACTGAATGCCATTTGTGAAGATGGGTGCCCTTGGACCTTGTCTGCATCATTTGATGGGAGAATCAACTGCTTCATGATCAAGAAATACAACCCAAAGCATACATGCATAAAGAAATGGTGTGTTAAGTCATTCACTTCTCCTTTTATGGCTGGAAAATATGTTGATTCCTTCAGAGCAGATGAAAACATGAATATGAATTTTTTTGCAAGGGTGGTTCAGAAAGATTGGAACATGACAGCAACAAGGAGCAAGCTCAGAAGGGCTAAGAGGCTAGTGAAGAAAGTGATTGAAGGAGATGAGTTAGAGCAGTACAGCAGCATGTGGGATTATGCATAAGAATTCAGAAGATCAAATCCATGCAGTTCTTTCTATGTGGGTGTCAGTGATGGCATATTTGCAAATTGTTATTTCTCTTTGGATGCCTGCAAAAGGGGTTTCATGCAAGCCTGTAGGCCTGTCATTTGTTTGGATGGATGCCACCTGAAGACAAAGTATGAAGGTGTTATGCTGTGTGCTGTTGGCATGGATCCTAATGACTGCATTTACCCTATAGCTTTTGCAGTTGTTGAGGTAGAGAACACTGACACATGGAAATGGTTTCTGTCAAATCTGAAGAGTGACTTGGGAATTGTAAACACAGAGCCATGGACTATAATGTCAAACAAGCAAAAGGGCCTGATGAAGGGAGTGAGGCAACACTTTCCTAATGCAGAGCACATGCACTGTGTTAGGCATATATGGCAGAATTTTCAGCAAACACACAAAGGAGATGTTCTTAAGAACCAGTTATGGAAGTGTGCAAGGAGCACAACACCAGAACTGTGGGCTGCAAGCATGGAGGAAATAAAGGTCATCAGCCTTGAAGCATACAAATGGCTTGAGCAGCTACCACCTAACACTTGGGTTAGGGGCTTCCAAAGAGAATTGGTCAAGTGTGATATCCTTCTGAACAACAACTGTGAGGTTTTTAACAAATATATTCTTGAGTCTAGGGAGATGCATCTCAGATCAATGATTGACAAGATCAAAACACAGCTCATGGTCAGATTCTACAACAAAAGAAAGGAGGCAGAGGCCTGGCCTGGCTCAATATGCCCAAAAATTAGGAAAAGAATTGAGAAGAACATAGAGCTGCCAGCTACATGCATGGCTTCAGGGGCTGGTGATGGCATCTTTCAGGTTGACAATAGGAACATGACATACATTGTTGACATGAAGGAAGAAAGCTGTACATGCAAAAGGTGGGATCTTAGTGGAGTTCCATGTCACCATGCAATTGCATGCTGCAGACATGAGAGGATTGATCCTGAGAGTTTGGTGCACTCCTGTTACAGTATAGAAGCATTCAAGCTAGCATACAAACCCATTATCAAGCCTTGCAGAGATAGGAGTGAGTGGCAGAAGATGAATGGTTGTGAGATCAAGCCACCTGTCTATGAAAAAAAAGTAGGGAGGCCTTCAAACAAGAGTAGGAGAAAGCATCCTTATGAGATTGAAAAGAAAGATGGAACCAAGGTGATGAGCAGACATGGAATCACAATAACGTGTTCATACTGCCATGAAACAGGCCACAACATCAAAGGATGTAATCAAAGAAAGGCTGGCATTTTGCCAAATCTAGCAGAGAGAACAACAAGAAGGGGTCCAAGGGCCATTCCTGATGATGTGTCAGATGATGAAATTGTTTTGGCACAACAAGATGATGGCCAAGTCACACAAGAGGATGGTCAACTTACACAGGAGGAGGTCCATGTTGATAGCCCAGTTACACATGAGGAGGCCCATGTTGATGGCCATGATACACATGAGGAGGTCATTGTCACACAAGATGATGAGGTCATTGCCACACAAGATGATGGAGCAGATACACTAGTTGTTTTTCAGGCAAATTCTCCACTTTTATCTCTTCATTTGACCTCTTTTGTCCAATCCTTTTTGTTGTACTGATGTTAGCATGTGATGTTTGTTTTGTACAGGTGCAGGACTTTGGATTTACAATGCTTCATAGGACGCAACAATCCAGACCTGTTCCTAGGGAAGATACTGAAACCATTTTGCCAGATTCTTCATTCATCTCACTGGCAGCCAGTTCTCACACTGCAGCACAGACAACAACAGCTACAAATGAAGGCAACCAGACCATGAAGTTGCTGAAGATGAAGAGAGACAAAGATAGACAGATGGCAGCCATGAGAAATGCAGCACTTGAGGCCATGAATGAGATGGCAGAGAAGAAAGCAGAGGAGGCAGAAGCAAAAAGGCAAGAAATTACAAGGAGGAAAGTAGAGTCTTCACAAAGAAGAAGAAAGAAGAGCAACACAAGAGAAGAAAGCTCTGGAATCTGCAGCAAGGCAGGAAGCTGCAGCAGCAAGAAAAGCTGCATTACAAGAAGAGAAGGAGGCCAGAGCCCTTGAAGCAATGGAAGCTAAAGCAGAGGCAGCACTGAAGAGAAAAGAATATCATGAAGCAAAGAGAGATATGGCAGCACTGAGGAGAAAAGAAGATCAAGAAGCAAGGAAGAAACAACAAGAAGAGGCCAGGTCGACGTTGTCAACGCGCTCCATTCGCGAGCCAACGCGCAACGGATCCGGCTACCGCGACACAGTGGCGGACCGGTACGTCCACCACCGGGCTCGCTGCCCCGGGTCGTCGGAGCGCGTCTCCTGCATCGCGAAGCGGAGGGCGAGTGCATAGTGGATACCGTTGTGGTCGGGGCAAGCGCGGTCCAGCTCGTCATCGGTCATGACCTTCAAGAGGCCACACGCGTGGTGACGCAGCATCACATAGCTGGGGAACCACTTCCCGATCTCCGTCAGGTCCACGCGCATGGCCTTGTCATCGCCTGCGAGGTCATCGATGACCCTCTTCCAGGCGGGGCAGTTCTCCATGTTCGTGGCGGCGGTGTGGTGGTCGGCGGCGAGGGTTTTCTTGACGGCTGAGTGGGGATTTGGTGCGGGGTAACCGAGGCGACGCGGTGGACTGAAGGTGTGTGGATAGTGGAGCGGTGGACTGAAGGTGAGTGGAGAGTGTAGCGGTGGGTGGGTGGGCTTAAATAGCAGAGAAGGAAACCGAAGAGGTGTGAGCCATTGGGCCACTAGCAACTACTAAATAGTTAGGTTAGTACATGCCCTTGATCAAAGCACTACTACTTACCCCACTGTCATTGCCACCAACGTTCAATACCACAGGTCCTGGGTTTGAGACCCAGGCAAAACTCTTTTTGTGTAATTTTTTTCTTTAATCAAAATTTGGTACAGGCATACAAATTCAGTCACAAAATATAGCAAATCTTTCCAAAAGAAGCAACACTGACAGTTAACTTCAATTTCTTATCTGAACCCACTTCAATTTCTTATCCAAACCCAGTTTAGTTAACGTTTGACAGAAAGTACAAATGACACAAATCCAGGAGGAGGTTCTTGTTGATTTGACAGAAGGTACACATTCTAGGAAAGATACAAAGTCATTTTATGACAATGACACAAATTCAATCAAATTCATTCAGCATGCCCTTCAGCTTCCTTATCTTCTCCTTGGTGGCCTCTTTGTGTTTGAATAGGTCACCAATCATGTACTCATGCTTTCTTTTCTCATGCTTCAAGTCATCCCTCTCTTGAATCACTTGGTCCCTCTCCTGCACTGTCTGGTCCCTCTCTTTCTCTGCTTTAACCCTGAATACCTAATGAATGTTGGTTACTGACTTGTCTGTCATCTTTTTCTTCTCAAGTTCTTCCTTCAGATCAGCCAGAGCAACTTGTGTGCTGCCTAATTGGCTCATTGCCTGCTCCTTCTCAGCCACCATCTTAGCAAAATCAAGCTTGAAATGCCTCAACTCATTCTCCATCTTCTGCTTCTCTTCAAGAACCTTCAAGTTTTCTTCAGCACTCACAACATTCTGTCTGAGCCTCTATTTTTTCTCCTCTTCATACATGGTCCATATACTAGCTAGGCTCATCTTCAGAGTATCAGGCCACTCAGGGTCAACCCACTCAACATATCTGCATTTAGGTACCTCCTAACAATTTACACCAAACCAAAAATTCAGTTAACTGCCAGTATTCAGTTCTATGCATGATGATGAAACTTAAAACATAAAAAATCAGTTAACTGCCAGTATTCAGGTCTGTGCATGATGATGAAACTTAAAACATACTACAAATGACTTCCTGTTTAATAGTGCCAAATGCAAAAAAATTACTAACCTTCTGTGCACAAGTGAGAAAACTTCTGCCACTATCAATAGATTCAAATGCCACATGCTTCTCACACAAAGATCCATGCCCACATCTAAAGCTAGGCAGATCTGTAGCCAAGCCACTCCAATCCTCATAGAAAATTGTGGCAGGTGGCTAAACAAAAGAGAGACATTTGGAATCAATTGAGAGAGAAACCCTAGACTGGGTGTTCAATTGAGAGAGCGCACTAACCTTGCTGGTCACAGAGTCATCTTCAGAAGAACTGGGAAGATCATCCTAGGACACCATGGTTGCTGCTAGCTGAAGATGAGAAGAAGGGGATCTGTTGGTGCTATTGGACAGAGGAGAGAAGGGATCTTGTGGTGCACGAAATTGAAGATGAAAGATGAGGAAGAAGGGGATCTGGTGGTGGACCAAAGCTACATGTAGAGTGCAAGTTGCTAGGCGGGTGTTTGCAGCAGGTGCAAGTACATGCTTGCTTTTGAGTTCAGTTGTGTTGAGAAAGGGGGCCTGGGCTGACAGTAATTTGAAAGCAATGAGGTTAAGTACAATTCTGACAGAATTTGAATTAGGTAAACCACTGTCAGAATTAGTTTAACTACACTTCTAACATCAAATACATCTGTCAGTAATTTCAAAGCAATTAGGTCAAGCGTTTCAAAGCAATTAGGTCAAGCAGACTTCACATTACTGACATATTATCCATTACAACAAGCATTACAACCAGGACTTCATGCTGAGCAAACAAAAGATCTCTACACTGGCATTTTAGTATGCTCAATTTAGAACAAGAGATCTCTTAGAACACCTGCACCTACTCAATTAACAACACTTCACTTCTTCATAATTAAGGTGAAACACATCACACAAAGCACTATAACAAAAGCCATCAGCAGCTTTAGCAGCAACAAAATCTCTCTGCCTAATCCTAAAAGCATAGCAATTTGCTGCTTGGTGGCATACTTATTCTCAATGGAGCTGGCATAATTAGCTCTCCCAGCCATGCCCCTTCCAGCTGTGCCTCTGCCTGCCATTGATTCATTCCTCTGCCTCTCAAGCTCTTCCCTCTTGTCCTCAGCTGCACCAATTACATCTACAACAACATCACCAACCAGACTCCTTGTTTCAACCAGATGCTCCACATATTCAAGCTCCCAGCGTCAGAAATCACAAGTGACCTGAGAACAAAACATTACAGAGTGAATGAATCAATGGCAACCTAGTTAACCAACTACTGTATTAATCAGTGCAATGACTAGTTAACCAACTGATTTTGCAACCTAAAGACCAATTTAATCAATGCTCTGCTTCAATACTGAACTGGCATGAATCAGTGAGTTGACACGGCATGAATCAATAAACTAAACTGGCACTTACATTGTGGTTCACGCACTTGTAGAAGATCCATCCATCATGCTCATCGGTGCTAGACCGGTAGAACCTCACCTGCACGCCGCAATCCGGGCACCCGATTAGTGGTACAACAATGGAGCGGCCACGAAGTGCAGAGCGGATGGAGCTGGAAGACGACATGAAGGAGGAGGCAGAGGAGGCGGAGGAGGGCGTCGGCAATGGCTGCGACGGCGGAGGGCGACGACGTCGACAATGGCTGCGGCGGCGGCGACGGAGGCTAGGGTTCAGAGGAGAGGAAGAGGAGAGCGAGGGGATAAGGAGCAGGCCGACCAGGTGCGACCAGGTGCGCGGTCGGTCGACCAGGTTCATGGCGATTTTGCAAAAAAAAAAACCTGGATGCAGTAGTATTAACCCACGTGAGATCAGGTGGCGGTCAAAGCCTAGTTGGCGGCCGCTGACTCGGCCAAGTCAGCGAATACGTACACGAAATCGTACATACGGATCAAAGTGAACCCTGTGCGCAAGTACGTGGACTGTAGTTCAGGTATTTTGAAGTAGTGGTATCAAAGTGTCATCCGGCTCAAGTTTTGTGACCTACAGTGAATTTTTCTCTTTTCAGAATTCGATGATCTGGTTTAACTCTAAACAAACGAATCCTTTAAGTTAAGTCCTTTCGAGGCTTGAGTTAGAGATGCCTTAAAACAGCTCACTCTCGCTGAGCAAAACTCCTCATAATGCTGTGGCCGCGGTCAGTCGCCCGCCTGCATCAACCCACACCACACAGCCATGGCCAACAAACCGGCCACACCTCCAAGCTCCCAAGGATGCCAAATTATCCACTTCCTCCCCTCTCACCATGATTATCTCCAAGCCACCACTCCGCCCCTCTTTCCACTCGCCCTCCCTCGCCGCCGGCCCGCTCCGCCGCCACCGCCACCTCCACCCCCACCCCCACCTCGCCAACAAGCCCTTCTCCGTCGCCGTCGCCGTCGCGGCCTCCCCGTCCGACCTCCTCGCCAGCGTCCAGTCCGTCGCGTCCGCC